>NC_049260.1:71749314-72949314 GCF_011100685.1 Canis lupus familiaris
AGGGGTGGCAGAAGGATAGATTACTCATTCATTCAGCCTTCTACTTGGTTTCTGTTTCTGGCCCAGTAGCTGGGATTGGGGAACTAGGCAAGGGAAGAATGAAGTGATTGATAACTTTTATTCATTTCTTTTTGCTTCTACTGTTTTCTTTTAATTTCGTCCAACATTTTATTTTCCTTCTAGGGAAATATTCTCAAACTGAGATAATAAACTCTTAAACCTTCATTAAATTTCATGGGAGAATTATTCCTTGTTCCTCTGAAATACTATTCTTTACTTTCAACTTCTAATATATAAAAAAAAAAACCCACATTGTTAAAATAAAAAAAAAAGAACTTGGAATTAAAAATTTAATGCTTAAGACATGTAGCATTTTGATAAGAGGTTCAAAGATCTTTTTTGGAGTACAATGTGATGATGAAGCTTTCTAATCTTAAGAAAATTTTAAATGAATATACCCTACCTGCCAGAAGCCTCATATTCTGTAATTCATTTGTTTATTCTTTGAAATTTAAATTTTATATTAAAGAGGCAAGTTACAGGATGCCTGGGTGGCTCAGTGGTTAAGCATCTGCCATTGGCTAAAATCATGATCCTGGAGTCCCGGGATCGAGTCCCACCTCAGGCTCTGCCTGTGTCTCTGCCTCTCTCTCTCTCTCTCTCTCTGTATCTCTTATGAATAAATAAATAAAATCTTTAAATAAAAGAGGCAAGTTACAATAAAAATAGATTACATATAAGACATTTCATCACAAATCTAACCTCCAGGGTATATCCTGGAGTGAACATTGATTAAAGATATTTCCCTGCTGCCCTCTATAGGGATTGTTGACGTTCAGATGATCAGCCTGAGAACTTGCAAAACTGTGAATCTTCAAAGGAAGATGGTATTGTGTTGAAAATATAAGACAGGGAAATGGATTCATATATTTTTGAAAGATTATAAATGTGTCAAAATTGAAAAGTTATTACTTAAAAATACAATAAAATTATTTCAGTTGAAGTATTTTATTTATTGAACATTTCAACTAATTGACATTTAATTCTTAAATATTTTGAAATAATATAATCATGCGATATTCTTAGGAAAAACAAAGATTATAATAGACAAAATGATACCTTGTGTTCATTTTCATGTGCATGTTCTCTATATTTGTCATTGAAGTTAGTCATGTTTTCTGATATATGGAGATCGAAATCATCCCTCCACAGCCAGCAATAATTAATATTAGGATAAAGTGGATTTTTAAGGAAATGTATACTTCCTATGATATTCCAAAGAATGATTAGTCTTTGATCTTTTAAAATGTACATAAGCATCTAGAGTAGAAGTGCCTAGTAGAACTTTCTGTGAAATTGGAAATGTTCTATATCTTCATTGTTACAATAGGCATTATTCACATGTATTTAAGTGTGTGTATTCACACTAAAATGAGGGTAGTGTAGCATAGGAAATTATTTTTTATTTTAATTATTTAATTTTATTAATTAGATTTTGTTAATTTGGCTACATTTAGAGATCTCACATATGATTAAAATGGTAAGGTAATGATAAAACTTAAGTAGTATTTTTCTTTGCCTTAATACATCTTTAAATGTGAATATAGTTAAAAACTGAAAATTCAGGATGCCTGGGTGGCTCAGTGGTTGAGCATCTGCCTTTGGCTCAGGTCATGGTCCTGGGGTCCTGGGATCAAGGTGTGTATCAGACTCCATGCAGGGAGCCTGCATATCCCTCTGCCTATGTCTCTGCTTTTTTCTCTGTCTCTCATGAATAAATGAATAAAATCTTTTTTAAAAACCTGAAAATTCAGTTTTTAAGACCTGTTTGATCCATTTCACTCAGTCTTCAAATAAATAAGAAGAGGGGGGAGGAGCAAGATGGCTGAAGAGTAGGGTCCCCAAGTCACCTGTCCCCACCAAATTACCTAGATAACCTTCAAATCATCCTGAAAATCTACAAATTCGGCCTGAGATTTAAAGAGAGAACAGCTGGAATGCTACAGTGAGAAGAGTTCGCGCTTCTCTCAAGGTAGGAAGACAGGGGAAAAAAGAAATAAAGAAACAAAAGGCATCCGAGGGGGAGGGGCCCAGCGAGGAGCCGGGGTAAGGCCAGGGCGAGTGTCCCCAGGACAGGAAAGCCCCGTCCCGGAGAAGCAGGAGCTGCACCAACCTTCCCGGGCGGAAAGGGGCTCTCAGGGAGTTAGAGCAGGAACCCAGGAGGGCAGGGATGCCGTCGGGCTCCCTGGGACACTAACATACACCTGCGCGTGTTCAGGAAAGTGCCCCGAGCTCCCTAAAGGACTGCAGCGTGTGCCCGGCGGGGCCCGAAGCAGCTCAGAGGGGCTCGGGCAGAGGCTCTGCGGAGAGGGGGCTGCCTTCCCAGGAGCGCGAATCCAACAGCACAGGCCCAGGAGCACAGGGTAACGGGGACACAGCTCAGGATCAGGCCTCCCCGCAGGACAGGCAGAGGCCAGGAAGGCCCAGGACAACAAGGACACTCCTGCCCCACGCTGAGCAGATCAGTGTCCCGCCTCAGGAGCCTCCACGCCCTGCAGACAGAGAGCTCTGGAGTTACTGCGGGAGCTGAATCCAGGGCTCCATAGCTGGCCGCCACCACTGCGGTTGTTCCTCCTGGGGCATCACGGGGTAAACAACCCCACTGAGCCTCACAGTGGACTCACCTGATAAACAGGATAAACAACACTCACTGAGCCCTGCACCAGGCAGGGGGCAGAACAGCTCCCCCAAGTGCTAACACCTGAAAATCATCACAGCAAGCCCCTCCCCCAGAAGACCAGCTAGACAGACAGGGGAAAAACAAATTATTGACCAAGCAGCACTGGAAAGTTCCAGGGGATGTCAAGGGACTTACAGTATACAGAATCAGAGGATACTCCCCCCCGTGTGTGTGTGTGTGTGTGTGTGTGTGTGTTTTGCTTTTTGATTTCCGTTTGCTTCCCTCACCCCCCTTTTTTCCTTTCTGTTTCTCTTTTTCTTCTCTCTTATTTTCTTCCTTTGTTCTTTTTTCTTTCTTTCTTTCTTTTCCTTCTTTCTCTCCTCTCTTTTTCTCCTTTTCCCAATACAACTTGTTTTTGGCCACTCTGCAGTGAGCAAAATGACTAGAAGGAAAACCTCACCTCGAAAGAAAGAATCAGAAACAGTCCGCTCTCCCACAGAGTTACAAAATTTGGATTACAATTCAATATCAGAGAGCCAATTCAGAAGCACTATTATAAAGCTACTGGTGGCTCTAGAAAAAAAGCATAAAGGACTCAAGAGACTTCATGACTGCACAATTCAGAGCTAATCAGGCAGAAATTAAAAAACAATTGAATGAGGCAATCCAAACTAGAAGTCCTTATGACGAGGGTTAACGAAGTGGAAGAACAAGTGAGTGACAATAGAAGACAAGTTTTTTTTTTTAATACTACATTTATTTTTTATTGGTGTTCAATTTGCCAACATACAGAATAACACCCAGTGCTCATCCCGACAAGTGCCCACCTCAGTGCCCGTCACCCATTCACGCCCACCCCCGCCCTCCTCCCCTTCCACCACCCCTAGTTTATTTCCCAGAGTTAAGAGTCTTTCATGTTCTGTCTCCCTTTCTGATATTTCCCACACATTTCTTCTCCCTTCCCTTATATTCCCTTTCACTATTATTTATATTCCCCAAATGAATGAGAACATACACTGTTTGTCCTTCTCTGATTGACTCCTTTCACTCAGCATAATACCCTCCAGTTCCATCCACGTTGAAGCAAATGGTGGGTATTTGTCGTTTCTAATGGCTGAGTAATATTCCATTGTATACATAAACCACATCTTCTTTATCCATTCATCTTTCGATGGACACTGAGGCTCCTTCCACAGTTTGGCTATTGTGGACATTGCTGCTAGAAACATCGGGGTGCAGGTGTCCCGGCGTTTCATTGCATCTGTATCTTTGGGGTAAATCCCCAACAGTGCAATTGCTGGGTCATAGGGCAGGTCTATTTTTAACTCTTTGAGGAACCTCCACACAGTTTTCCAGAGTGGCTGCACCAGTTCACATTCCCACCAACAGTGCAAGAGGGTGCCCTTTTCTCCGCATCCTCTCCAACATTTGTGGTTTCCTGCCTTGTTAATTTTCCCCATTCTCACTGGTGTGAGGTGGTATCTCATTGTGGTGTGGATTTGTATTTCCCTGATGGCAAATGATGCAGAGCATTTTCTCATGTGCATGTTGGCCATGTCTATGTCTTCCTCTGTGAGATTTCTGTTCATGTCTTTTGCCCATTTCATGATTGGATTGTTTGTTTCTTTGGTGTTGAGTTTAATAAGTTCTTTATAGATCTTGGAACTAGCCCTTTATCTGATAGGTCATTTGCAAGTATCTTCTCCCATTCTGTAGGTTGTCTTTCAGTTTTCTTGACTGTATCCTTTGCTGTACAAAAGCTTCTTATCTTGATGAAGTCCCAATAGTTCACTTTGCTTTTGTTTCTTTTGCCTTTGTGGATGTATCTTGCAAGAAGTTACAGTGGCTGAGTTCAAACAGGGTATTGCCTGTGTTCTCCTCTAGGATTTTGATGGAATCTTGTCTCACATTTAAATCTTTCATCCATTTTGAGTTTATTTTTGTGTATGGTAAAAGAGAGTGGTCTAGTTTCATTCTTCTGCATGTGGATGTCCAAATTTCCCAGCACCATTTATTGAAGAGACTGTCTTTCTTCCAATGGATAGTTTTTCCTCCTTTATCGAATATTAGTTGACCATAAAGCTCAGGGTCCATTTCTGGGTTCTCCATTCTGTTCCATTGATCTATGTGTCTGTTTTTGTGCCAGTACCACACTGTCTTGATGACCACAGCTTTGTAGTACAACCTGAAATCTGGCATTGTGATGCCCCCAGATATGGTTTTCTTTTTTAAAATTCCCCTGGCTATTCGGGGTCTTTTCTGATTCCACACAAATCTTAAAATAATTTGTTCTAACTCTCTGAAGAAAGCCCATGGTATTTTGACAGGGATTGCATTAAACGTGCAAATTGCCCTGGGTAACATTGACATTTTCACAATATTAATTCTGCCAATCCAGGAGCATGGAATATTTTTCCATCTCTTTGTGACTTCCTCAGTTTCTTTCAGAAGTGTTCTGTAGTTTTTAGGGTATAGATACTTAACCTCTTTGGTTAGGTTTATTCCTAGGTATCTTATGCTTTTGGGTGCAATTGTAAATGGGATTGACTCCCTAATTTCTCTTTCTTCAGTCTCATGTTAGTGTAAAGAAATGCCACTGACTTCTGGGCATTGATTTTGTATCCTGCCCTACTGCCAAATTGCTGTATGAGCTCTAGCAATCTTGGGGTGGATTCTTTTGGGTTTTCTATGTAGAGTATCATGTCATCTGCAAAGAGGGAGAGTTTGACTTCTTCTTTGCCCATTTGAATGCCTTTAATGTCTTTTTGTTGTCTGATTGCTGAGGCTAGGATTTCCAGTACGATGTTGAATAGCAGTGGCGAGAGTGGACATCCCTGTCATCTTCCTGATCTTAGGGGAAAGGCTCCCAGTGCTTCCCATTGAGAATGATACTTGCTATGGGCTTTTTGTAGATGACTTTTAAGATGTCGAGGAATGTTCCCTCTATCCCTACACTCTGAAGAAATTTGATCAGGAATGGATGCTGTACTTTGTCAAATGCTTTCTCTGCCTCTAATGAAAGGATCATATGGTTCTTGGTTTCTCTGTTGCTGATATGATGAATCACATTGATTGTTTTACGAGTGTTGTATCAGCCTTGTGTCCCGGGAATAAATCCTACTTCGTCATAGTGAATAATTTTCTTAATGTACTGTTGGATCCTATTGGCTAGTATCTTGTTGAGAATTTTTGCATCCATGTTCATCAGAGATGTTGGTCTGCAATTTTCCTTTTTGGTGGGTTCTTTGCCTGGTTTTGGAATTCAGGTGATGCTGGCCTCATAGAACGAATTTGGAAGTACTCCATCTCTTTCTATATTTCCAAACAGCTTTAGTAGAATAGGTATGATTTCTTCTTTAAACGTTTGATGGAATTCCCCTGGGAAGCCTGGACTGGCCCTGGACTCCTTATTATACAATATTATTATTATATATATATTATATAATATATAATATTATAATTATATTGCCTCATAAGACATGTCTAGAAAGACGTTGCAATGGCCTATATCAATGAGGTTGCTGCCTGTGTTCTCTAGGATTTTGATGGATTCAGATCTCACATTTAGATATTTCATCCATTTTGCTTATTATCAAAGAGTTCCTTTATGTTTGTTATTAAATATTTTATAAATTTGGTTGATCCTACATTGAGGGCATAAATATTTACAATTGTTAGGTCTTCTTTTTTTAAAAAAAATTATATTTATTTATTCATGAGAGACAAGGAGAGAGAGAGAGAGAGAGAGAGAGAGAGAGACAGGCAGAGACAGGCAGAGGGAGAAGCAGGCTCCATGCAGGGAGCCCGACGTGGGACTCAATCCGGGGTCTCCAGGATCATGCCCTGGACTGGCGGCGCTAAACCCCTGAGCCACCCAGGCTGCCTCTGTTAGGTCTTCCTAATGGATAGACCCCTTTATTATGATACAGTGCCCTTCTTCATCTCTTGTTGCAGTTTTGGTTAAAATCTAGTTTTTTGGGATGCCTGGGTGGCTCAATGGTTGAGCGTCTGCATTTGGCTCTGTGCGTCATTCTGGAGTCCTGGGATGGAGTCCCACATTGGGGTCCCTGTATGGAGCCTGCTTCTCCCTCTGCCTGTGTCTCTGTCTGTCTCTCTGTGTCTCTTGAGAATAAATAAATAAAATATTTTTAAAATATAGTTTTTCTGTTATAAGTATTGCTATTCCAGCTTTCTTTGGACATTCATTTTCCTGATATATTTCTCCATCCTCTCACTTTTAATCTGCATGTCTACAAAGAGTCTTTTGTAGGCAGCATATAGATGGGTCTTTTTTTTTTTATTCCATTCTGATACCTTTTCATTTGAGCATTTAATCCATTTACATTCAGAGTTATTACTGATAGATATTATTTAGTGTTATTTTATTACTAGTTTTGTTGTTGTTTCTGGAGATTTTCTCTGTTCCTTTCTAGTCTTTGTAACTTCAGGTCTTTCCTTCCCATTCAAAGGGTCCTCTTTAATATTTCCCACAGGGCTGCTTTAGTGATTATGAACTACTTTAGTTTTTCTTTTTTTTTTTTTTTGTCTTGGAAACTCTATATCTCTCTTTCTATTCTAAGTGATAGCCTTGGTGGATAGAGTATTCTTTTCTGCAGAGTTTCCCCATTCAACATATTGAATATACCATGCCACTCATTCCCTTCTGGCTTGCCATGTTTCTGTGGAGAGATTTGCAGCTAGCCATATGAGTCTTCCTTTGTAAGTTAGGGACTCCCTTGTCCTGCTGCTTTTAAGATATTTTATTTATCACTATATTTTGCAACTTTCACTACAATATGTCTTGGTGTTGGCCTGCTTTTGTTGATTTTTTATTGGAAATCTTTGTGACTCCTGGATTTGAATGTCTGTTTCCTTCCTCAGACCAGGGACGTTTTCAGCTATACTTTTCTCAAATAAACCTTCTGCTCTCTTTTTTCTTTTTTCCTTTAGGGACTCCTATGATACAGATGTTATTATGTTTGATGGAGTCACTTAATTATTTAATTCTACTTTCGTGATCCAAAATATTTCTCTCTTTGTTCAGCTTCATTATTTCCATATTTGATCTTTTATATCACTTACACATTCTACTGCTTCTTCTTACCTTGTAGTCTTTACATTCAATAATTTTTGAATCTCATTTTTGCAATTTTCATTTTGGCCTGATTGTTTTTTAGCTGTTTTTTTTTTTTTCTTTTGTAGTATGGGTCTCCCTGATGTCTTCCATGATTTTCTCAAATGAACCTAGTAACCTTATGATTGTTGTTGTAAATTCTGGATCAGGCATACTACTTATGTCTGCCTCAATTAGATCCCTGGCCATGACCTTTTCTTGGTCTATCTTTTGGAATGAATTCCTCAGTCTTAGCATTTTGTTTAGGTCTCTGTTTTCTTTTTCTTTTTCTTTTTTTAAAGAAAGCCTGTTATGTTTCCTGTTCCTGAGTGTAATGGCTTTATGAAGAAGTCAAATAATGTCCTGGACCTGGTGATTCTGGAATTGTCTCAGGTGTGTGCTGCATGCACTCTGCTGCTATTTTTGGCTGCTCTATTCTTCAGGTCCATTGTCTGCAGGGTTTCTCCTTGCAGTGGGGAGTGTTTGGCCCTTAACAGAGTGTGGTGATTTTAACTAGGTGAGTGCTGGTCTACTTGTTAAAGGAAAACTCATGCTATTTCCACTAGAACTGAAGTCTTGTAGAACTCTATGGTCAGTAGACATGATTTGTACAGGGTTTTGTGCTGGTTTCTTTTGAGAGGGTCCTCCTGCACTGGTCCTTACTTAGGCCCACTTGACAGAGAAAAGCAGTACCAGCAGAACACAGGGAGTCATGACTTGGTGCAAGCAAGTCAGGCAGCCAGTGTTAGTGTCATTTACTGAGGTTGACTTATGCTGAGGGGAGGGGGAAAAATGACACCAGACTGCTCCTTGTCCTCAGAGAGGGAGAGTCCGTGCTTGCTGCTCTCAGGGAGGCACTTTTAGAGTAGGAGATAATTTACCCTTGTGCACCACAGGAATTTTTCAGATTGCTGATTTCACACTGTCTGTCTCTGGGGCACTTGTTTGCTTAGAGCAGCACAGTGCACCTTGAGCTCCCCCATTCACAGACCTGGAATTTTAAAATTCCAAACTTAAGGGGATGTGATGTGGTGGGGACCTGCACTGATCCTGTGGGAAAGGGTCTTGGGGCACTGGGCCTGATACAAGTTTAGCCCAGAATAATCATCATGCCAGAGTACAGAGGCATGGTATTTGGAGCAAGCAGGCTAAACACCCAGTGACAGGGTTATCCACCCTCAGCATCTGTGCTGAGGGGTGAGAGAGGTAAATGGTTATTTTGTCCAGAGAGAGGCCATGTCATCTCTCATAGGTGCACTTGAAAATATATATACAATTTCTCCCCATGCCCTTTAGGTGATTCTCAGATCACACATTCTACATTGGTGGTGTTTGTCTGCCTCTTCTCCAGTGGGTAGGGTAGCATTCTCAAGTGTCTATCCCAGCCAAGCCTGGGGACCTCTAAAACTCCAGTCTTTGATTCCCTCTGGTTGCAAAAACTCACTAAATTCAGTCCCTCTAATTTTCTCAGCCAATGATTTTGAGGGAAGTGTTCTTTTTGTGTGTATTCCTGTGTACTTCACTCTCCTTCACTTTTTCTGCAACCAGGGCTCCCTTCCCTCCACAGTACCCATGATCCTTTTTCCCCAAAACCACATACTCATACTTGCTACCTTCCTTAAAGTGGCCTCTTCTCTCCCTCTCATTCTATAGTTTGTTCTATCATTCCTCATGTTGATTTCTTGAGTATTCAGAATGATTTGATTTTTATCTAGCTATTTTCAAGGGACAAGGCAAGCCTATGGTCTTCATACTATGCTGCTGTTTTAGTTCCTCCTCTTATAATTAGATTTTTAAAAGAAATTCCAGTAGGACACTCCTTGTGTTTGAACAGGACAGTTTAGTTCATTTATATTTATAATGATTACTGAAATATTTACATTTACCTAAATTATCTTACATATTTTCTGTTAGTTCTATTTTCCTTGTTTCTACTTTTTAAAAAATATTTTGAACTTTTTAATAAGATTGATTGATTTATTTGAGAGAGAGAGAGAAAGCAGGGAGCAGGGACAGATAGAGATGTAAAGAGAGAATCTCAAGTGGACTCCCCACTGAGCATGGAGCTCAATGCAGGGCTCAATCCCATGATCCTGAAACCATGACCTGGGCCAAATCAAGAGTCTGACACTTAAGCAATTGAGCCACCCAGGTGTCCCTGAGCTGACTTAAAAAATAGTGGTTATTTACCTATTTTAATATCCTTATTTTAATATAGCAAATTCTAAAATCAGTCAACATTGTTACCCTCCACCTGGACTACACAAAGACTTTTGAATGTTTTAGTTCTTATGATCCCCCTTTCAATGCTATATAACTGCAGCAATAGCAGACATCCTTTATTTTCCTTCTGACTTTATTAAAAATCTATCTACTTGTTCACTGTTAACACTTATATGGTATCCTTTATCAAGCTATGAAAGTATCTATTTAAGTCATATAATTTTTATAACATGCTCTTTCATTGTATTAAAGTAGTAATGGCTGCTTGAATTGTTGAGAAAGGCTGTGAAGCTGACTGAGAAATACCTGATTAATGTGGTCTCCTGTGGGCATATTGAGAGAAGAATGGGAATATGTGTGTATGTGACCTTGGAAAGCACAAATTAGTGATGAAATAAAATGGAACACAGAGCAAGCTTTGCTTTGGGATGGGTATGAGAGCAAGGAAACATGCAGAGCATAAGGATCTTTGGAGACAATTGGAGTAATAGTTCTGTGAGGGTCCTGGGCTGCTAGAAGATAAGCATGGATGCTAATTCCTGGGAAAAGTGGGTTATAGGCAATATGGGCAGTTCTCAAGGACAAATTATCCATGTTTGATTTTTTTATGGTTACCCTTACAAGGAAAAAAATAAGTTATACTACTCTCCTGTGGCAGCTCCTATATCTCTTTATCTCTACTCCCCAGGTTAATGAGGAGATCACCAAGTCACCTGCTGCTTTTTATTATCTGTTTTATTGCTCTTCTTCATTAGTGTGTATGACAGAGAGTGGAATGCAGTGCATCTTGGAGACAATACAGCAGGATATTTCACACATGCTAGTCAGAAGCCAAAAATCACAATGTCATTTGCTAGTGAATCTGCAAATAACCAGTCCTTCAAGTACTTCTGTAATTTTCACCAAATGTTGCACTTTTGAAAGCTTCATTAATCTAGACCCATTATAGTGGGTAGGGTGAATGAGTTTATAGGGTGGAATGTGAAGTAGCAGAATTTGCAGCTCTTAAGAATATTGCTGGCATTCATTTTTGATAATGGAGTCTAAGTGATCTTAAAATTCCCCTACAGAATATTGTTTGGAATAAAAAACCACCAAATATGTGGTGAGTTTAATAATAAAATACCTAAAACCCAACAAAGGCTTATTTACTCAAATTAATGGCTCTCAAAAGGACAAACTACATATTGATCTTAGAAACACGTATGCATAGCTCTAGTATTGTAGACAAAGATCATGTTGAAAGCAACAAGGGGCATTCCAGAAGTGAAAGAAGCTATATGTATTCAAAGGAGAAATATGTGAGAAAAATCATTAGCACTGCAAATGATTTTCATCCATACCTGATCTTTTCTTGAAATGAGAATGCTCTATTTTTATTGTGAGAAATATTGTGCTTCAGAAAAGGAAACATTGATGTTTCAGGAGGAATAGTTGAAGCTGCCACTTTTAAGTCAAGACAAGGTTTGGTGACCTACAGCCATAAGCCCAGGGCTTGGGTTTTTGTTTATGATCAACAGATAAACATCAAAAAGATGTTTCTTGCAAATATCCTATTATGTTTGTCCTTCATTTTTATTTCATTTTGTCCTTCTTTTGATTCACCACTTGTCTTTGTTCTTGTCTGCCCAGCTCTTAGAAATTACTGTTAGGGAAATAAAACATGAAATAGGTAACCACATGTGGGCCAGTGAGCTTTCTTTTTCTTGATTGGCCTATTTTTATTCACCAACCTGCGCAAGTGTACATTTTGACCAAAGGCTAAAAGGGTAGTACACATTATCTAGAGCAATAGATTTTATGAAGGGAGCTTTGTGCTTCCAAACCAGTACAACTACCAGATTTAATCATTTTTACTGTGATTAAGCTTTGAAAGCTATAACCAGTTCTGATAGTAAAGAAGTACTATTTGGAAACAAATTACAACTCTTGTCTTTATGACATGTATCAATTTACAAACAAGTTACATAAATCACTTTATATATTTTGTAATGGAAAATACTGCAGGGCATTTTAATAACCAATAGATTATATGTTTAATGAACCAGACCAACATATTAGTGGTATGAGTCAAATGCCTCTAAGAATGAGGATTGTGTATTGACTCGATAGAAATTCTGATCACATAGACTATAATAGGCTGTTAGATCCACCACAATTCAAGATAGCAAATGCTTATACTTCATCTATGATGATCCACATGTAAATTCTTTTTGTGACTTCATCTTATTGGCAGACCTCACTTATTTACTGTTCATATTATTCTTCAAGGAAATCAGGAGTAAAAACAGAGCATTTCACCTTTAGTCTTACAAGCATTACTACAAGAAATTTTAAATAAATTTAATAAATCTATCAAGTCCTGGTGAATTGGTAGAAAAATCTTTTCTGAACTGCTTATACAAAGCAAGTATGTACATTTGACATCACATTGGAAGCACATGAAGCTTCACTGATACAGGAAAGTAGTCACAGAGCTGATCAAATATATTCTTAGCTCTCAGAGATATATGATGTTCATCCTGGGGGCCCTTAACAGGATGAGAGAACTTGAATGAGAGAAATGAGTGAAACCTGAGTTGTTGTGATAGGAGTGTCCGGGTTAATAGGGGCTACTTCATTGCTTCCTTATCCTCTTATATTCAGGTTCACATATGCCGGTGCATTATAACAACAGAGAGTAAGAATATTTTACATAGAATTTATTAATGTTATTTTTCCTCTTTATTAAATAACAGTGAAGTATTATAGTTTCAATAAAACAAAACAAGGGTTCAAAAGACATGGATCTTGCAAACCACTAATGAGGGTGCCACTAACTAGCTACATAACTGGACAGATCACCTCTCCTATTTCCATTTCCTTGTCTGTAAAATGAGAGTTAGACAAGATGATGAGTAAGCAGTTTTTGTTTTTTTCTTTATCTATTTGGTCTTTGTTGGAAGCGTCAGAGTTTTCATATGAAATTGAGTAAAGTTGTATCCTGTTTTACTAATTCCTCATACATTTTTTCTTTTATTTTGTGTGTGCGTGGTGAATCCAATCATAATCTGAGCAAGATAGAGGAGACATTTATTTAAAGGAAAATAGTGATGATTATTTGTGAAGCAAATAAGTTTTTGTAATGCAGATGTTCATATCCTAATGTTCCTATTTTGCAAGTTTCCATTTTAGCATATTGTTTGCTTGCTCAAAAGTATAACTAACCTTTATATAAAAATGAAAACTCAAAAAAAAACCCAAAAAAATAAAAACTCACACCCAATATATATTTTTCATTTTTAGCCTAGGGGAAAATTTATCTTTCTCCTCTGTGTTTCTAAATTTACTGACTATGAAACTTATTTTGACATTTGCCATAAGAACATTTGTTAGTGAAGATATCAGTCACTGAAGTCAGTCTGGGCTTTAGGTCTAGTATTGTTGCTTACTAGGTGGGGGGAACTTTGACAAAAATACTTAACTGTTACTGAATATTTCCTTGCTTTCTTCATCAGTAAGTATGAGTTAACAAATAACATGAACCTTGTGTGGTTATGTTAGGATTAAATATGATAAAAATATTACCAACTTAGTGTCTGGTACATAATGTGTGCTTATTAAAGTTAAGCTATTAGCATTATTCTGGAACACTTGTATTTGAGTTTTCTCTTTTTTTCTAAAAAAATTTAAATTCCAGTGCAGTTAAAATATAGTGTTATATTAGTTTCAGGCATACAATATAATTATTCAACAATTCCACATATTACTCAGTGCTCATCAAGAGCACTTTAGTCCCCTTCATCTATGTCACCTATCTCCCCACCAACCACCCCTCTGGTAACTTTATTCTCTCTAGTTAAGAGTTTTGTTTCTTGGTTTTCTCTTTTTATTTCTTTCCTCATTTGTTTAGTTTTTTAAATAACACATATGAGTGAAATCATGTGGTATTTGTCTTTCTCTGACTGGCTTATTTTGCTTAGCATTATTATACTCCATAGCTCCATCCATGTCATTGGAAATGCTAAGAATTCATTCTTTTTAATTATTGAATAATATTCCATGATATATGTAATATATATATCATAACATATATATATATGTATATGTATGTGTATATATAACATACACACACACATATCCCACATTTTTTTCATTCAACTATCAATGGACACTTGGGCTGTTTCTATAGTTTGGCTATTCTAAATAATGCTAGCAATACACATAGGGGTGCATATATTTTTTTGAATTAGTATTTTTTATTCACTGGGTAAATATTTTTAATTTTTTGAGGAACCTCCATGCTATCTTCTACAGTGCTTGCAACAGTCTGAATTCCTACCCACAGTGCATGAGTGTTCCCCTTTCTCCACATCCTCTTCAATACCTTTTATTTCTTGTCTTGATTTTAGCCTTTCTGACAGGTGTTGGATGATATCTCATTGTAGTTATGATTTGCATTTCCCTGATGATGAGTGATGTTGAGTATCCTTTCATGTGTCTGTTGGCCACCTGAATGTCTTTGGAGAAATGTCTCTTCATGCCTTCTGTCTACATTTTTAAATTGTGTTATTTGTTTTTTGGATGTTGAGTTGTAGAAGTTCTTTATATGTTTTGCTCTGTATTAGATATGCTATTTGCAAATATCTTCTCTGATTCAGTAGATTGTCTTTTAGCTTTGCTGGTTGTTTCCTTCACTGGGCAGAAGCTTTTTATTTTGATGTAGTCCCAATAATTTACTTTTGATTTTGTTTTCTTGTCTCATATTTCTAGATGTTGCTATGGCTGATATCAGAGAAATTACTTCTGCTAGGATTTTTATGGTTTCATGTCTCACATTTAGATCTGAAGTCCATTTTGAGTTTATTTTTTGTATGGTAAAACAAAGTGGTCCAGTTCCTTTTTTTTTTTTTTTTTGTGGCTGTGCAGTTTCCCCAACATCATTTGTTGAAGAGACATTATTTTTTCCATTGCATATTCTTGCTTTTTTGGTCAAAGATTAACTGACCATATAACTGTATGTTTATTTCTGTGGTCTCTATTATATTCCACTCATCTATGTGTCTATTTTTGTGTCAGTACCATACTGTTTTGATTACTGAAGTGTTTTAATATAACTTGAAGTTTGGAATTGTGATACCTCCATTTTTGTTTTTCTTTATTAAGCTTGCTTTGGCTACTTGAGGCCTTTGATGGTTCCATACAAATTTTAGGATTGTTGTAGTTCTGTGAAAAATGTTGTTGGTGTTTTTATAGGGATTGCATTAAATCTTCAGATAGCTTTGGGTAGTATAGATACTTTAATAATATTTGCCCATACAATTCATGAGCATGAAAAGTCTTTCCATTTCTTTGTGTTGTCTTGACTTTTTTCATCAAGGTTTTAGAGTTTTTAGTATAGGTCTTTCATTTATTTTGTTAAATTTATTCTTAGGTATTTTATCATTTTTGTGCAATTTTCAATGGAATTGTTATCTTAATTTCACTTTTTCTTCTTCATTATTAGTTTATAGAAATGCAATGGATTTTTGTCCATTGGTTTTGTATCTTGTTATGTTGTTGAATTCATTTATCAATTCTAGTAGGTTTTTGATGGAGTCTTTAGAGGTTTCTATAGATAGTATCATTTCATTTGTAAATAGTAAAAGGTTTACTTCTTCCTTGCCAATTTGGATGTCTTTTATTCTTCTTTCTTGTCTGATTACTGTGGCTTGGACTACCAATACTATGTCAAACAAAAGTGGTGAGAGTGGACATCCTTATTTTATTCTTGACCTTAGGGTAAGAGCTGTCCATTTTTCCTCTGAGTATCCTACAAAAGTTTTATGATGTTGAGGTATATTCCCTCTAAAATTAATTGAGTGTTAGTGTTATTTATAATAAAAAGATGTTATACTTTGTCAAGATCTGTTTCTGCACATATTGAGATAATTATATCATTTTTTAAAAGTTTTTTTTAAAGATTTTATGTACTTATTCATGAGACACACACACAGAAAGGCAGACACATAGCCAGAGGGAGAAGCAGCCTCCTTGCAGGGAGCCTGATGATGGACTGGATCCTAGGACTCCAGGATCGTGACCTGAGCCAAAGACAGAGGCTCAGCCACTGAGCCACCTAAATGATCCTTCCCATTTTTTTTTAAGTATTTTATTGAGAATTTTTTGATCCATGTTCATCAGGGATATTGTCCTGTAGTTCTCTTTTTGGTGGAGTCTTTATCTGGTTTTGGTATCTGGGTATTACTGGCTCATAAAATAAATTTGGAAGTTTTCCTTCTATTTTTAGTTTTTGGAATAGTTTGAGAAAAATAAGTATTAACGCTTTTTTCGGTGTTTGGTAGATTTCACCTGTAAAGTCATCTGGCCCTGGACTTTTGTGTTTTGGGAGATTTTTGATTACCAGTTTGATTTCTTTGTTATTTATGGGTCTGTTCAAATTTTCTAATTCTTCCTGTTTCAATTTTGGTAGTTTATATGTTTCTTTAAAAATTATAAGTATTTTAATGTAATTTATATGTAAATTTATCCATTTTTTCCAGGTTGTCCAATTTGTTGGCACATGGTTTTTCATAATATTCTCTTATAATTATTTGCATATTTGTGGTGTTGGTTATTATTTCTACTTTTTCATTTGTGGTTTTATTTATTTGGGTCTTTTCCTATTTTATTTTTCATTAGTATGACTACAGGTTACCAATTTAACATTTTTTTCAAAGAACCAGCTCCTGGTTGATCATTGATCTGTTCCTTTTTTTTTTTTTTTTTTTTTTAGTTTCTATATCTTTATTTATCCTACAATCTTTATTATTTTATTATTTCCTTTCTTCTGCTGGCTTTAGGTTTCCTTTGTTGTTCTTTTTCTAGTTACATTAGGTGTAAGATTAGATTGTTTATTTGATATTTTTCTTGGTTCTTAATTTAGGCCTGTATTGCTAGATACTTCCCCCTTAGGATCACTTTTGCTGAATTCCAAAGTTTTGTACCATTTTGTACACTGGAGATCTTTTTACCTCACTTTATTATTTTTATTTATTTTATATGTTTTTGTATTATTTTTGACAGAGAAAGAGAGAAAGAGAATGAGAAGGGGGAAGGGCAGAGGGAGAGAGCCAGAGAGAATATCAAGTATGTTCCATGCTCAGTGCAGAGCCCAATACAGGGCTCAATCTCAGGAACCTGAGATTGTAACCTGAGCCAAAATCGAGAGTTGGATGCTTAATTGACTGAAGCACTCAGGTGTCCCCACCTCATTTTAAAATAGACTATGGCCAAGAAAGTGAATGTAAGTAGTGCTATTATGATCTTTAAAATTGCAAGAAAAAGATACACTCAGATCACCCCTAGGCATGGAGGTTTATTGAAAGAATTTATGAGGTAGCGAGGTCACTCATCATTGCATTTATTATGTGTACTAATGTTTTAAAGGCTTAGATATCTGCCTGGGTTTGAGTCCTGTCTCTACTACTTCCAACCTATGTGACTTTGGGCCTGTTGCTAAAGCTCTTAGTGTCCTAGTTTTTATATTTATAAGTTGTGGATAAAAATATTATTCACTTCATTAGGATCAGTGAAGATTAAACAAGGTAACATATATATAATGCTTACTGTAGTGCCTGATCTATGATAGATTCTCAATAAATGGTAGCTACTTTATAGCAGCAGCAACAGTAATAGGAGTACTAGTAATAGTAGTAGTTGTTATTGTAGTTTCAATTGCATATGACCCAGAAATCCAAGATATAGCTTAGTGTCATTCAGGATAATGTCTTGAGCTCTAATTATGTGTTTTCTCTTTTTTCACCTAGTGTGTGAGCTTGCTAAAGTAGAGGATTTGATAAACTTGGTTTACTAACATTCAACATGGACAGTTAAAAATCAGCCTAGAATTAGATGTACTTCTTCCTGCCCAGCCTATGGTTTTCTTTAGGTAAACACACTAATTCCTGATTCAATCTACTGGTAAGCTAGCAGGTTTGCTTTAACTCTTTAATACACACACTGGATGTGCAATTACAAGAGAAAACAAACATATATATATATATATATATATATATATATATATATATATATAAAAGTGTTCCATTTTCTTCAATAGATTTTTTTAAAGTAGGCTCCACACTATGTGTGGAGCCCAATGTGAGGGTTGAAATCATGACTCTGAACTCAAGACCTGAGCTGAGATCAAGAGTCCAATGTTTAACCAACTGAGCCACCTAGGCACTCCTCAACAGGGTTCTAAGTTGGACACTTTGTTTTTATGGACTCTTCTTTAAATACTTCCGGTCTAGTGACTTTCCTAAATAATTTTATCTAGAAAAAAGCACATTTTCTCACAAACTCATGCTTATTTTTTATTTCAGGACTTCCCACATCAAGAGTCCTTGAACTATTGTGTCTTTTGTTTCCCCCAGCATGAGCTTCCTTATAGCTCCTGAGACTGTCAATCATAGTATTGAATCAAGTGTATATTACACAATTAAGTCACATAGAACATAAAAACCCATGTAATAGGATATTAGCAGTCTGGATTTTCAGAAGTTATGCCACTTAATTCTACCTGAAGTGAAATTTTTATCTAGCTGCGTAAGATCCAGATAGAATGAGTTAATTATTCCAAATGGATGAAAAATCTCTAAGGATTGCCATTGTAAAGTCCTTCATGTTTAAAGAGGCATGTGGATAGCTAAATAAAAGGCCTTTGAGACCCAAAGTTATCTTCAAGCACAGTGGCTATTATTTCTGAATACTGTGTTTATATTTTAAATACTCTTTCACTGTGTTTATATTTTAAATACTCTTTCAATCTATTCTAGATTGCCAAGAAGCAATTCAATTCATGTCTACATCTTCTAATTGTTTTAAAAATTAAATTAAGCTTAACCTTGATGGATTTCAGACAGCTCTTCTTCTATAAGAATTTTTTATAGTTTTGGTCAGTTGAAGCAAAATTCTGCTTAAAACTCATGTTTAAGACATGAAAAACTAGCAGGTAGAACACATAGGCATGCTGGTGACAAATATGGCTTGGAATAAGAAAATATCCAACAAATTTTATAGCTGAAGTACCTGGAGGGGAGCGGTGGCTGCCCATCCTGCTTCTCAGACTCCTTGTGGACTTCTCAGCCACAGAGCTACCATTCAGGTCAATATGCCTCTTGTGATCAACAATGTCAAAACAGCTTATCAATCTTAAGTAATCAGCATCCTCTAAAGAAGATTCTGAACCAGGATGAATAATGTTTGGAAGGTAACAATAATAACCTTTATATCATACTTCCAACAACACTGCAAATAACAGCAGAGAAAAAAGTGGAACTACACAGAATACCCTGGCTTGCAAGGTTCTGGGAAATTATTCAGTATCTCTTTATATGAGATTCAAACTTCCAACTGACCATAATCTTCTGGTATTTTTTAAAAAAGAATAGCAATCCATGGCTTGAACAGTGCTATTTTTAAAACAAATGGACAGAATTAAAGTGAGCCAACTGCTGCTTAGTGGATGCTCTTAAGTAAGAGCATCTTGGGTTTATATTACATCACTATGACTTAGTATTCTCCCTTAACAAGACACTCCCACTCTTCCAAAGCATCTATATCACAGTGGTACAATCAGTCTGGATACATAATTACCCATTCCTATTTTATTTCTTAGGATATTCCTAGTATTCCAGATTTAACCCCTTAAATCTTTGCTTTCACAAATGAACAAAAAGTTTCCAGTGTTAAGATGAAACCATTTTAAAACACTTAGAATTATACAATTCATTTCAAAATCACAATATTGTATTTTTCTAAATATTGAATATAGACATTCTTTATATTCTTTTTTTCATCAAGTACTGGTGTTTATTGTACTCAGAAAAGAAGGAAGTTGACCCTGGCCATATTTTATTTTAAAAGTATCCATTTTATTTTATATAGAAGGCTGCATTATTCTATTGGCACATTTTGGAAACATGACCTCAGAGCTCACTTCTGACTATTTTCTATTATACTCCATTTCCTTAAATAATAATCAATTGTTTGGGGTTAATAGATAGACTTTGACCTACCAATAGGTAGACCCCTTCTTGACCAGAATTAAGAAATTTGTTACCTAAAATTTTCTAAATGTTTTCTCTATTTCCCTGGGTGGATTATAATCTGCCAACTGCTTCAAGATACTTGTGACAGTCGATGGAAATTTACCAACATTATGTCAGTTACTGGCAATTGGTGGTCTTTACAGGCAGGCAGATGAAAAAGTGAACTGTCAAAACCCAGAGGGAGCCGAGCACAGCGCAACTGGCAGTTTATTCAGTTATATGAAGGAAAATTACAAAGTCCTATGGTTCCACTTTTGAACCTAATGGCATTCAAATAAGGTTGGAACCTTAAGCAACTTGTTTTATTGATATAGAGGGAGTTTGCTGTATCTGCTTTTATTACCAGAGGCAATAATTATGCTTATGTGTATTAAATGTACTTTATCTACCATGATAAAGAGAAAGTAAACTTAAAGAATACCTTTTGATATTCTAGATTGCCAAAAAGCATAGATTCAAGATAAAATAAAGGAAAACACTATATGAAGGACACTAACAATTACAATGCTGTGAGAAGAGAGAGGGAAAAAAAAAACTAGTAATGAGAGAATGGTGAGAAAAGGAAAAAAAAATTGCTCTCCTTGAAATTCTACAATGGGTACATTTTTTTTTTCTGAAAGAGGGTGAAGCCAAAGCAATAAAAAAGACACAGGTACTCAAGGACAGGGTCATGAAATTGAAAATGAAAGGTCTTGATAAAGATGAGATTCTGAAAATAAAAGATTTTACACTACTCATGTTTTGCCCATAGAAGTTGAGTCAAAGTATTCTGGAAACGAAGAATAGAATAATTAAGACAATCCAAAAGCATGGGGATTTGGAAGGGCTGCTGGCCAAGGGAGAAGGAGGCAAGGGCTGTTGGAATACTTCTGAAAGATGTGGAAGTAGCTGAATAGTCTGATAATGCATGGTCTTTCAGTAGGAATGTTATTTTTTTAAAATTTTTTTAGAGGGAGAGAGTAAGAAGGGGAGGGAGGGGCAGAGGGAAATAGAGAGAGAGTCTCAAGCAGACTCTACATCCAGTGCAGAGCCCAATGTAGGGTTCAATCTCACAACCCTGAGATCATGACCTGAGCTGAAATCAAGAGTCAGATGCTTAACCAACTGAGCCACCCAGGTGCCCCAGGTATGTTATATTAATGGAGGATTTCTTATAAGTTCCAAATCAGAAATAATCCTTGGGTTTTTGGAGAAAAATCACACTGCAAATCCAAGATCCCATGCTTTTCTTAGGAGGAAATGTAATCTAGTGAAAAGAGCACGGAGTTTGACAGAGCAAGAATCAAATCCTGGCACAGCCTCTCAGTAAATGCATGATTTTGGGCAAGTTATTTTCTCTGAGCTTTAGTTCATTGATCTACTAAATGTGGAAAATTATAGCTGTGTCAGAGGTTTGTTGTGAATAATAAGTAATGTTCCACGTAGAGTCCAATAATTGGCTCATAATTAAGATTTAATAAATGGTACATATTTTGGTTATCATACATTTTAGATAAAAGCAGGATATTAAATCATATGATGAGAAATAATTGGATACGTAAAACATTTCAGAGGGATGTGCATTGGTAACCATTTACAAAGGAAATAAAATAAATAAAATTGTATCAACACAGAAGTCCTCCTGGGTCTTTGAAGTAATCTTTATTGCTTACTCTGATTGACTACCCAAGATACTATCTATAGGCTGAATGATTTGAAATGAATTGGGCCATTACATTCATTCTTTCTAGGATGAAATTAACACTCAGTGCGGTGCTCTTTATTATGCAGAGTATAAAAATTGTCATGGAAAGGATTCATACCCGTATTTTTTTGTTTTGTTTTATTTTCTGGTAAGCTTTATCATGAAAATGAATTAATAGTGTCACTTTTTCTTCATTAAATCTTTGTCATAAGCAAACAATATCAAAATTTTAATGCCTTGTCTATTCTTCAAGTTCATACCATTCCTTTTTAATATTCTGTTACATTGTTTGATGTTTCAATATTATTCAAAATAAACCATGCAATAAAAAAATAGGAGGTGAGGTTCCAAATATGTCTTGTGACAATTTCATCGTTTTGATAATTTCAAAGCAGTCCTAACAGAATCCAATCCCATTATTGTGAGTTTGAGTTTCTTTTCAATTATAGAAGGTATTTACACATTCCAACAATTATCATAAGCCACAACATTAATGTCCTATAAAGTGACAATTTACTTCTATTATGTTTCAGGAACATCTACATTTGAAAAAAAATGTAGATGTTATAAGGTATTATTATTTTTTCTCCACATTGTGGCAACTTCCATGAATAAAAGAACTCTAAAAGTCTCATCTGTCCCTTTTTCTTTACAAGATTATGGCAAAAAAAAAAAAAAAAAAAAAAAAAACAAGATTATGGCAAAAAACTTAAAGGACCCTTTATTCCATATTCCTGTACCCTCAGTGGCTACAAAATTTCCAAGAGTGGGATTTGAAAAACATAATAAAAAACAAACACAGATTGAGATTCTACTTACTAACTATGTAACTTTTTGGGATGTCACCTAATACCTGTGGGCTTCAGTTTACCCTTTTTTTTTTTAATAATAAATGGAAGGGCTTGGATGAGTGTGATTCACAGAGTCTTTTCTAAATTCAAATTTTATATGTTGGGAAAAAGCAGCTGAATTTGTCAGTGGAGGAAATTATTATTATTATTATTTTTATTATTATTATTATTATTATTTTGTATATTTCTAATTGGAGTTTGATTTGCCAACATATAGTATAACACCCAGTCCTCATCCCGTCAAGTGCCCCTGGAAATTATTTTCCTATTTTTTCTGGGAGGGAAGTCTTCAGGTCTGAACAAGATGTTTCTTTTCTTACATTATTTTGTTATACGAAAATTCATCTTTCTTTGGTGAAAAAAAAAAAAATCAGAGGGAAAGGCTCCAGTTAATATTAGTGGTGTACTCATAGGATCTTGTAATATCGAAAGTATACATTCACCTATTCCAGAGGTGTGGACAATCATTTCTGTGGTTTGGGGTTTCTCAATGATACTAATGTATAAAGTATAAAAACAATTTTAAATCACACCTGCAATTCTGTGGCTGTGACACTACCTAAAACATCTCATACTTGTTAATCCAAATATAGTTTAATGAAGTCTACCACTTATTGCAGTGTTAAAGAGAAAGACTTAACCAATTTTTCTTAGAAAAAGTTAACTAAAAATACATCTTTATTTTTTTAGTTTGCAATGGAAATAAATGTGTGTTACAACAAGAGAAGCAATATGGAAATGCAAAAAAATCCTTAAACATGAACATCCATATGCAAAAAAACTGAAACTAGATACAGACCTTACATGCTTCACAAAAATTAACTCAAAATGGATTATAAACCTAAATGCAAAATGCAAAACTATAAAATTTCTATAAAATAACAGGAGAAAATCTAGGTGACCTTAAATATGGTAATATATTTTTAGCTACAACACCAAAGATATGATCTATGAAAAAATAATTGATAAGCTGGACTTTATTAAATTCTACTATATGGAAGATAATTTTAAAAGAATTAGAAGGGGATCCCTGGGTGGCTCAGTGGTTCAGCGTCTGCCTTTGGCCCAGGGCATGATCCTGGAGTCCCGGGATTGAGTCCCGCGTCAGGCTCCTGGCATGGAACCTGCTTCTCCCTCTGCCTGTGTCTCTGCCTCTCTCTCTCTCTCTCTCTGTCTATCATGAATAAATAAATAAAATCTTTTAAAAAGTTTTAAAAGAATTAGAAGATAAGCCACAGAGTGGAAGAAAATATTTGTAAAAGACACAACTGATAAAAGACTGTTACCCAAAATATACAAAGAGCCCTTACAACTCAACAATAAGAAAGAAAGCAACTTGTTTTAAATTGGGCCAAGGAGTAATATTCCACTGTATATATATTACTCAGCCATTAGAAATGACGAATACCCACCATATGCTTTGACGTGGATGGAACTGGAGGGTATTATGAGGAGTGAAGTAAGTCAATCAGAGAAGAACAATCACTATATGGTTTCACTCATACGGGGAATATAAAAAATAGTGAAAAGGATTATAGGGGAAGGAGAGAAAATGAGTGGGAAAAATCAGAAAGGGTGATAAAACATGAGAGACTCCTAACTCTGGGAAATAAACAAGGGGTAGTGGAAGGGGAGGTGGGCAGGGGGATGGAGTGACTGGGTGACAGGCACTGAAGGGGGCACTTGATGGGATGAGCACTGGGTGTTATATTATAGGTTGGCAAATTGAACTCCAATAAAAACTATATTTTAAAAAATAAATAAATAGGGCCAAAGAGGGGTGCCTGGGTGACTCAACTGGTTGAATATCTGACTCTGGATTTTGGCTCAGGTCATGACCTCAGGGTCTTGGGATCAAGCCCTGTGTCAGGCTCCATGCTCAGTAAGGAGTCTGCTTGAAATTCTCCCTCTTCCTCTGCCCCTACCCCTATGAACTCTCTCTCTCTCTCAAATAAATAAATAAATAAATAAATAAATAAATAAATAAATAAATCTTTAAAAAAAACGGGCTAATGATCTTCATACACACATCATCAAAGAAGATACACATATGGCAAATAAGTATTTGAAAAGATACTCCCTATGAGGTCATCAGGGAAAGGCCACTACATGCCCATTAGAAAGGCCAAAACCCATTCTGGAACTGACAATACCAAATGCTGATGAGCATATTGATCAACAAGAAATTTTGTTCACTGCTGATAGGAATGCAAAATTGCACAACTAGTTTGGAAAACAGTTTGGCAGGTTCTTACAAAACTAAACATGCTCTTACCATAAAACCTGCCAATTGCACAACTTGGTATTTCTCCTCCAAAGTTAAATACATATGACTAAACAAAAACCTGCACATGGATATTTATAGTAGCTTTACTTAGAATTATCCAAACTTGGAAGAAACCAAGATGTCATTTAGTAGGTGAATGGATCAATAAGCTGTGTTACATTCCGAAAATGCAATATTATTCAGCATTAAAAAAGAAAGAGTTAATAGTACTATATTGAATATTTGAAAGTTGCTAAGAGAGTACATCTTAAAAGTTCTTATCACAAGAAAAACATATTTGTAACTATATGAGGTGATGGATGTTAACTACGTTAACTGTAATCATCTTGCAAATATACACATATATCAAAAAATTATGTCACACATCTTAAAACAATATAGTAATCATCTTGCAATATACATATATATCAAATCATTATGTTGTAGACCTTAAATAATATGATTTTATATGTTAATTACATGTCAATAAACCGGGGAAAAAAGAAGAAATGATCCATCAAGATACAATTTCATGATTCCAAATATATGACATTCTAGAAAAGGCAAAACTATGATTACAATAAAAATACTAATAGTTGCTGGGGGAATGGTGATATGAAAAGATGAATAGGCAGTGCACAGAGAATTTTTAGGGCAGTGAAAATACTTTGTAAGATACTCTAATGGTGGATATATGTCATTATACATTTGTCCAAATCCATAGAATGCAGAATTCAAGGTAAACTACAGACCTTGAATGATTATGATATGTCAATGTAGGTTCATCTTTGGCAAAAAAAGAGATATATCATTCTTGTGAGTGATGTTTATAATGAGGAAGGCTGTGAATGTGTGGAGGCAGAGAGAAATAGGAAATTCCTGTACCTTTCTCTTTATTTTATTATAATCCTAATACTGCTCTAAAAATATAATCTTAAAATAACCTTAAATATCTCTCTCCACTCCTATTACCTGTCTCTGTCCACTAAGGTAACCTATGTTAACCACCCTTACTTACGACCTTTCACTATACTCATGAAAACACAAGCAAGTAAGTTCTCCTTTCCAATTTATACAAGATGCCATAAAACAAAAGATGACTAAAGAAACATGACTACCTTCAATTACTTCCAACATATCTTTAATTGGCAATGTCCATCTTACACATACTCTATCTCTCCCTGAGCTCAGTCCCAAAGAACAATCTCCTTTGCCATTTATATGGTTCTTATTCCTTATAAATGAAAAGAAGCCATTCATTTCTGAAGAAAGCATTCTCTTGGGGGTGATGAGTGAGCACGGGACTTTCTTTCTAGTAGCTATAAATTTTACTATAGACATAAAATTTATTTTCTACACTGTAGCATTTCAATGATTTTGGTATCTTAACATTTAGCTCTATTATGGGATGTTCAAAGCAGATTCAAAAGTTTCTTTTGAAGCATTTCAAAGAAGGGGAAAAAAAAACAATTTCAGGTGAAAAAAGTAATTAGCTGACCACACTCTCCCTTCCAAAGTGAAAGTTAGCCTTATTCTCACAGTATACCAACTTTGACCTCATTTATAATTACAAGTGTTTATAGCAGAAACAAAATGGAGATTCTAAAAGAGTTAGAAACAAACATTATGTTAGGAACTAGGTTGGGAGGTATCCCTTACATTATTCCACCAGTTTGTCTAGTTGCTTTGGTATATACAGCCTTGACCCAAGTTCTCAGTAAAAAAATAATTTTCATATCAGCTTCTGAAGAAATGATAGGTTTTGACTAGAGGAGCAAGTTCATTCTCTGTGCACAATATTGATTCTGAAATGTCACTCTCTAAATACAAATTATAACTGGTTGAATAGCCAGCTGAGCAAGAAGTCAGGACTTCTGTATAATATAATGATGAGACATTTTTTAACCTAATAGGACTCTGCATGACAACAATTTTTGAGATAACAATAATACTGAATAAATTATGATCTGCTAGTTAAGTCCCCAGAAGGAAAGAGTCCTTTTACATAATTTTGCCATAAGAATTATCAGAAGAGGGGCAGCCCCGGTGGCGCAGCGGTTTAGCACCACCTGCAGCCCAGGGTGTGATCCTAGAGACCCGGGGATGGAGTCCCGCGCTGGGCTCCCTGAATGGAGCCTGCTTCTCTCTCTGCCTGTGTCTCTGCCTCTCTCTCTCTGTCTCTATGAATAAATAAATGAAATATTAAAAAAAGAATTATCAGAAGAGGGCATCCAGGGTGGCTCAGCGGTTTAGCACCGCCTTCAGCCCAGGGCCTGGAGACCCGGGATCAAGTCCCACATCAGGCTCCCTGCATGGAGCTTGCTTTTCTCTCTCTCTCTCTTTGTCTTTCTCTCTCTTTCATGAATAATACATAAAACCTTAAAAAAAGAATTATCAGAAGATTTATAGCTTATGTAAGGAAGAGTTTAATATTTATCTAAAGAATCTGAATTAAATGTATAAAATCTGAAATAAAGCAGAAAATTACTTCAGTGATTGCAAATTCTCATACTTCTGGAAGCCTAAAGGATAGAAGTGTCATTGTCTTCTGAATAGACCCTGGGATGAGCAAAGGTTTAATTGGCATAATTAAGAGGAGAATTAAAAATGTTTATTGAGGACCTTAAAAGAATCTCAGTGATGATTTTCTACAGCAATTAAACACAGTAACTCAGGAATTGGAAATAATTATGCCAATAGTTTGCCAGTGGCACCTTCATTCAGATTTACATTCAAACAAAAGAGAGGTATTTTATGGTCCTTTTAATTATATCAAGTCTTATCCAAAATCTACACATAGGAAGAGTTTGTGTAGCCTGGATAAAAGAGTAGTTTAGACAGGTCTCTAAATCAACAGAAATGCAACACCTCTCTTGAGAAAGTCACCGGAGACATCTTGTGTGCTAAGCCTGTTACGAAGAAAGATTATCATTAGTGTCAATAGACAGAGGTAACTTAGGCAAGAGATGTAGGCAATCCACAAGAACTTTGGCTTCCAACAACTGTCTTAGGTATGCCCAGCTGTGTGTCTGCCAATGCTGATCCATCATAACACAAAACACTATTTATTTTCCTTACAATGATAAGGAGTTAAGAGGAAGAGGAAAGAAAACCAAGGGCTATGATGCAATTTAGAACTATCTTGAGTTTAAACTTTTCCTTTTTTTATCCCTATCACCTGACATTACTGACAAGGTAACATGATGCCTAATTGCAGCTGTAGTAGTCATCTGCTGCCAAAATTAATATGGGGAATAAAATAATTTACAGAGTTTCTGGTTTATAGTATTTCCTAATGCCACACAGAATTGTTTGATAGAAATTAGAAAGAATATCATTTGTTAGGCAACTATCCTTTCTTAATGGTCAGGCTCCTTCACATAGGATTATCTATCAGGTATTCTTAAAAAGGATAAACAGCCAAATTTATATTTGCACCATAAGCACCAAAGGCAGTCCTCTAGAGAAAGTAAGATTTATGATAATCCTGCTCAACTGAATAGAGAAAAAGAGAGTCTACGGCTATACCACCCTGAATGTTCCTGAACATATCTGATGTCAGAAGCTAAGCAGGGTTGGGCCTGGTTAGTACTTGGATGGGAGAAAAAGAGAACAAAACAAAACACCCTGCCCCTCTGCCAACCTATACATTATCAGTGTGTGTGTGTGTGTGTGTGTGTGTGTGTGTGTTTAAAGTCAATGAGAATAAGGTCCATAATTTCAGATATGAGACACAGGAGTTTTAATAACTTTTTCCCATTAGGTCACTGCTTATAGTTAATAGTATGTGGTTCCTTGCTAAATCAAAATAGAAGCTCAGAGCTCTGTGCTAATAAAGTGAGGGTCCTAGGTTCTATCCTATGTTTATAGAGTAGTTCACAGGTTGAAGTCTATGTGCCACTTTATGTAGTTGCTTTGATGTGTCCATTACCAAAGAATTTGAAAAATAGACATCCTTATCTCTTCGACCCTTGCCCTGTTGCTGAGTTTTATTTCAACAGATTATCACTATGAAAGGAATGAGGTGAAACTCTGAGATGAACTTTGGGCTCCTGCATACTTAAGCTAGGCCAAGAATCTCCCTCATATTTGTAAAATATCCTGTAGTTTTCTGTTCTTTTTTATTAAAGTAAAAATTAATAATAAAAAACACCTATAATTGTTTTAGAAGACTAATTTGGAGCCAGGTGGATTTTCACATGGGTATGAGGCTATTTAAGTTGCCCTTAAGAGGAAGAAAAAGAGGTTTAGTAGTAGTTGACCCTTAAACAATGTAGATGTTAGAGGCACAAAACACTCTACATGGTAGAAAATCCATGTATAACTTTTGATTCCCCCAAAACTTAACTACTAATGGCCTACTGTTGACTGGAAGCCTTACTGGTAACACAGTGGATTAACACATATTTTGAATGCTATATGATTTTATAGTATCCTAGAGAAAAGAAGAAGTTGTTAAAATCATAAGAGAAAATATACAGTACTGTATTTGTCAAAAAAATCCACATATAAGTACATCTGCATGGCTCAAACCTACATTGTTCAAGGGTCAACTGTATGTAGCAGCTGTATTAGCATCTATAGATCCCCACTTCTTAAGTATGCTAAAAGCTTTTTCTGCAGACCAGCACAATAATTTAAGGTCCATTCCAACAGAAGTCATTCAGTATTCATTTAAATAGTATGAAATTGCCATTTTTGTAGTTGAAAAATGACTTAATATTGTCAATTTTATGTGGTTCAATCGAGATTTAAGTTTCCATACTCTACCTCACTTTAACATACTAGAAAAAAAAAAAACATGAGAGCTTTGAGGAGATAGAACTGGATGAAAATTTCAGCTCTATCAACTATATGGCTTGGAGAAAGCATCATAGTCTATCTGAGCCTTAGTTTCATTATCTGTGAATTGAGGAGATAAATACCTACTTTGGAAGATTGTTGTGTGCATTAAGGACAACATGCAAAAAAATGTAGTACTTTTACTGTACTTTCAACAAAAAGTAGTTGCTATTAACCCAGAGAGATAATTCTTAAAGCTAATATTATAAAAGTCATAAGGAAGAAGTAGAAACAAGAAGTAGACTAGTGGCTGCCTAGGGCTTCAGAGTTTGGCAGAAAATGTAAAGTGATTGCTAATGGATTCCTTTTAGGGTGACAAAAATGTTCTAATATTAGACTGTGGTTATAGTCCTACAACTGCATGAATACACTAAAATCATTGAATTGTGCACTTGAAATGGGCAAACTGTATAGTGTATGAATTATAGCTCAATAAAGTTGTTTTTAGGTACTTACAGTGAAGGATACACATAAAGAGCAAGAGCTTGAAGCTCTTTGGAAAAAAATGTTTAGACGTGGCCTTTCATGGGTTCATTTACAGACTTCAAATAAACAAACCAACCAACTTGTGAATATTTCTTTAATTATCCAGTTTAGCATGAGGCAGTCACTTCAAAGATTATTTCTAATTTGCTATTTCTGGTACAAGTCACAGGAGAAGGGATTGTTGTTTATTTCTATTCTACAACTGACAAACATCTACTTTTGCTATAACAAATGTCATGAAGTAAAGATTTATTTTAAGATGTATTTCAGAGTTAAAGAAAAAGCTACAATTGACAGACTTTTTGGCTGTTTCACATCTCGGGCCTCCCAGTGTTTGGTGCACAGTCATATGAATAAGAAAGCTGTGTTCCCCAACACTTTTGCATTCCAATTGCACAACACAACCTGAGTCAGGATGCGAACAGCAGCACAGCTTGGACAATGTTCAGTCACCACACAGAGCCTGAGCAATGTAAAAAGCAGACCAGGGAGGCCTAAAAACAGGGCATATGAGTAACTTGTCCAGATTATATTATATTATATTATATAATATATAATATATATTATATTATATTATATTATATAATATATAATATATATTATATTATATTTTCCTCTTCTAACTGTTAGACATTTACAAGGACACAATTTGGAGATGGCTTTGGGTCATATTTAATTCCTATTTAGAAACTAAGCATTTGTTAATATAGGACCTTATTCTTATACAGGGAATTTTATACATAGAACTTTATTGGATGTAAGTCTGGACAGAAAAGGGTTCCAGTTTTGAATACTGCATTATGATGCATTTGTAAATAGTCCATCCCGTTATAAATGATTTTTTTCCCCAAAGTGTTATACAGTAAATTTTTTCCCTCACCATCTATATAATTTATGCATAAGATGAGAACAGTTATTAAGGATTTTAGGTCAGTAGTTTTCATTTGAATTTACACATCACCCTCCGAAGATGCTGTTTAAATATGTGTGTATGAGTGTGTGTTTTAAATAAAGAATACCTATAAGTCATATCCAGAATTAAATAGCAACAACATACTAGAATGTATCCAGGCTACCAGCATTGAACTGACCCCTATGCTAATGCTAGCAAAACATCTGAGTTAGATAAAAGCAGGGAGGGTTAATGAAAAGTTGTGAAATAGGCAATACTTTTCTTTAATACTTTTCCAGCCCATTTGTTCTTGGGTGCCTAGTATTATGTTGTAGGGTACTCAGAGCTTGACACTGCTAAATATCATGGGAACCAATTCTTCCAGGAAGCCTGATGCTCTGGATCTTTTTCTTCTTTAGTGCCTTCCATCAATACTTACACATTCTGTGTATTCCACTCTTTAGTCATATTTTTTCAAGATTTATTTATTTATTTGAGAGAGATAAAGAGAGGGCAAGCAGGGGGAGGGGCAGAGAGGAGAGAGATAATCCTAAAGCAGATCCCTGCTGAGCACAGAGATTGAAATGGTGCTTGAATCTAGGACCCTGAGATCATTCCCTGAGCTGAAATAAAGAGTTGAATACTCAATGGACTGAGCCACCCAGGCACCCCTTTTTAGTCATATTTTATTTTATGGATAGTCTGATAAAATAATTGAAGTACATGTAACATGAAGAAGGGGCTACAATCAATGAAGATTTAAGATATGCCACAAGGACATAGAAAAATGTCTTAAATAATAAAGCTTGTCTATGGACTACAGATAAATATTAGCAACAGACAAATCAACTAACACTGGAAAAAGCAAAAATGGGGTAGCATTTTTGAGTATTCTAGAAAGCACAGAGGAACCTATGTATTTAGGTAGGCTCTATGAACAACTATATCCACAAACCAATTGTTACTGTCACAGAAGGGGGAAGGATAACTTCAAGTCATTCACTGGTCTTTTGAGTTGCAGCCATTTTGAATATAGATATAGAATATCTGTAGGGCTAGTAAACTACAGATGTACACAAACAAATGTATTGAAGGGTGCATGCCTACACTCCTAATCTTCAGATATATAAATGATACAGCATTTAGGATTTTGAACAATTTGCTGTCATCACATTTTGCAACAATGAATTATTTATAGTAAAAAGATGCCTTTTTCTCAAATCAATAAAGAAAATGAAGACAAGGGCTTATTAAATCTATAAACTTATTTATTTCTACATAAATTGATGCAAAATATAAATGGATGTGGAGATATAAACATTTATGGAATAAGTAATGTTCTGTGTTAAATTACTTAAAAACAATTTTTCCTGCACTTTTAAAAGAAAAACATTATATTTTATTCAGTAATATCTGGACTATCTTGTTTCTATGCAGTACACTAATCATTTCAAACACTACTCTCTCTTCATTTCATTTTCTTATGGCTTTTAGTCACTTTAAAATTCTTCATTGACCAAAATGATAAGGTGTAATTTAGATATGAGCATTGGGTAGCCTGGGTGGCTCAGCGGTTTAGCACTGCCTTCAGCTCAGGGTGTGATCCTGGAGACTCGTGATCGAGTTCCAAGTCAGTTTCCCCACATGGAGCCTGCTTCTCCCTCTGTCTATGTCTGTGCCTCTGTCTCTGTGTCTCTCATGAATAAATAAATAAAATCTTAAAAAATAGATATGAACATTTATTCTACATATAAAAGTGATACATTGTGACTAAAACCTAATTATTATATTCTTTGTTTTCAAAATAGAGAAGAGAGTCCACAAATAGGTCAAAAATCCAATATGCCTTAATAAATTTTGCTGTTTACTCCAAAAGAGATACTAGAAAGAAACTTCTCAACTGTTAAGATTGAGAAATTGGTAACTGGGGAATGAAATTTCTTTTTCTTCAGTACAATGAATCATACTTTTTATAAATAAAGTTAGTATGGAATTTACATCCAGAATTTACTAAAATTAAATGACCTAAATTTAAATTGCAACATATACCATTAGGAGCTGATTACATGCAAGACTCTGTGCTGAGGGAATAGGACAGTACAAAGATGGAAAAACTAAACTCTGTTGACAAAAAGTTTATAATCAAAAGGGGAAGAAAAAGACAAATAAGTATATAATACAATCAAAGTCACATGGTGTTCTTACCTATCCTTTATTTCAAAGGCATGGATTTTTCTTATAGTTGTCTCAAGAGAAGCATTAATTTAAATATCCCTAATTTGAGGGTATTACTGGAAGAAAAAGATTTTCATAGGATGTTGGTTTTTTTTTTTTTTTTCAAAGATTTGTCTCTTTGTAGTCTGTCCTAACATTCCTATATGATTTTTCTAAACTCTTAACTTTTTGACCTAGTGACAATCAATCCACTTCTGAGTGTCACTAAGCTTTGGAGAAAGTCATGATGCTGGGTATTATTACTATTACATTCTATCTTTATGAAGAAAGTTTCTCTCCTTGTGTTTGAGTATACATACCCTTCAAATTTCTTTTCATTTGAAAATGTTACAACAGTGACAGATATAGAGTTGCAGAAGTGTAACATGGGGGTAGATTCTATGACAACAGTCAAATAAAGCCAGAGGAAATTGTTCCAGATTTGAAGGCTAAAAGAACAGTATTAAAATAAATATGATCAGAGAAATAAGAAGTCATACTTCTCTTAATAAGAACTAGACAACATTTGTTTAAAATTTCCTGGCTAAACAATAAAATTTCATAAGCACATGCTACACTGCCTCTCTGTTCCTTTAATTGGAAAAATATTCTGCTGCGCTTTAAGTTGTGCTCAAATCAAATCACTCATTAAGGTCACATTTAGTAGTCTTTTTACTTATTTAGCAGATATTTCATCAATTAGGTCCTAGATGTGAGTAGGTATGATACTAGTGCTATCAACAGGCTCAAGAATAAAATAATTTGGAAAAGATCAATCAGAAACAATTAAGATAGATCCTCTGGCTATAGGGTTTGGTGCATGAAGTTGGATTTATAGCTACAGTAAGAGAAGTGCATTACTTCTCTTGCATGTGCATTACTGAGAAGCACATGACATTACACTCCATTTAAATTTTTTTTTTCTCCCCTGGACCAAGTTATCAAACACTTTATTCCAGTTCCTGCTAAGCAGGAACAAATTTTTCCAGTTCCTGTTAGGCAGCACATTTTTAATTTATTTTATTTTATTTTATTTTTTATGTATATTTTTTATTGGAGTTCGATTTGCCAACATATTGTATAATACCCAGTGCTCATCCCGTCAAGTGTCTCCCTCAGTGCCCATCACCCAGCCTTGGATTAAAGACAAAGTTCCCACTGCTATCCTTTTAAATATTAGTTGGATGACTTTTCAGTTCTAGTAATGGTGAAGAAACTTGTAAAGGACTAACCCTCATTCAGACAATGATGAAATCCGTGTTTATGCAACTTTTACCCTGAAAATACTGCCAAAAACATGAACGGTGTGACAGCTAGAAATCAATCAGAAAGCTTAATTTGAAGAGCCAAACAATGGAATTAAAGGATGCCAATTCAACTGGAAATTCAAGCATTGGAATGAATGGTACAAAGCTTAGTGCCCATTCAGTCCTGTGTTGACAGCCTGTGTCAACTATGGAAAGGTAACTTGTTCTTTTTAGGGTTAACACCATTAGAATCAAGATGGTAGGAAAACAATTTTTAGAGACTCTCCTGTAAAAAATTAACCCAAAACAAAATATTGCATTCTCTCTTCTTCTTTTTTTTAAAGATTTTATATATTTATTCATGAGAGACACAGAGAGAGAGGCAGAATCACAGGCAGAGGGAGAAGCAGGCTTCATGCAGGGACCCCGACTTGGGACTTAATCCCAGGACTCCAGGATCACGCTCTGAGCCGAAGGCAGATGCTCAACCGCTGAGCCATCCAGACATCCCAGATCACAAGTTCTTTTTTTTTTTAAGATTTTATTTATTTATTTATAGAGACACAGAGAGAGAATGAGAGGCAGAGACACAGGCAGAGGGAGAAGCAGGCTCCATGCAGAGAGCCCAACGTGAGATTCCATCCAGGGTCTCCAGGATCACGCCCTGGGCTGCAGGCGGCGCCAAACCACTGCGCCACCGGGGCTGCCCCCAGATCACAAGTTCTTGTTGATAAATTCCATCAAATATTTAAGAAGGAAGTAATAGTCCTCTTATACTAACTCTTTTAGAAGGGAAAGGAGGGGAGAATCTTTCCCAATCTCTTTTGTGGGTCTAGGATAAGTCAGTTACCAAAATCTGACTACTTGCTAATGACTGAAGAATTTATACCAGATGGGAACTCAGATCTATAGGAAAAAATAAAAATAAAAAGCATCAAGAATGGCAAATATGAAGGTAAATTTTAAAAAGATCATCTTCTTCCCACCTTGATACATTAGAAAGATAATAGTTTAAAGCAAAAACTATTGCTTTGTTTAGTTTATAACTTATACAGATATAAAACACATGATAATAATAGCACAAAAGGTGGTAGATATATGATACTTTAACTTTCAACGTCTATTTTTTATATGAACAGATATAATATTTCCTTTAAGTATAAAATAATGAGATTAAGATGCATAGTCTAATTCTTAGAGCAACTACTAAAAATAATACAAAGAGGTATAATTAAGAATCCAATAGAGGGGAGCACTTGGGTGGCTCAGTGGTTGAACATCTACCTTTGGCTCAAGTTGTGATTCTGGGGTCCTGGGATAGAGTTCTGCATCCGGCTCCCCACGGGAAGGCTGCATCTCCCTCTGCCTGTGTCTCTGCCTCTCTCTGTGTGTCTCTCATGAATCAATAAATAAAATCTTTTAAAAAAATAATCCAATAGGGGAATTAAAATGGAATAATAATTATTGAATTAACCCAAAGGAAGCTTTTAATTAGGAAGTATCAATAAGTATTCTTATATTTCATGTAATATTGATGCAGTTAGGTTGAAATCTATTATTTTCGTTATTAGATATTTTTTTTTGTTTCTGTGTTCCTTCTTTATTGTCTCTGTTTTGATTATTCCAATAACTTTTACTAGGTGAGAAAGCAAGACACAACTGTATACTGCCTTCAAGAGCCATATTTAAATATAAAGATGTTTATATGTCAAAAGTAAAAGAATGTAAAAATGTATACAGGAAAATAGTAAGCTTAAGAAAGCTGAAATTATTATAATAATATCAGACCAAATAGAATTCAAGAAAAGAGGAATTATTGGCAAAACTACAGACATTTATCTTGGTTGAATATAGTTATGTCATTCCCTCACTGAGGGAAAAAATAATTTTAAAAATAGTGATCTGAAAATACTATCAGCTAGTTTAACTCTAACATTTTATAATGTTTCATCCAACAATTGCAGAAAACTCATTCTCTTCTTGTGCATATGAAATCTAAAGCAAGACAGACCATATACTGGGCCTTAAAATAAGTCTCAATAAATTTAAAAAGATTTAAATATTACAGAGAATTTCCTCTGAGCACAATAGAACTAAATTATAAACCAGTAACAAAAAGTTATCTAGAAATAACCCCAAATGGTTCAAAATTAAATAGCCTACTTGTAAATTGCTATTGAGCCAAAGAAGTAATTATAAGGGGAATTATAAAATAAATCTACCTGCATAGTGGACACTGAAAACACCAATATAATGTCAGTGTTATCAAAAGAGAAGAAATTCAAGAATGTCAAAATAGGAAAGTCACCAAGCTGGATATTGATGTTGGATTTCCCTCCTAAAGGCCATGTTGGAGCATTTCAAAGAGTTTATTGTTACTGGCATTACAAGTACGTCAATGTGAAGAATAGAATCATTGCTGAAGTTTCTATAGTGCTGGCTACTTACATGCTTGTAAAATACTGCCTTTCTTAGAAGAAATTCAAATATGAGGAGCTATGCAGGTACAACTGAAGAGGACTCAGTGTGGAGTGTGACTCTATTCCTGATCATGACCATTTTTGACTGGCACCCCTTTTTAAAAAACTTGATGGTGTAAATCTTTACATATTTTAATTGAGAAATAATGTCCAATTAAAATGACTGGCTCATGTAAAAAGAAAAAAAATCTACCCAAGTGATAATGAAAACACAACATAGGAAAATGTGTGGGAAGCAGCTAAAGTCGTGCTTAGTAAGAAATTCCTAAGTTTTAAATAAAAAAGAAACAAGTATTCTTTCTATAAAAGCAATAGGGCCCAAAGTTGCTGATTATAATTTTTATCTTATGAACCTAAAAAAGGAGAGCAAATTAAACCCAAAGTAAAGAAAGAAAATAATAAAGATAAGAGCAAAAAGCAATGAAATAGAAAACATGAGCAATAGAAAAAAATAACAAAGAAAAAGCTGGTTATTTTTCAAGTTTAATAGAATGGATAAACTCTGATGTAGATCAATCAGTTAATCAATCAATCAATAAAAGAGCAAATACAAATAACAAGGGTCAGGAATGAAAGCAAAAGTATTGATACAAATCCTACACATATTAAAAGGATATCTAAGGGATATTATTAACAATGTTAACAAAACTGACAAATTGGATGATATGGACTAGTTCCTTAAATTGCAGCAATTTCCAAAATGGATGCAAAAAATATAGAAAATTTTAATAAGACCACACATAAAATACATTGAATGTGTAATAAAAGTACTTTCCTACAAAGAAAATTTGCAGATCACAAGTTCTTGTTGATAAATTCTATCAAACATTTAAGAAGGAGATAACATCAATCTTATACTAACTCTTTCAGAAGGTGAAGGAAGGCAGAATCTTTCTCACTTTGTTTAATGGGGCCAGGATATTCCAGTTACCGAAATCTGACAAAAGCATTACAAGAACAGAAAATAATATCCAATGTCCTTCATGAATGTAGACCAAAAAAATTCTTTTTTTTCTTTTTTTTAGACCAAAAAAAATTCTTAACAGAATATTAGTAAATCAAATACAACAATATATTATAAAAAGATAAATCACGAATAAGTGGGGTTTATTCCAGTAAGGCAAGATTGGTTTAACACTGAAAATTAATCAGTGTAATTCACCATTTTAAGAGAATAAAATTATTTTAATAGATGCAGTTGAATTATTTAACAAATTCCACATTTCTTTATGATTCAAAAACAAGATATGCTCAAGAAAGTAGGAATAGAAAGAAATTTGCTCAATTCAATCAGGGGGATCTATAAAAACCTACAGCTAATATCATTCTCAATTGTGAGATAGTGGATGTGTTTCCCCTAAAAGTAGAAATAAGACATAATGTCTTCTACCCCCATTTCTCTTCATTATTGTACTGGATGTCCTAGCCAGTCCAGTAAATCAAGAGAAAGAAACAAAAACCATGAAAATTGGAAAGGAACAATTAAAACTCTTTTTAATTAAGGAGGACAAGATTATAGATGCAGAAAATCATAAGGAATGTACAAATTAATTACTAGGACTGAAAAGTAAATTTATCAAGGTCTCAGAATACAAGATAATTAAACAAAAATAAAAATAAAAATAACTGTGTTTCAGTGTGCAATTGTGCAGCATGCAATTGAAAACATTTTTTAAGATTTATTTATTTATTTGAGAGAGAGAGACAATGGAGGGGAAGGGACAGAAGGAGAGAGAGAATCTCAAGCAGATTCCCTCCTGATCAGGGAGCCCACTACCCAGCTTGATCTCATGACCCTGAGATCATGACCTGAGCCAAAACCAAGAGTCAGACACTTAACTGACTGAGTCATCCAGACACCCTAAAAATAAATTTTTAAGAAAAAAAAACATAAAACATAAAATACTTAGTAATAAATTGATCAAAGGATGTGCAAGACATCTACACTGAAAACTTCAAAAATACTGTTAGATAAATTGAAACATTTTGAAATAAATAGAGAGGACTTCTGGTTCTCATCTAAAATATAAAGAGTTTAGAAGTTATTACTTTTAAAACAAACAAGAAATTATCACTTCTGTCCTCATAAGAAAAATAAAGCTGAATAAATTGAGAATGAACAACTTTTCTTCAAGAAATTGAGGGATCCATCAGGTAATTGAGGTTATAGGGCAAGTTGCAACCTTGAAAATTGAAAAGAAAAGCAAACACAGAGAATCACAATTTACCAGGAGCAGAAATTGGTTGTTGAGCCAGTATTGGTAAAGACACTTAGACTATGATTGACAGATTGCTGGACACTCAGTGTGGATGAGTTTGAGTTAAAAAAAAAAATGGGTGCTCTAGTCTTAGGGATCCCTGCACATTGTTTTAAAGTTTTGTCCAGGAGCCCCACTACATTTTCAGTGTGAAGTTGAGGAAAAATTCTCTCACACTTCTGGCAGGGGTGAGGGAAAGTAACAATTCTGAAATGCACCCAGAACACCTTGTTCTTTTTAAAAATAGTCTACTCTAAAGGGAAACTGTTTCACCAGAGACTATACAAAGTGAGGTTTATGAGACCTGGAAGAAGGGAAATTTCCAACTCCAGTCACCTCTAGTCTTTCTGACTCACCTACTGTGGAAAAACAAGCTGAAAAGTACTTGTGAAAGTTACAGCCCAGGGACATAGGCATATTAAAATATTGAGACCTAATCGTAGAACTGTATTCCACTCTTTCTGTCACATCTTAGTACCACATTAATTGGACTACTGCATAATAATGGAAGATTACAGCTGAAAAAAAAAAACTATAAGTCTCAGACTCTATTGAAGGAGTTTCTAAAGAAACCCAAACACAAGAGGAGAGACAAAAACAAGGATGCTAGAAGAGATTCTAGCTTCTTACACTGACAGCAGCAGTGAACAGGAAACACAATCTAACGTCCAGCTGGATAAACATAAAACCTCATACTAAAGCCTATTTACCTCAATTCTTATTACTTAATATATCATGTGTAAACCAGCAGCAGATAATCACAAGGCATGCTGAGATGTAAAACAGTCTGAAGAGACCAAGCAGGTATCAAACCAGACTCAGATATGGCTGAGATTTTGGAATTATTAATCAGGAATTTAATATAACTATGATAATATGCTAAAAGCTTTAACAGAAAGTGAGCATGCAAGAATAGATGGATAATATAAGCACATAGAAACTCAAGGCAAGAATCAAAAGGAAATGCTAGAAATAAAAAAAAAAATACCGTAACAAAGTGAAGAATGCCATTGATAGGCTCATCAGTAGACTGGAGAAAGCCAAGAAAAGAATCAGCGAACTTGAAGATATGTAAATAGAAAATTCCAGAACTGTAAAGTCAAGAGAACAAAAAAGTAAAAAAAGAAACAGACTACCCAAGAAACGTGGGATAATTATACAAGTTATAACATACATGCAGTGGGAATACCAGAAAAAGAAGCAAGCAAGCAAGCAAGAAAAAGAAGAAATATTTGAAATAATATTAGATAAGAATTTTTCAAAATTAATGACAGATAAATAGAAATATATGCCATATTCAATGATTGGAACACTCAATATTTTTAATATGTCAACTTTCCCCAACTTGATCTATAGACTCAAGAGGATCTCAGAAAAATTTCATTTTTATAAAATTAACATGTGGACTCTATGGTAATAAAAACAAAGTATAAAAGCCAAAACAATTTAAAAAATAAAATCAAAATTGATGTATCAAATCTTATTGACAGCAAGGCTACTCTAAATCTACGGTAATCAAGAAAGTGTTGCATTGGCATAAGGATAGATTATCTGATCAATGTATCTGAATGCTCCCATGTAGGTGGTCACTTGAATTTTGAAATATTTTCAAGGCAATTCCATGGGGAAATGCTTTCAACAAACTGTGCTGCAAAAGTTGAATAAACATATGAAAAAACAACCAATCTTGAGCCCTATCTCACAGCATACACACAAATTAATAAGAGAGATGAATCATAGATGTAAACATTAAAGAGAAACTACAAAGTTTCTAAAGGAAAACACTAATGCATATCTTTGCAATTTTGAGGTAGACAAGAATTTCTTAGAAAGGACACAAAATCAATAATTATAAAATAGAAATTCATAAGTTGAATTCATTAAAAAACTTGTCTTAAAAATGAAAATATCCGCCACAGACTGGGAAAAATATTCACAATCTATATAGCTGACAAACTATTTATTTGTAGAATATATAATGAATGCCTACAAATCAACAATAAAAAGAAAACAACCCAGTAAGATGCCAAAAGAGTTGAGTAAATACTTCACAAAATAAGATATTCAAAGGCTAGTAAGCACATAGAAAGGTACGTAACATCATTAGTCAACAGGGAAATACAAATTAAAACCACCTTAAGTTTAAAACCATCTGATATACCATTGCCCATCCAGCAGAATGCCTAACATTTGAAAAAAAAAAGAAAAGAAAAAAAAAAGACTAGATTTTGGTGAAGGAGTAGGAGTAGACCTCTCATATATTGCAGATGGGAGTGTAAAATATTACAACCATGATGGAGAACTGCTTGGATATTTCTTATAAATTCAAATATACAACTATTCCGTGACCTGTAATTCCACTACTACATATTTACTCAAGAGAAATGAAACCACATGTCCATAAGAAAAATATCTGTAATAATGATGATAGCAACTTAAGTCATAATAGCTTCAAACTGGAAACAACTAAAATATACATTTAAAGGAAAATGAAAAAAATATAGTAGTTTTTAGAAAATGGAATACCAGTCAACAATAAAAAAAGGAGCAACCTACATATGAATAAAATATTTTTATAAATTTATTTTTTATTGGTGTTCAATTTGCCAACATATAGAATAACACCCAGTGCTCATCCCATCAAGTGCCCCCCTCAGTGCCCATCACCCAGTCACCCCCACCCCCTGCCCACCTCCCTTTCTACCACCCCTAGTTCGTTTCCCAGAGTTAGGAGTCTCTCATGTTCTGTCTCCCTTTACATGAATAAAATATTAATGAATCTCAAATATTCAATATTTGAGAATATTAATATTCTCAAATATTAATGAATATTAATAAATCTCAAAAACGTGATGCTGGTTAAGGGAAAATGGCAGCTATGTAGGAGGATCATAGGCTTGTCTCTTCCCTGGAACACAACTAGATAACTATCAAATCATCCTAAAATTCTGAGAAATCAACCTGAAAAACCAACCAATAATGGGGTGGCTTGCCTCAGCCCCAGTATAGTGGGCCCCTCCCCAGAAGACCAGCATAAAATCATGCCAATGCCATGTCTCCTGACCAGAGAGCTCTTCAAGGCTTCAGTTCTAGAGGAACGATTACCTCATTAAAAAGTAGACCAAATACACCTAGTTAAAACTCACAACACTCTAGCCAAGAACTAAATACTGCCTACTCTAGGCAAGGACAACCTCTGCAGTTGACTGGCCTAAAGGATAGAGCAGAAAAAACACAATAGCAGGGCCCATGGAGTACATACCAGAGACACTCCATGAAGTGCCAGACATTGGACATTACATGACTTCTTCTTCCTAAGGCCATTACTTTCAGATGCAGGAGACATAACTGGCTTTTCTAACTCAAAGAAGGCAATACCTAGATGAAATGTCAAAATGGAGGAATTTATCCCAAATGAAAGAACAAGATAAGGCCATGGCCAGAGATCTAAGTGAAACAGGTATAAACAATATGTCTGACATATAATTTAAAGCAAAATAAATAAATAAATAAAGATTTCCCTGGGCTTGAGAAAAAAGTATAAAACATCAAAGAGATCCTTACTATAGAAATAAAATATTTTAAAAATAATCAACCAGAGATGAAGAATGTAATAAACAAGATTAGAAACAGGCTTGATGCAATGAACAGTAGGCTAAAAGGAGTAGAGAAGTGAATCAGTGATATGGAAGACAAAATGATGGAAATGAATGAAGTTGAATAAAAGAGAGAAAGAATTATGCAACATGAGAATACACATAGGGAACTCAGTGACTCCCTGAAATGTAATAACATTTGTAATATAGGAGTCCTAGAAGAAGACAGAAAAAGGGGCAGAAATATTTGGGGGAAATAATAGCTGAAAACTTCCCTAATTGGGGGAGGGAAACAGGCATCTAGATCCAGGAGGCATAGAGAGATCCCATGAAAATCAACAAAAGCAGGCAAACACTAAGACATATTGTAAATAAATTCGCAAAATATAATAAAAAAATCTTAAAAGCAGCAAGAAAAATGAAGTCTTTAACTTACAAGAGAAAATCCATTAGGCTAGCTGCAGCTCTTTCATTAGAAATTTAGCAATCCAGAGGAGAGTGACATGATATATTCAACGTGCTAAGTAAGTGGAAACAAACTATAGCCTAGAATACTCTATCCACCAAGGCTATCTTTCATAATAGAAGGAGAGATACAGAGTTTCCCAAACAAACAAAAACTGAAACTGTTTGTGGCCACTAAACCAGCCCTGCAAGAAATATTAAAGGGGTCTTATTGAGTGGAAAGATCAAAAGTGACAAAGAAAAGGAATGATCAGAGAAACTCTCCAGAAACAGCCACAAAACAAGTAATAAAATGGTAATGAAAACATATCTATCAATAATTACTCTGAATGTAAATGGCCTAAACACTCCAATCAAAAGGCATAGGATGTCAGAGTGACTTAAAATAAAAAAAGAAAAACCAGGCACATCAATATGCTAACCACAAAAGACTCATTTCATTTTATTTTTTGAAATTATGAAAAAAAATTTTATTTTTAATTTTCAATGATAAAAAGCTGTAACATTTTAAGTAGTTAATAAGACTCAGTTGATATCTAGTTAACCTCTTATAGCATTAATATTTTATATTTACTTTCTTGAAAATACTCAAATACATTTGCATTGTATCCTTTCGAAAATAGCCTAAAAGATAATTGCATTTAACAAGTTCTATGAAGAAACAACATTCTAATACATCCGAGGCTTTCATAATACTTGAAATACTGAGTTACAAAGAAACTCATTTTAGACCTAAAGTAACCTACAGATTGAAAGTGGGAGGATGTAGAAACATTTATTACACAAATGGATGTCAAAACAAAGTTGTAGTAGCAATACTTATATCAGACAAGCTAGACTTTAAGACAAAGTCTACAACAAAAAATGAAGAAGGGCACTATAAGGACAATCCAACAAGAAGATTTGACAATTATAACTATTTATGCATCCAATATGGTAGCATCCAAATATATAAAACAATTAATAGCAACCATAAAGGAAATTATTGATCATAATACAATAAGGTAGAGGCTATCAACACCTCACTTAAAACAATGAACAGATCATCCAAACAGAAAATCAAGAAGGAAACAATGACTGAATGACAAACTAAAACAGATGGATTTTGCAGATATATTTAGAATACTCCATCCTAAAACAGAAGACTACACATTGTTTTCTGGGGCACATGGGACATTCTTCTGGGTATATTACATACTAGGTCATAAATAAGACATCAATGAGTACAAATGATGAAGATTATATCATGCATCTTTTCTGACCATGATATGAAACTTGAAATCAACCACAAGAAAAACAGGAAAGACCACAAATACATGGAGGTTAAACAACATGCTACTAAACAATGAATGAGTCAACTGGGAAATCAAAAAAGAAATAAAGCAAACAGATGGAAACAAATGAAAATGAAAACAATAGTCCCAAACCTTTGGGATGCAGCAAAAGTGGTTATAAGAGGGAAGTATATACAAATACAAGCCTACCTCAAGAAGCAGAAAAATATGAAATAAACAACCAAAACATACATGTAAAGGAGTTAGAAGAAGAACAATAAAGGAGACCTAGAGCCAGCAGACAGAAGGAAATAATAAAGATTAGAGCAGAAATAAATGATATAGAAACTAAAAACATAATACAGTAGATTAATGAAATCAAGAGCTGGTTCTTTGAAAAAAATGAAAAAAATTATAAACATCTAGCTAGACTCATCAAAAAGAAGTGGAAAGGACCCCAAAAAATAAAATCATAGGTAAGAAAGGAGAAATAATAACCAACACCACAAAAATACAATTATAAGAGAATATTATGAAAAACTGTGCCAACAAATTGAACAAACTAGAAGAAATAGATAAATTCCTAGAAGCATATCAATAATAATACTGAAACAGAAAGAAATAGTAAACGTGAAGAGACTGATAGCCAGCACAGAAATTCAATCAGTAATCAAAAGTCTCCCAATAAACAGAAGTCCAGGGCCAGATGGCTTCACAGGTAAATTCTACCAAATACTTAAAGAAGGATTAATAACTATTCTTAAACTATTCCAAAAAAATTGAAAAGGAAGGAAGATTCCAAACTCATTCTATGAGGCTAGCATTACCCTGATATCAAAACCAGAGGAAGACTCCACTAAAAAAAAGAACTACAGGCCAATATCCTTGATGAACATGGATGCAAAAATTCTCAGTAAAATACTAGCAAACTGAATCCAAGAATACATTAAAAAATAATTCACCAAGATCAAGCAGGATTTATTCCTGGGTTGCAATTGTGGTTCAATATTTGCAAATCAATCAAGGTGATACACTACATGAATAAATGACAGTATAAGAACCATATGATCCTCTCAATGGTTCGCAAAAGGCACCGGGCAAAGTAAAACATCTATTTATGATAAAACCTCTCAAAAAATAAGTTTAATGGGAACCTGCCTTAATATAATAAAAATAATATTTGAAAAACCTATAGCTAATATCCTCAATGGGGAAAAACTGAGGTATTTTCCTCTATGGTTAGAAACAAGACAGGGATGTTCACTCACCACTGTATTTTAATATCATACCGGAAGCCCATGCCACAGAAATCAGACAACAAAAAGGAATAAAAAGCATTCAAATCAGTAAGGAAGAAGCAAAAATGTCCTCATTTGTGAGTGACATGATATTCCATAGAGAAATCCCAAAAGAACCCACCAAAAAAAAAATGCTAGAAGTAATATACAAATTCAGTAAAATTGCAGGATACAGAATCAATATACAGATATCTATCTGTTGCATTTCTATATGCTAATAATGAAGCAGCAGAAAAAGAAATTAAGGAACCAATTCTATTTACAACTGCACCAAAAATCATAAGATATTTAGGAATAAATCTAACCACAGAGGTGAAGGTCATGTACTCTGAAAACAATAAGACACTGATGAAAGAAACTGAAGATGACACAAAGCGATAGAAAGATATTTCATACTCATGGATCAGAAGAACAAGTATTGTTAAAACGTCTATACTATCCAAAGCAGTCTACACATTTCATGCAATCCCTATCAAAATATCAACAGCATTTTTCACAGAGCAAGAACAAACAATCCTAAAATTTTTATGGAGCTATAAGCCACCATGAATAGCCAAAACAACCTTGAATAAGAAAAGCAAACCTGGAGGCATCACAATTCTGGACTTCAAATTATATTACAAAGCTGTAGTCATCAAAATAGTATGGTACTAGCACATAATTACAAACAGAGATCAATGGAACAGAATAGAAAACCCAGAAATGAACCCATAATTGTATGGTCAATTAATCTGACAAAGCAGGAAAGAATAGCTAATGGGAAAAAGAGTCTCTTCAACAAATGGTGTTGGGAAAACTGGACAATGGCATGCAAAAGAATGAAATTGGACCACTTTTTGCATCATACAGAAACACAAATGCAAAATAGTTAAAGATGTAAATGTGAGACAGGTAACCATTAAAATCCTAGAGAGAATAAAGTCAGTAGCCTCTTTTTTTTTTTTTCAATTTATATTGGAGTTCAATTTGCTAACATATAGCATAACACCCATTACTCATCCCACCAAGTGCTCCCCTCAGTGCCTGTTACCCAGTCACCCCAACTCCCTGCCCGCCTCCCTTTCCCCTACCCCTTGTTTGTTTCCCAGAGTTAGGTGTCTCTCATGTTTTGTCACCCTCAATATTTTCACTCATTTTCTTTCCCTTCCCCTTTATTTCCTTTCACTATTTTTTATATTCTCCAAATGAATGAGACCATATAATGTTTGTCCTTCTCCAACTGACTTATTTCACTCAGCATAACACCCTCCAGTTCCATCCACGTCGAGGCAAATGGTGGGTATTTGTCATGTCTAATGGCTGAGTAATACTCCATTGTATACATAGACCACATCTTCTTTATCCATTCATCTTTCGAAGGATACTGAGGCTCCTTCCACAGTTTGGCCACTGTGGACATTGCTGCTATAAACATTGCGGTGCAGATGTTCCAGCGTTTCACTGCATCTGTATCTTTGGGGTAAATCCCCAGCAGTGCAATTGATGGTTAATAAGGCAGTTCTATTTTTAACTCTTTGAGGAACCTCCACAGTTTTCCAGAGTGGCTGCACCAATTCACATTCCCACCAACAGTGCAAGAGGGTTCCCCTTTCTCCACATCCTCTCCAACATTAGTGGTTTCCTGTCTTATTAATTTTCCTCATTCTCACTGGTGTGAGGTGGTATCTCATTGTGGGTTTGATTTGTATTTCCCTGATGGCCAGTGATGCGGAGCATTTTCTCATGTCCTTCTTGGCCATGTCTATGTCTTCCTCGGTGAAATTTTTGTTCATGTCTTTTGCCCATTTCATGATTGGATTGTTTGTTTCTTTGCTGTTGAGTTTCATAAGTTCTTTATAGATCTTGGAAACTAGCCCTTTATCTGATAGGTCATTTGCAAATATCTTCTCCCATTCTGTAGGTTGCTTAGTTTTGTTGACTGTTTCTTTTGCTGTGCAGAAGCTTTTTATCTTGATTAAGTCCCAAAATTTCATTTTTTTCTTTTGTTTCCCTTGCCTTCATGGATGTATCTTGCAAGAAGTTGCTGTGGCCAAATTCAAAAAAAGTATTGCCTATGTTCTTCTCTAGGAATGTAGCCTCTTTGACATCAGCTGTAGAAACTCCTTTGTAGACATGTCTCCTGAGGCAAGGGAAACAAAATTAATAAACTATTGAATTTACAGTAGTTTCAAAAGCTTCTAAACAGTAAAAGGAAAATAAATCAACAAGACCAAAAGGCCAACTATGGAATAGAAGAAGATATTTGCAAATGACATATCTGATAAAGGGTTAGTATCCAAAGTATATAAAGAACTTATCAAACTCAAAATCTCAAAAAACAATCCAAATAATAAATGAAAAAAAAACATGAATTGACTTTTTTTCCAAAGAAGATATACAGATGGTCAAGAAACATATGAAAAGGTGCTCAACATCACTCATTTTCAGGGAAATATAAATCAAAACCACAATGAGATATCACTTCAGACATGTCCTAATGGCTAAAATCAACAACACAACAAACAACAGGTACTTATGAGATGTGGAGAAAGGGGAACATTTTTGCACTGTTCATGGGAGTGCAAGCTGGTAAAGCCACTCTGGAAAACAGCATGGAGGTTCCTCAACAGGTTAAAAATTGAACTACCCTATGATTCAGGAGTTGTGCTTCTAGGTGTTTCCTCAAAGATTATAGCAACATCATCTACAACAGTCAAATTATGGAAACTGTCAAAGTGTCCATTGATTGATGAATGAATAAATAAGTGGTATACACACACACACACACACACACACACACACACACAGGCATAAAGTGAGGCCTAAAGAAGAATGGAATTTTGCCATTCACAGCAGCCTGGATGGAGTTAGTATTATACTAAGTGAAATGATTCAGAGAAAGACAAATACCATATGACTTCACTCATATACAGAATTTATTAAACAAAACAAAGGAGCAAAGGGGAAGAGAGAGAGAGTGATAAACCAAGAAACAAGCTCTTAATTATAGAGAAAACATCAATGAATACAAGAAGGGAGGAGGGTGAGAGCAAGGGCTAAATAGGTGATGGGGATTAAGGAGTGCTCTTTTGGTGATGAGCACCAGGTTTTACATGGAAGTGTTGAATCACTGTACTGTTTACCTGAAGCCCATATTACAGTGTATGTTAAGTAGAACTTAAAATAAAAAATTATTAAAAACGGAAATGCTGCATAAAACAAAAATAAAAAGCAACAAAAGGATTATCCTAATAGAAAGCAGAAAATACAGAAGATTATGTACTATATATTGAAATTTAAATGAAATTTGGAATAGGTATTATGGATATATATTTATAGATATCAGATCAGTCATTTTCTGGGACAAGGGCTGGATGGAATATCTTTTAAAAGGGATTGAATATAAAAACACCAAAAGGAACTTTATAAAGTGATGCAAGTTTTCTATTTAAAGAATTATTTAAATTTAACTTAGTACACATATTGTTTATTGTTAGTGTTAGAAGTAGAATTTAGTGATTCATCAGTTGCATAGAACACCTAGTGCTCACTACTTCAAGTGCCTCCTTAATGCCCAGCACACAATTATCCCATCCTCTCACCCACCCTCCTCTATCAACCCTCGATTTGTTCCCTATAGTTAAGAGTCTCTGGGTTTTGTTGTTGTTGTTGTTATTTAATTTTTCTTTCCCTTCCCCTATGTTCATCTATTTGCTTTCTTAAATTGCATATATGAGTGATATTTTGATTGTGGTAACAAGTACATGGCTACATATATTTGTCAAATTTAAAATTTTCTACTTAAACTCTGGGTATTTTGCTATATATAAATTTTATCTCAATAAATAAAAGATTTAAAAAGTAGATATTAAGAAAGTTATAATTTCCCTTCTTTATAATTATTGAACAATTGCTTATAAGAAAGATAGTACTAGTAGTTTTCATAAAGAAGAATATGCATTTTGGAGGATCTGTATGTTTTGTTTCTTTTGAATTTATATTATGAAATCTAGAACTTGGATCTAAGGATTATTCTTCTTTTTAAAATATTTTATTTATTTATTCATGAGAGATAGAGAAAGACAGAGAGAGAGGCAGAAACATAGGCAGAGGGAGAAGCAGACTCCCTACAGGAAGCCTGATGCAGGACTAGTTCCCGGGACTCCAGGATCATGGAGCCACTGAGCCAAAGGCAGAGGCTCAACCACTAAGCCACCCAGGTGCCCCTCTAAAAAATATTCTTGAGAGAAGATGTTTCTGGAGGAGATATTATATAATCCATTATTCAAGTAGAGTGAAAACCAATGGTCCATAATTGTACTGTTATACCCACCAAGCCAAGGCCTGAACTTTGAATCAGGAAGTAGATTTTAACCCTTCAATCACATTTCCTGTTGGCATAATATCAATTAATTTTCTTTCTAAGCAGGGTGGATATTTCATCTCAAAATGGATGATTATTTAAAACTGATTCAAGAAAACTTGAAAAGGTAAGTCCTGGCTTCAGGAAAATGGTTGAAAAGTTTGTATAACTTGCATAATTCGGGACAGACATGATTAATCATGAACATATGTAGACATGGTTGTCTGAGGATGTTAACGATGTTATACAAAGAGTGAAGTGATGCTACACATATTGAGACTTCTCCAAGGGAGATAATATAATTCAAGCTGAAGTGGTTTTTGGTTTCTGTAGGCCAGCATAAAGAACCATACATGGATACCACAAAGATAATTTAGCAGAACCAGTGAAAGAAACTTCGAACATCCTGGTTGGAGAGAGTGATATTTATCTTTCAATGACACTAATCTATAAAGAATTTTAAGCAAATGTACATGAGCACTAAGACCCTTATTAGGGCATGCAACAAGGACAGCCATTCAGGAGCAGACAAAATGATGATGAAATGTTGTTTTTGAAATTTTATTATGTTCCAGTCTCTATTCCAAGTATTTTATACACATTAAATCACTTAATCCCTTGTAGTGGGTTCTGATTTTATCATCTGCTTTTTATAGACCAGTTGTTTGAGACTCAGAGAGCTTGAGTAACTTGAACATATCATTGAATATATGAGACACCTACCACCTACTAAATAAGCAACATTGGACAAGGCTCTCCAAAAACCATACTAATAATTTTCCCACATTCTTTAGGGAGAAGACACTAGAGACAGATACAAGAGGAGCTGCATTAGATTGTAGTTATATTGATGCTTTTTATATTAGTTTTTAATTGCTGCTAAAAAAAATTACAACAAATATTGCAGCTTAAAACAACAGCAGTTTATTATCTCACAGTTTGTATATGTCAGAAGTCCAGGTGCACTCAATTATGTTCTCTTCTTAGCTTGTCACAAGGTCAAAATCAGGGTGTCACAAAGCCTGGGATCTTATCTGCAGATTCTGGGGAATAATCTAATTCCAGAGTTCAGTTCCATAAGGTTATAGAACAGGTCCCCATTTCCCAAATGTCTATCAGTAGAAATTATTCTCAGCTCTTAGAACCTACCCACCACATTCCTTGGTTCATGTCTTCCTTCATCTTTAAAGCCAGCAACAGTGTATTGAATTCTTTTTGTGTGTTGAATCTCTCTGACTTCCTCTTTTGTCACCAGCAGGAAAAATCTCCTCTTTAGGAACTGTTATCTAATTGGGTCAGGCTCACACAGGTAATTTACAGATCCTAAGGTCACATGACATGGAACTTTAATTATATCAGGAAATCCTCCACAACAGTGTCTAGGTTACTGTTTGATTGCTAGGGAACAGAAACATTGGCAAAGAATCTTGACATTTTGATTGCTATTTTAATGTTAGCTAACACTTCTATTGTGTCACATAATTACATTTTTTCTAATGGTAGAAACAATTATGATCTAGTTACTTAGCAAGTTATATGTTTATAATATTTGGTTGTCTGTAATCCCTGTACTATGACTTATATTTTCAAAGATTATTTACCAATTAGTTTCTTTAATTTTTTGTATATGTTTTATTGGAGTTCGATTTGCCAGCATATAGCATAACACCCAGTGCTCACCCCGTCAAGTGCCTCCCTCAGTGCCTGTCACCCAGTAATGCCATCTCCCCACCCACCTCCCCTTCCACTACCCCTTGTTCGTTTCCCAGACTTAAGAGTGTCTCATGTTTATCCACATTCTACGATATTTCCTATTCATTTTCTCTCCTTCCCAATTTATTCCCTTTCACTATTTTTTATATTCCGCAAATGAATGAGACCATATAATGTTTGTCCTTTTCCGATTGACTTACTTCATTAAGCATAATACCCTCCAGTTCTATCCATAACGAAGCAAATGGTGGGTATTTGTCATTTCTAATGGCTGAGTAATATTCCATTATATACATATACCATATCTTCCTTAGACATTCATCTTTCTATGGACACCAAGGCTCCTTCCACAGTTTGGCTATTGTGGACATTGCTGCTATAAACATTGGGGTGCAGGTGTCCTGGCATTTCCCTGAGTCGGTATCCTTGGGGTAAATCTCCACCAGTGCAATTGATGGTTAATAGGACAGTTCCATTTTTAACTATTTGAGGAACCTTCACACAGTTTTCCAGAGTGGCTGCACCAGTTCACATTCCCACCAAAAGTGCAACAGGGTTCTCCTTTCTCCACATCCTCTCCAACATTTGTTATTTCCTGTCTAGTTAATTTTCCCCATTCTCATTGATGTGAGGTGGTATCTCATTGTGGTTTTGATTCATATTTCCCTGAAGGCAAGTGATGTGGAGCATTTTCTCATGTCCTTCTTGCCATGTCTATGTTTTCCTCTGTGGAATTTCTGTTCATGTCTTTTGTGCATTTCATGATTGGATTGTTTGTTTCTTTGCTATTGGTTTGATAAGTTCTTTATAGATCTTGGGTACTAGCCCTGTATCTGATAGGTCATTTGCAAATATCTTCTCCCCATTCTCACTGGTGTGAGGTGGTATCTCATTGTGGGTTTGATTTGTATTTCCCTGATGGCAAGTGATGCGGAGCATTTTCTCATATGCTTATGACCCATGTCTATGTCTTCATTTGTGAGATTTCTGCTCATGAATTTTGACGATTTCATGATTGGATTGTTTGTTTCTTTGCTGTTGAGTTTAATAAGTTCTTTATAGATCTTGGATGCTAGTCCTTTATCTGATACATCATTTGCAAATATCTTCTCCCATTCTGTAGATTCTCTTTTAGTTTTGTTGACTGTTACTTTTGCTGTGCAGAAGCTTTTTATCTCGATGAAATCCTAATAGTACATTTTTGCTTTTGTTTCTCTTGCCTTCATGGATGTATCTTGCAAGAAGTTACTGTGGCTGAGTTCCAAAAGGGTGTAGCCTGTGTTCTCCTCTAGGATTTTGATGGAATCTTGTCTCACATTTAGATCTTTCATCCATTTTGAGTTTATCTTTGTGTATGGTGTAAGAGAATGGTCCAGTTTCATTCGTCTGCATGTGGATGTCCAATTTTCCCAGCACCATTTATTGAAGACACTGTCTTTTTTCCAGTGGATAGTCTTTCCTGCTTTGTAAAATATTAGTTGACCATAAATTTGAGGGTCCACATCTGGATTCTCTATTCTGTTCCATTGATCTATGTGTCTGTTTTTGTGCCTGTACTTCACTGTCTTGATGACCACAGCTTTGTAGTACAACCTGAAATCTGGCATTGTGATGCCCCTAGCTATGGTTTTCTCTTTTAATATTCCCCTGGCTATTTGGGGTCTTTTGTGATTCCACACAATTTTTAAGATGATTTGTTCCAAATCTCTGAAGAAAGTCCATGGTATGTTAACAAGGATTGCATTAAATGTGTGTATTGCCCTGGGTAGCATTGACATTTTCACAGTATTAATTCTTGCAGTCCATGAGCAAGGAATATTTTTCCATCTCTTTGTGTCTTCTTCAATTTCTTTCAGAGGTGTTCTGTAGTTTTTAGGGTATAGATCCTTTACCTCTTTGGTTAGGTTTATTCCTAGGTATCTTATGCTTTTGGGTGCTATTGTAAATGGGATTGACTCCTGAATTTCTCTTTCTTCAGTCTCATTGTTAGTGTATAGAAATGCCACTGACTTCAGGGCATTGATTTTGTATCCAGCCACACTGCCGAATTGCTGTATGAGTTCTAGCAATCTTGGGGTGGAATCTTTTGGGTTTTCTATGTATAGTATCATGTCATCTGTGAAGAGGGAAAGTTTGACTTCTTCTTTGCCAATGTGAATGCATTTTATTTCTTTTTGTTGTCTGATTGCTGAGGCTAGGACTTCTAGTACTATGTTGAACAGCAGTGGTGAGAGTGGACATCCCTGTCTTGTTCCTGATCTTAGGGGAAAGGCTCCCAGTGTTTCCCCATTGAGAATGATATTTGCTGTGGGGTTTTCGTAGATGGTTTTTAGGATGCTGAGGAACGTTCCCTCTATCCCTACACTCTGAAGATTTTTGAACAGTTATGGATGCTGTCTTTTGTCAAATGCTTTCTCTGCGTCTAATGAGAGGATCTTAAGGTTCTTGGTTTTTCTCTTGCTGATATGATGAATCACATTGATTGTTTTACGAGTGTTGAACCAGCCTTGTGTCCCGGGGATAAATCCCACTTGGTCATGGTGAATAATATTCTTAATGTATTGTTGGATCCTATTGGCTCTTATCTTGTTGAGAATTTCTGCGTCCATATTCACCAGGGATATTGGTCTATAATTCTCCTTTTTGGTGGGGTCTTTGTCTGGTTTTTGAATTAAGGTGATTCTGGCCTCATAGAACGAGTTTGGGAGTATTCCATCTCTTTCTATCTTCCTGAACAGCTTTAGTAGAATAGGTATGGTTTCTTCTTTAAAGATTTGATAACATTCCCCTGGGAAGCCATCTGGCCCTGGACTTTTGTGTCTTGGGAGGTTTTTGATGACTGCTTCAATTTCCTCCCTGGTTATTGGCCTGTTCAGGTTTTCTATTTCTTCCTGTTCCAGTTTTGGTAGTTTGTGGTTTTCCAGAAATGCATCCATTTCTTCTAGATTGCCTAATTTATTGGCATATAGCTGCTCATAATATGTTTTTAAAATCATTTGTATTTCCTTGGTGTTGGTGGTGATCTCTCCTTTCTCATTCATGATTGTATTCATTTGAGTCTTTTCTCTCTTCTTTCTAATAAGGCTGGCTAATGGTTTATCTATCTTATTAATTCTTTCAAAGAACCAACTCTTGGTTTTGTTGATCTATTCCACTATTCTTCTGATCTCTATTTCATTAAGTTCTGCTCGAATCTGAATTAACTCTCTTCTTCTGCTGGGTGTAGATTTTATTTGCTGTTCTTTCTCCCGTTCCTTTAGGGCAAGTGTAGGTTGTGTATTTGACTTTTTTCAATTTATTTTTAGGGATGCTTGTATTGCATTGTGTTTCCCTCTCAGGACTGCTTTTGCTGTATCCCAAAGATTTTGAATGGTTGTATCTTCATTCTCATTAGTTACCATGAATCTTTTTAGTTCTTCTCTAATTTCCTTTTTGACCTTTCATCCTTTAGCAAGATGGTCTTTAACCTCCACGTGTTTGAATTTCCTCCAAATTTCTTCTTGTGATTGAGTTCTAGTTTCATAGCATTATGGTCTGAAAATATACAGGGGACAATCCCAATCTTTTGTTATTGGTTGAGACCTGATTTGTGACCCAGTATGTGGTCTGTTCTGGAGAAAGTTCCATGTGCACTTGAGAAGAATTTGTATTCATTTACATTGGATGTGAAGTTCTGTAAATATCTGTGAAATCATTTGGTCCAGTGTATCATTTAAAGCTCTTGTTTCTTTGGAAATGTTGTGCTTAGAAGAGCCGTCATTTGTAGAAAGTGCCGTTTTGAAGTCTCCAAGTAGTTGTATATTATTATCTAAGTATCTTAACTTTGGTTATTAATTGATTGATGTACTTGGCAGCTCCCACATTAGGGGCATAAATATTCATGACTGTTAAGTCCTCTTCTTGGATAGACCCTTTAAGTATGATATAGTGTCCCTCTTCATCTCTTACTACAGTCTTTGGGATAAACTTTAATTTATCTGATATGAGGATTGCTACCCTTGCTTTTTGTGAGGACCATTTGAATGGTAAATGGTTCTCCAACCTTTCATTTTCAAGTTGGAGGTATCCTTAGGTATAAATGTACTCTCTTGTAGACAGCAAATAGATGGGTCTTGCTTTTTTATCCAGTCCAAAACCCTGCATCTTTTGATGGGATCGTTTAGCCCATTCACGTCCATAGTAACTATTGTAAGAAATAAATTTAGTGTCATGATAATACCTATTCAGTCCTTGTTTTTGTGGATTATTTCTTTGGGTGTCCTCTTTCTTTCACAAAGTCCCCTTAATAGTTCTTGCAGACCTGGTTTGGTGGTCACATATTCTTTCAGTTTCTGCCTATCTTGGAAGCTTTTTATCTCTCCTTCCATTCTGAATGAGAGCCTTGCTGGATAAAGTATTCTTGGCTTCAGGTTCTTCTCATTTACGACCCTGAATATATCTTGCCAGCCCTTTCTGGCCTGCCAGGTCTCTGTGGAGAGGTCTGCTGTTAATCTAATATTTCTCCCCATATATGTTAGGGATCTCTTGTCTCTTGCTGCTTTAAGGATTTTCTCTTTATCTTTGGAATTTGTAAGTTTCACTATTAAATATCGAGGTGTTGAATGGGTTTTATTGATTTTAGCGGGTGGGGTACCTCTCTGTCTCCTGGATCTGAATGCCTGTTTCCCTCCCCAAATTAGGGAAGTTCTGAGCTACGATTTGTTCAAATACACTTTCTTGTCCTATGTCCCTTTCAGCACCCTCTGGAACCCCAAATAACATAGATTATTTCTTCTGAGGCTGTCATATATTCCCCTTAACCTTTCTTTATGGTATTTTAATTGTTTTCCTGTTTTTTTCTCAGCCTCCTTCTTTGCCATCAACTTGTCTTCTATGTCACTCTTTCTTCTACCTCATTAATCTTCATCATTAGGACCTCCAATTTGGATTGCATCTCATTTAATTGATTTGTAATTCCAGCCTGATGAGATCTAAATTCCTCAGTCATGAAGTCTCTTGAATCCTGTATCATTTTTTACAGAGCCACAGTAGTTTTATATTTGTGCTTCTGAATTGGCCTTCTGACATTGGATTGCAACCCAAATTCTGTAACTCCCTGGGAGAGATTACTGTTTCTGGGTTTTTTTTTTTTTTTTTGTGATTTCTTCTTTCTTTCTTTCTTGTTATAATTTCAAACATTTATCTAAATCTATGAAAAAATTAGTAGATAAGGGATAAGCTATTTCAGATGGTGTGTTTGAGAAAGGGCTTTTAAAGAGGCAATCTAAGGTCTAGGAAAAGAGATTCCACTAGGACAAAAACAAGCTGGAGGCCCAGTTTTGGAGACAAAAGTAGCCTTTCAGATTCAGGTACAAGTTGCGTGGTGGAATATGAGTTTTCATCAAAGAACATTCTTTTCTTTTTTTCTTCCATATATTGAGATTTCAACTAAATACACTGCCTTTTAGATAGAGTTTAAATTTTAAAGTTGATTTTGTAGGTCTTTTTTGGGCTTATAACTGAATCCTTGTTAATGGAATGTACTCAGAAGTCATGTGGACAGTGAGTATATCACTTTCTTGGAAAGAAATTATCTTTCCTTCAACTCATCTCTTCTTCCTTTCCTGAGGATAGAATAGTTTTTGGCTTTTTAAAATTTTTTTTCATTGGAGTTCAATTTGCCAACATAACACCCAGTGGTCATCCCACCAAGTGCCCCCCTCAGTGCCCATCACCCAGTCACCCCAACCCTCCCCCCTGCCCACCTCCCCTTCCACCACCCCTTTTTCATTTCCCAGAGTTAGGTGTCTCTCATGTTTTATCACCCTCAGTGATATTTTCACTCATTTTCTCTCTTTTCCCTTTAGGTGAGTTCTTCTTTCTAGTCATTTTGCTTAGTTCAGAGTGGCTCTAAATGTGTGTACTGGAAAAAGGAAGAAAAAAAAAGAGAAAAACAAAGAAAAAACAAAGAAACAAACAAATAGAAAACAAGGCAGGGTATCCTCTGGTTCTATATACTGTAAATTCCTCAACTTCCCCTGGAGCTTTCCAGCGCTGCTTTGTCAATAACTTGCTCTTCCCCTGTCCTTCCAGCTGGTGTTCTGGGGAAAAGGCCTGCTGTGCTGATTCTCAGGTGTGTGCACCTGAGGGAGCTGCCCCACCTCCTGCCAGGTGAATGGATCAGTGGGAGCTGTTTATCCTGTGAGACTTCTGTTCCCTGGCAGCCCTGCTCCATCCTAGGCACAGGGTGACCCCAGAAGGAACAACCCTACTGGCGGTGACCAGCTCTCCAGCCCTGGAGTCAGCTCCCGCAGTAACTACCACAGCTCTCAGTCCGCACTGGCCTGGATCCTCCCAGGTGCAGTGGGTGCTGATCTGCACAGCTCGTAGGCACCTGGCAGCAGGAGCGTCCTTGCTGTCCTGGGCCCTCCACGCCCCCACTTGTTCTGAGGGGAGTGCAGGATCCTTGGCTATGTCCCCCAGCGCCCTGGGATCCAGGGCCTGTGGGGCTGGAATCGTGCTCCTTGGGCTGGGCATCCCCCTCCCTCCGGAGCCACTGCCTGAGCTTCTCCCAAGAACCCACAGGGTGCGTGCTCCAGCCCTTTACTGAGCTCAGCCCGCAGTGTGTGAGGTACTCTCCTCTGGGGCGCACTTCCTCTCTCAGTGACCCCGGGGCCCTGGAGGTTCCACTGCCCCTCCTGGGATCCTGCTTGAGTTCCCTGCAAGTGAGTGCCTTTCTGTTGGGAAGATTGGTAAAGTTCTTGCTTCTCCGGGACTGGGCTTTCCTGTCCTGGAGGTTTTTGCTGCCCACCTTAGCCCGTCTCCTCATGGGGGCCCCTCTCCCACTGGATTATTTTTTTATTTTATTTATTTTTTCTGTCTTCTTCTTACCTTGTTAGAAGCGCAAACTCTTCTTTCTCTAGCTTTCCAGCTGTTCTCTCTTTAAATGTCAGGCCGAATTTGTAGGTTTTCAGGTTTATTTGAAATTTATCTAGGTAAGTTGGTGGGGACAGGTGACTTGGGGACTCTACTCTTCCACCGTCTTGCCCTGCCTGGATGATGGTTTGAATAGTTATCACACAAGTGGAAAAATGGCAAAAGAATCTTAATGGAAACCTCAATTTCCATAAATATGCTTAAAGTTTTAGTGTTCTGAAAGCAAAGCATATTATGAACTCTTGACTTGCTGAAAAGTTTTACCTGATCGCACTTAAAGAAGTGATAAAGGCAAGTTTCCCTGGAATCAAGATTTTCAAGGACATAAGTCAGATGTAAAGGATTTTTTTTTAATTTTTATTTATTTATGATAGTCACACAAGGAGAGAGAGAGAGAGGCAGAGACATAGGCAGAGGGAGAAGCAGGCTCCATGCACCGGGAGCCTGACGTGGGATTCGATCTTGGGTCTCCAGGATCATGCCCTGGGCCAAAGGCAGGCGCCAAACCGCTGCGCCACCCAAGGATCCCAGATGTAAAGGATTTTGATTTCAGCAAAACCTATAGACAGAATAACATTTTATTGTATGGACTAAATGCTAATATATAGATATAGATTGTACTGTAAAGGTGGTTTTTATTCATAAGTTGCTGAATAAATGAACCCAAAGTCTTTATTGGTGGATAATTATTGACCTCAAGAAAGGTCTCTAGTGCTTTGCCACAAAAATCTGCATTTGTTTCTATCCCTTTCAATATATTGAGCCATTATCTGAATGAAGACATAGTGGTCTTGCTTGCAGAATGTGCTGATGCCTCAATTCTGAGGCAGATAACAGGTAAGATGAATCAAAGACTCAAAGATTTCAAGTCAAGGGTAGAAGAATACCCCTGAAATAACGAGATGAAGTTTAACAGGGATAATTATGAAATTCTCTATATTGATTTGAAAACAGAAACATTTGTAGAATTTCTACTGCACAATGCATATCAGGGAATGGCTTAGTATCATAGCATTATTAAAAAGACTGGTGGGGAGGTGTTAAGATAGTGCAGGAGTAGGGAACATAAGCTTGTTTGTTGCCTCAAATTCTGCTAGATAGTTACCAAAGCATTCTGAACACCTGAGAAATCAGAGATCTATGAAAAGAAATGCTGCAATTCTACAAGTAGAAAAACAACAACCTTTTGGAAGTAGAAGGTGCAGAGGCTTGAATCTGGGGTGATATCTTTGAGGATATGGCAGGGGAGAGGGAGACTGCTTAAGGCAGCTATGGCAAAGCATTATAAGCAGTGGAGTGTAAAATCTGAACTTTTAGAAGTCTACTACAGTGGAGTACATCCTTGGCTTAAAGGTGTTCAGGTGGCAAAATAGAGCAGAATCCCAGGTAGGACAGCCTTGTCTCAGGATCCCTGGGGTAGCAAGAAGAACAGGTGATGCCTGAGTGTGGCAGAGTTCCCAAGCACAGGAGCAGGGAAGCCAGCTGAGAACAAAGAATCTAGGTGTTGGCTTTCTGCTCTATCTTGCCATAAACTGCAAATTACTCCATAGTCATGTGATCTCTTTCCTGGGAGGAATTTAAAAGAAGGCAGAAGTGAGGGTAGACCTCCCTTAGGGAGGAACAGCATGGGCTAGTACCACAGAAGTCCATAAAATTTGTTTTGAAACTCAGTCATGTGCCTGAGATAAAGACACTCGGTCACAAACTGGGTGAACACAGAGTTCTGACAGAAACCAGAGACAAGAGTGATTGACACTTTTTCTGTGAACACTCACTGAATAGTGAGGGGCATGAACATTCAGCTCTAGTGTTATAAAGCAAGGCATTCCATCTTCACAATCCATTGATGCTGAAACCCTTCAGGGAGCAAAACAGCACCACATGGTGGAATCCAGAGCTGTTTGCACTTAACCCTGCCTCTGGGTAAAGGAGGTGCATTTCCAATACAGCAAGTACACCAGAGAATCAGCACAATAGACTCCTCCCCCAGAAGACTACTGTGAACAACTGGCTTTCACCAAGTTTACTGATCATAGAGGGCAGCAAAGTTTTAGGTCTTGGGGGAAAACACTATATAGTATTCTTTGTTTTTTTTATTCTTTAGTCTTTCAGTATTATTTTTCAATTATTTTCCTATTTTTTCAATTCCTTTTTTATTCTTTTCAAATTTTTATATTTATATATACATTTTATATATACACATATAAGTTTTTCTTTCTTATTTTGGGACCTAGTTTCTTTTAACAAGGAGATAAAAGCATACCCAGGATCTAGTTTTTTTGTTCTGTTTTCTTTTTCGTTGGGTTGGGTTTGGTTTGGTTTGGATTTTTCTGTTTTTTTTTTTCTCCTCTTTCTTTCTTCTTTTCTTTTCTGGGAAAATGGCAAGATGGAGAAATTCACCCCAAAAGAAAGAGCAGGAGGTAGTACTCACTGCCAGGGATTTAATCAATAAGGATGTAAGTTAGATGTCTGAACCAGAATGTAAAACTGCAAATATAAAGATACTAGCTGGGCTTGGAAAAAAAAGTATGGAAGACGCTAGAGAATCATTTACTATAGAAATGAAAGAATTGAATCTAGTCAGGCCATAATAAAAAATGCTACTATTGAGATACAGTTCCAATTGGAGGCTGAGGATGAATAAAGTAGAAGAGAGAATCAGTGATATAGAAGTCAAAATGATGGAAAATATAGATATATACAGAAGATAAAATGATGGAAAATAAGGTAACTGAAAAGAAGAAAGAAAACTATTAGATCATTAAGGGAGACTTAGAGAAATCCGTGATTACATAAAACAAAATAATATTTGAACAACAGGAGTCCCAGAAAATGAGGAGTGGTAGAAAGGGATAGAAGGTTTATTTGAACAAGTTAGAGCAGAGAGCTTCCATAATCTGGGGAAAGAAACAGGCATTCAGGTCCAGGAAGCATAGAGAATTCCCCTCAAAATCAATAAAAATATGTCAACACCTCAACATATTATAGTGAAGCTTGCAAATTTCAAAGTTAAAGAGACAATCCTGAAAGCATCTCAGGACAAGAAGTCCTTAACTTACAAGTGTAGACACATAAGGCTAGCAGCAAACCTGTCCACAGAAACCTGGCAGTCCAGAAAGGACTGGCAAGATGTATTCAACATGCTAAATGGAAAAAACATGCAGCCAAGAATACTTTATCCAGCATGGCTGTCATTCAGATTAAAAGAGAGATAAATAATTTCCAAGACAAACAAAACTAAAGGAATTTATGAATACTAGCCCTGCCCTGCAGCATATATTAAAGGGAATCTTTTGAGGAGAGAGAGAGCCCAAAAGTAACAAAGACTAGAAAGGAACAGAGACAATCTACAGGATCAGTGACTCTTCAGGTAATACAATGGCACTAAATTCAGTTTTCAATAATTACTCTGAAAGTAAATGGACTAAATGCTCCAATCAAAAGATATAGGGTATTAAAGTAGATTAATAACAAAACAAGACCTATCAATATGATGCTTACAAGAGACTCACACTATTAAAAGACACCTACAGATTGAAAGTGAGGGGGTAGAGAACATTTTATCATGCTAATGGGCATCAAAGGAAAGGTGGAGTAGCCATCCTTATATTTGACAAACTAGATTTTAAACCAAAGACTGTGATAAAAGATGAAGAAAGATACTGTATCATAATAAAGAGGTCTATCCAACAAGAAGACATAACAGTTGTAAATATTTATGCCCTTAACTTGGGATCAGCCAAATATATAAAACAATAACAAAATTTAAGATATCTTGATAATAATACAATAATCCTAGGGGACTTTAACACCCCACTCACAGCAATGGTCAGATCACCTAAGCAGAAGATGAAAAAGGAAACAAGAGCTTTGAATGACACACCGGACCAGAGGGACTTCACAGATATATTCAGAGCATCTCATCCTAAAGCAGCAGAATACACATTCTTCTCAAGTGCACATGGAACATTCTCAAGAATAGATCACATACTGGGTCCTAAATCAGGTCTCAACCTGTACCAAAAGATTGAGATCATACCATGCATATTTTCAGACTGCAATGCCATAAAGCAATATCAATGAGAAGAAAAAATTTGGATCACAAATACATGAAGATTAAAGATCATCCTACTAAAGAATGAATGGGTCAACCAGGAAATTGAAGAATTAAAAATTACATGGAAACAAATGAAATCACCACAGTTCAAAACTTTTGGAATGTAACAAAGGTGGTCCTAAGAGGAAAGTATATAGCAATACAGGCCTTTCTCAAGGCACAAGAAAAGTCTCAAATATACCACCTAACCTTACATCTAAGGGGCATGGAAAAAGAACAGCAAATATATCCTAAATCCAGCAGGAGAAGAAAAAAAAATCAAGATTAGAGCAGAAATCAATGATATAGAAATAAAAAAGTAGAACAGATTAATGAAGCTAGGAGCTGGTTCTTTGAAAGAATTAATAAGATTGATAAATCCCTAGCAAGACTTATCAAAAATAGAAAGGACCCAAATAAATAAAATCATGGATGAAAGAGATCATAACCAATACCAAGGAAATACAATCAGGTATAAGAAAATATTATGAGCAATTATATGCCAACAAATAGGACTATCTGAAAGAAATGGATAAGTTCCTAGAAACAAATAAGCTACTAAAACTGAAACAGGAACAAATAGATAATTTGAACAGATCCATAAACAGCAAAGAAATTGAATCAGTAATAAAAAATCTCCCAACATACAGGAGTCCAGGGCTGCATGGCTTCTCAGGGGTATTCTACCAAAAAGAGTGTAGAACTTTTATTTCCAACTCTACAAGGATAAAAAATTTGGTATAGCTGCTAGAAAATCAATGACAATCTTGGGTTCCATTAAAAGAAGCACAGAGTATGGAAAAGGTGGTCAGACCATTTCTAAAGAACTCTGGTAACTTTTGTGTACCCCTTATTTTTACTGATAAACTGCTCCTGTCCAGAGAGGAAGGCCTGAGTAATATCATGTGACATGAGAAATGTTGGAACAAAATAAGGCTATTAATTCTAGAAAAGAGGAATTTTAAAAAGGATACAAAACCTGACTTGACTTATTTTAAGAACCGTCTTGTGGAAGAAGGATTAGACTTCCTCTGTAATTTTATTACCTAGCACAATGTAGTATATAAAAGATACTAAAAAAATGTCTTGAAATAATTCATTCTTTGAAAAATTATTTGCTGATTAATTCATATATGCCAGGTACTATTTTAGGTGCTAGAAATATAGTATTTACAAAATAGCCCATGCCTTTATGGAACTCACATTCCAGTCAAAGGAGAGAGACAATAAGTGGAACAGATGATTACATAGTACAAAGCCAACTAGTGAGGTAGTAGAGTGCAGTAGTTATAAAAGGAATCTCTGGAGCTAGATTGCTGTACTTCATACCTGCTAGTTTACTGGCTCTTTGGCCTTATATAAATTGCTGCTCTTATTGTGCCTCAGTTTTCACACTTGCAAAATAGGAATATTAATAGTTCCTTTCTCAAAGAGTGTTGTGAGGACTAAATGAATCATTCCATGTAAAATTCTATGGACAGTGCCTGGCATATAGTGAGTATCAATAAGTAGTATCCATTATTATTATAGTAATAAGACTTTTGAAGAAACATAAAAAATGGTAAGGTGACAGATGAAAGAATGTAAAAATTAACATTATTCCAGGGAGTGATGTGGGGAAGGTACCTGCAGGCAGATTGTAACTGTGAAGCGGTCTAGCTCTAAACATTTCTCTAGGCTCATTATCCACTACTGTCCTCCTTTCCTTTGTTTGTCTGGATGATCTCTGTCTTCTGAAACCAAGGTTAGATTGCACCTTAACTAGAAAACTAAATGGATCCCCTTTACTACTAGAGTTGGCTACCTCTTTCTCTATGCTAATTCTATTTTTTATTACAAAGTATTACATTCAAATGTATGAGAGGGTTTAAGACATAATAGTTAAGATCTCAGGTTTTGGAGTCAGATACAAATGAGTTTGAATTACGAATCTGTCACTTACTGGTTGTTTTACTTTGAATATCACTAAAGCTCTCTAGACTTTGGTTTCTTCATTTGTAAATTGGGAATAATACATACTCTATACGGGATTTTAAAGAATTATTATTATTATTACTTAAAGATTTTATTTATTTATTCATAAGAAACAGAGAGAAAGAGAGAGAGGCAGAGACACAGGCAGAGGAAGAAGCAGGCTTCATACAGGAAGCCCGATGTGGGACTCGATCCTGGGACTCCAGTATCATGCCCTGGGCCGAAGGCAGGCACTAAACTGCTGGGCCACCCAGGGATCCCTGGATTTTAAAGACTTAAACAGGAAAATGTTTGCCTCAGGCAGTAAAAGATTTCAGTCTCAGTTCTATCACTAAGTTGTATAAATTTGGATAAGCCATTCTCAGAGCTTCATTTTCCTAATACACAAATAAAGGCAAAAGGACCTTTTCAATAGAGTTACTATGAGAATTAGAAATAATGTATATAAAGTGCCTGGAACATAGTAGACTCTCAAAATATGCTTGTCTACTTGAATTTGATTAGCAATTAGAGCTTTAAACAGTGAAATGTATTGCCTTCAGAAGCCATTAAGTTCCTTGTCACTGGAAGTGTTTACAGTAGGTGGCAGTATACTAGGGACATTGCAGAGGGGATTCCTGCAGTGCATAGAGGATGGATGCAGTCAGGACTTCCCAAACTTTGATCCTGGACCAGCTGCCCCATCCCCCATCAAGTCTAATTTAATAGATTTGGGATGAGAACCACTAATCTCGGTGACCACTACATTGTCTCCAACTCAAATGTTAATGGTTTTGTAAATCGGAGTTCAGTTCATAAGTCATGCACTTCATTGATTCCATCAAATGAGCCTCCCCCTACATTCTGCCTACCCAGGCTTCCACTATTCATACCCACACATATTATTAAATGGTTTTCTTAACTAAAATAACTCAAAGAAAAATTATTTTATCTTATTCATCCATCAAGTTAAACTAGAATCAAGCTATTAAGAGACATCCAAAGATTATAAGTTCTTTGTGTGTCATAGATTTAGTTGGCATTAACTCTGGAAAACAGTGTGGAGGTTCCTCAAGAATTTAAAAATAGAGCTACCCTATGACCCAGCAATTGCGCTACTCGGTATTTACCCCGAAGATACTGATGCAGTGAAATGCCGGGACACCTGCACCCCAATGTTCATAGCAGCAATGTCTACAATAACCAAACTGTGGAATGAGCCATGCTGCCCTTCAACAGATGAATGGAGAAAGAAGATGTGGTATATACATACATCTCAGTAATTATCATTAAAATACAATAGGGAAGATATTTGGGAGTCCTAGTTTTAGCTTCAGCTGTCTTCTACCAATAGTGAGAGTATGAGTGACAAATGAAAGCATCTAGAGATTCTCACACAAAGAGGTTAAATAGATTTGAGTAAGCATCACTGAGGCTTGATGGCATGGTATTCAGTGAAAAATTATAATTAAAGATAATCTGTTCAAAAATAGGTTTTAAAAGTCAAAAGTGTAAGATGTTGCAAAAATATAGAATGGAAAAATATCTATGAATTTAGAGGAAGAAGCATGGTGAGGTGAAACAACAAAATAACTAAATGGGAATCTCATACAACCTGTTTGGAAACAGGGAGGATACAGATGATACTTTCTAATCGTTTTCACAGAACTAGCACACTGGGAAGAAAAAATTAAGGGAGACTACAATTTCAAGAAATATGCCTGAAGTTTCAGTGTTCCCAAAGCAAAACATATGATAAATTTTGGCTTGTTTAATAATTGACCTCATAGGCAATTAAGGAAACAATGGAGAAAAGAGTTTCTCTGGAATTAGGATTGTCAAGAACACACATTGTTCACATACGTAGTATTTTGATTTCAGCAAAATATTTAACAAAAATGCTCTGATTATTTTATGGATAAGATGCTAAAATATGAATATGGATTGTACTATCCAAGTGATTTCTAAGAGCAAGACACTAACCAGAGTGTTATATTGATTCAAGGCAACACTTATTTCTGGAGGCAAAACAGTTACCTTTGAGTAGCTTAAATAGCCATAAGTCATATGAGTTTCAGAAATACTTAAATGGATAAGCAAATAAATAGCTTTTATTCTTAGAAAACAAAACATTAAATGACATGGTGACTATTTCAACTAAGTATGCCTATCTAAAAAATAGACTTCAACCTACTAACTCAAAGAATAGCAGCATAAAATTTAGACAATCAAAATACAGCAGCAAAGAGCAAGATATAAAGATGTCAGACATTAGAAGAATTTTAAGGATGGCACTTACCTTCACAAATTCTTATTAGTCAAACACTTTTGAAAACAAGCAATTATCCTAACTCCTCAAGGGAAGTAGGTGATCTCATCCTTTATGTGGTCACTTTCAAAATTATGAACTTCTTATTGACTGAATATAAAGATTATTCTGGCAACTGCCTACACTAGCTACCAATGGGATAGATACTAACTGTGGAGCAAGAAGAAGAGTTTTAAGAGGATTTATCAAAATAATTGCAGGAGAATACTTTCATTTAAAAAATAAATTGGCATAATTAGAATAGAATCATTAATCTTTTCAAGTGGCTCTGTATATACTCTATCTTTGTTACCTTTAACAATCTGACATTCAGTTAAAATTCAATGCTTCCCTAACAGCGTGGAAAAATTCTGATTTACTCTTCCATTTAATTCTTAGCTTAATGGGAAATGATGCAGAATTAGTTACTTTTAGCAAGAAATTATCTCTCTTAACCTTGTTCAATTTTATCCACCCTCTGCAGCTAAACAATACAGAAAAAATGAGAAGACAGGTCGACTTGTCAAATTATAACCAAGAGTGTCTTTCCTTTAAGATAAAAAAATACTAAAAATTAAAGTGTAAGGAAACAAGTGTTGGAAGTGTTATAAAAACCTAGTGGGATTTGTCAGTTGTAATAAAACTCAGTATGCTTATAATGCCTTTTGTTTGAAAACCAAATATTTCCCTTTCTAATTTTTTAAAGATTTTATGCAATCTCTAACACCCAATGTGGGGCTCAAACTTACAAATAAATGTAAGCGTCACGTGTTCTACTAACTGAACCAGTCAGGAATCCCATGGAACCCAAATATTTCTTTATCAGTGGATACTTCTTCACAAAGACCTAAAAAGAGAATATAAACAAATACTTTTCATAATCATGATTCAAAATTCTTCAAAATAGATTCTTTAAAACCCTGATAGGATATGCATTTTCATGATTGGGGCATGCATGTCCATGTTAAAAGGAAAGGAAAACAAACTCTAAGGAGCTCTAATACCAAAACATGAAACTGGAAGGAAGCATTTCTAAAAACACTTTCCCAAGTAGAAGATTTCAAAACTTCACTTTTTCCATGAATATTTTCAAAGAGAAGTCCGTACTGTTGGACAGTAACTTTCTTTTCTCAGAATAATTCCATCTTGTTTGACTTTCCTCTCTTTTTTTTTCAGATTCCCTACTATATTTCCTTCATATGTCTTTTATACGTTAAGAACCAAGCCCAACAAAAGACATGAACAGAAATCTCACAGAGGAAGACATAGACATGGCCAACAAGCACATGAGAAAATGCTCCGCATCACTTGCCATCAGGGAAATACAAATCAAACCACAATGAGATACCACCTCACACCAGTGAGAATGGGGAAAATGAACAAAGCAGGAAACAACAAATGTTCGAGAAGATGTGGAGAAAGGGGAACCCTCTTGCACTGTTGATGGGAATGTGAATTGGTGCAGCCAAACTGGAAAATTGTGTGGAGGTTCCTCAAAGAGTTAAAAATAGATCTGCCCTACGACCCAGCAATTGCACTGCTGAGGATTTACCCCAAAGATACAGATACAGTGAATCGCCAGGACACCTGCACCCCAATGTTTATAGCAGCAATGTTCACTATAGCCAAACTGTAGAAGGAGCCTCAGTGTCCTTCGAAAGATGAATGAATAAAGAAGATATGGTATATGTATACAGTGGAATATTACTCAACCATTAGAAATGACAAATACCCACCACCATTTGCTTTGACGTGGATGGAATTTTCTCATGTGCTTGATGGCCATGTCTATGTTTTCCTCTGTGAAATTTCTGTTCATGTCTTTTGCCCATTTCATGATTGGATTGTGTGTTTCTTTGCTGTTGAGTTTCATAAGTTCTTTATAGATCTTGGATACTAGCCCTTTATCTGATACGTCATTTGCAAATATCTTCTCCCAATCTGTAGGTTGTCTTTGAGTTTTGTTGACAGTTTCTTTTGTTGTGCAGAAGGTTCTTGTCTTGATGAAGTCCCAATAGTTCATTTTGCTTTTGTTTCTCTTGCCTTCATGGATGTATCTTGCAAGAAGTTGCTGTGGCCAAGTTCAAAAAGGGTGTTGCCTGTGTTCTCCTCTGGGATTTTGATGGAATCTTGTCTTACATTTAGATATTTCATCCATTTTGAGTTTATTTTTGTGTATGGTGTAAGAGAATGGTCTAGTTTCATTCTTCTGAAAGTGGATGTCCAATTTTTCCAGCAGCATTTATTGAAGAGACTGTCTTTCTTCCAGTGGATAGTCTTTCCTGCTTTGTCGAATATTAGTTGACCATTAAGTTGAGGGTCCACTTCTGGATTCTCTATTCTGTTCCATTCGTCTATGTGCCTATTTTTGTTCCAGTACCACACTGTCTTGATGACAACAGCTTTGTAGTACAATCTATAATCTGGCATTGTGATGCCCCCCAGCTATGATTTTTTTTAATATTCCCCTGGCTATTCAGGGTCTTTTCTGATTCCACACAAATCTTAAGATGATTTGTTCCAAATATCTGAAGAAAGTCCATGGTATTTTGATAGGGTTTGCACCATATGTGTAAATTGCCCTGGGTAACATTGACATTTTCACAATATTAATTCTTCCAATCCATGAGCATGGAATATTTTTCCCGGTTTTTGTGTCTTCCCCAATTTCTTTCAGAAGTGTTCTGTAGTGTTTAGGGTATAGATCCTTTCCCTCTTTGGTTAGGTTTATTCCTAGGTATCTTATGCTTTTGGGTGACATTGTAAATGGGATTGACTCCTTAATTTCTCTTTCTTCAGGCTCATTTTTAGTGTATAGAAATACCACTGACTTCTGGGCATTGATCTTGCCACACTGCCGAATTGCTGTATGAGTTCTAGCAATCTTGCGGGGGAGTCTTTTGTTTTTTTTTATGGAAAGTATCATGTCATCTGCAAAGAGGAGGAGTTTGACTTCTTCTTTGCCAATTTGAATGCCTTAATTTCTTTTTGATGCCTGATTGCTGAGGCTTGGATTTCTAGTACTATGCTGAGTAGCAGTGGTACAAGTGGACATCCCTGTCTTGTTCCTGATCTTAGGGGAAAGGCTCCCAGTGTCTCCCCATTGAAAATGATATTTACTGTGGGCTTTTCATAGATGGCTTTTAAGACGCTGAAGAATGTTCCCCCTATCCCTACACTCCAAAGAGTTTTGATCAGGAATGGATGCTGTCTTTTGTCAAATGCTTTCTCTGCATCTATTGAGAGGATCATATGGTTCTTGTTTTTTCTCTTGCTGATATGATGAATCACATTGATTGTTTTACGAGTGTTGAACCAGCCTTGTGTCCCAGGGATAAATCCCACTTGGTCGTGGTGAATAATCTTCTTAATGTATTGTTGGATCCTATTGGCTGGTATCTTGTTGAGAATTTTTGCATCTGTTTTCATCAGGGATATTGCTCTATATTCCCTTTAGGGTGGAGTCTTTGTCTGCTTTTGGAATTAAGGTGATGCTGGCCTCATAGAACGAGTTTGGGAGTATTCCATCTCTTTCTATCTTCCTGAACAGCTTTAGTAGAATAGGTATGGTTTCTTCTTTAAACGTTTGATAGCATTTCCCTGGGAAGCCACCTGGCCCTGGACTTTTGTGTATGGGAGGTTTTTGATGACTGCTACAATTTCCTCCCTGGTTATCAGCCTGTTCAGATTTTCTATTTCTTCCTCTTCCAGTTTTGGTAGTTTGTGGTTTTCCAGAAATACATCCATTTCTTCTAGATTGCCTAATTTTTTGGTGTATATTGTTTTTAAAATCATTTGTATTTCCTTGGTATTGGTGGTGATCTCTCCTTTCTCATTCATGATTTCATTAATGTGAGTCTTTTCTCTCTTCTTTTTAATAAGGCTGGCTAATGGTTTATCCATCTGATTAATTCTTTCAAAGAAGCAACTCCTGGTTTTGTTGATCTGTTCCACTATTCTTCTGGTCTCTATTTCATTGAGTTCTGCTCGAATCTTAATTAACTGTGTTCTTCTGCTTTGTGTATGTTTTATTTGCTGTTCTTTCTCCAGTTCCTTTATGTACAAGGTTAGCTTTTGTATTTGAGTTCTTTCCAGTTTTTGGATGGATGCTGGTATTATGGTGCATTTCCCCCTCAGGACTGCTTTTGCTGTATCCCAAAGATTTTGAATGGTTGTATCTTCATTCTCACTAGTTTCCATGAATCTTTTTTAATTTTTCTCTAATTTCCCTCCTGACCCTTTCATCTTATAGCTGGATGGTCCTTAACCTCCACGTGTTTGAAATCCTTCCAAACTTCTTGCGATTTAGTTCCAGTTTCAAAGCATTATGGTCTGAAAATAAGCAGGGGATGATCCCAATCTTCTTTTATCAGTTGAGACCTGATTTGTGACCCAGTATGTGGTCTATTCTGGAGAAAGTTCCATGTGCACTTGAGAAGACTGTGTATTCAGTTGTGTTTGGATGTAAAGTTCAGTAAATATTTGTGAAATCTTTCTGGTCTAGTGTATCATTTAAAGTTCTTGTTTCTTTGGAGATGTTGTGCTTAGAAGATCTGTCGATTGTAGAAAGCACTGTGTTCAAGTCTTCAAGTATAAGTGTGTTATTATCTAAGTATGTCTTAACTTTGGTTATTAATTGATTGATATACTTGGCAGCTCCCACATTCGGGGCATAAATATTGATGATTGTTAGGTCCTCTTGTTGGATAGATTCTTTAAGTAGTATATAATGTCCCCCTTCATCTCTTACTACAGTTTTTGGGATAAACTTTAATTTATTTGATATATGAATGGCTACTCCTGTTTTCTTTTGAGGACCATTTGAATGGTAAGTAGTTCTCCTATCTTTTATTTTCAGGCTGTAGGTGTCCTCTTGTCTAAAATGAGTCTCTTGTAGACAGCAAATGCATGAGTCTTGCTTTTTTATACAGTCTGAAACCCTGCACCTTTTGATGGGGTCATTAAGCCCATTCACGTTCAGAGTTACTATTGAAGGATATGAATTTAGTGCCATCATGAACCTATTCAGTCCCTGTTTTGGTGGATTGTTCTCTTGAATCTCCTCTTTCTATTACAGAATCCCCCTTAGTATTTCTTGTAGAGCTGGTTTGGTGGTCACATATTCTTTTAGTTTCTGCCTATCTTGGAAGCTCTTTATCTCTCCTTCTATTCTGAATGAGAGTCTTGCTGGATAAAGTATTCTTGGCTGTATTTTCTTCTCATTTGGGACCCTAAATTTATCCTGCCAGCCTTTTCTGGCCTGCCAGGTCTCTGTGGAGAGGTCTGCCCTTAACATAATACTTCTCTCCATAAAGTTTAGGGATCGCTTGTCTCTTGTTGCTTTAATGATCTTCTCTTTATCTTTGGAATTCGTAAGTTTCACTCTTAAATGTGGTGGTGTTGAACTGTTTTTATTGATTTTAGGGGGTGGGGAATCTCTCTATCTCCAGATCTGAATGCTTGTTTCCCTTCCCAAGTTTGGGAAGTTCTCAGCTATGATTTGTTTAATATATATATATTTTTTAATTTTTTTTTTATTCAGGATAGTCACACAGAGAGAGAGAGAGAGAGAGAGAGAGAGGCAGAGACACAGGCAGAGGGAGAAGCAGGCTCCATGCACCGAGAGCCCGATGTGAGATTCGATCCCAGGTCTGCCAGGATCGCACCCTGAGCCAAAGGCAGGCGCTAAACCGCTGCGCCACCCAGGGATCCCCCTATGATTTGTTTAAATACACTTTCTGGTCCTCTGTCTCTTTCGGGGCCCTCTGCAACCCCAATTAAACGTAGATTTTTCCTTCTGAGGCTGTCATTTATTTCCCTTAACCTATCCTCATGATCTTTTAATTGTTTTTCTCTTTTTTCCTCAGCTTCCTTCCTTGCCATTAACTTGTTTTGTATGTCACTCACTTGTTCTTCTACTTCGTAAATCCTCATCGTTAAGACCTCTAGTTTGTATTGCATCTCATTTAATTGATTTTTAATTTCTGCATGATTAGATCTAAATTATGCAGTCATGAAGTCTCTTGAATCCTTTATGCTTTTTTTCTAGAGTCACCGGTAGCTTTATGATTGTGCTTCTGAATTGGCTTTCTGACATTGAATTGTAATCCAAATTTTGTAACTCTGTGGGAGAGAGGACTGTTTCTGATTTTTTCTTTTGTGGTGTTTTTATCCTTCTAGTCATTTTGCTCAGTGCAGAGTGGCCACAAACAAGCTGTCCTGGAAAAAGTAGAAAAATATAGAAAAATAAAAAATAAAATGCGGGGGTAAACAACAGAAAATAAAAAATAAGGGGTAGTATCCTCTGATTCTATATACTGTAAATCCCTCGACTTCCCCTGGAAGTTTTCCCCGCTGCTTGGTCAATAACTTGCTTTTTCCCTGTCCTTCCAGCTTGTCTTCTGGGGGAGGGGTCTGCTGTGCTGATTCTTAGGTGTGTGGACCTTTGGGAGCTCCCCACCCCCATGCCAGGTACAGGGCTCAGTGTTATCTGTTTATCCTGTGAAACCCTTGCTCAGTCCCAGGTACAAGGTGACACCAGGAGGAACAACAACAGTGGTGGCAGCCACCCTCCCAGCCCTGGAGTCAGTTCCCACACTAACTACTGCAGTTCCCTGTCTGCAGGGGCCTGGATGCTCCGGGGGTGGGGTCCGCTGATCTGCACAGCTCGGGGCTCCCGGTGGTGATAGGAGTGTCCTTGCTCTCCTGTGTCTTCCCGGCCTCTGCCTGTCTCGGGGGGAGCGCTGATCCTGGGCTCTGTACCTCGGCGCCCTGGGCTCCAGGGCCTGCATTGCTGGAATCTCGCTCCCAGGGCAGCGCAGCCCCCTCCACTCAGAGCCACTGCCTGAGCCACCGCCCACACTGCTCCCCGGGCCCTTCCAGAGGCGCGCTGCTGCCCTTTAGGGAGCTCGGCCCACAGAGTATGGTGCGCTCTCCCCTGGGGCACAGTTCCTTTGTTAGTGCCCCTGGGAGCCTGAGGGCATCTGTCCCTCCTGGGATCATGCCTGAGTTCCCTGCGAGTGCCTTTCCATCCAGGAAGATTGGTAAAGTTCCTGCTTCTCCAGGACTGGGCTTTCCTGTCCTGGAAGTACTTGCCACCTGGCCTTAGCCCGGCTCCTCTCGGCTTGGGGAGGGGGAGGGAGAGGGGGGCTCCCCCTTGGATGCTCTTTTATTTCTTTATTTTTTCCATCTTCCTACCTTGATAGAAGTGTGAGCTCTTCTCACTGTAGCATTCCAGCTGTTCTCTCTTTAAGTCTCAGGCCGAATTCATAGGTTTTCAGGATGATTTGAAAGTTATCTAGGTAAGTTGGTGGGGACAGGTGACTTGGGGACCCTACTCTTCTGCCATCTTGCACCTTTCTTTGCTGCTGCAACATATTTAATACTATCTCTAGTTATTTGTTAAATTCTTTACCAATAACAAGGGAAATATCACCAAACAGAATATCTAGTTTCATAGATCTATGGACATTTCATTCTCTATGTTCTCCATCAACAAAAAGTAAGATACTGGATTTCAAGGTTTTACATAAGTCTTCTACTTCCTTACAGTCTTTGATAAGGCCTTGCACTTAGTATGATTCTTTGTCAATAAAATACACATGCTTAAGAGAGCTTAGCAGATTCTAGATATATTAGGAATTTATTAACCAACATTTCCTCTAATGTACTAACTGCCATCATGTTATCCTCTTATATCCCCCAGATTCAACTGTGCTTTTGGAAATCCTTAGCATCATTTTATCATGATGCTGAACTTTTCAGAGAACATTTTGGAGTTATCTGGGTAGAGACTGAAGGTTATTGAATTGGATCTTTTCACAAATGCTTTTATATGAGGGCAGACAGTGAGTAGTTGTTTCTGATCATTAGTTATGAACTTTCATAAGCCATGTTAACTAGGCTACAAAAATGCCAGTACTCATTTGACATCAGTCTGGTTTTAGCACCCAGGCCTCCTATTAGACATTGTAGCAGGGGATTCAAGTAGATATCATTGATAATAGGTTCATGGAGCAATTTGCAAAATTTGTCCTCAGTCTATATACTTGTATATCGAACAAATTTGATTAATTATATTAAGATAGGCATTGCCTATATAACTGGAACTTTGAGCTTATTGGGTTTCTGTTCTTTCAAAATACAAGCAAAAGCTATCAAAGTTGTATCTTAGTATTATGAATCAAGGTTCTTGATATGTTCCTTAAGAGAGGAAAAGACATGTGGGACAATGTCATCTTCACATCAGGTGACCAGAAACATCATCATTTTTATTATTCTTTGCTACTGTTTGTGTGAGAAATGGAACCTCAATCATAGTGTTCCCATAGATCTTGCTGTGTGCTCTGAGCCTTTAAGTTCTGCTGCCACTTTTTGTTAGTTTGTTTCAAGTTTTTATTTAAATCCCAGTTAACATATAGTGTAATATTTGTTGTCCTGATGTCACTTAAGCTTCAATAACCAAATATATTTTATCATCACAGACTTTGGACTAGAATTTTATTCATTCTATAAGGAACTTCATGAAAGTTACTATTTTACTTCAATTGTGATCACAAAAAGAGCAGGACTTGTATCTTAATGTACTGTTAATACAAGGGCATTCTTCATCAGATTCTGTATCCTAGTCACTAATGCCTTATTATCTTGAAAATAAGTTGCTTCATAGACTACTGGGAAAAGAAATTGCCTTTCAGATTCTTTTTTTTTTTTTTTAATTGCACAAAAATATGGAACGCTTCACGAATTTGCGTGTCATCCTTGCGCAGGGGCCATGCTAATCTTCTCTGTATCGTTCCAATTTTAGTATATGTGCTGCCGAAGCGAGCACACCTTTCAGATTCTTTGTCAATGTTTACTTTAATTAGCTTTAATAGTCCAGGAGTGCTTTAGTTAACCAGTAACTTTATATCACTATTAGGATTTTCTTTCCTCTTTCCCAAGATTACAACAGTCAAAATCTCAATGTTTTTATCTTCTTGCTTCTCTGTATAGATATCTTGGCAGATGTAACAATATTGACTCTTTCATATGCTCCGTGCTGTTGGGTTTTGCCACACTGACTACCAGATGAAAAATGAATCCTTACTACTGGTTCACTGTGATCTCTGCACACGCATATCAGCCATCATTGTGAGAAAGAACTAAGCTGGTAAGTTTCTGTGCCCAAAGTCTGCAAAAATAGTTCTTGGCTCCTTCATCAAACATTAGCACTGATGGCAAGCCATTATGCTGGTGTCTTGATGTTTGGATCCTTAGATGGCAAAGAGATCTTGATCTGTAGACCACCTGCAGCCCTGCTAATCTGGCTCTTTCTTGAATTTTCTGGCTCTCTGGACAGTTCCAGAAAAATCTCTGGCAAGGTTTATCACCCCTCACTCCAGAAACTTCTATACATAAACTCAACTACAGAAGCTAACCTCACATCTAAAGGAACTGGAGAAAGAACAGCAAATAAAACCTACACCAAGCAGAAGAAGAGAGTTAATTATTAACTCTTTTTTTTCCCTCTTCCTTAAAAAACAGCCACTTCAAAAGATTTTCTTTAATATCATAAAATATTTTCATGGACAAGTGAGCTAGCAAACACACATACACCAATGTGCCTTCTGACAAGATCCCCCCTGACCTCCCCCCCCCCCACATCAAGGTGGACATGATATTGGAGAAATGAATACAGCAGATGATACAGAGAGAGAAAAATATCGATAAAAAGTATGGAATATAACATTGTGCTTGGTTATTTTCCTATGTCACAACAAAACAAAACGTTTCGGTGCAGTTAATTTTTCCTCTTTTCCATTTAAGTCTGGTGGAGAAAAAAATACTTTTTCTATAATAAAATATGTGTTTTTTTTTTTTACTTTTTTTAACATAACCTTTTTTTTCTTTTTTGCAGAAAATAATTTTGTAAACTGTCACTTGGTGGGCGGGAAGGCTCGATGCCACGTGGGGTCCCAGCTGGCGCCCGGCTGGAGGCTGGGCAAGGAGACCTAACCCTTGAGAGGCGGGAGAGGGGGACAGCGGGGGCACAGGGCAGGGGTGCACAGCGGGCAATGAGGGCACCAGCCGGGGACGGGTTAGAGGTTGCTCTTGCTGTACAGCGTGGTGGAGAAGGACATGAAGTCCAGAGCACCTGGCTCGGCGTCGGGGCCCGTGTAGGGGGCCATCCGTGTGATGCAGTACTCAGCCTGGTCGGGTGGCAGCTCTTGGAGCAGCTTGTCCACGGTGATGTAGTTCTCGTCCCCAGCCAGGATCTTGAACGAGGCCATGACTTGGTCGGCTGTGTCTGAGTCGGCCTTCTCCCGAGACATAAAGTTGATGAAGGCCTAGAACATCACTACCCCCAGGCAGTTGGAATCCACGATGCTCATGATGCGGGCAAATTCTGCCTCTCCCTGGGGGTCATTGCCAATATCATAACCCAAGCTGATGAGGCAGGCTTTGAACTCCTCGGGACCCAACGTGCAGGAGTGATCCCGGTCAAAGTGGTTGAAGGAGGCCCAACCACTGGGTGGGATGAAAGCATTCATTCATCTGCTCCTGGCTGATGCCCTTGGCATCTTGGGTCAGGATCTGATTCTCCACTTTGTTGATGATCCTGGCAATGTGATGAGGAGCTGCTCCAAGCCCACACGGATATGCTCCATGGTGTAGTTGGTGAGCTTGTTGTCAAAGATAAGTGCCTCCTGGATGAGCTGGTGATCACCTCTCGAGCTGGTCGATCTTGGGCTTGTAGTTGACGATGCTCTTCTCGTACTGTCGCAGGTGGCTGAGCTTTGACCACTAACTTGAAGTTAGTTCGAGCAGAACTCAATAAAATAGAGACAAGAAGAACTGCAGAACAGATCAACAAAACCAGGAGTTGGTTTTTTGAAAGACATAATAGATAAACAATTAGCCAGTCATTAAAAAGAAAAAAGACTCAAATTAATAAAATCATGAAAGAAAGAGGAGACATCACAACTAATACCAAGGCAATACAAATGATTTTAAAAACCTATTATGAGCAGCTGTACACCAATAAATTAGGAAATCTAGAAGGAATGGACGCATTTCTGGAAAGCCACAAATTACCAAAGCTGGAACAGGAAGAAATAGAAAACCTGAATAGCCAAATAACCAGCGAGGAAATTGAAGCAATCATCAAAAACCTCCCAAGACACAAAAGTCCAGGGCCAGATGGCTTCCCAGGGGAATTCTACCAAACGTTTAAAGGAGAAATAATATCAATGCAACTAAAGCTGTTCTGAAGGACAAAAAGGGTCAGAATACTTCCAATCTCATTTTATGTGGCCAGAATCATCATTCCAAAACCAAAGACCGCACCAAAAAGGAGAACTATAGACCAATATTCCTGATGAACACAGATGCAAAAATTCTCAACAAGATACTAGCCAATAGGATCCAACAATACATTAGGAAGATTATTCACCATGACCAAGGATTTATCCCCAGGATGCAAGGTTGGTTCAACACTTGTAAAGCAATCAACGTGATAGATCATATCGGCAAGAGAAAAAACAAGAACCACAGGATCCTCTCAATAGATGCAGAGAAAGCATTTGACAAAATACAGCATCCATTCCTGATCAAAACTCTTCAGAGTATAGGGATAGAGGGAACATTCCTCAGCATCTTAAAAGCCATCTACAAAAAGCCCACAGCAAATATCATTCTCCATGGGGAAAAACTGAGAGCCTTTCCCCTAAGATCAGGAACACGACAGGGATGTCCACTCTCACCACTGCTATTCAATATAGTACTAGAAGTCCGAGCCTTGGCAATCAGACAACAAAAAGAAATTAAGGCATTCAAATTGACAAAAAAGGCAAACTCTCCCTCTTTGCAGATGACATGATACTGTACATTAGAAAACCCAAAAGACTCCACCCCAAGATTGCTAGAACTCATACAGCAATTCGGCAGTGTGGCAGCATACAAAATCAATGCCCAGAAATCAGTGGCATTTCTATACACTAACAATGAGACTGAAGAAAGAGAAATTAAGGAATCAATCCCATTTACAATTGTACCCAAAAGCAGAAGATACCTAGGAATAAACCTAACCAAAGAGGTAAAGAATCTATAATCTAAAAACTACAGAATACTTCTGAAAGAAATTGAGGAAGACACAAAGAGATGGAAAAACTTTCCATGTTCATGGACTGGAAGATTTAATATTGTGAAAATGTCTATGCTACCAAGGGCAATTTACACGTTCAATGCAATCCTTATTAAATTCCCTGGTCTTTCCTCAGTGAGTTGGAACAAATCATCTTTAAGATTTGTGTGGAATTAAAAAAGACCCCAAATATCCAGGGGAATACTGAAAAATAAAACCAAAGCTTGGGGAATCAGAATGCCAATTTCAAGTTGTATTACAAAGCTGTGATCATCAAGACAGTGTGGTACTGGCACAAAAGGGGACACATAGATCAGTGAAACAGAATAGAGAACCCAGAAATGGGCCCTCAACTCTATGATCAACTAATATTCAACAAAGCAGGTAAGAATATCCACTGGAAAAAGACAGTCTCTTCAATAAATGGTGCTAGGAAAATTGGACATCCACATGCAGAAGAATGAAACCAGACCATTCTCTTACACCATACACAAAGATAAATTCAAAATGGATGAAAGATCTAAATGTGAGACAAGAATCCATCAAAATCCTAGAGGACAACACAGGCAACACCCTTTTTGAAATTGGCCACAGCAACTTCTTGCAAGATTCATCTATGAAGGCAAGGGAAACAAAAGCCAAAATGAACTATTGGGACACAATAAAGATAAAACCCTTCTTAATAGCAAGAGACACAGTCAACAAAACTAAAAGACAACCTACAGAATGGGAGAAGACATTTGAAAATAACATATCAGATAAGGGGCTAGTATCCAAGATCTATAAAGAACTTATTAAACTCAACAGCAAAGAAACAACCAATCCAATCATGAAATGGGCAAGAGATATGAGAAGAAATGTCACCAAAGAAGGCATACACATGGCCTCAAGCACTTGAGAAAATGCTCCACATCAGTGGCGATCAGGGAAATACAAATCAAAACCACAATGAGATACCACCTCATAGCAGTGAGAATGGTGAAAATTAACACACGGAAAATAACAAATGTTGGAGAGGATGTCGAGAAAGGCGAACCCTCTTGTCCTGTTGGTGGGAATGTGAACTGGACATTCCAGAGAATGTCTATATGGAGACTATAGAGAACTGTGTGGAGGTTCCTCAAAGAGTTAATAATAGGACTGCCCTACGACCCAGCAATTGCACTGCTGGGGATTTACCCCAAAGATACAGATGCAGTGAAAAACCAAGACACCTGTACCCCAATGTTTATAGCAGCAATGTGCACAATAGCCAAACTGTGGAAGGAGCCTCAGTGTCCATCGAAAGATGAATGGATATATATATATATATATATATATATATATATATATATATATTCTATATATATATATATATAGAATAATAGTCATTAGAAACGACGATACCTACCATTTGTTTTGACATGGATCGAACTGGGGAGTGTTAAGCTGAGTGAAGTAAGTCAGTCAGAGGACAATCATTATATGGTTTCACTAATATGGGGAATATAAAAAATAATGAAAGAGATTAAAGGGGAAAGGAGAGAAACTGAGTGGGAAAACTCAGTTTGACAAAACATGAAGGACTTCTAACTCTGAGAAATGAACAAGATGTAGTGGAAGGGGAGGTGGGCAGGGGAATGGTGTGATTGGCTGATGGGCACTGAGGGGGGCACTTGACGGGATGAGCACTGGGTGTTTTAGTATATGCTGGGAAATCGAACTCCAATAAAAAACATACATTAAAAAATAAATAAAATACATAAAAATATTTAAATAAAAGAATATTCTGAGACAAAATTGGAAAATACATTGGTTGTGAAAAAGGAATATGTGTAAAAGAGGAATTTATTAAGTTCAAAATAAACAAACATTTGGTTTCCTAAAAAAAAAAAAAAATGGTTTCCTATCTAAAGAATAGCTTTATTTCTGAAACTCTTGCCAGTCTCTTTTAGAAACAAAATATCACCAGCATACATTTTGGTAGTTTAAGAGACTACAGGGGCTCCAAGGGTGTTTGCCATAAATCACTAAATTAGTTTTAACCAGATTTGGACAAGTATTTTGCAAAATATATGGCTTTTCAAATAAATTTTCTGTGTTCAAGGAAACAATTTATGCCCTCTTAAATCCAAAGTGTCACCATCAGAAACATCTTAATATTCATTGAGAGCCCGTTGGGTCCCTAGCACTGACCAAGTTCTAAAGTAAGTACCTTCACATTATTGATGGATTATAATCTCACAGCTGAGACATTCACTTTTAAGTTTAAAAAAATTGTGTCTCTTTGCTATCATGAAATATAGCAGAATTTTGGTTTTATAGTAATATGTGTTAAGTAAATAGAATGAAATGACCCCTGGGCACATATCTGCTGCTGCAAACTAAGAAACTGCCTTATAGGATACCTGCTTGAATGAACCCCTAATCCTTGCAGCCAGAGAAAGATCCTTATGATCATTAAGTTGGATTGACCAACACTTCCTTGAGATAATGACAGGGGTTTCTACAGAGTACCTACAGCCACAATGTATTTAGAAGTGAATACTTTTATACAGGTATATTATTTCCAACACCTGACATTGTCTTTGAATAACAGACATACATAGTTAATTTTCAAAAGAGGAAGATGTAATCCAGTGGTTAAATAATTCCCACATCCAACTGCAGAATATTTATCTGTGTTATCTCTTTTACCGGATACTTCAGGGATAGATTATTTCTGAAGAGCTTCAGAGTCAGATGGTTATATAAGACACACCCCAATGTTTGGGGATCAATTTAACTGTGTTTTAAAAGTCCAAATGCAAAATATGACTCCTAGCAAGTCTTAATACTTCTGCCAGTAAAAGTTGCTGAACCTCTCAAGCAGCAATGTGTTATTTTGATCTCTTTCCACTGCCCCTCAGTTATTCTCTGGTCTCTTGTTACTAAAAGATAATCACTTCCGGAATAAATTAAGTCACTTAGAGATTGTTTTTAAATTTGTTATGACAAGAAGTGCACTCAAAATTATGACAATAAATTAAAACAGCCTTGATTTACAAGTCAGATGAGTTGGAGTATAGATTGAATAGATATAAAGAACACCATCATTTCTGACCTGAGATTGACTCCCTTGTTCTCAGTTGTTAATCTCCATCATGAGTCTTTCTGGATTCTGGGTAGCATAATTACCTGACCAGATCTTTTGAATACTCAGTTACTTGCTTTCAAAAACACATTATGGGGCAGCCCGGGTGGCTCAGCGGTTTAGCGCCGCCTTCAGCCCAGGGTGTGATCCTGGAGACCCGGGATCGAGTCCCACATCGGACTCCCTGCATGGAGCCTGCTTCTCCCTCTGCCTGTGTCTCTGCCTCTCTCTCTCTCTGTGTCTCTCATGAATAAATAAATAAAATCTTAAAAAACAAAAACAAAAACAAATTATGTCATCCTTCAACTCTCTTGGCATTCCTTTCTTTTATGAAAGAATTTTATTACAATGGTTTTGTGCCTTCTTTGCATGATTTGAAGAAAAAAATGATCATCTGGTAGAATACTCTTCAATAACAACCAAACCTGTTACTATAGACTGAATATTTATGTCCCCCCAAAATTTATATGTTTAAATCCAATTCCCAATGTGATGGTATTAAGATGGGGGTCTTTGGGAGGTGATTAGGTCCTGAGGTTCGAATACTCATGAATGGGATTAGTGTCCTTAATAAGAGACCCCAGATATCTCCCTTGCCCTTTCCACCTTGTGGGGACACAACAAAAAGATAGCAATCTACGAATCAGGAAGTGGGTCTTCATCATACTTCAAATCTGCTGGCAGCTTAATCTTAAACTTCCAGCCTCCAGAACCGTGTCACAGAAGTTTCTATCATGCATTATTCTGTTATAACAATGTGAGATATTCTGTTACAGCATCTTGAAGAGACGAAGACACATGTTGATTTGAAATTCTGTCTTCTGTGATGCAAATAATTCATTTCTGTGCTATTACTGCATTTTTCACATGAAAACCTTATCTATTTTTCACATGTAAAATTATCTGAAGAGTTTAGTTTACTTCACTCCAGAGCCCTACACTTGTTACTTTGTTCACAATGCAGGGAGCTGCACAGACAATGAACACTTGGGTGAGTGTTGGGAGAGTGCTTAGTAGGTGACTCACAATTGTAGTCTGAAGTATTGTTTAAATGGTAGTAGTATCTAATTACTAATGGAGTCACCTTAGTAATTAGAAGACACTCTTAGAAACCTGTGATCTTTTAGTATCTGAAACTTGAAAAAAAAAGTGATGATTTTAACTCCTCCATGATTAGGAGTTTGTTTTCCCAAACAGGACACTATTAGAATATTGGATGTAGAATAAAAATTGGTTAACAGAACATGAGAGACTCCTAACTCTGGGAACTGAACTAGGGGTGGTAGAAAGGGAGGTGGGTGGGGGGTAGGGGGTGACTGGGTGACAGGCACTGAGGGAGCACTTGATGGGATGAACACTGGGTGTTATTCTATATGTTGGCAAATTGAACACCAATAAAAATAAATTTATTTAAAAATGGGTTAAAGATGAGGGAGCTAGGAAGAATGAAAAAAGTGTGACATTCTTGAATGAAGTATGTGATAAAGCCGGATATTCCAGATTTAAGCCAGTAGAGTGTCAGATAAATCAAGCAAAATAAAACTTGGCAACATTCTTAAAAATATCTTTGCAACATTTCAGAATAGAAAGAAACATCTCTAAGTACAAGTATAGTATTCTTTCATAGTTACACAGATATGCTGATATTATCTTTATTTTTTACTTACCTAAATTTTTTATTGTGGTAAGAAACTTAAACTGAGATCTACCTTTTTAACAAATTTTTAAATGCACAGTATAGTATTGCTATCTATAGGTATAGTGTTGTATAGCACATCTCTAGGACTAATTCATCTTGCCTAACTGGAATTCTATATGGTTGATTAGCAGCTCACCATTTTCCCCTCCCTTCAGTCTTTGACAACCACTACTTGACTCTCTATTTCTATGAGTTTGGCTCCTTTATAGATATCTCATCTAAGTAGAATCATTCAGTATTTGTCCTTCTGTGATTGGCTTATTTTGTGTGGCATAGGGTCTTTTAGATTTATCATATCTGTCATATGGGATAGGATTTCCTTCTTTTTTAAGACTTAATATAACACTGTGACTTACCATATTAATTGTTACATGGGTTTTTCAAATTTATATAGTTACTAAAATATTGAACATGGAGAAAAACAATAAATCTAATTGAGAGGTGTAAGATCTGATCCAACCAGCCAGCCCAGTCAATCAGCTATTGAAAAAATATGCATTCAGCATCTGCTATATGTTAAACACCATCAAAAGTACAAGGGTATATAAATTATTGATCCCACACTCAAGAAATTCACAGTCAAATATAGACAACAAAATATGGACATTAATAGAAAATAATGAGACCACTCATTAATTTATACTAATTCGTGACCCGCATCTATCTAGAAAGGAATTGAGAGGACTTATAATATGACAAAGAGAATAGTAAACTAGAAAAAGATATAAACCAAGGGGAGAAGGACAACGTATGTATATTAATTATAAAAATAAATAAAATTGTGGTAATTGAAGTACAATGGTGGCTCTGAGCTTCCAGAAAACCAGAACAAAACAAGATAAAAGTTATGAAAAGTAGGACCTATATCAAATCCATATCAATACTCAGTAAAGACAGTTTCCAATAATGCTAGTTTCTATCAGGCAATTCATTGGATGGTGCAATGAAAAATTAATACTTTTAAGATAGATGCAGAATATTTCATAATTTTGGGGAGCCTGTGTGGCTAGTCAGTTGAATGCCTGACTCTTAATTTTGGCTAAGGTTATAATCTCATGGTTGTGGAATCAAGCTGTGTGTGGGGCTCCATGTTTAGTGTAGAGTCTCCTTGAGATTCTCTCTCTCTCTCTCTGTCTCTGCCCTTCCCCCTCATGCTCTTTCCATCTTTCTCTATCTCAAAATAAATGAAATCTTTAAAAAAAGAATATTTCATAATTGTCAATAAAAGATGAAAGGGCAAAATACAAGGGTAATCTTGTGAAGGGAATTTTAGATGGGAGTAGATTAAAGTAGTTGAAGCACAGTTTTCTGCAGTCTCAATAATAAAAGTATAGAACTTATAGCAATAATTCCAAGATACTGGCCTGTAGACTGGTGATTATCATGCTTCTGTTTTTACTAATGCATGGAAAATGGGGAAATAAATAAAATATTGAGTTTTAAACAATGCTTACTTTGTTTAATTTAATGGTCTTTTATTCTGAGATTATTTCTTCCTTCATTACATGTTACTGGATATTCTATTTTTTAAAAGTAAGGTGGAAAATTTAAAATGAAAAAGATAACCTGAGATTGTACTTAACATAGAAGATAGTGTTTTGAAGAGAAATCTAATTTAAAAAAATCTAACTCCAGTATCCCAGGCTTCATTAGCTTGTAACTAAAACAAAATCCTTGCCATAGCCAAACTGTTATATCATGAACTCATTTAATCAATTCCATACCCCAAAATATCCTCGAGTTTTAGTATATTGTCTCACATGTGTTTCATAATGCATTCTTTCAGATTTTCTCTTTTGTGCTCCATGTTTTGAAACTATAGGGCTATCTCATTAGCTAGTAACTATTTTAAATTTGATACTCTCTTAAGTTATTGCACACATAGTCCTACCCACCAGCCTCTGAGGAGGAAGACAGCTCTCTCCTTAAATAAGAATTACCTCCTCATAGGGTCGTTGAAGGCAATCATTGAAAAAAAATGCACATAAAGCACTTAGAAGGGGGCAGGCACATGGTAAGCACTCAATAAATGGTACTGACAGTTATATTTATCTTTGGTCTTTACTAGCATGGCCCTTATGATAGATGGTATCATTCCCAATTATTCACTCTCTCCGTAAGAGGGTTATATATTCTCATCTGTGGCCATGTGACTTGCAGTGTTTCCATGCAGAGTATATACCTCATTGATTTGCAGCTTGACCTTGTGACTTTTTTAGTCAATAAGGTATGAATGAAATATGTGCTATATCTGAGCTGAAGCTTTCAGAGACTTAAATAGAAATCGCTATTTCAGTTTAGATCCCATAATGAAAAAATACAAATTGCAGAGCCAGAGCTGACCCACAGTTACTGACTGGGAATTAAAACAAACAAACAAAAATTATTGGTTGTTAAAGCAATAAAATTTATTTTTACCTTAGTATAGCCTCAAACAAGCTGATACATATCTTCATATGTATTTTCAGTTACTGTAAATACAGAATCTTTAGTTACTATAAATACACAAGTTACTTTCTCATATCTTCTTCAATTATTGTACATATACCAGCTCCTGATTGTTCATCCTATTTTTTACTCTTGCTTTGTAATTCCTTCTTGCTTTCAGTTCCATTAAACTATGACAGCTAAACTATTATTTGTTTAACTTAAATTTTCCTAAGTGTGGAACACATACTACTGGTATGACACAGGCACATATGTGATTTATAATGAGAAAATTAAACTCTTTTCTATTCTCATTTCGTTTTTCCAATTACTTTAATGAAAATTCTCAGTTTGGGGCAAGTTTGTTGCTAGCAACTCTCAAACAGTTGCTAATGTCCCTTCAGAAAAATACAAAAAAGTGATCTTTGAACTAGGTGACTAGAACTAGCAACATTATGTAGTTGGAATATAATAATATTATTTAATCCATATTGTATTAATTATATGGTCACTTATATTAATAACAAGTGATAATGGTCTACCACTTGTAATATAGCTCCCTTTTAAAATAAATTCATTTATTTAAATAAAAAAATGAGCTTATTTCAATAAAATGTCAAGTGCTGAGGTTTGGATTTCTGTTCTATCTAAGGGCCTTGCTTTTAGCCTTTAGTATTGGGAATGTATCAGGCCTGGCTCTTAGATTTATACATTTAACTCCTGCTCCAGTATAAGCTTCTGGGCCTGATACTTTAAAATGTAACTCCAGCTTCTGAAAGCCAGGTAGGTGGTGACCAAATTGGAGGACTCTTGGCTCATCACATCCAACAAATACAACTAGATGGCCATAAAGTCATTCTAAATATCCAAGAAATAGATCTGAAAACTGAGAGAACAAATTTCACAACAAAGGGAGAGAAGAGACAACATCAAAGAAAGTAGGAAGTGTGGAGATGTGGTTTAGGGGAGAAACAGATATTGGCTGCTATGGAGGAGAAGGAGTCATAGTCACAGGGAAGGAAAAATGAGAGAGAAGCACACAGGGGAATACACAAGAAGGTCCCTGAAGACATTGCCATGAAAATCAAGAGGTGCTGAATTTCATGAGTTCTTGCAGTAAGTGGGGCCTATGGACCAGAATATTAAAAGTCAGCAAGTTTGGCTGGGCTAGAGCCTGGAGAACACTGTGCTGCTCTTGAGTGGGAGGCAGGCAAACAACCTGAGGGCATACAATTTGGAAACACCAATCTGAAGAACACTTTGGGCACAGAGTGGGGAGATTTGCTCTTCTCAGAGCATGTCCCCGAGGGGAAGCATTCACATAGACACCTCTCTGAAGACAAAGAAGCTGGCTGGAACCATCTCCTCCCTCATTACACAGCATAAACATAGAGCCAAAGGTGGGAAGCAGCACAGTGCAACACTGGTTACCTTACTTGCCTTTACCAAGCCTCACATGTCTGTCTGTACACCAGTGGGACTGCCCTTCTGAGTCATGTTCACCTAAGACTCAGGGTGACAGGTCCCTCCTACAAAAGACCAACACAAATCCTTGCCCATATCACATCTCCTGATCAGATAGTGTTGCAAGGCCTCAGTCCTGGTGGAGATGGTGACAGGTCTCATTTCACAAGCAGACCAAACCACACTTAGTTAAAACTCACTACATTCAGACCAGGGGCCAAACACTGCATACAACAGGCAAGGAGAAACTGCAGAATACTGGCCTGAAAGAGCAGCCAGAGCACAGCAGCAGAGCTCATGCAACAAAGACTGCAGTCATTCCCTGAAGTGCCATGCCCTGGGTACTACATTAACTCTTCTTGATAAGGCTATTACTTTCAGGAACAGAGGACATAGCTGGCTTTTCTAACACAGAGAAGAAGGCAGAGGCTCAGATAAAATGTCAAGAAGGAGGAATTTATTCCAAATGGAAGAACAAGATCAAGCCACAGACAGAGATCTAAGCAAAAAAGATATAAGTAGTGTGTCTGATGGAGAATTGAAAGCAACAATTTAAAGATACTCACTGGGATTGAAAAAAGTCTGGAAGACATCAGTGAGACTCTTAAAACAGAGATAAAAGAGTTAAAAAAGAATAAATAAGAGATGAAGAATGCAATAAAGATATTGGAAAAGGTGTAATGTGATGAACAGAAGGCTGGAAGAAGCAAAGCAATTAATGACCTAGAATGCAAAGAAACAGGAAGCTATGGTGTTGAAAAAAGAGAGAAAGAAGAATTATGCAAAGTTAAACGACTTAGGGAACTCAGTGACTCCATGAAATGTAATAATATTTGTATTATAGGACTCCCAGAATAAGACCAAAAAAAGGCACAATTTTTTTTTCAAGCAATAATATCAGATGGCTTCCCTAACCCGATGAGAGAAACAGACATCCAGATCAAGGAGGCACAGAGAAATATCACCAAAACAAACAAACAAACAAAAAAAAAAAAAACAGGCCCCATGATAAGATATATTATAATTAAATTTGCAAAATATGGTGATGTAAAAATCTTAAAAGCAGCAAGACAAAGGAGACTTTAACTAATAAGAGAAAACCTATAAGGTTTATAGCAGAGTTTACAACAGAAACTTAACAAGCCAAAATAGAGTGGCATGATATAGTCAAAGTGCTGAATGAGAAAAATCTGCCTCCAAGAATACTTTATCCAGTAAAGTTATAATTCAAGAAAGAAGGAGAGATAAAGAGTTTTTGAGACAAAAAACCAAAAACTAAAGGAGTTCATGACCACTAAACCAATAATGCAAGAAATATTAAAGGGGATTCTGAGTGGAAAGGAGAGACCAAGTGTGACACTATAAAGGCAGGAAACACAAAAGTAGTAAAAAAGAATATTTCTGTAAAAAACTAAGTCAAGGAACTCATATAAAGGGACATAAAAGGGATGCTTGGGTGGCTCAGTGGTTGAATATCTACCTTTGGCTCAGGGAATGATCCTGGAGTCCCAGGATCGAGTCCTGCATCAGGCTCCCTGCATGGGGACTGCTTCTCCCTCTGCCTATATCTCTGCCTCTCTCTGTGTGTGTTTTATCTCATGAATAAATAAATAAAATATTTTTAAAAGGGACATAATATATAATAATAACATATATCTAAGACTTGGAGAAGAAAGGAGAAAATAATGGGTTCAAAGTTAAATGAACACCAATTTAATATAATATAGACTGATATTTGCAGAAGAGTTTACATATAAACCTAATGGTAACCCCATATCTAAAACCAACAATAACGTGCAAAGAAGGAGGAAGAAATCTAAATGTATCATTGAAGAAAATCAGCAAACCATGAAAAAAAAAAAGGACAAGAGAAAATCTGCAGAAACTACCAAAAAGCAAATAATAAAATGTCAATAAATACATACCTATTAATAATATTTCAATATAAATGGACTAAATCCTACAATCAAAAGACATAGAGTATCAGAATAGATAAACACACACACACACACACACACACACACACAAAACCCTAACAAGATTCAAATATATGCTTCAACCAAAGACTCATTTTGTTTTGTTTTAAGATTTTATTTATTCATGAGAGGCACAGAGAGAGGCAGGGATACAGGCAGAGGGAGAAGCAGCCTCCATGCAGGGAGCCTGATGTGGGACTTGATCCTGGGACTCCAGAATCACGCCCTGGTCCAAAGGCAGGCACTTAACCACTGAGCCACCCAGGGATCCCCATAAAGACTAATTTTGGACATAAAGGTACCTGCAGAATGAAAGTGAGATGATGGAGAAATGCTTAGTCACACAATGGATGTCAAAATAAAACCAGAGTAGCAATATTTATAATGGGCAAACTAGATTTTAAAACAAAGACTGTTATAAGACAGAAAAAGGGTACTATATAATAATAAAAGGGGTAATCAAACAATATCTAACAATTGTATATATTTATGCACCCACCATGGGATCACCTAAATAAATAAAAATAGCTAATATCAACATGCAGGACCTAATCAATGATAGTACAATAATAGTAGGGGACTTTACTACTCTACTTACAACAATAGACAGAGCATTTCAACAGAAAATCAACCAGCAAACCATGGCTTTGAGTGACACACTGGAACGACAGATTTAACAAATATATTCAGAACATTCCATTCTTTTTAAGTGCATATGGGACATTCTCCCAAATAGATCACATATTAGGTCACATATCAGGCCTCAAAAAATACAAAAAGACTGAAGTTATGAAATGCACCTTTTCTCAACACAATGCTATGAAGCTAGAAGTCAATAACAAGAAAGAGTCTGGAAAGACCAAAAATATATGGAAGATAAATAATATGCTAGTAAACAATGAATGGGTTAAACAGGAATTAAAGAAAATATTTACAATACAGGAAAACCAATGAAAATGAAAACACAATGGTCCAAAACCTTTGGGATGTAACAAAAGCAGTCCTAAGAAGGAAGTATATAACAGTACAGGCCTACATCAAGAATCAAGAAAAATTCCACATAAACAACATAATCTTACACCTAAAGGGGCAAAATAGAAAAACAAATGAAGCCTAAAGCCAGAAGAAAGAGGAAAATAATACAGATTAGAGTACAACTAAATGATATAGAAAATAAAAACATAAACCTAAATAAAAAGAAACAACAACAACAAACATATCAATGAAAATAGGAGCCGGTTCTTTAAAAAAAAATAATAAAATTGATAAACACTTAGCCAGACTTATCCAAAAGAAAAGAGAAAGGGCCCAAATAAAGAAAACCATAAATGAAAGAGGAGAAATAAAAGCCAACACCACAGATATTAAAAGTTATAAGAGAATAATATGAAAAAAATATGCCACCAAATTGGAAAACCTGGAAGAAATAGATGCATTCCTAGAAACATATAAACTACAAAAACTGAGACAGGGATAAATAGAAAACTTGAAAAGAACAATAACCAGCAAAGAAATAGATTCAGTAATTAGAAAATTCCCTACAAATAAAAGTTCAGGACCAGATGGCTTCACAGGCAAATTCTACTAGAAATTTTTAAAAAGTTAATATCTATTCTCCTGAAACTATTCCAAAAGATAGACAGGGAAAAAAACTACCAAATTCCTTCTGGGAAGCCAACATTGTCCTTGTACCAAAACCAGATAAAGACATTACAAAAAAGAGAGCTACAAACTTGTATCTCTGATGAACATATGTGCAAAAATCATCAACAAAATACTAGCAAAATGAATCCAACAATAAATTTTTAAAAATCATTCACCATTACCAAGTGGGATTATTTGAGGGTTGCCATGGTTTTATAATAATCACAAATCAATCAGTATGATGCATCACATTAATTAAAAAATATAAGAACCATATGATCATTATAGTAGAGCAGAAAAATCATCTGACAACGTATGACATCCATTAATGATAATAACCCTCAATAAAGTAAGTTTGGAGTGAACATGCCTTAACATAACAAAGGACATCTATGAAAAACCCATAGTTAATATTCTCAATGGCAAAAAACTGACAGTTTTGACTCTATAGTTAGGAACAAAAGAGGAAATTTACTCTCATCACATTTATTCAACATAATACTGGAATTCCTAGTCAGAACAATTAGACAATGAAAGAAAAGACACCCAAATCTGCAGGGAAGAAGTAAAATTTTCACTATTTGCAGCTGATGTGGTATTATATATAGACAACCTGAAAGACTCCACACACACAAAAAAATCCCAAACTCCTTGAACTGATACATACATTCAGTCACAAATACAAAATCAACACAGAAATCTGTCACATTACTATATATCAATAATGAAGCAGCAGAAAGAGAAGTCAAGGAATCCATTTACAATTGCATCAATAACAAGATACTTATAAATAAAACTAACAAAAGAGGTGAAAGATTTGTACTCCAAAAATGACAAACCACTGATAAATTGAAGTTGAGAGTTTCTTTTAACAGCAGAACAAAACACACACAGAATCTAGTTTTTTGTTTTGTTTTATTTTTCTTTGTTTTTGTCTTTTTTTTTCTGTTGTGGTTGTTATTTTTTTTTTCTTATTCTTTATTCTTTTATTTCTATACAAAATGATGAGATGGAGAAACTCATTCCAAAAGAAAGAACAGGTGGTAATACTCACTGCCAGGGATTTAATCAATACAGATATAAATAAGATGTCTGAACCAGAATTTAAAACAATTATAAAGACATTAGTTGGGCTTGAAAAAAGCATAGAAGACAATGGAGAATCCCTTACTGTAGAAATAAGAGAACTAAAATCTAGTCAAGCTGAATTTAAAAATATTATTACTTCCCAAGTGTAGGTTATAAAATGAGGATGAATGGAATAGAAGAGAGAATCAGTGATATAGAAAATAAAATAAGGGAAAATAAGGAAGCTGGAAAGAAGAGAGAAAGAAAACTATTAGATCATGAAGGGAGACTTAGAAAAATCAGTGATTCCATAAAGCAAAATAATATCTGAATAACAGGGGTCCCAGAAGATGAGTAGTTGCAGAAAGGGGCAAAATGTTTATTTGAAAAAATCATAGCTGAAAACTTCTATAATCTGGGTAAGGAAACAAGCATTCAAATCCAGGAGGCACAGAGAATCCCCCTCAAAATCAATAAAAAGAGGCCAATGCTTCGACATATTACTGTGAAGTTTCAAAGTTAAAGAAAAAATCATGAGAGCAGGTCAAGACAAGAGGTCTTCAATCTACAAGGATAGATACATAAAACTGGCAGCAGCCCTGTCCACAGATACCTGGCAGGCCAGAAAGGACTGGAATGATATATTCAATATACTAAATGAGAAAAATATGCAGCCAAAAATACTTTATCCAGCAAGGCTGTTATTCTGAATAGAAGGAGAGATAAAGAGTTTCCAAGATGAACAAAAACTAAAGAAATTTGGGAACACTAAATTTACCCTACAAGAAATATTAAAGGGGATCCTTTGAGGAGAGAGAGACCCCAAAAGTAACAAAGACTAGGAAGGAACAGAGACAATCTACAGGATCAGTGACTCTACAGGTAATACAATGGCACTAAATGCAAAGCTTTTGATAATTACTCTGAATGTAAATGAACTAAATGTTCCAATCAAAAGATATAGGGTATTAGAATGGATGAAAAACAAAACAAGACCTATCAATATGCTTCTTACAAGAGACACATTTGAGATCAAAAGACTCCTCCAGATTGAAAGTGAGGGGGTAGAGAACCTTTTATTATGCTAATGGACATCAAAATAAAGCTAGAGTTGCCATTCTTATATCAAACTAGATTTTAAAGTAACACTGTAATAAGAGATGAAGAAAGACACTATATCATAATAAAGGGGTCTATCCAACAAGAAGATATTTATGCCCTAATATGTATGCCCTAACTTGGGTGCAGCCAATATATAAAGCGATTAATAACAGTGTCTCATTATTTTTTTTAAGATTTTATTTATTTATTCATGACAGACACACACACACACATGGAGAAAGAGGCAGAGACACAGGCAGAGGGAGAAGCAGGCTCCATGCAAGGAGCCTGATGTGGGACTCGATCCCAGGTCTCCAGGATCAGGCCCTGGGCAGAAGGTAGCGCTAAACTGCTGAGCCACCCAAGCTGCCCAGATTGTCTCATTCTAAAGCAGCAGAATACACATTCTTTTCTAGTACACATGGAATATTCTCTAGAATAAATGACATATTGGGTCCCAAATCAGGTCTCAACTGGTACAGAAAGATGGAAATCATACCATGCCTATATTCTGACCACAACATCATGAAACTTGAAGTCGACCATAAGAAAGACTTTGAAAAGACCACAAATACATGGAGGTTAAACAACATCCTTCTAAGAAATGAATGGCTTAAGCAGGAAATTAAAAAAGAAATTTAAAAAAATATGGAACCAAATGGAAATGAAAACAACAGTCCAGAATTTTGGGATGCAGAAAAGGCAGTTTTAAGAGGGAAGTATATAGCAATAAAGGCCTACCTCAAGAAGCAAAATGTCTTAGATAACCTTATGCTGAAAGGCACTACAAGAAGACCAGCAAAAAAGAAAAGTCTAAAGCCAGCAGAAGAAGGGAACTCATAAACATTAGACCAGAAATAAGTCATAACAAACAAACAAAAAAGCAGTAGAACACATCAATAAAACTAAGAGCTGGTTCTTTGAAAGGATAAAATCGATAAATCACTAGCCAGTTTCAACAGGAGGAAAAGAGAAATGATCCAAATAAGTAAAATCACAAGTGAGAGAGAAGAAATCACTACTAATGCTGCAGAAATACAAGGAATTATGAGAATATTGTGAAAAATTATATGCCAGCAAATTGAGCAATCTGGAAGAAATGGATAAATTCCTAGAAACATACAAACCACCAAAACTGAAACAAGAAGAAATAGAAAATTTGAACAGACCCATAATGAGCAAAAAATCAAATCATTAATAAAAAATCTAACAAACAAGAATCCAGGCCCACATGGCTTCCCAGATGAATTCTACCAAACATTTAAAGAAGAAATAATACCTATTTTTCTTAACTGTTCCAAAAAAGTAGAAGTGGAAGGAAAACTTCCAAACTCATTCTATGAGTCCAGAATTACCTTTTTTTTTTTTTCAGAATTACCTTGATCTCAAAATCAGACATAGATCCCACTAGAAAGGAGAATTACAGACTGATATCCCTGATGAACATAAATGCAAACATTCTTATCAGGATACTAGCTAATAGGATCCAACAGTACATTAAAAGGAATATCTATCACAATCAACTGGGATTTATTCCTAGTCTGTAAGGGTGGCTCAATATCCACAAACAAATCAGTGTGATAAACCATATTAATAAAAGAAAGGACAAGAACCCACATGATCCTCTCAATAGATGCAGAAGAGCATTTGATAAGATACAGCATCCTTTTTGGATAAAAACTCTCTGCTGTGTATGGAAAAAAAGGAACATACCTTGATATCATAAAAGCCATATACCAAAGACCCACAGTGATATCCTCAAAGAGGAAAAACAGAGCTTTTCCTGTAAGATCAGGAACATGACAGTGATGTCCACTCTAACCACTGTTGTTTAACATAGTACTGGAAGTCCTAGCCTCAGCTATCAGAGAACAAAAAGAGGTAAAAGTGAACAAAAAGAGGTAAAAGTATCCAAAAAAGGCAACAAGGAAGTCAAACTGTCACTCTTCACAGACGGTATGATATTCTATGTAGAAAGCTCAAAAGAGACAACAAAAAAAAAAATGTTAGAACTGATACAGTAATTCAGCAAAGTGGTAGGATATAAAATCGATGGACAGAAGTCAGTTGCATTTCTGTATAATAACAATGAAACAGTTGAAAGAAAATTCAAGGAATCAATCTCATTTGTAATTGTACCAAAAATCATAAGATACCTAGGAATAAATCTAATCAAAGAGGTAAAGGATCTATATTCTGAAAACTATATAACACTTATGAAAGAAATTGAGGAAGACACAAAGAAATGGAAAAACATTCTATGCTCATGGATTGAAGAAAAATATTGTTAAAACATCTATGCTACCCAAAGCAATCTATGCATTCAATGAAATCTTCTCAAAATACCATCATCATTTTTTACAGAGCTGGAACGAGCAATCCAAAAATTTGTATGGAATCCAAAAAAGATCCCAAATAGCGAAAATAATGTTGAAAATGGAAACCAAAGCTGGAGACATCAAATCTGGTCTTCAAGCTGTATTGCAAAACTGTAATCATCAGGACATTATTTTATTGGCACAAAGACAGATACATAGATCAATGGAACAGCATAGAGAACCCAGAAGTGGATCCTCAACTCGATGGTCAACTCATCTTCAACAAAGCAGGTAAGAATATCCACTGGAAATAAAACAGTCTCTTTAATAAATGGTGTTGGGAAAACTGGACAGCCACATGCAGAAAAATGGAATTGGACCATTTCCTTACACCATATACAAACATAAACTCAAAATGGATGAAAGACCTAAATGGGAGACAGGAATCTATCAAAATCCTAGAGGAGAATGCAGACAGCAAATTCTTTTACCTCAATTGCAATAACTTCTTGCTAGACACATATCCAAAGCTAAAGGGAAAATAATGGGGATTTTAAAAGGGAAAAAACCTGCAGAGTAAAGGAAACAATCAACAAAACTAAAAGGCAGCCTACAGAATAGAAGATATTTGCAAATGACTTATCAGATAAATGACTGGTATCCAAAATCTATAAAGAACTTATTAAACTCAACACCAAAAAATACCCCCAAAATCAAGTCAAGAAGTGGGTAGAGGACAGGAAGAGACATTTCTTCAAAGAAGATACAAAAATGGGCAACAGACACATGAAAACATGCTCCACATCACGATATCATGAAAATACAAATCAAGACTACAATGAAATACCACCTCACACCAGTCAGAATGGCTAAAATGAACAACTCAGGAAACAACAGATATTGGCAGATGTTGGTGAGGATGAGAGAAAAAGAAACACAAGAGTGTTTGGTGGGAATGGGTACAATCAATTTGGTAAACAGTATGGAGGTCTCTCAAAGGTTAAAAATAAAACTACCCTAAGACTTAGCCATTACACTAATAGATATTTATCCAAAGGATACAAACATATTAATTTGAAGGAGTACATGTACCCCAATATTTATAGTAGCAATGTCCATAATAGCAAAAATATGGAAAAGCCCAGGTGTCCATCAACAGATGAATGGATAAAGAAGATGTGACATGCATATACAGCAGAATATTGCTCAGCCATCAAAGAGAATGAAATCTTGCTATTTGCAACAACATGGAAAGAACTAGAGAGTATTATGCTAAGTATAACAAGTCGTTCAGAGAATGACAAATAACATATGATTTCACTCACATGCGGATTTTAAGAAACAAAGCAGATGAACATAGGGGAAGGGAAAAAAATAAAATAAGATGAAAACAGCGAGGCAAATCATAAGAGTCTTAACTGTAGGAAACAAATTGAGGGTTGCTGGAGGGGAGGTAGGTGGGGGAATGAGGTAATTGGGTGATGAGCATTGAGGGTACTTGTAGTGAACACTGGGTGTTATATGCCACTGATGAACCACTGAATTTTACTTCAGAAACTAATAATATAGTACATGTTATGTAAATTGAAATAAAATGAATAGTAAACCTGAATAAAAAAGAATGAAACAGGACTACTTTTGTACACCATAAACAAAAATAAATGCAAAATGGGTGAATACCTAAATGTGAGACAGGAATCCACCAAACAAAATCCTGGAGGAGAACTCAATCAGTAACCCCTTTCACAACAGCCATAGCAACTTCTTTCTAGATATGTCTCCTGAGGCAAGGGAAACAAATGCAAAAATAAACTATTGGGACTTCATCAAGATAAAAACCTTCTGCATGTGAAGGAATCAGCAAGACCCAATGTCAACCTATAGAATGTCAGAAGATATTTGCAAGTGACACATCTGGTAAAAGGTTAATATCCAAAAATGTATAGATTTGTAAAACTCAACACCTGAAAAACAATGTAATTTTAAAAATGGGCAGAAGACATAACTAGACATTTTTCCAAAGAAGATATAGAGGTGGCCAATAGACACATGAAAAGATGGTCCACATCACTGCTTATCAGGGAAATACAAATTAAAACTATAATGAGATATCACCTCACACCTGTCAAAATGGCTAAAATCAACAAGAAACAACAGGATTTGATAAAGATATGGAGAAAGGGGAACCCTCTTGCACTGTTGGTGGGAATGTAAAGTGGTGCAGCCTCTGGAAAACAGTATGGAGGCTCCTCAGCAAGTTAAAAATAGAACTACCCTATAATTCACCAATTGTGGTACTAGGTATTTACCTAAAGAATACAAAAATAATAACTCAAATACATTTACCCCAATGTTTATAGCAGCATTATCTACAATAGCTAAACTGGCAACAGCCTAAGTGTCCATCAATTGATGGATGGATGAAGAAGATGTGGTATGTATATATATATGGAATGTAACATTAACCCACCATAAAAAAGAATGAAATCTTGCCATTTGCAATGATGTGGATGAAACTAGAGAATATTATGCTATGTGAAATAAGTCAGAGAAGGACACATACCATATGATTTCACTCATATGTGGAATTTAAGGAACATAACAGATGAACATAGAGGAAGGGAAAGAAAAATAAAATAAGATGAAAACAGAAAGGGTGGCAAACCACGAGTCTTTTAACTATAGGAAACAAACCAAGGGTTGTTTCCAAGGGAGGGGAGGTGGGGGGGGGAGATGGTTTAAATAGGGAATGGAGATTAAGGAGTGCACTTATTATGAGCATAGGATATTATATGGAGATGTTGAATAACTATATTGCATACCTGAAACTAATATTGCACTGTATGTTAACTAACTGGAATTTAAATAAATCTTAAAATAGAAAAGTACATATACTATGTATCTCTAGGTTCTAATTTTTAAATGACAAATCCTTTCTATCTTATATTTACCTTCCCATAGACTTAAATAATTTCAAACAATACATACTGCTCTAATTTTATTGGCAATTTTAGTATATACATGGCAACTAAACACCACTAGTAGAATTTTTATTCTGACCCTTTCTCAACTTCAAATAGAGTCCACTACTCTAAGGTTTGTCTTGAATCCCAAGTATAAAAGGGACCTATTGCTTCCAGTAATAGCATTTTCTTTCCCCTTATGAATACCCTAATAATCTTAAGGCTTTGGGGAACCAAATGCTGCACATAGGTAACTTGACTTAGCTATTTATAGTGACCCATGTTTTTTTTTCCTTAGAGAAAGTGTCATCTATAGTGTCTTATTAATGTTTATCAGAAAGATAAACTATTTTTCTTAAATTATGTATTTTAAAAATTTAATATAAATGTCTTTGTAGCAGTATGTTGCTCAGTTTCCCAAGGCAAATAACTTTGAGATTAATCTATTTTATTTCCTTCCTTACAAAGTAATAAATGTTTGTTCTGAAGTAGCTAATGTGCTGAGCCACTGTTAAAAGCTGGCACAGCCTCAGGGATAGGCATGATGAGACAAACTGGACCAAGGGCTACTGACAAGCTTAGGATCATGCAGCCACTAGTAAGATCTAGCATGTTGGAAAATGAGGTTGCACTGAGGTATTTTTCTTTTTGTTGCTATTAATAGTATCATTATAGTTGACTCAACTTGAGGAGACTGTTCCACAGACATCTTAATAAAGAACAAAAGAGCATTTTTAATATTACTGGATTTTCCAGTTTCTAGCAACAACCTTTTGCCCTATGCTTGTGTGAGACAGACACCAAAGATGTATATGTGAGATGTGCTGGATCTCTGTTGGATACTCTAGGTTTTCTCTTCCAGATTAACCTCTAATCAATTAACTACACACTTTATGCTTGTGATTTCCTAGTTTGTCATTTATGTGTTTTTTCCAAAGTAATTACTCATTAATAATAATAATAATAATAATAATAATAATAATGTTATAATTTATTGAGTTTCTACTATGCTCCAAACATTTTTCCATATTAATTCAGCCAACAATTATTAAGATCTTACTATGTTCTCTATGAACCTTCATGGACACTGGGGTCACATAAATGAATGAGATAAGCAGAATACATGGCATCTTGGAAATAGCAACTTCTAGGGGAAATGAAAAGTACACAGGCAATGATAATAAATAAGATACATTTATAGATAATTTAAATTAGTATGCGGGAAAATGCAGTGTAAATTAGAGATTCTTAATTTATAGAAAGTTGTCAGGGAAGGCCTCTCTGATAAGATGACATTTGAGCAAAGACTTTAAGTGAGGGGTACTCTATTAACTAAACCCCATTGAATTTCTCTCCCATTTAACTTCCTACCATTTTTCTTTTCTTTCTTTTCTTTTTAAATTTAAATTCTATTAGTGAATATATAATACATACTTACTTTCAGATGTGGTGTTCAATAATTTATCGGTTGCCTTTTCCCTTATAGCATCACAGGAACTTGTTTCAGATACACTGACAACCTTGTTCCTTCAAAGCAACCTTTCTATCTCCTCTGCCTGGGGTGTTCTACTTGTTTACACAGCTCCTTCTCTCACCTCATTTAGAAGTAAAATCAATAGGAATATAAATAAGCGGTTGAGTGTGGGAATTCAAGAAGTGATAGAAATAAAGAGTGAAAAATGCTATTAAAGTAATCAAAGAAGATGAAAACTAAGAATCCATCAGACTCATCAGTGAAGAAATACATTATAAGTGAAAAGCAGGTTTAGTTTAGTGGTAGGTATGGAAGACAAATTACTATGTGTTGACAGGTGAATGGGAGGACAACAATGAGAAAAAAATGTAAATTTAGGCAATTTCTTTACATTTGGATATAAAGTGGTGACATGGGATAGAGTAATATCTAGATTAGAACTTTATCTCAGTATAGGGGACCTAAGATGGTAGCAGAGTAGAAGGATCCTAGGCTCATTTTGTCCAATGAACACAATTAGATAACTATCAAATCATCCTAAATACTCCCCAAATTGGCCTGAAGACTGACAGAACAAACTCCACAACTAAAGGGAGAGAAGAGGGCACATTAAAAAAAAGTGCATAAATGTGATTTAGGGTAGAAACAGATTATGACTGCTAAGCAAGGGGAGAAGCCAAAGTGGTGGAAAGAGGGGAGAGAGAGGATGGCACATAGGTCAATTCACAGGAGAACATTTCCACAAGCCATTGGCTTGGAAAACAGGGGCTGAATTTCATGAGTTCTTGCAACCAGTGGGTTAAAGCCTGGTGTTTTAAAGGTCAGAGGATTTAGCTGCAATAAAGTCCTAAGGGCATTTCCCTGGTCATGGAGAGAAGGCAGGCAAACAATATGGGAGCAGAAGGCATGGAAACAGTAATCTGATAAACACTTAGGGCACACAATGGGAAGAATGCTTGCTTTTCTGGAGTACTAACCTGAGAGGCAACTTCACAGAAATGCCTCCCTGAGAACGAAGGAGAAGGCTGGTACCATTTTCCTTCCCTTTCCCTCAGCATCAACACAGAGCTACCTGAAGGAAGCAGCTCATTGTGGACACTGGTTGCCTAACTTGCTTACACCAAGCCCCACATCCTTGGGATCTGGCAGGAGTCAAGCCTGTGTAAGCCTCATTGCAGTGGGCCCCACCCCAGAACAAACCCCTGCCAAACCACGTTTCCCAATCAGAGTTCTATGGGGCCTCAGTTCTGATGGAGTTGGTGTCACATCTCATTTCACAAGCAGACCAAAGTACACCTAGTTAAAGCTTGCCACATTCAGGCTAGGGACCAAATACTGCACGTAGCAGGCAAGGAGACCTCTGTAGATGACTGGCCTGAAGTATGGAGCAGCCAAAACACAAGAGCAGAGTTCAGGCAGCACACACCAAAGACACTTTCTGAAGTTCCAGGCCCTGAGCACTAGATGACCTCCTTCTCATAAGGCCATTATTTTCAGGAGCAGGAGACATAAATGACTTTTCTAACAGAGACAATGCAGAAACTTAGACAAAATGCCAACATGGAGTAATTCATCCCAAATTAAAGAACAAGATAAGGCCATGACCAGAGATCTAAACAAAACAGATATAGGCAACATGTCTGATGGAGAATTTCAATCGACAATCATATGGATATTCACTGAGCTTGAGAAAAGAATGGAAAACATAAATGAGAGTGACCTAGAAGACAAAATAATGGAAAATAATGAAGCTGAACAGAAGAGAGAAAGAAGAATTATGCAACATGAGACTAGACATAGGGAGCTCATTGGCTCCATCAAATGCAATAATAATCATATTATAGGACTTCCAGAAGAAATAGAAAAAGAGGGAGAAAATTCATTACAAGAAATAAAAGCAGAAAACTTCCCTAATCTGGGAAGAGAATAGACATCCACATCCAGTAGGCATAGAGAACTCTCGTGAAAATAAAAATTTAAAAAAAACACAGGTCAACACCAAGACATATTGCAATTAAATTTGAAAAATATAGTGATAAAGAAAAAAATTTAAAAGCAGCAATACAAGGGCACCAGGTAGTGCAGTCAGTTAAGTGTCTGACTCTTGGTTTTGGCTCAGGTCATGATCTCGATGTCATGAGATGGAGTCCCATGTCAGGCTCCATGTTCAGTGTGGAGTCTGCTTGAGACTCTCTATCCTTTTCCCTCTGCCTCTCCTGCTCATGTGCTTTCTCTTTCTAAAATAAATAAATAAATCTTTAAGAAAATCAGTAAAGCAAAATAAGTCCTTAATTTACAAGGGAAAACCCATAAGGCTAGCTGAAGTTTTCTCAACAGAGGCATAGAAAGACAGAAAAGAGTGGCACAATATATTCAATATGCTGAATGGGAACAATTTATAGCTACGAATACTCTATTCAGTAACACTATCATTCAGAATAGAAGGAGAGATAAGGAGTTTCCCAGACAAACAAAAACTAAAGGAGTTTGTGACCACTAAACCAGCCATTCAAAAAATATGAAAGGAAACATTTTGAGTGCAAAGAGAGACCAAAAGAGACAAAAACAAGAATGGAACAAATAAAAATCTCTGGAGACAATGACAAAAAAGTAATACAATGTCACTAAATACATATATATCAATAATTACTTTGAATGTAAATAGATTAAATACTCCAGTCAGAAGAGAGGGTGATAGATTGGATTAAAAAAAAGATGATCCATCTATAAGCTGTCTACAAGTGATTCATTTTAGACCTAAGAACACCCACATATTAAGTGTGGGGAATGGGTGGCACCTGGGTGGTTCAGTAAGTTAAGTATCTGACTTTGGCTCAGGTCATGATCCTGGGGTCCTGGGATTGGCCCCATGTCAGGCTCCCTGCTCTTCAGAGAGTCTGCTTGTCCTTCTCCCTCTGCCTCTTCCCCCACTTGTGGTCTCTCTCTCTCTCTCTCTCGCCTGCTCTCTCTCTCTCTCTCAAATAAACAAATAAAAATCTTTTTTTAAAAAGTGAGTGATGGAGACTAACTTATCACATTAATGGATGTCAAAAGAAAATCAGAGTCATAATACTTAGACAAACTAGACTTTTTTGCACTTTTATTGTTTTCATACTGCTTTAGTATCATGATAGTGCTAACCTCATGGAATGATTTTGGATATATTCCATTTCATTACTTGTAAGATTTTGATAAAGATGGTCATTAATTATTTTCTATGATGTTTGGTAGAATTTAGCAATGAGACAATGTGGTCTTGAGCTTCTCTGTGCTGGGAGATTTTAGAGTCCTAATTCAACTTTCATTCTTTTATTGGTCTAAGAAGATTTTTTGTTTCTCAGATTCAAGATTTATGGTAACCTGCGCATTTTTTTTAGCAATTACCTTTTTTTTCTAAGTTATCTGATTTGATAGTATATAACTTTTTATATAATCTGTTATCACACTATGTATTTCTGTGGTTATCTGTTGTATTGTCTTCTCTTCCATTTCACATTTTGGTGTTTGAGTCTCTCTTTTTTTTTTAGTTAATAATTAAAGCATTGTCAATTTTGTTTTGTTTTGTTTTTGAAATCTAGTCATTACTTTCAGTGTTATACTATTGTTTATTCTGGGTTCTATTTTATTTTTTCCTGCTTTTTTTCCTGTATTCCTCTAATACAGTTCAACTAAGTTTCTTCTTTTTCTTGTTTTTTTGTGGTGTGATGTTAAGCTCTTTATTTGAACTTTTTTTTGTAGATTTTATTTATTTACTCATAAGATATGGAGAGAGAGAGAGAAAGAGAGGGAGAGAGAGAGAAAGAGGCAGAGACACAGGCAGAGGGAGAAGCAGGCTCCATTGCAGGGAGCCTGATATGGGACTCGATCCCAGGACTCCAAGATCACGCCCTGGTACAAAGGCAGGCGCTAAACCTCTGAGGCACTCGGGCTGCCATGAACTTTTTTTCTTAATACAAGCATTTATTACATAAATTTTATTCTAATATCTGATTTTGCTTTATCCCATAGGTTTTGGAGTATTGTGTTTTCCTATTATTTTGTTTTGAGGCATATTTTGATTTGCCATTTGGTTTCTGATTTGGTCCATTGCTTGTGTAGTAGTGTGCTGTCAAATATTTACATATTAAATATTTAATATTTACCTTGTCCAGCTTTCTTTATTAGTGATCTTTATTTTTATACCATTATGGTTGGAAAATATACTTGATATGATTTTAGTCTTCTTAAATTTGTAATATTTGTTATTTCTCTTTTTGTGATTTAACCAGGGGATTCTTCTGTGTCTACCTGAGGAAAATATGTACTCTATTTTTCTTGGATGGAACATTTTACATATACCTTTAGAAACATGTATTCTGATGTATTCTTCAAGCAAAAAATATACTTGTTTAAAAAATGACATTTAACAGAAAGTACGTGTTTAAAATAAAGCATATCAGAGGAAGACTTAAGATAACAGATTAGTAGGGGGACATTGTGTTTTCCTCATCCCTCATACACAGCCAGACAGATTTATTCATAGAAACATCCAAGAAATTAATCTGAGGACTGAGAGAACAAGTTACATATCTAGAGGGAGAAAAACAGCTATATTGTGAAAAGTAGGAGCTGCATAGAATTGATTTGGGGAGAGAAAAGAATTGTAGGTGCTGCAGAGGGGAGCCCTTATCATGCATAGAGGAGTGAAAGTGAAAGAGAGAGCAAAAGAGTTATAGCAGCACACAGGGATTGATAGCACAAGAAAAAACTTCCCCAAAAACACTGACTGGGAAAGGAGAGGGGTTGAGTACCATGTTTTTATAAGCAGCAGAGCTCAAAGTCTTAAATTTTAGAAGTCAGTGCCATCGCTGAGGTGGTACCTGGTGGGTTTAGTGATACTTCTGCGGGGAAAGAGGACAGAAGTCCTGGAGCTGGCAGTATATGGTCTAAGGATCCCCTGAGTCACCTGGGAAAAAAAAAGCAAACAAAAAAGTTACCTTAATAAAGAGTACATTTGAGCAAAATGGTACAGTGTCTCTGGGGGCAAGAGAGCTGGTAGATGTCAATGTGCCGCTCTGTACATTAGCATAAGAGCATAGTCACCTGCTGAGGGAAGCAAAACTTGGTGCCAGTTGTTTGCTGTATTTTACCATAAATACTTCTGAAATGCTGTGTGATCATATGACCGCTTCTCTGGGACTAAAATCAGTACCAGTCACAGCACAGGAATACCCTATCCCTTCCCCAGATGATCAGTGCAAGTCTGCAAGAGGCCAGGTCCCTAAAATTTGGAGCTTTGAAACACCCCTACCCCCCATCCCCATTGCCCAACTTCAGCCAGCAAAGAAGTGCTCCCAGTGGAGGATGGAGTCTCTTCAACTAAGCCCCATCTCCCTGCACCTTAACAGGTTCATATTTACTTGGGCAAGTGTACCTGAGAACTAGTTTAGCAGGCTCCTTCTCCAGAAGACCAGCACAAATCCCTGGCATGCAACAAATCTTCTGATCATAGAGCATGGCAAAGCCTCAGGTCTTGGGGAAATAGCACCTAGCTTCTTTTAACTAGTAGATCAAAACATACCTAGGTAAAACTTGCCATACAGTGGATGAGATTACAAACACTCTGCACTTAAGGCAAAGAGAACCTCTGTAGAGGACATACCTGAAGGAAGGAGCAGCCGAAACAAAACAGCAGGCTGAACACTATGAAATACTTCCAGAAGCACAAGAAATATGGAATCTCTTGTTAATATACTCTGAGCTATTACTCTCAGGAGCAGGAATATAACATGTTTTCCTAACACACACACACACACACACAGTGACATAAACTAAGTGACAAGGCAAAAGAATTCACCCCAAAAGAAAGAACAGAAAGAGATCATGGCCAAGGATTTAATCAAAACATATAAGTAAGATGCCTGAACCACATTTTAAAACAAAATAATAAGGATATTAGCTAGGCTTAAGAAAAGCAGAGAAGACACTTACTGCAGAGATAAAAGAACTAAAAGCTAGTCTGGCCAAAATAAAATAATAAAAAAAAACCTATAACCAAGATGCAAAACAGACTGGATATCATGACAATGAGGATGGACAAAGAATAATTAATCATTTATGATTATTATGATTATAATTATTTATGTGGAAATAAAATTATGGAAAGTAACAAATCTAAAAAGAAGAGGAAAGAAAGATATTGGATCATGAATGTAGACATAGGGAATTCAGTGACTCCATAAAGCATAATAACACTTGTATCATAAGAGTCTCAGAAGAAGAAGACAGGGAAAAGAGAACAGAATGTTTACTTGAGCAAATTATAATTGAAAACTTCCCTAATCTGAGGAAGGAAAACAGGCATAAAAATCCAAGAAGCACAGAGAATTCTCATCAAATTCAACAAAAGGTGGCCAACACCAAGACCTATTAGAGTCACATTCACAAAATACACAGACAAGGAAAGCAACAAAGGAAAAACAAGTCCTTAACCTACAAGGGAAGATAGATCAGGTTCACAGCAGTTATGTCCACAGAAACATGACATCAAGAATACAGTGGCATGATATATTCAACGTACAGAATGAAAATAGTATGAAGCCAATAATACTTTGTCCAGTAAGGCTGTCATTCAGAATAGAAGGAGAGATAGAGTTTCCCAGACAAATAAAAACTAAAAGAGTTTGTGATCACTAAACCAGCACTTCAAGAATTATTTTAAAGGACTCTTTGAGTGGGAAAGAGAGACCAAAGTCAATAAAGACTAGAAAAGAACAGAGAACATCACAGAAAACACCAACTTAACAGGTAACAAAATAACACTAAATTCATATCTATCAAGAATTACTCTGAATGTAAATGTACAAATGCTCTAATCAAATGACATAGGATATTAGAATGGACCAAAATAACAAGACTGATCTATGCTGCCCACAAGAGACTCATTTTAGACCTCAAAATACCCTCAGATTGAAAGTTAGGGGCTGGAAAACCATCTATCATGTTAATAGACTTCAAAAGAAACCTGGATTTGCCATACTTATATCACACAAACTCTATTTTAAACAAAAGACTGTAACAGATGAGGAAGGACACTATCATAATTAAAGGGTCTATCCTTGAAGAAGATTTAACAATTGTAAATATTTATATGCCAAATTGGGAGCACCCAGATATATAAATAAATCAATAAAATACATTAAAAAGTTCATTGATATTAATACAATAATAGTAGGGGACTTTAACACCACACTTTGAGCAATGAACAGATCATCTAAGCAGAAGATCAACAAAGAAACAATGGTCTTGAATGATACACTGGACGAGATGGCCTTAACAAATATATTCAGAATATTTCAACCTAAAGTAGCACAATACACATTCTTTTCAAGTGCACATGGAACATTCTCCAGAATAGATCACATACTGGGTCACAAATCAGGCCTCAAAAAGTTCCAAAAGATTGAGATGATATTTTCAGAACAAAATGCTATGAATCTTGAAGTCAACCATAAGAAAAACTTTGGAAAGACCACAAGTAAGTGGAGGTTAAAACACATTCTACTAAAGAATGAATGTGTTAACCAGGATATAAAGAATTTTTTAAAAAACACATAGAAGCAAATAAAAATGAAAACAGGATGATCCAAAACCTTTGGGATGCATCAAATATCGTCCTAAAAGGGAAATATATTGCAATACAGGCTTACCTCATGAAGCAAGAAAAGTCTCAAATACAACGTAACATTACAACTCAAGAAGGTAGAAAAGGAACAGTAAATAAAAGCAAAAGCCATCAGAAGAAGGTAAATAGGTTAGAGGAGAAAAAAAAAGATATAGGAAGACACACGTGCAACCCGTGGAACAGATCAACATATTAAGTGCTGGTTCTTTGAAATAAATAGTAAAATTGATAAACTCCTAGCCAGACTTATCAAAAAGAAAAGGACGAAATAAATAAAATAATGAAAAAAAGAGGAGAGATTACAACCAGAAGCACAGAAATACAAACAATTATGAGAATATTATGACAAACTATATACCAACAAACTGGGCAATCTGGAAGAAATGGATTAATTCCCAGAAACATATAGACTAGCAAAACTGAAACAAGAAGAAATATAAAATTTGAACAGGCCCGGCATTAAAATTAGCAAAGAAGAATTCAAACTCTCCCTCTTCACAGATGACATGACACTGTCCATAGAAAACCCAAAAGACTGCACCCCAAGATTGCTAGATCTCCTACAGCAATTTGGCCGTGTGGCAGGATACAATTTGGCTGTGTGACAGGATACAAAATCAATGCCCAGAAATCAGTGGCATTTCTCTACAATAAAAATGAGACTGAAGAAACAGAAATTCAGGAGTCAATCCCATTTACAGTTGTAGCCAAAAGCATAAGATACCTAGGAATAAACCTAACCAAAGAGGTAAAGGTTCTATAATGTAAAAACTACAGAACACTTCTGAAAGAAATTGAGGAAGACACAAAGAGATGGGAAAATATTCCATGCTCATGGATTAGAAAAATTAATATTGTGAAAATGTCAATGTTACCCAGGGCATTGTGCACATTTAATGCAATCCCTATCAAAATACTATGGACTTTCTTCAGAGAGTTGGAAAAAATCATCTTAAGATTTGTGTGGAATCAGAAAAGAACCTGAATAGCCAGGGGAATATTAAAAAAGAAAACCATAGCTGGGGCCATCACAATGCCAAATTTCAAGTTGTACTACAAAGCTGTGGTCATCAAGACAGTGTGGTACTGGCACAAAAACAGACACATAGGTCAATGGAACAGAATCGAGAATCCAGATGTGGACCCTCAACTTTATGGTCAACTAATATTCGACAAAGCAGGAAAGACTATCCACTGGAAAAAAGACAGGCTCTTCAATAAATGGTGCTGGGAAAATTGGACAGCCACATGCAGAAGAATGAAACTACACCATTCTCTTACACCATACGCAAAGATAAACTCAAAATGTATGTAAGATCTAAACGTGAGACAAGATTCCATCAAAATCCTAGAGGAGAACACGGGGAACAACCTTTTGAACTTGGCCACAGCAACTTTGTGCAAGATACATCCATGAAGGCAAAAGAAACAAAAGCAAAAATGAACTATTGGGACTTCATCAAGATAAAAAGCTTCACAGCAAAAGAGACAGTCAAAAAAACTCAAAGACAACCTACAGAATGGGAGAAGATATTTGCAAATGACGTATCAGATAAAGGGCTAGTTTCCAAGATCTATAAAGAACTTATTCAAGTCAACAGCAAAGAAGCAAACAATCCAATCATGAAATGGGCAAAAGACATGAACAGAAATCTCCCAGAGGAAGACATAGACATGGCCAGCAAGCACATGAGAAAATGCTCTGCATCACTTGCCATCAGGGAAATACAAATCCAAACCACAATGAGATACCACCTCACACCAGTGAGAATGGGGAAAATTAACAAGGCAGGAAACAACAAATGTTGGAGAGGATGTGGAGAAAGGGGAACCCTCTTGTACTGTTGGTGGGAATGTGAACTGGTACAGCCACTGTGGAAAACTGTGTGGAGGTTCCTGAAAGTTAAAAATAGACCTGCCCTATTAACCATCAATTGCAGTGTTGGGGATTTACCCCAAAGATACAGATGCAGTGAAATGCCAGAACAACCGCACCCCGATGTTTATAGCAGCAATGTCCACAATAACCAAACTGTGGAAGGAGCCTCAGTGTCCATCGAAAGATGAATAGGTAAAGAACATGTGGTATATGTATACAATGGAATATTACTCAGGCATTAGACATGACAAATACCCACCATTTGCTTTGACATGGATGGAACTGGACTGTATTATGCTGAGTGAATTAAGTCAATCGGAGAAGGAGAAACATTATATGGTCTTATTCATTTGGGGAATATAAAAATTAATGAAAGGTAATAAAGGGAAAGGAGAGAAAATGTGTGAAAATATCAGTGAGGGTAAAAAAACATGAGAGATGCTTAACTCTGGTAAAAAAAAACAGGGGTAGTGGAAAGGGAAGTGGGTGGAGGGTTGGGGTGACTGGGTGATGGGCACTGAGGGGGGCACTTGACAGGATGAGCACTGGGTGTTATGCAATATGTTGGCAAATTGAGCTCCAATAAAAAAATTAAAAAAAAAACACTCAGGTGCCCCTCAAAAAAATTCGAACAGACCTATAACCAGTAAATAAATTGAATCAGAAATAAAAAATCTCCCAACAAATGAAAGTCCAGGGACAGATGGCTCCCGGGGGAAATTCTACTAGAAATTTTAAGAATTAATGTGTATTCTTTTGAAACTGTTCCAAAAAAAATAGAAAGGGAAGGAAAACTTCCAAATTCATGCTATAGGGTCATTATTATCTTGATTCCAAAACCAGAGAAACCCCACTAAAAAGGAAAATTACAGGCCAATATATCCGATGAACATGGAATGCAAAATTAATAAGATACTAGCAAATCGAATCAAAGAGTATATTAGAATAGCTGGAGGGGGGCAAGATGGCAGAAGAGTAGGGTCCCCAAGTCACCTGTCCCCACCAAATTACCTAGATAACCTTCAAATCATCCTGAAAATCTACAAATTCGGCCTGAGATTTAAACAGAGAACAGCTGGAATGATACACTGAGAAGAGTTCACGCTTCTATCAAGGTAGGAAGACGGGGAAAAAGAAATAAAGAAACGAAAGGCATCCAAGGGGGAGGGGTCCCGGGAGGAGTTGGGCTAAGGCGGGGCGAGTGTCCCCAGGACAGGAAAGCCACATCCCAGAAAAGCAGGAGTTTCACCAATCTTCCCCGATGGAAAGGCGCTCGCAGGGAGTTAGAGCAGGATCCCAGGAGGGGCGGGGATGCCCTCAGGCTCCCTAGGACACTAACAGAGCACCTGCGCCCCAGGGAGAGCGCGCCACACCGCGGGGCCGAGCTCCCTAAAGGGCTGCAGCCCGCACCCCACAGCCCGGGAGCAGGAGGCGGCAGACTTGGAGGCTCCACGCAGAAGGGGCCAGGGGCCAGGGGCGCGAATCTAACAGCACAGGCCTGGGAGCACAGGGCGCCAGGGACACAACCCAAGATCCGGCCACCCTCCAGGACAGGCAGAAGCCAGGAGGGCACAGGACAGCAAGGACACTCCTGACCTGAGCTGAGCAGATCACGGCCCCGCCCCCGGAGCACACAGGCCCCTGCAGACTGAGAGTTCTGTAGTCACTGCGGAAGCTGAATCCAGGGATCGAGAGCTGGCAGCCGCCACTGTTGTTGCTCCTTCTGGGGCCTCACAGGATAAACAACCTCCACTGAGCCACACGGAGGCCTCACCGGATAAACAGCTTAAACATCTTTCACCGAGCCCTGCACCAGGCAGGAGGCTGAGCAGCTCCCCAAAGTGCTAACACCTGAAAATCAGCACAGTAGGCCCCTCCACCAGAAGACCAGCTAGGTGGACAGGGGAAAAATAAATTATTGACCAAGCAGCACTGGAAAGTTCTAGGGGAAGTCGAGGAATTTACAGTATACAGAATCAGAGGATACTCCCCCTTGTTTTTTTTTTTTTTTTGCTTTTTTAGTTTTTTGCTCCCCCCTTTTCTTTTTCTTTTTCTTATCTCTTTTTTCCTCTCTTTTTTTCTTCCTTTTCTCTTCTTTTCTTTTTCTTTCCTTCTTTCTCTTCTCTCTTTTTCTCCTTTTCCCAATACAGCTTGTTTTTGGCCACTCTGCACTGAGCAAAATGACTAGAAGGAAAACCTCCCCTCAAAAGAAAAAATCAGAAACAGTCCTCTCTCCCACAGAGATACAAAATTTGGATTATGATTCAATGTCAGAAAGCCAATTCAGAAGCACTATTAAAAAGCTACTGGTGGCTTTAGAAAAAGGATAAAGGACTCAAGAGACTTCATTACTGCAGAATTTAGATCTAATCAGGCAGAAATTAAAAATCAATTGAATGAGATGCAATCCAAATAAGAGGTCATAATGACGAGGGTTAACGAGGTAGAAGAATGAGTGAGTGACATAGAAGACAAGTAGATGGCAAATAGGGAAACTAAGGAAAAAGGAGACGAACAATTAAAAGATCATGAGGATAGATTAAGGGAAATAAGTGACAGCCTGAGGAAGAAAAATCTACATTTAATTGGGGTTCCCGAGGGCGCTGAAAGGGACAGAGTTCCAGAATATGTATTTGAACAAATCATAGCTGTAAACTTTCCTAATCTGGGAAGGGAAACAGGCACTCAGATCCAGGAAATAGATCCCATCCCAAAAAAATCAATAAAAACCATTCAACACCTCGACATTTAATAGTGAAGCTTGCAAATTCCAAAGATAAAGAGAAGATCCTTGAAGCAGCAAGAGACAAGAAATCCCTAACTTATACGGGAAGAAATATCAGAATAACAGCAGACCTCTTCACAGAGAACTGGCAGGCCAGAAAGGGCTGGCAGGATATATTCAGGATACTAAATGAGAAAAATATGCAGCCAATAATACTTTATCCAGCAGGGCTCTCAATCAGAATAGAAGGAGAGATAAAGAGCTTCCAAACCAGGCAGGAACTGAAAGAATATGTGACCACAAAACCAGCTCTGTAAGAAATTCTAATGGGGAATCTTAAAATTCCCCTTTAGGAAGAAATCCAGTGGAACAATCCACAAAACCAGGGACTGAATAGGTATCATGATGACACTAAACTCGTATCTTTCAATAGTAACTCTGAACGTGAATGGGCTTAATGAACCCATCAAAAGGCACAGGGAGTCAGACTGGATAAAAAAGCAGGACCCATCAATTTGCTCTCTACAAGAGACCTATTTTAGACAGAAGGACACCTACAGCCTGAAAATAAAAGGTTGGAGAACCATTTATCATTCAAATGGTCCTAAAAAGAAAGCAGGGGTAGCCATCCTTATATCAGATAAACTAAAATTTACCCCTAAGACTGTAGTGAGAGATGAAGAGGGACAGCACATCCTACTTATAGGATCTATCCAACAAAAGGACTTAACAATCCTCAATATATATGCTCCGCATGTGGGAGCTGCCAAATATATCAATTAATAACCAAAGTTAAGACATACTTAGATAATAATACACGTATACTTGGTGACCTCAATCTAGCGCTTTTTACACTTGAAGGTCTTCTAAGCACAACATCTCCAAAGAAAGTAGCGCTTTAAGTGATACACTACACCAGATGTATTTCACAGATATCTACAGAACATTACGTCCAAACGCAACTAAATACACATTCTTCTCAAGTGCACATGGAACTTTCTCCAGAATAAACAACATACTGGGTCACAAATCAGGTCTGAACCGATGAGAAAAGATTGGAATCGTCCCCTGATTATTCTCAGACCATAGTGCCTTGAAATTAGAAGTAAATCACAAGAAGAAGTTTGGAAGGACCTCAAACACGTGGAGGATAAGGAACATCTTGCTAAAAGATGAAAGGCTCAACCAGGAAATTAAGGAAGAATTAAAAAGATTCATGGAATCTAATGAGAATGAAGATACAACCATTCAAAATCTTTGGGATACAGTAAAAGCAGTCCTGAGGGGGAAATACATCACAATACAAGCATCCATCCCAAAACTGGAAAGAACTCAAACACAGAAGCTAACCTTACACCTAAAGGAGCTAGAGAAAAATCTGCAAATAGATCCTACACCCAGCAGAAGAAGAGAGTTAATAAAGATTCGAGCAGAACTCAACGAAATCGAGACCAGAAGAACTGTGGAACAGATCAACAAAACCAGGAGCTGATTCTTTGAAAAAAATAATAAGATAGATAAACCATTAGCCAGCCTTATGAAAAAGAAGAGAGAGAAGACTCAAATTAATAAAATCATGAATGAGAAAGGAGAGATCACTACCAACACCAAGGAAATACAAACGATTTTAAAACATATTATGAACAGCTATATGCCAATAAATTAGGCAATCTAGAAGAAATGGATGCATTTCTGGAAAACTACAAACTACCAAAACTAGAACTGGAAGAAATAGAAGACCTGGACAGGCCAATAACCAGGGAGGAAATTGAAGCAGTCATCAAAAACCTAACAAGACACAAAAGGCCAGAGCCAGATGGCTGCCCTGGGGAATTCTATCAAACGTTTATGGAAGAAACCATACCTATTCTACTAAAGCTGTTTGGAAAGATAGAAAGAGATGGAGTACATCCAAACTCATTTTATGAGGCCAGCATCACCTTAATTCCAAAACCAAGACCCCACCAAAAAGGAGAATTATAGACCAATATCTCTGATGAGCATGGATGCAAAAATTCTCAACAAGATACTAGCCAATAGGATCCAACAGTACATTAAGAAGATTATTCACCATGATCAAGTAGGATTTATCCCCGTGATGTAAGGCTGTTCAACACTCATAAAACAATCAATGTGATTCATCATATCAGCAAGAGAAAAAATAAGAACCATGTGATTCTTTCAATAGATGCAGAGAAAGCATTTGTCAAAATACAGCATCCATTCCTGATCAAAAATCTTCAGAGTGTAGGGATAGAGGGAATATTCCACAACATCTTAAAAGCCATCTACGAAGAGCCCACAGCAAATATCATTTTCAATGGGGAAACACTGGGAGCCTTTCCCCTAAGATCAGGAACAAGACAGGGATGTCCACTCTCACCACTGCTATTCAACATAGTACTAGGAGTCCGAGCCTCAGCAATCAGGCAACAAAAAGAAATAAAAGACATTCAAATTGGCAAAGAAGAAGTCAAACACTCCCTCTTCGCCGATGACATGATACTCTACGTAGAAAACACTAAAGACTCCACCCCAAGATTACTAGAACTCATAGAGCAATTTGGCATTGTGGCAGGATACAAAATCAATGCCCAGAAGTCAGTGGCATTTCTATACACTAACAATGAGACTGAAGAAAGAGAAATTAAGGAGTCAATCCCATTTACAATTGCACCCAAAATCATAAGATACCTAGGAATAAACCTAACGAAAAGGTAAAGGATCTATACCCTAAAAACTACACAACACTTCTGAAAGAAATTGAGGAAGACACAAAAAGATGGAAAAATATTCCATGATCATGGATTGGAAGAATTAATATTGTGAAGATGTCAATGTTACTCAGGGCAATTTACACGTTTAATACAAGCTATCAAAATACCATGGACTTTCTTCAGAGAGTTAGAACAAATTATTTTAAGATTTGTGTGGAATCACAAAGGATCCCGAATAGCCAAGGGAATTTTAAAAAAGAAAACCATAGCTGGGAGCATCACAATGCCAGATTTCAGGTTGTACTACAAAGCTGTGGTCATCAAACACTGTGGTACTGGCACAAAAACAGGCACATAGATCAATGGAACAGAATAGAGAATCCAAAAGTAGACCCTCAACTTTATGGTCAACTATTATTCGACAGAATAGGAAAGACTATCCACTGGAACAGGCAGTCTCTTCAATAAATGGTGCTGGAAAATTGGACATCCACATGCAGAAGAATGAAACTGGACCATTCTCTTACACCATACACAAAGATAAATTCAAAATGGATGAAAGATCTAAATGTGAGACAAGATTCCATCAAAATCCTAGAGGCGAACACAGGCAACACCCTTTTTTACCTTGGCCACAGCAACTTCTCGCAAGATACATCCATGAAGGCAATAGAAACAAAAGCAAAGATGAACTATTGGGAATTCATCAAGATAAGAAGCTTCTGAACAGCAAAAGAAACAGTCAACAAAACTAAAAGACAACCTACAGAATGGGACAAGATATTTGCAAATCACGTATCAGATAAAGGGCTAGTATCCAAGATCTATAAAGAACTTATTCGGGGATCCCTGGGTGGCGCAGCGGTTTGGCGCCTGCCTTTGGCCCAGGGCGCGATCCTGGAGACCCGGGATCAAATCCCACATCAGGCTCCCGGTGCATGGAGCCTGCTTCTCCCTCTGCCTATGTCTCTGCCTCTCTCTCTTTCTCTCTCTGTGAATATCATAAATAAATAAAAATTAAAAAATAAGAACTTATTCAAGTCAACAGCAAAGAAACAAACAATCCATTCCTGAAATGGGCAAAAGACATGAACAGAAATCTCACGGAGGAAGACATAGACATGGCCAGCAAGCACATGAGAAAATGCTCTGCATCATTTGCCATTAGGGAAATACAAATCCAAACCACAATGAGATACCACCTCACACCAGTGAGAATGGGGAAAATTAACAAGGCAGGAAACAACAAATGTTTGAGAGGATGTGGAGAAAGGGGAACTCTCTTGCACTGTTGGTGGGAATGTGAACTGGTGCAGCCTTTCTGGAAAACTGTGTGGAGGTTCCTCAAAGAGTTAAAAATAGACCTGCCCTATGACCTAGCAATTGCACTGCAGGGGATTTACCCTAAAGATACAGATGCGGTGATACGCTGGGACACCTGCACCCCAATGTTTATAGCAGCAATGTCCACAATAGCCAAACTGGAAGGAAACTCGGTGTCCATGAAAAATGAATGGATAAAGAAGATGTGGTCTATGTATACAATGGAATATTACTCAGCCATTAGAAAAGACAAATACCCACCATTTGCTTCGACGTGCATGGAACTGGAAGGTATTATGCTGAGTGAAGTAAGTCAATCGGAGAAGGACAAACATTATATGGTCTTATTCATTTGGGTGATGTAAAAAATAGTGAAAGGGAATAAAGGGGAAGGAATAAAATGAGTGGGAAATATCAGAAAGGCAGACAGAACATGAGAGACTCCTAACTCTGGGAAACGAAAAAAGGGTTGGTAGAAAGGGGGGTGCGCGGTGGGTGGGGATGACAGGGTGACGGGCACCGAGGGGAGTGGGCACTTGATGAGATGAGCACTAGGTGTTATGCTATATGTTGGTGCATTGAACTCCAATAAAAAATAATAGTCAATAAATAAATAAATAAATAAATAAATAAATAAATGAAAGCAGTGTCAGTTTAATACACTGCATTTAGTAAATTGAATGTCAAAAAAGAAATATATTTTAGTACAATATGACTAGTTTATAGTATCCCTTAAAAAGTTAAACATCTGATAAATGGAGATTTTTGTTAGTTTTATATATATTTTTTATTAAAATATTCAATTTGCCAACACACACACACACATATATATACATATATAATATATATATATATTTGAGAATATATACATTCTCTTTAAATAATGGTGTCCCAGCATTTCACTGCATCTGTATCTTTGGGGTAAATCCTCAGCAGTGCAATTGTTGGGTCGTAGGGCAAATATATACATTCTCTTTATCCATTCATCTGTCAACGGACGTCGTGGCTCCTTCCACAGTTTGGCTATTGTGGACATTGTGGCTATAATGATTGGGGTGCAATTGTCTCAGTTTTCAGTGCATCTGTATCTTTGGGGTAAATCCCCAACAGTGCAATTGCTGGGTTAGAGGGTAGCTCTATTTTTCACTCTTTGAGGAACCTCCACACAGTTTTCCAGAGTGGCCATAACAATGGGAGTGGAAATCACTGTCATGTTCCTGATCTGAGGGGAAAGGCTCCCAGTGTTTCCTCATTGAGAATGATATTTGCTGTGGGCTTTTTGTAGATGGCTTTTTAGATGCTGAATAATGTTCCCTTTATCCCTACACTGTGAAGAGTTTTGATTAGGAATGGATGCTGTATTTGATCAAATGCTTTCTCTTTATCAATTAAGAGGATCATATGGTTCTTGTTTTTTCTCTTGTTGATATGATGTATCACGTTGATTGCTTTACGAGTGTTGAACCAGCCTTGTATCACGGGAATAAATCCCACTTGGTCATGATGAATAATATTCTTAATGTACTGTTGGATCCTATTGGCTAGTATCTTGTTAAGAATGTTTGCTTCTGTGTTCGTCAGGGATATTGGTCTATAATTCTCCTTTAGGATGGGGTCTTTGTTTGGTTTTGGAATTAGGTGCTGCTAACTTCATAGAAAGAATTTGGAAGTATTCCATCCTTTTCTATCTTTTGGAAAAGCTTTAGTAGAATAGGTATGGTTTCTTCTTTAAACATTTGATAGAATTTCCCTGGGAAACCATCTGGTCTTGGACTTTTGTGTCTTGGGAGGTTTTTGATAACTGCTTCAAATTCCTCCCTGGTTTTCAGCCTGTTCAGGTTTTCTATTTCTTCCTGTTCCAGTTTTGGTATTTTGTGGTTTTCCAGAAATGTGTACATTTCTTCTAGATTGCCTAATTTATTGGTGTAAAGCTACTCATAATATGTTTAAATTCATTTGTGTTGCCTTGGTATTGGTTGTGATCTCACCTTTTTTATTTGTGATTTTATTAGAGTCTTTTTTTATTTTTAATAACCTGGCTAATGGTTTATCTATCTTGTTATTTTTTTCAAAGAACCAACTCCTGGTTTTGTTGATGTCTTCTACAGTTCTGGTCTCTATTTCATTGAGTTCTGCTTGAAGCTTTATTAACTCTCTTCTTCTGCTGGGTATAGCTTTTAGTTGCTGTTCTTTCTCCAGTTCCTTTAGTTGCAAGGTTAGCATGTGTATTTGAGTTTTTTTCCAGTTTTTTGTTGGATGCTTTTATTGGGATGTATTTCCCTCTCAGGTCTGCTTTTGCAGCATCCCATAGATTTTGAATGGTTGTATCTTCATTCTCATTAGTTTTCATGAATCTTTTAATTCTTCCCTAATTTCCTGGTTGACCCTTTCATCTTTTAGCAGGATGATCTTTAACCTCCACCTGTTTGAATTTCTTCCAAATTTCTTCTTGTGATGGAGTTCATCATGTTCTGAAAATATGCAGGGGACAATCCCCCATCTTTTGGTATTGGTTGAGACCTAATATGTGACCCAGTATGTGGTCTATTCTGGAGAAAGTTCCATGTACACTTGAGAAGAATGTGTATTCAGTTGCATTTGGATGGAAGGTTCTGTAAAGATCTGTGAAATCCATCTGGTCCACTGTGTCATTTAAATCTCCTGTTTCTTTGGAGATGTTGTACTTAGAAGATGTGTTGTTTGCAAAAAAAGCTGTGCTGAAGTCTCCAAGTATAAATGTATTATTATCTAAGTATGTCGTCACTTTGGTTATAAATTGATTGATATACTTGTCAGCTCCCACATTAGGGGCATAAATATTGTTAGGTCCTCTTGTTGGATAGGACCTTTATGTATTATATAGTGTCCCTCTTTATCTCCTACTACAGTCTTTGGGATAAAGTTTAATTTATCTGAAATGAGGATTGCTACCCCTGCTTTCTTTTGAGGACCATTTGAATGGTAAATGGTTCTCCAACCTTTCATTTTCAGGCTGTAGGTTTCCTTAGGTCTAAAATGAGTCTCTTGTAGACAGCAAATAGATGGGCCTTGCTTTTTTATCCAGTCTGAAACCCTCCGCCTTTTGATGGGATCACTAAGCCCATTGACGTTCAGAGTTACTATTGAAGGATATGAATTTAGTGTCATCATAATACCTATTCATTCCCTTTTTTTGTGCATTGTTTCTTTCAACTTCCTCCTTCTTTTAGAGTCCCCCTTCATATTTCTTGCAGAGCTGGTTTGGTGGTCACATATTCTTTCAGTTTCTGCCTGTCTTGGATGTTCTTTATCTCTCCTATTCTGAATGAGAGCCTTGCTGGATAAAGTAATTTTGGCTGCAGGTTCTTCTCATTTAGGACCTTGAATTTATCCTGCCACCCCTTTCTTGCCTGCCAGGTGTCTGGAGAGGTCTTCTGTTAATCTAATATGTCTCCTCATATAAATTAGGGATCTCTTGTCTCTTTATGCTTTAAGGATTTTCTCTTTAACTTTGGAATTCACAAGTTTTATTATTAAATGTCGAGGTGTTGAATCGTTTTTATTGATTTTAGTGGGGACCTCTCTATCTCCTGGATCCGAATGCCTGTTTCCATCCTCAAGTCAGGGAAGTTCTCAGCTATGATTTTTCCAATACATTTTATGGTCCTCTGTCCTTTTTGGCACCCTCTGTAACACTAATTAAATGTATATTTTTCCTTCTGAGGCTGTCATTTATTTTCCTTAACCTTTCATCATGGTCTTTTAATTGTGTTTCTCTTTTTTCCTCAGCTTCCTTCCTTGCCATCATCTTGTGTCTATGTCACTCACTCTTTCTTCTGCTTCATTAACCCTCATTGTTAGGATCTTCCTTTTAGATTGCATCTCATTTAATTGATTTTTAATTTCTGCCTGGTTAGATCTAAATTCTGCAGTCATGAAGTCTCTTTAATCCTTTATTCTTTTTTCCAGAGCCACCAGTAGCTTTATAATTGTGCTTCTGAATTGGCTTTCTGACATCGAATTGTAATATAAATTATATAACTCCATGGCAGAGAGTACTGTTTCTGATTCTTTCTTTTGTGATGAGTTCTTCTTTCTAGTCATTTTGCTCAGTGTAGAATAGCAAAAAAACGAGTTGTACTTGTTAGAAGCACAAACTCTTCTCTCTGTTGCATTTCAGCTGTTCTCTCTTTAAAAATCATGCCAAATTCATAGGTTTTCAGGCTGATATGAAAGTTATCTAGGTACGTTGGTGGGGACAGGTGACTTGGGGACTCTACTCTATCTTCTGCCATCTTGCCCCTCCCCTTGTGCTCTCTCTCTCTAAAAAACAGTAAATAAATAATGAAATAATAATTTAAAAAATGAAATAAATTGGTTTAATCCAGGTGGTGTTTATACATCAGACCCACTCTCCTATATACTCCAAGACCTTGTCCATTAGTTAACCTCTCAACTATAGCCCCAAACTCTTTGTGTAAAATAGAGATATAAAGTTATCAAATGTTATCCTTCAAAAACATCCTCCTTTGAACCTGTGTCACTCTTTGTCCAGAGCCTTATCTACTTCTCTTTACCTGAGAGACTTTACAAATTCTACTATGCTCAATTGTCTTTGATTTCCTCAACTCCAATTCAGTCTACCTCATTTTGGCTTCCTTCCTCATCATGTTGTCGAACTATCTCTGGAAAATTAATTAATTACTTCTAAATTGGTAATTTCAATTTTAGTACCTTTATCACTTAACCATTTCATTGCAATTAACATTGCTGAACATGCTCTAACTCTTGAAAATCTTACTTTCATTGGCTTCTGTAATTACTTTTTCTTGTTTCTCTTTTCTTGAACATTTTCTTTTGTTCTTTGTTGTCTTTTTTCATTTCATTGCTCTTTCAATATTGGAATTTTCTGGTACTAAAATTTTTAGCTTCCTTTTCACTCTACATATAGTTTATATGCTTTAATCTATATCTCCATGGCCTCAACTATTACCTATATTCCTCAAAACTTTAAATACCTGAAGCCCATATTTCTTACTCAGTTTCTTAATGGAAAATTTCCCTTAGATATCTTATGGACAACACAAAAGGATTTATTAAAAAGTGATCTCATTATTTTTTGTCCAAAATTTTTTCTTTTCCCTATATTCCCAACCTGTGTAAATTGTAGGATTAACTATTCCTTCACCCAGGACAGAAATCTGATGAAGTTCCTATTTTAAGTTTGCATTATCATAAATATTTCAGTTTCCATGAATTCTTTTATATGTTTCTTTAAAAAATATTTTATTTACTTTAGAGTGAGAGAGCAAAAAGAGCAGGTGTTTGGGAGATTGGGATGGGTAGGGGTAGAAGCAGACTCCTCAGCAGGGACCCTGATGCAGGGCTTGATCCCAAGATCCTGGGATCATAACCTGAGCCAAAGGTAGACACTTTAATGAGTTAGTCACCCTGGCATCTCCTTTTATATATTTCTTAAATATCTTTACATACCCATCATTTTAGTTTGTGCTTTCATTACCCATACTCTATAATAGTTCAGTAGTCTGTTTAGTTGTTTTAAACGTTTTGGATTTCAGGGACAAGCAAAATTTCAAAACACAACAAGATTTAAATAGTGAACTTATCAAAGTTTCTTGGAAAAAATTCAAGATGCAAAAATTATTTGTATTTTGGTAAACACAAAATGTCTGGCAAATAAAATTCAAAATATCACTTAAAATAACAACAAAAAGCATCCAATACTTAAGAATAAATCTAATGAAATATTTAATAAACCATTATACTGAAAACAACAAAACATTCCGAGAAATGTTGAAAAATATCTAAGTAAATGGAAAAGTGTACTATGTTTATGGATTAATTGGAAGGCTTGATAGTTTAATGGATGTCAATTCCAAAATTGATTGATGAAGTATGTATAATCCCAATCAAATTCCTGCAGGATGTGTGTGGTGTTTGTGTAAATTGACAAGCTGATTATAATATTTGTATCACAATGCAAAGTTCTTTGAATAGTTAATACAATCTTGAAGAAAAAACAAAGGTGGAGGACTTACAGTGCTAGATTTGAAAACTAACAACAAACTTGTTATGATTAAGGTAGTGTGATGTTGATAAAAAGATTGACAAATAGACCAATGGAACAAAGTAGAGAGTACAAAAATAAGCCTACACATAGTCACTTAACTTACATCCAAGATCCCGTTGTAATTAAGTGAGGGAAAAATAATCATTTTAATAAATGGTGTCAGAGTAATGCATATTCATATGGGAGAAAATGGACCTTGATTGTGTCATACTATGCACAAAAATCAAGTTAGGTCATAGAACTATGACTATTAGAACTATGACTCATAAAACAAATTGATTGCCTGTCTCTGTTTGTAAATAAAGTTTTATTGGAACACAGCCAGCCCATTCATTTATGTGTTGTTTTTGATTGCTTTCATACTACAGGGCAGAATTGAGTAGTTATGACAGAGAGCATGTAGCTCACAAAGTCATATATATGTACCAGTTTGCCCTTTGTAGAAAAAGCTTGTAAAACTCTGTTCTAAAAGAAAACAGAAAAATATCATTGTAATGATGACATGTTGCTTTTTCTCTTTATTAAATAAACATAAATTAAAAATCAAAAAGGATTAAATAAAATAATAAATTTGACTTCATAAAATTAAGAACATCTGTATATTTGGATTTGTGTCAAGAATATAATAAAAATTCTTAGAGATCATTAAGAAAAAAGTCAAACTTTATTTTAAAATGAACAAAGGATTTGTTTTCATTTTTGTTTTATGACTTTATTTATTTATTTGAAAGAGAAAGAAAGCACAAACAGGGGGAGCCACAGAGGGAGAGGGAGAAGCAGACTCCCTGCAGAGAAGGGAACCTGATGTGGGGCTTGATCCCAGGACCCTGGGCCAAAGGCAGACCTTTAACCAGCTAAGCCACCTAGGTACCCCACAAGCAAAGGATTTGAATAGGTATTTCTCCAAAGAAAGTATACAAATGTTTAATTAATCCCATGTAGAGATATTCAACATCATTAGCCATTAAGGAAATCCAAATCAAAACCACAATGAGATACTCACTTTGCATCTATTAGGATGGCTATAATAAAAAAGACAATAGCAAGTGTGGGCCAATACATGGAGAAATTGGAATCCTCATACACTGCTGGTTGGAATATAAACTGACACGTGTAGCCGCTTTGAAAAAGAATTTGGCATTTCCTAAAAAAATAAACAGTTACCATATGACCCAACAATTGTAATCCTAGGTATTTACCCAAGAATATAGAAAACATGTACACATAAAAACTCAAATGCAAATGTTTATACCAGCATTATTCATAATAGTCAAAAAGTGTAAACCTTCTGAATGTCTATCAGTTGATGGATGGATAATTATAATGTGTTATATTCACACAATGGCACACTATTTAGTCATAAGAATAAAAGCAGTGCTGATAGATGATAGAGCATGGATGAACCTTAAAAACATGCTAACTTAAAGAAATCAGACATGAAAAGCAACAGGTTACATGATTCCATTTATATGAAATGTCCAGAATAGGCAAAGCTATAGAGACAAAGTAGTAGGTTAAAAGTTGCAAAGGTAGGGACACCTGGCTGGCTCAGTCAGTTAAGCATCTGCCTTTGTCTCAGAACATGATCCTGGAGTCTTGGAATTGAGCCCTGCATCAAGGAGCCTGCTTCTCACGCTCCCTCTGCCCCTAACTCATACTTTGTCTCTCTAGTACTCTCTGTTTCTCACTCTGTCAAATAAATAAATAAATAAATAATATCAAAAATAAAGTTGGAAAGGTTAAGGGATAAGAGAATGAAGAGTGACTACTAATGTGTGTGGAGTTTATGCAGTGATGAGAATGTTCTGGAATGTTCTGGAATTAGTGTGTAGAGTAACTTTGTGACTATTCTAAAAATCATTTAATCGTATACTTTGAAAAGGTGAATATTATGGCATGTGAATTACAGCTCAATTTTTTAAAAAGTAAGCAAAAATATGGAATCATATATATTTGTAAGACATTAAAGTTATGAGGCCACTGATCAGCTAAAATAAAACAACCATTGAAAAATAGTACTTTTCTTTAGAAGACTCAAGGTACACAAAAATAAACTACTGCATAATACTACATGTACTAATATATACTTATCAAAATGGCTAAAATTAAAATGACATAATACCAAGAGTTGACAAGCATGTAGAACAACTGGAGCTTTCATATATTAGTGGTAGAAGTAAATTTGTATGCAGTTACTCTAAATAAATTTAGTTGATATTGTTTGGCATCTTCTAAGGACATGCTAAATAATATTACAAGAAGCTTCTATCAGGATAAATTAAATATATGCTTATCATATGACCAAGAAATTCTACTCCTATTTGTATAACCAAAAGAAATGAATACATATGTCCACAAAAAGATTCATAAAAGAATGGCCAAAGTATTCTTACAACAAAAAATAGAAATGACCTAAATGTCAATCCATAGGAGAATGGATAAACAAGTTGTGTTAATATCATATGTTAAAATATTGCGGGAACATATAGTATAATACCCAGTGCTCATCCCGTCAAGTGTCCCACTCAGTGCCTGTCACCCAGTGACTCCGTCCCCCCACCCACCTCCCCTTCCACTAACCCTTGTTCATCTCCCAGAGTTAGGAGTCTCTCATGAAAATAAATAAATAAATAAATAAATAAATAAATAAATAAATAAATAAAAATAAATAAAAGGACAGTAAAAAAAATTAAAAATATTGCAGGAAAATTAAAAAAGGAAACATACTAAAACTTACACAACATGAATAAATCAGAGAAGTATTATGTTGACTTCTAAGAATCTAAGCAAAAAAAGTACATACTGTTTTATTCCAATTTATATTTATATTTATACTAAGTACATGAACAGACAAAACTAATCTATGAGGTTATAAATTGACAGTGGTTGCCAAAGGTGGAGGGGTGGAAATTAAATAGAATGGAGTGTGAGGATACTTTCTGGAGTAGTAGACAAATTTTATATTGCAATGTAGGTGGTGGGTAAGAGTCATTGTTAAAATCCAAAATTGAACTGAATAAATTTATAAAGAGCTTATTAGCTTTATTCAGCATTTCATGAATGGATAAGCATCCAATTTAGCAGCTAGAAAGGAGCTCCTAGGAGCTGTACAAAATGAAAGATTTTCATAGGCAGAAGAAAGTAAGGAAAAAGGAATTAAATAGATAAGAAGCTTGTTTGTTATTACAAGATCATTTCCCTTATTCAGGGGTTGACAGGAGTTTATCAGGCTGATTGCCTAATTAGTGTTGATTAGGCAATTTCTGATTAAATGTTTAAAAATTCCATTTCTGGGAGAGCCACCACTAAAATCACATTAAGTCTTGGTTTGGCGAGATGGGGCTTAACATAAATGACTCCATTTTGAGCATATTGTCTTGTTTTTAACCTATCTACAAATGTAAAAATTCATTGAGTTGCATACTTAATATTCGTACATGTTACACATCTTATATAATGCATTGAAGGTCTCAATTATAAAAGTAAAAACAAAAGAAAGAGTAGGGGAATTGTAACCCTTTTCAATTGTAGGAAAAAAAACTGATATTTTGCCAAGTAAAGACATCAAAACTTGCTATCAATGTAACATGTATATTCACCATTATTTTATGAAATAAACATCTTAATACAAAAATATAAAGATGACACAATACCAGAATAAAAAATAATCTTTTATGTGGAATCAATCTAGCTTAATAGGAAGCTTATTACCTTGTCCTTGTTTGTGTACCAATTTGTAACATTTTGTCTGATCTAGTGGAAACCTTCTTTTGGATTAGCAGAAGTTGAGGAGTGATGTCTTGATATTATAGTTCTAAGTATAACTCACCCTTCAATCATTTACTTTTTCAATTTAAACAAAATATACTTGATTCTCCTAAATTATTGTTCATGGTCCTGTGTAAAACTCTTTAATGGCCCCTCATTGTGTGAAGTGGTGATTTTCCAATAACTTTAGATTAAAATAGTCAGGGATCTTTTATATATTTTTAACTCATTGTAAGCCAATAAATTATAATATTGGAAGGGTGATGTCTAGACACCAGCATTTTTTAATCTTTCTTAACTTATGTGCACAAAGAGAATCATTGACCTACCATACAATGTTTTAACTTCTTAGTAGGCCTTGACTCAACTAGTTAATATCTGAACTGGCTAAGTTTCTTCATTCTATGTTGTTCCCTTTTGCCTTATTTATATAGGGGAAGAAAAATAATTTCCCTTCTACTCTTTTGAGTTCTCACCTGAGTTCTCACCTGAGACCCCAGTAATAAAAGCATATTAACAAGGGAAAAACAAACAGAAGTTTATTAACATGCATACCTTATATATACATGAGAGATGTGCAGGGAAAAATAAGTAACTCCTGGGGGTGGCCTAAGCCACCTGTTTAAATTCTATTTCCAACTGAAGACAAAAGAAAGGGGGAGGAGACAGTTATAAGAAGTTACCAGTGAAAGCATAGTAAAGGAGGGTAAGGTTTGCTATGCAGATTTAAATTGGACCCTTTTCCATTGCCAAAATTCTCTTGATGTAGGGTCACCCTTCTCTTCCTAATTCAAATAGAGACACACCCTTACAAATGGAGATTTCCTTTTAAATTTTCCTTTCAAAAGGGTAACCTCTACTCTGTTTTCAGAGCTTCTATGTCTATTTATTAAAATATCAGCTGAAAATAAACCTTATGTCAAAAAAGCATATTTTGGGGTGGTATATTCTGCTACCCTTTAGATATTCCTCTTCTTGCAAGACTCAGTTTAAGTGTGTCCTCTTTGTGAAGCCTTAGCCCTGCCCCAAGCAAATTTAGATCCTTCATAGCCACTCACAGCACCTATCACTTTAGTAGTTAGAACAAGAGCTTCATAAGACTGCCCTCTATGTTAGGTATATTTTTATCTCTAGTAGAGTGTATAGCATAAATCCAGTAAAACTTGAATGAATACATTAATCTTTTATTTTGAGACTTCTCAGAAAAGATCCCCTGACTGCCCTCACTTGATTTAACAGAAGGTACTATCTTTTCAAAATAAATAACCTATATATTCAGGAAAAGTGTGAGAAAATACAAATGTAGAAATCAACATGGGTTAATAAGTTTATCCCAGCAAGGTGAAGTGCAAAGGAGTATGTATAGAATGATCTTTCAAAAATATTGTACACAATTACGTGAAAACTACAAACAATAAACACAGTACTCTTGGTCAAAAGTGAGGAAAGCAAGAATAGTTACTGTATACATCAGAACTGTTATGTTGACATGGAAGAGAGCTTCTTAGGCAAAGCAGTCTCCTATTTGAGAAAAACTTGGAGATAATTCAGACAACTTGACAAATCTTAAGCACAAATTCTGAGCACCACTTTTGAACAAAAAGGTCTGTAAAAATTGAAGGACAAAAATCAGACATTCATTTGTACATCTTCATCACTGTCCCCACTGCAGAATGGATGCAACAAAAAGAGATGAGGTAAGTTGGCCTGTCTATCTAAGATGAAAAATGAGTATGCTGCTTGCTCTTGAGTCCAACAACTCAGGATTCCTTAATGATTTGTAGAATTATTATGAGCAGCAACATAATTAAATCCAGCAGGAAGTAATTCTAATAGAGTTTGTATAAGAGATAATCTTAACAAATATTTACCATGCCATCTTGTCATTAGGTAGAAAAAAACCCAGAATAATTTCACTCATAGTCTGCCACTAAATTTTCAAGGCAAAGAGACACGCTAAACTTTATCATCTTCATTTTACAGTATATGCATTCATTAAATGAACTTTCCAAACCCACAGAAATATTCTAGTACTATGAATTCTTTAAAACTTCTTAGTAGATATGGAGTTGCTAAATATTCTTTACTCAAACTGTGTAAGGAAATGCTCTGCTTTGTTGTCACTGTCAGGGCAAAGAAGAAAATTTGTGAAAGGATTTAGTATCCTGCTTCAAAGCTTTAGCACAAACTTGAGAGAGTATGAGAATGAATGCTGTTGCTAATAGCAAAACTAGAAATGTAAAATATTTTTTCTACTTGTCCTCACCCTGACTCTGATAAAATCTCTCTGGCTTATTTTTTATTCTACACCTTCTGTTTCATACCCCCCCCCCCCGCCATTGCTCCTGAATATCAGTGCTTATGAGGCTTTTTGAGACCTACTCTACTTTACTTTGGAAAATACAAAGAACAAAGTGAATTGTTTATTAATCTGCAGTGCTTTCATAACCACAACTCTAGATTCTCATTTTTATTGGCCACCATATAGCCACTGTGCTATTTTGATAGGAAGTGTTTGAGTGTACTAGCTTGACCCGGAATATTATTGCCACAGCTCTCTGACAGTGATTCATATTGCAAAATCCTTCCCTGTCATTTCCAAAGCAACATTGGCCATATAGGGGTGAGCACTGCAAGATTAGGATGATTTTTTTTCTGGAAATTTAACTACATGCTTTTCAGTCTATGGCCTCTCTGAGACAGCATGGGTCAGTACCTTGACAGAATTCATTCTTTTCTTCAGCATTCACTTCAAATTATTCCAGTGGCAATCCTTAGCCATTCTTCATTTGTTATTTCGTTTCTACAGTTTTAAATTCAGTTATTGAAGAAAGATAGTACTCAAACTCTATCTTATGTATTAAGTTTCACTCTTCTTTTTAAAATATTTGCATACATTTTTATTAAATGCCAAAAAATATATGGCTTAAAGAATTGTGTAACATTTCAATTGCCGTATCAACTGAGGAAACCAGTCTTTTGCTTTATATAATGTATTATGTCTTTAAGCCAAAGCATCACTTTTTCCTTGGATCTTTATAGTATGATGTTGTGAACTATCCCTGGGGTTTTAAGAAGTGCTGAGTATAAAGTTATAAAGTTGCAGAATATTAAAAAAAAAAAGTACATATGTTATTTTCTCACAGTTTCCAAACTGGCACCTACTAATTGTATTTTTTGTCCATAAATTGGTCATTTTCTTATTATATTAGTTTTGAAGTTGTTAAATTCAAGTATCATAGAAGTAGTACGTACCAATATATTCATCCCAGAGTAAAAAATAATCCATATACAATGATTCCTTTTAACTTTGCTAACAGATTACTCTTTAACTTTTGCTTAGGTTTGAATTCTGATGATGCCAATCTATCCCTACAGCTCCAGGGAAAAGAGTGCTTTCTTAAATGAGGTCAAGATATAAGTAAGAGTTCTCTAGAATCTCAGAGTGCATAAGAGTGAAGGTTTTTAAGACAATTAAATGTTACTTTGCACCATTTTTAAACTGGCATGCAAAAAAAGTGAAAACAAAGTTACCTAGAGAAGGTAACTCCGTTTTCACTTGACCTCATTAATACCTATCTATTCTCCTTTAAAACTGTTCTGAGATATTCATCTTGTAAAGTATGACTTTAGTTACCATGATTTTTGCTTATAAGGTACAGAGTGTTTCAACAATTTAAGCTACATTTCAGATCAACTTGAACAGTATTGCTAAAGCATTGAAAGGTATATACTAAATCAAATGTTATTGTAGGAATAGATTCTCATGGCATCAGTAAAAAGTAAAAAAAACAGATTCAGAGTTTCATGGAACTCAGACCCATGTGCTTATGTGCATTTGATTTTGGTACGTATAGTTAACAAGGTTCAGACTTATTTATTTTACATTTCTAAGATAAAATTAAAGGTCTTTGAAAGATTTTGTGATCCTTTAACTTGTGAATGATCATATTAATATTTTTCTTACTTATGAAGTATGGCTGTATGGTAAAAGAGCCTCCAACTAACATTTCCAAAAGTAAAGAAACTCATCATTACCAGTAATAATCTGCTTATGGAAAATTCAAGGTCTTATTTTCTTGATGTATAGCATACAGTGTGAGAGGAAATTTCATGCTGAAATAAATCCATATTTTCACAAATAAAATTAACTTTCTAATTGTATTTTAGACCAGCAGCATTATAGTTTTTAACTGACTGTACTTTATGTCACCAGAGTTCCTGGGTGGCTCAGCTGGTTAAGCATCAGACTCTTGATTTCAGCTCAGGGTCATGAGATGGAGTGCCATGTTGGGCTCCATAGTGGGGAGTCTGCTTGAGATTATATCTCTCCCTCTTTCTCTGCCCTTTCCCCTGCTTATGTGCTCTCTCTCTCTCCATCAAAATTAATACATCAAAATATTTTTAAAAATTTTAAAAACTCTGTGAAACCAGGTTCTGTGAGCTCACACAGTAGAGAATGTAAATTGAAAGTGAAGAGTCAGGAGGTGTCTAGCTGGCTCAGTTGGAAGAGCACACAACTCTTGATCTTAGGGTTAAAAATTGGAGTCCCACATTGAGTGCAGAGAGTACTAAAATAAATAAATAAATAAATTAATTAATTAATTAACAAACTAACTAACTAACTTTTAAAAAGGAAGGGAAAAGTCAAAACAATGAGGTTCAGTTAAACTCTTGCAGGAAATATGTAAATCACAAATAAGTAGTCCCTGTCAAGAAAGTAGAGAGTTTGCTACTTGAGAATTTCTCTTTTCCTTCTTCAAATATTTGAACAGGTTCTATAAAAAGTGTTTTTTTCACCAAGATACTTCATTTTTTAAAGTGTTGGGTGAAAGTTTCATTTTTATACTGAGCATCAAAAATTATTAGACAGATTTGTAGATGCTTGAAGTTGATAGTTATTCCATATCCTATGAAGTGCTGTGTAAAAGATAATTATTATTATTATGAAATTGCCTTACAATAGATTTTTATTTCTGATGGCATGGTGTGCATTTTGCAGTTTCAGCATCCTCAAAGTAGCAACATGTATGGTTGCTATTTTTACATATATTCAGGTAGCACTTTCTAACATTAACGAAGCTAGTAAGAAGAATGATCTGACTCAACCCATCAGAATTACAATTTGCTTTGAAGACATTTTGTGATCAGTCATCATATTAAGATTTTTTGGACAAAAAAGCTAGTTTTCCACAGGATGGTATTTTTGATAATGACAAAAAAATAATGATTGTAAAATATATTTGCTTTCCATCTTCTTTGGTTACTCTAGCATAGAGTAAGAAATGGAAGTAAAAAGCAGACAACAAAAAGACAACTTGTGAAGTGCACAAAATTTGTTGTCAAATTGCTAGTAGTTGTGAAGAATAGGGGAGGAACAGAAGGGAAGACATAAAGAAATGAAGATGGGAGAAAATGAGATGCCTTAAATTTAAATGATATTTTAGAATAAATCACACTTCTAAACCCAACTAACAAAATGAATATTCTAACCAATACCTTGTTTTATAATATGGGTTTAGCATTAACTGGGTCAAGTGATGTTATTTAGCAAAAACAGGTCATTGAGAAATGCCTCACAGACCATTAGAGGAAATGCTGAATTGATTGGACTATTCAAACTGCAACCAATATGATTTACAGTTTTGTGAATAATGATATAGACTGGATTCAATACAGACAAATTATAGGAACCAGAGGTCAATTAACTCAAGAAAAAAAGTAAATATGAATAAATAGGGAACATCACGAAAGGCTGAGTTAAAAATAACATGTTGATAACATGTTTATGTCCATTGGCTGGAAGCTGGTCAAATTGTTAAAGTCAATAGTTAAAGTTCAGAGGGGGCCTAAGAGGATAACATTGATGTCTTTATGTGACCAGTGGCACAACAAAAGATAAGAATTTATGTGTTTACATTTGCATATTTCTTATGAAGGCTGCTATATTGGACCTTGATATTTTCTCCTCTGGCACTCCCTTATTATTGCCAACCTTCTTGAAAAAAAAATTGTCCACAACAACTATCTATACTTCAATTCCTAACTCCTATCATTCACTTCCTCTCATACTACTACACTAAAATCACCATCAATAATCTCACTGCCAAATCTATTGGACATGTTTTAATTGATCTTTGACTTTTAACTTTGTTGACAACTACTTCCTTCTCTATCTTCTAGAGTTTCTGCTCAGGCTTTCTTCTCACTCTACTTCACTCATAATATATATAAGGCACCTGGAAAAGAGTTTGTCATATAGAAGATGCTAGGTCATTGTTCTTTCCCCTCTTCACCTATCATTTAAACTTTAGTGTCCTGCAGGATCTTGTTGTCAGTCCTGTTTTCACTTCACATCCTACCCTTGAGTGATGTAATTCTCTTCTACAATTGTAACTCCTATCTAAAAATCATTGACTTTAAATTTATGTAACAGTTTGTTCTCCATAATTAAGAGTCTGTTTCATGGTTTGCTTCTCTCTCTCTCTTTTTTTTCCCCTTCACTTATTTGTTTTGTTTCTTAAATTTCACATAGAGTAAAATCTTGCGGTATTCATCTTTCTCTGACTAACTTATTTCACTTAGCATTATGCTCTTTAGCTCTGATTGATATATATATATATATATATATATATATATATATATATATATATATCCCACATCTCCTTTAGCCATTCTTCATGGAGACTTGGGCTAATATAACACTGTATGTTAACTAACTGGAATTAAAATAAAAACTTAAAAAAAGAAAACAATTGGGGTGATGATCCATAATATATATTTTTAATACATAAATATCATTTATTTTTTTAAATAAAGAAAAAAATCATTGTTTCTTCTCTAGCTATAAAAGCAACTATGCTCGATGTAGACAATGAAGAAACAACAGGCGAAATGAAGCACAATCATCAGTATTCCTGTCCTGCAATATCACTGTTAATATGCTGGTGACTGTTTTACAACCTTACTATGTTTGCATATGCATCCATATATATTTTGATTTGTGTATTAAAATGGCACTGTAATTTAAATCTATCTATCTATCTGATAACAAGCTTATATCTTTCTCAAATTGTGAACCTGTATATCCAACTGCTTATTAGGAATCTTCATCTGAATTTCTAATGCCAAGTTAAACTTAACATGTCTGAATCTCAACTTAGTATGTTCCAATACAAACTTGTTGTCATTTTCTTTTATTAATCTCTATGTATTATGCAAGTACCTTAATGGCAATTCAAGTTAGAAGTTGTAAGTCTTCATGAATTTCTCCCACTAACATCTAAGCAGTAATCATAATCTATTAATTCTACATTCTAAAATAACTTTTCAGCACAGTCCTTAATCTGTTCTTTTCTTCTGACACTGCCTTAGTTCAAATCCTCATAACTTTTTACTATACTAGAGTACTATTTCCCTAGTCACAACCCTACCTTCTTACATCTTTCATAGTACTACCAAGTTACCCTTCTCACATGAATCTAAACATTCCGCTCTCATCTTAAAACTCTTTAGTGACCTTTAATTTAGATGCAATCAAAAGTCCATATATAAAACTTTGTAGTCTGGTTCCTACTGATTCCTCCATCATTTCTTACTAGTCACTTCCTCATTGCCTCTGCATCTATACCTCCATTATGCTCCAGTAAAACTGAAGTACTTTCAAATTGCTAAATATTAGAATTAGAAATTCAGAATTTGAGTCCTTATTCTGCCACTTTTTTAGGTGTGCTACTAAAATTAAATAATTTAACTTCTCTAGGAGTTAATTTCTTCATTTTGGGGGGATAGAGAGAGGGAAAGAAGAAGAGAATGAGTGGGGGATGGAAAGGGTGAGAGAGAATCTTAAGCGGGCTCCACACCCAGTGCAGAGCCCTACAATTGGCTTGATTTCAGGGCCCTGAGATCAGGACCTGAACTAAAAATCAAAAGTTGGAAGATTAACCAACTGAGCTTCTCAGGTGCTCCAATTTCTTCATTTTTAAAAAGGGAAAAACTCACATATTAAATGTATTAAAGGGAATACCATATATAAATGGCCTAGCACAGTACTTAATGTTTTTGACCTTTCTTTGCAACTGTTTCTTAAATATTTATATTTCCCTTTTTGTCAATGTTACAGATATTCCTAATTAAGTACTTTGAGCCTTATAAACAGACACAGCATAGTATTTAATAGGACTAAATTACATCCTGAGTTTCCTTAGTCCTAAATCTAATTATTCTGTTAGTCTTCTCTGCAGTCTCCCTAATTTCACATGTGAAACTCAAGACTAAATGCAATACTTGCAAGACCTTTCAAAATAAGAATGCAACATGATCCTATCTTTTGTCTTTTTCCTATTTCTTATTATAGAATTATAAGTTCTTGTTATAGATTCTTGCTCTGAAACTCGAACTTCATTTGCTTGCATTCAATTATGAATTACCAGGATGATTAGACTTAGCTCTGTTGCTTGAACCTAGTCACTCACTCTTCATTTATTATCATGCATTTTTCATTTGGACCCTCATGATAAATATAAATGATAAAAAAACCTACCAGTTGGATTTTTCAATACAGTGGAAATTTACCAAACTGATTACATCAATTGGTCGAGTTCCTCAAAAGAATGAAGCCAGTAGCCACCTGTAGAGTCATGTTCTCTGTTACAAAAAAAATTGCCTTGTCTGAGGAAAGCATCAGCATCCTAGAGACCAACTGCAAAGCAAGGGTTTTGGGCGAATGTACTAACCTCTACCTTTAGACTTCTTTTCAGCCTACTTCTACCTACAAGTTCTGGGCCTGAGTTGTAGCCTCCAGCCTTGTCATCCCTGCTGCAAACTGTCTGCCCACAGCCCACATGCTTCTATCCTGGCTATTTCTCCTGCTTAATGGGGTTTTGTGCAATTTAGAGTTTTTCTATAAACTGAGCCTTGTGTTTGTACAGCCTTTAGGAGATTTTTGTAGTAAGAAGCCAAGGACCTCCCTTCAGCCCTGAACAGATTTTCCCTCCAATTCCAACCCAAAAGTTTTATGTACCCTTTTAGTTTACTACTCAATAAATGTGTGGATGACTTCAAAAAATTCCATTGAACACTATTCTATTTCCTTTATTAAATGATAGTTTCTCATTTTGAACCTTGTTCTTGTTTGGAAAGATGCTAGCAACTCTACCCAACTTGTTACATTCCACAACCTACAGAATATGTTTTCAATTTGATAAGTCAAGTGAAGATTTTGGATAAAACATATGGTATTTGGAGTGGAATAATATTTAGTTGAAATTTCAGTTTCTTCATTTTTAAAATGAAAACTATGGTACAAGGATTATTTTTAATATCGAATTAGATAATAACTATCTGTTATTTTCATGTCTGCCACATGAAAGAAATACTCTAGAGGTCAATATTCTTATGTTCTTTGCCCTTGTTCCTCTCACATAAAGGCAAGATCCCATAGGCTTTTTCACTTAATACAGTGCCCCAGGTTGGATCAGAAAAAAAATTCCACTACCTAGAATGAGAATGGAAAGAGGCCATGTAAATTTATAGGGGTTTGTATTTAGGAAGTGTTCCTGTTGGGGAAAGGAGAAGAGAAAGGGCAGTCAGATGATGCTTGGATTAGATTTTGATGGAGTTGACTAATTTGTTTGTTTAGAGAAGAATGGGACCTAACTTGGGTCACAGTGGAGGAGAGAGGTGTACAGTTCAGTGGCTTGGTATTGAAAACAAAGGGACCAGATGTTATGTTGTTTCTTCACCCAGCTTGTCACTGGCTAGGGTATAGTAAAATGGACAAAGCAATATCATATAGTTTAATCATTAGAAAAGATATACTCTATTTTGTTTAGCTATTTTGTTAAAAATTTTATTTTTAATAATTTAGAAATTATTTCTTTATCAATTGCCTAGCCTTGCGTATATGTGTTTTTGATAAGATCTTCCATTCCTCACATTCACATATATTTAAGAATTAGTGTATTAGTCTAATTGAAAAATTGGACACAGCTATTTTTGACTTTTGGTTGTTTAACATAGGTTTAAATTAAATTTAAGTTAAAGTAGGTGAATTAATTTTCGTATTTCCTTTCCCTTCTCTGCTACCTTATTTAGACATTCTAAATTAAAACAAAAGTGGCACACTAAAACCCAAATGGCCTAGTGATGCTGTACATGTATCCTGTAAGCATATTTGAATCATATTATAATTTTCTGATAGACTTAGAATTTTGATCCTCTTAAAAATTCAGAAACAAGACCACTCAGGAAGAGTCAAAGGGCTTTCTGTTGTGACTCCTACATCAAAGCCAAATTGCTAGGTAAATTCTGGTTGCAGAAATCTTTATCACTAGAGGTGGAACAGCTTGAATTTCAGCATTCTAGGTGAAATTTCAGATTGGTTATTGAAAATATTCTTCCATTTTATAAAATAAAACAAATGCAGATATATCTCTGATTGAGTAAAAATGGGAAATTCTACAATGTCATAGTTTACTTCATCTTTCAGCTTGAAATCCAATTGTGACTGGTAATCCTACTTACTTGTCCTCCCATCATAACATTGGTTTTCTTATGTAAAGGAATGAGTCTAACTAGATAACCTGGCTGTAAGTAGAAAATATTAGTATCTATCACAGTATAGTCTGTGATGTTCATTAAAAACGTCACTTTTTATTCTCTATAAATGAGTTGACAATGGGTACAGGAATCAAAGGACCAACACCTATTGAAAGCATGTATTGGTAATTAAGATGAGGGAACGTAGGTTGATTGGAATTTATCATAAACTTGTCAGGGCAGCAAGGTTGGCACAGACTAACATAATATTAGAACAATTGTTACCTCTCTATCATAAGGTAGTAAGAGAGAATTTATAAATCTGACTATGAAACAATGACTTTAGATTTTTGTGTATGGCTTGAATATGTTTTAAAATAATCAAAAATATTTTCAATTTTATTAAAAGTGTATCCCTGGGGTGCCTGGGTGGTGTGATTGGTTAAGTGTCCAACCCTTGATTTTGGCTCAGGTTGTGATCTCAGGGTCCTAAGATTGAACTCTGCCACAGGACCCTCTGGGCACGGAGCCCAGAGTTTGCTTAAGACTCTCTCCCTTTTCCTCTGACTTTCCCCCACCCCATGCCATCTCTCTCTCTCTATCTCTCTCTCTCTCTCTAATAAATAAATCTTTAAAAAAATTCACCTAAGATAATCTCATTTTATTGAAAGATCCACTTTCAGTCAGTTTGAGCCTAAAAATTCTTCAAAAGATGTAATAAATCTATCGACTGGCTTAGAGCATTGCTTCATTCTCATCATCAACCTACACAGAAAAATTGGAAAAAGGCAGGTTTGGGTGCCTGGGTGGTTCAGTTGGTTGAGTGTCCGACTCCTGGTTTTGGCTCAGGTCATGATCTCATGGGTCATGACATCAAGTCCCTGCTTAAAGATTCTCTCCCTCTACCCCTTACCCCTCAAATAAATAAATAAATCTTAAAAAAAGAAAAAAGGCAGGTAGACTTCTATGAACATTATAGTTCTCTTACTATTGTATTATTAAATTCTTTATGTTCTTAAGAAGAAATTGTGAAAAATACAAGAAAATGAAGATGTTTCTTCTAACTCTGAGATCTTAACACCAGAAGTTAAGAGCATCACACAGAAGATAGAGTTCAAACGTTAGCTGTGACAACTTTCATAAGTGAGATTGGGTTATAATATACCCACTGTAAAGCAGAAATATGGATGTTATGATGTGACATCTGCTCCAAATCCCTTCTCCCACATGTAGGACTAGAGAAAAGGAGGAAGAAGAAAGGTCATATACATTGAAACGACCTTGACATAAATATTTAGACACTTATTCCTTTGATTTTTCTTCTTCTATCCCTCAGAACCTTTCTCTTTTAATGGGGAAATTTCTATCTGTCTTTGTGTTTCAAGGGCAGCAGGAGGTAAAGCAATATGAAAGACATGTAGAAGGAGGTTTTTGGGGTGAAAAAAATGAGCCAATCTAATCATGGAACACCCACTAGAGTCAAAGAGAATAATGGGATGTAATCAAACAGCTTCCTGGCAAGATGAAGCAGGAAAAGCAGACCACCCCAAGATATTTCCTTATGTTTGATAAAATAGCACCTCTGTAGGTATAAAATCAGATGACATTGGTGTATAGAAAGATCCATATGTGTGTAAACATTCTCATCCACCTCTCAGATGGTTGTTGATTTCATCCAGTTTTTTCATTAACATTCATTCCCATTTAAATATGCTACTTTTTAGCTAAGAGATCACATTTATCTGTGTCCAAATCTTATCTCCAAACACCAAACCAATGAATAAATAAACAAACAAGTAAACAACTCATGAAAACTTAACAGTGATGAAGAATATTTTCCAAAGCCTATAGACTGCTTTCTTGTCTTTTACCTATCTGCACTGTGATAAAAACTATGACTTTGCCAATTAAATGCATGAATAAAAATCAGAAAAAAAACATGAGAGTACACTGCACAGAGAAGGAATTCAATCACTGCTGAGCTGGAACTAGTTTATAATGGTTTGGTAAAGTTGATTGTTTAATTCTCAGGAATTTTGCATGCTCTTTGACATCACATTGGTTTCTTGAAGACAACCAGGATGGGAAAGAAATCAGCAAATGCTGCAAATTAGATTTTCTTTTCTCAGAGAGCAAGCTTTTAAACATTTACCTATGCACCAACAGATTCAACCTAATCAATGCAGTTTTTCTTGTGGATTTCTTCCACTGGCTTCTCCCTAGGTTTTTAGCATGACAGAGTGGCGCTTTTCAAATCTCTATCTTTTTTTAACACAAGGAAATTTTTCCAAACAAAATCTTATACAGAAACATGTATAAAACCAAGAAAAACCGAGATGCTTTTATTATGGTGCACTTAAAAGGATGTGCCATTCTGGTGCCTTCCTTTTTCCATGGGCCTTGTGAACTGACAACCTATCTTCTCTTGCCCACCCTACCACATCATGAATCATGAAAAACATATTTGAAAACCAAATGACGACAAGGAAAAAACAGAATCTGAAAAAGAAAGACAAGGAATTATACCAGTTTTGACCTCTGAGCAATCACTCTAGACTTTCATTTGATTATGAAATGAGGGGTTTGGACAAATGATCTTAGGATCTTCCCAGTGACAAAACTTTATATTTCTATGGTTAAAGATGCATGAATGTTTCATGAAAACAACTTTTTAAATCTGACTTTAAGTTAAAGATAAATTCTACTCTTTTAGCACTGTCATTTGCTTTCATCTAACTTTCAGGGAACTTGTTTTTGCATTCAAATTAAGTTGCTGTTGCCTCATCTTTGCAGCCAGACTCACAAAAGCAACCATCTTGCCAATTCCTATTCAAAGCTACTAACATTTTTACCAACATGTGTTCTCATTAAGTTGGTAGCATATATAGCTAAACAGGACAAATTATCCTTCTTTATATCTGTATTTGGTCTGTGCATTGATGAAGGTACCGATCTGGATTGTTTACTGTCTTTTCCTTATGTATTACAACATCCTAAACTCTTCTACTTTCACTCCCTGCCTTTTATGTTATACTCTTCTTCAGAGCCAGTATGAGTCTTATTAGTAAAAGAAAGCTTAACAGTTCTGGAATGGGTCTCCATGGCTACAGTGTTTGGAGGTGGTGAGAACAGAATCTGCAAAGTGAGATGCTGAGTTTGTCTTAGCAGAAGCAACTGGGAAAGCAGAAACAGATGTGTTATATGTGGGTGTGTAACTGTGTGTAGGTATATGTGTGTACTCATAGGCTCATAATTACCCAAAGGAACTAGCTTCAAAAGAAGAGTGGTAAATAGGTACAGTCATTTTTCAATTATCTAGGGATAGATTAACAAATACATAGATTAATATAAAAATATATAATAGCTTATTTCTGAAAAAGATTGAAAGTATTATAAATTAGCTACTACATTTACATATAAGAAGGATTTATTATTTATTTATTTTTTTAAAGATTTTATTTATTTATTCATAGAGACAGAGAGAGAGAGAGAGGCAGAGACACAGGCAGAGGGAGGAGCAGGCACCATACAGAGAGCCTGATGTGGGACTCTATCCACAGTCTCCAGGATCACGCCCTGGGCTACAGGCGGCGCTAAACCGCTGCGCCACCGGGGCTGCCCAGGATTTATTATTTAGAACTATAAAGTAACTGTTAGGGTTTGGGCAGAGAAATGGGGGTACACTTAAAAATGGAAGAGATTTTAAATGAAAAGGCTATTTAAAATGTGAGAAGGGCTAAGATAAACCAACAAAAACTGATGAAGCATGCTAGGACTAGTGACAGTGAGAAACAACATCTTGGCCTGACTGGATAAAAGGAGGAAAATATTTTCAGATTCTAGAAAAATTAGTTTTAATGTAAGAGAAAGCTACCTTCTGGGAGCTGTGATCTTTGGAAGAGGGATGTGGCTAACTGCCAGTGATCTCTCTGAAAAGAAGGTATTAGAATAAATACCCTTTTTTCTCTTCTGATTCTCTAATCTCTTATCAGGGCCTCTCATTGGCCAAAAGTAACCAAAAGATAGAGGACAAGAAGACTGTTGATCCAGAAATAAAGGCCAGCTTCTTAGGGACACAAGATATGGTTAAGGGGTAGAGAAAGGATTTAAGTAAGGAAATTGAGACTATCCATTACATTAACAAATAGTAACTATATTGGGTCTTATGAAATATAAGAATACCCTTTAACCTTTATTCATTCATTCAATGTTTATTTAGCACTTACTATACACCATGCACTATTCACTGTTTTAATTTTATAGCAGTGAACAAAAGACACAAGTTCCTATCTTCCTGAAAGTAGACCAAAAAGAAAAAAACATGAGTAAGTAGTCAAAAAAATCTTCAAATGATTTTTAAGTAATGTTAAGACAATAAAGTGAAGTATGATAGAAGGATCACAGTGGCTGTATGAAGCTACTTCAGAAGATGTAGCTAAGGAAGGCCTGTTTGAAGAGATGATAATTGAATTGAGACCTGGATTAATAAATTAGCTATGTTCAAAATTCAGGAAAGGAACTTCTACGAAAGGGAAGAGTGGCTTCAAGTGCCATGAGAATGGATTCAGGTTTCATATCATATGAAGAAAAAGAATAAGCATAGTTAGAATACAGAGAATTTATTATCACATGAGTCTGGGGAAGTTGAGGGGAAAAAGCACCATGAAGGATATTTCCATTATCCATTGCTACACATGAAGACACTCCAAACATAATGGCTTAATACAATTTATTTTTCCTAAGGATTTTGTAAGTCAAGAATTTGAACAGGAGTTGGCTCAGTGATTCTTCTGCTCCATGTGGTGTCAATTGAAGTCACTTGGAAGTTTTTATTGGGTGTCTGGGCAGGGCTGGATTGTCCAAAAAGCCTCTCATATCCTTGGTGTATAAGTGCTTCTTGACATGTCTTCTATCCATTTATATGACTAGTTTGAACTTTTCCAGAACATGGTAGTCTTAGGACAGTCAGACTTAATACATGAAAAGTGGCTTCCACCAGGAAAGAAGTAGAAGCTGCTATACCTAATCTTGAAATTCCTAGAATGTCAGTTCCACTGCATCTTATCAGTTTGAGCAAGTCACAAGGCCAAATCAATTTCAAAGAGGGAATGGATTCTACCTTTTAAATGATAGTTGCAATATTTGTAAACCTACTACCATAAAAGCTCTTGTAGGTCATGGTTATGTGTTTGGATTATAATCTAAGTACAGGAGAAACCACCGACAGTTTTAATGAATGATGTAATTTGATTTAGATTAAAAATAATGTTATGGCTACTGTGGGGAATACATTTTATTTTATTTTATTTTATTTTATTCTATTTTATTTTATTATTTTATTTATTTTATTTTAATAAATTACTTTGTTACTGGTGTTCAATTTACCAACATACAGAATAACACCCAGTGCTCATCCCGTCAAGTACCCCCCTCAGTGCCCGTCACACATTCAACTCCACCCCCCGCCCTCCTCCCCTTCCACCACCCCTAGTTCGTTTCCCAGAGTTAGAAGTCTTTTTCTTCTCCCTTCCCTTATATTCCCTTTCACTATTATTTATTTTCCCAAAATGAATGAGAACATAAACTGTTTGTCCTTCTCTGATTGACTTACTTCACTCAGCATAATACCCTCCAGTTCCATTCATGTTGAAGCAAATGGTGGGTATTTGTCATTTCTAATGGCTGAGTAATATTCCATTGTATACATAAAACACATCTTCTTTATCCATTCATCCTTCGATAGACATCGAGGCTCCTTCCACAGTTTGGCTATTGTGGACATTACTGCTAGAAACATCAGGGTGCAGGTGTCCCGGCATCTCATTGCATCTGAATCTTTGGGGTAAATCCCCAACAGTGCAATTGTGGGTCGTAGGGCAGGTTTATTTTTAACTCTTTGAGGAACCTCCACACAGTTTTCCAGAGTGGCTGCACCAGTTCACATTCCCACCAACAGTGTAAGAGGGTTCCCTTATCTCCGCATCCTCTCCAACATTTGTTGTTTCCTGCCTTGTTAATTTTCCCCATTCTCACTGGTGTGAGGTGGTATCTCATGGTGGTTTTGATTTGTATTTCCCTGATGGCAAGTGATGCAGAGCATTTTCCCATGTGCATGTTGGCCATGTCTATGTCTTCCTCTGTGAGATTTCTGTTCATGTCTTTTGCCCATTTCATGATTGGATTGTTTGTTTCTTTGGCACTGAGTTTAATAAGTTCTTTATAGATCTTGGAACTAGCCCTTTATCTGATACGTCATTTGCAAATATCTTCCCCCTTTCTGTAGGTTGTCTTCTGTTTTTTGACTGTATCTTTTGCTGTTCAAAAGCTTCTTATCTTGATGAAGTCCCAATAGTTCATTTTTGCTTTTGTTTCTTTTGCCTTCGTGGATGTATCTTGCAAGAAGTTACTGTGGCCGAGTTCAAAAAGGGTGTTGCCTGTGTTCGCCTCTAGGATTTTGATGGAATCTTGTCTCACATTTAGATCTTTCATCCATTTTGAGTTTCTCTTTGTGTTTGGTGCAAGAGAGTGGTCTAGTTTCATTCTTCTGCATGTGGATGTCCAATTTTCCCAGCACCATTTATTGAAGAGACTGTCTTTCTTCCAATGGATAGTCTTTCCTCCTTTATCGAATATTAGTTGACCATAAAGGTCAGAGTCTACTTCTGGGTTCTCTATTCTGTTCCATTGATCTATGTGTCTGTTTTCGTGCCAGTACCACACTGTCTTGAGGACCACAGCTTTGTAGTACAACCTGAAATCTGGCCTTGTGATGACCCAGATATGGTATTCTTTTTTAAAATTCCCCTGGCTATTCGGGGTCTTTTCTCATTCCACACAAATCTTAAAATAATTTGTTCTAACTCTCTGAAGAAAATCCATGGTATTCTGATAGGGATTGCATTAAATGTGTAAATTGCCCTGGGTAACATTAACATTTGCACAATATTAATTCTGCCAATTCTATCCCTACTCTCTGAAGAGTTTTGATCAGGACAGGATGCTGTTTTTTGTCAAATGCTTTCTCTGCATCTAATGAGAGGATCATATGGCTCTTGGTTTTTCTCTTGCTGATATGATGAATCACATTGATTGTTTTATGAGTGTTGAACCAGCCTTGTGTCCCGGGGATAAATCCTACTTGGTCATGGTGAATAATTTTCTTAATGTACTGTTGGATCCTATTGGCTAGTATCTTGTTGAGAATTTTTGCATCCTTGTTCATCAGGGATATTGGTCTGTAATTCTCCTTTTTGGTGGGGTCTTTGTCTGGTTTTGAAATTAAGGTGATGCTGGCCTCATAGAACGAATTTGGAAGTACTCCATCTCTTTCTATCTTTCCAAACAGCTTTAGTAGAATAGGTATGGTTTCTTCTTTAAACGTTTGATAGAATTCTCCTGGGAAGCCATCTGGCCCTGGACTCTTGTGTCTTGGGAGGTTTTTGATGACGGCTTCAATTTCCTCCCTGGTTATTTGCCTGTTCGGGTTTTTTATTTCTTCCTGTTCCAGTTTTGGTAGTTTGTGGCTTTCCAGGAATGCGTCCATTTCTTCTAGATTGCCTAATTTATTGGCGTATTGCTGTTCATAATATGTTTTTAAAATCGTTTGTATTTCCTTGGTGTTGGTAGTGATCTCTCCTTTCTCATTAATGATTTTATTAATTTGAGTCTTCTCTTTCTTCTTTTTAATAAGGCTGGCTAATGGTTTATCTATCTTATTAATTCTTTCAAAGAACCAACTCCTGGTTTTTTTGATCTGTTCCACAGTTCTTCTGGTCTCGATTTCGTTGAGTTCCGCTCGAATTTTAATTAACTCTCTTCTTCTGCTGGGTGTAGGATCTATCTGCTGTTTTTTCTCTAGCTCCTTTATGTGTAAGGTTAGCTTTTGTATTTGAGTTCTTTCCAGTTTTTGAATGGATGCTTGTATTGCGATGTATTTCCCCCTTAGGACTGCTTTTGCCGCGTCCCAAAGGTTTTGAACGGTTGTATCTTCATTCTCATTAGTTTCCATGAATGTTTTTAATTCTTCCTTAATTTCCTGGTTGACCCTTTCATCTTTTAGCAGGATGGTCCTTAACCTCCACGTGTTTGAGGTCCTTCCAAACTTCTTGTTGTGATTTAGTTCTAATTTCAAGGCATTATGGTCTGAGAATATGCAGGGGACGATCCCAATCTTTTGGTATCGGTCCAGACCCGATTTGTGACACAGTATGTGGTCTATTTGGAGAAGGTTCCATGTGCATTTGAGAAGAATGTGTATTCAGTTGAGTTTGGATGTAAAGTTCTGTAGATATCTCTGAAATCCATCTGGTCCCGTGTATCATTTAAAGCTCTTGTTTCTTTGGAGATGTTGTGTTTAGAAGACCTATCGAGTATAGAAAGAGCTAGATTGAAGTCACCAAGTATAAGTGTATTACTATCTAAGTATTTCTTCACTTTGGTTATTAATTGATTTAAATATTTGGGAGCTACCACATTCGGGGCATATATATTGAGGATTGTTAAGTCCTCTTGGTGGATAGATCCTTTAAGTATGATATAGTGTCCCTCTTCATCTCTCACTACAGTCTTTGAGGTAAATTTTAGTTTATCTGACATGAGGATGGCTCCCCTTGCTTTCTTTGAGGACCATTTGAATGGTAAATGGTTCTCCAACCTTTTATTGTCAGGCTGTAGGTGTCCTTCTGTCTCAAATGAGTCTCTTGTAGACAGAAAATAGATGGGTCTTGCTTTTTTATCCAGTCTGAAACCCTGCGCCTTTTGATTGGGTCATTAAGCCTGTTCACGTTCAGAGTTACTATTGACAGATATGAGTTTAGTGTCAGCATGATATCTATTCAGTCCTTGTTTTTGTAGATTGTTCCACTGAACTTCTTCTTAAAGGGGAATTTTAAGAGTCCCCCTTAACATTTCTTGCAGAGCTGGTTTGGAGGTCAGATATTGTTTCAGTTCCTGCCTGTCTTGGAAGCTCTTTATCTGTCCTTCCATTTTGAATGAGAGCCTTGCTGGATAAAGTATTCTTGGTTGCATGTTCTTCTCATTTAGGACCCTGAATATATCCTGCCAGCCCTTTCTGGCTTGCCAGGTCTCTGTGGAGAGGTCTGCTCTTACCCTAATACTCCTCCCCATAAAAGTCAGGGCTTTCTTGTGTCTTGCTGCTTTAAGTATCTTCTCTTTATATTTGGAATTTGCAAGCTTAACTATTAGATGTCGAGGTGTTGAACGGTTTTTATTGATTTTTTGGGGGGGATCTCTCTATTTCCTGGATCTGAATGCCTGTTTCCCTTCCCAGATTAGGAAAGTTTTCAGCTATTATTTGTTCAAAGACATATTCTGGCCCTCTGTCCCTTTTGGCGCCCTCGGAAACCCCAATTAAGCGTAGGTTTTTCTTCCTCAGACTGCCATTCATTTCCCTTAATCTATCCTCATGGTCTTTTAATTGTTTGTCTCTTTTTTTCCTCCGTTTCCCTCTTTGCTATCAACTTGTCTTCTAGGTCACTCACTGGTTGTTCTACCTCGTTAACCCTCATTGTTAGGACTTCTAGTTTGGATTACATCTCATTCAATTGATTTTTAATTTCTGCCTGATTAGATCTAAATTCTGCAGTCAGAAAGTCTCTTGAGTCCTTTATGCTTTTTTCTATAGCCACCATCGGCTGTATAATAGTGCTTCTGAATCGGCTTTCTGACATTGAATTGTAATCCATATTTTGTAACTCTGTGGGAGAGAGGACTGTTTCTGATTCTTTCTTTTGAGGTGAGGTTTTCCTTCTAGTCATTTTGCTCAGTGCAGAGTGGTCAAAAACAAGTTGTATTGGGAAAAGGAGGAAAAGAGAGAAAAGGAAAGAAAAGAGAAAAAGAAACAAGAAAAAAGGAAGAAAAAAAGAAAAAGAAAGAAAGGAAAAAAGGGTGGGGGAAGCAAACTAAATCAAGAAGAAAAAAAAAAGAAAAAACTTCAGGGGAGTATCTTCTGATTCTGTATACTTTACGTCCCTTGACTTCCTCTGGAACTTGTCCGTCTAGCTGGTCTTCTGGGGGATGGGCTTGTTGTGCTGATTTTCAGGTGTTAGCACTTGGGGGAGCTGCTCTGCCCCTTGCCGGGTCAGGGCTCAGTGGGGGTTGTTTACCCCCGGAGGCCCCAGGAGGTACAACCCCAGTGGCAGTGGCCAGCCCTGGAGCCCTGGATTCAGCTACCACAGTAGCTATGGAGCTCTCTGTCTGCAGGGCCTGGAGGCTCCGGGGCGGGGCCGCTGATCTGCTCAGCTGGGGCAGGAGCATCCTTGCTGTCCTGGGCCCTCCCGGCCTCTGCCTGTCCTGGGGGGAGGCCGGATCCTGGGCTTTGTCCCGGCGCCCTGTGCTCCGGGGCCTGCGCTGTTGGATTCGTGCTCCCGGCCGCACAGCCGCCTCCGTGGAGCCTCTCTGATCTGCTCCCAGAGCCGCGCAGCCCCCTCCGCACGGAACCTCTTCCTCTGCCAGAGCCACCTCGGAGCTGCTCCCGGCCGCGCAGCCCCCTCAGCGCGGAGCCGACGCCCGAGCCCCTCCGAGCTGCTCCGGTCGTGCGGCATGTGCTGCAGTCTTTTCGGGAGCTTGGAGGTGGGGTATGGCGCACTGTCCTGGGCACGCAGGTGTCTGTTACTGTCCCGGGGAGCCTGAGGGCATCCCCGCCCTCCTGGGGTCCTGCTCTAACTCCCTGCGGGCCCCTTTCCGCCCGGGAAGGTCGGTGCAGCTCCTGCTTCTCCGGGACGGGGCTCTCCTGTCCTGGGGACACTCGCCCCGGCCTTAGCCCGGCTCCTCGCGGGGCCCCTCCCCCTGGGATGACTTTTGTTTCTTTATTCAACACCCCCCCCATAGAAGCCTGAACTCTTCTCATTGTAACATTCCAGCTAGTCTCTCTTTAAATCTGAGGCCGAATTAGTAGATTTTCAGGATGATTTGAAGGTTTTCTAGGTAATTTGGTGGGGACAGGTGATTTGGAGACCCTACTCTTCCGCCATCTTGCCCCTTACCCTCTGGTCAAATGTTTTTTGAGTTTGTCATATACTTATCCTTTATTTGTTAATATACTGTATTACATTAATTGATTTTTGGTAAATCCTACTTGGTCATATATTTTTACATGTTGATGGATTTGGTTTGCTACTATTTTCTTGAGGAATTCTATGTCTCTGTAGAAGATATATTGTCTGTAGTTTTCTTTCTAACTGATGTTCCTTGTCTGGTTTTGGTATCAGCATAATACAGAATGAACTGGGAAATGTTCCTTTCATTTTAATTATTTCCAAAGTGTTTGTAAAGGAAATCTGTTCATTCTTCTTTAAATATTTGGTGGAATTCACCAGTGAGGCTGGGTTACGGGCTACTCTTTTAATTAGCAATTAAATTTATTAATTTGTTATATAGTTATATTGAGGTTTTCTTTTTTTAATATTTATTCATTTACTTATGATAGACATAGAGAGAGAGAGAGGCAGAGACACAGGCAGAGGGAGAAGCAGGCACCATGCCAGGAGCCCGACGTGGGACTCGATCCCGGGACTCCAGGATTGCACCCTGGGCCAAAGGCAGGTGCCAAACCGCGGAGCCACCCAGGGATCCCCATATTGAGGTTTTCTAATTCTTCTTGAGTCAGTTTTGATAGTTTTATCTTTTTAAGAAATACTATTTCATCTAGGTTATCTAATTTGTTGGCATACATTTGTTCATTATTTCCTCTACATTTTTTTCCCTGTAAGTTGGTAGTGAAGTCCTTTCTCTTATTCCTGGGTTTAATAATTTGAATCTTCTTTTTTTCTTTTTCTTTTAGTCAGTCTAGCTAATGGTTTATCAGTTTTGTTGATTTTTTCTAAGAACTAAATTTTGATATTTACTTAAATGTTTAATCCTTACATCTTTGATAGGCTTCTCTATTCCCTTCTTTCTAAACATGAAAAAATAGGTTTTAATGTGAGTAACACATTTAAAAACCAACATATCCTTGAAGACAGACATTTATTGTTCACTTAATATATAGACAGTCTCAGGCTAGTACAATACTCAGTGATTGGTATAATTCTATCTTATTCTGTTTTAGCCACTTTTAAAAGTTTATAATTTGTCCACTTGAGCCCCATCATCATGTTAGCATTTCAACCCATGTATCAGTATTCTGGCCAGCAGGAAATAGACTAGCCCTTCCATTCTTGAAAAGACTTTCTTCAATTTTCACATACCACTTCCATTAACAACATTTTGGTCTGATTCTACTATGTGGACCCACTAAGCCAAAAAAGAGTCTGGAAACTGAACTCTAATTATTGAGGAAATAAGGGAAGACTACTTATCAAAGGATATATTCTTATATAAGTTTGTAGTGATATTTAGTATGTATACATATTTTGAAATTATATAAAGGCATTTTATTACATACTGCATTTCACATTGTGATTTTTAAAAATATATTTAACAGCATTTAAGAAAAAAATAAAACAATATTCTTTGTGTGTGTGTGTGTGTGTATAGTATGTGTGAGGGTTTTTGATGATTCAGATGTAATGATTATGAAGGTGAACATTTGTGATCTCTTCACAATTTCCTTTTCCTGTCTATTCTACTTTCATTCCTGTTTCTTTCTTAGAAGTTTAAAATATTTTTTCTAAGCTTTATAATCAGTTAGAGTACTCATTTCCAGATCATTGTATGGACAAGAATTATCTGGTACATTTATTTAAAATATGGATTCCAGGTTCTAACCCAATAAATTATTCATTAGGTCTGGGGTAGAGCTTAAAATTTGCATAATTAACAAGAACGCCAGATTGTTCTGGCCACAGTATTTGAAAAAAATTTACTGAGTTAGGATATTTGGTGATTAACTTATTTAAAAAAAAACAAAAAAAATGAATTTGACAACTAAGACATATATTTCTCATTTCTAATGACTTTTATGAGTACGGCTTCCATTACTTAACTTAAAATGGAGCCTTAACCTTAGTTAATTTAAAACAAAACTTTAAAATATCATTATATTAGTTAAATTTTTCATGAAAGCAATAAAAGGAGATGGGGAAAGGTCTCTTAATTCAACTTGTAAACAGACAATCCTGGTTGGATAGAACCCTTAGAATAAAATAATCAGAACATTGTCTTATATTGGAAAGATCAAATAATTTTCTTTTCTGTGACAAAACTTGTGTCTCTTAACTCAGCCTTTGAGATATATCTCATCCAATTCTTTTACATTCACATAATTTTCTAATTAGTTGCAATACCATATTATCAGCATGGGGTTTTATTCTACCATAGATGTGTATTACTATATCATTAATTTTTTTAAAACAATTTAAACTATAACAAGTAGTATATGATCTCAATATTGGAAAAAAATAAAAATGTGCCTACATACACAAACATACACATATATACTTAGAAAAAAGACTATAAGGATATATATCAACCTGACAAAATGTTAACAAGGTTTATTTTTGGATTGTGGTTTTACATGTGATTTTTGTTTTTATTTTGTGCTGTGCTTTCTATATTACATTTTCTCTATTTTACTTATATAATAAGAAAAAAGCTATTTTTTTGAAAAAAGCTATTTTTAAATAATAGTGCATTAAATTAAAATGTACAATCTGCCCATTGAGATTTAATATGACTGATTTAAATGGATATACAGACCTGTAATCCTAGTAAATCTACTAACAAAAAAATTATCAGTTTGCATTTTTTAAATATGACCTTTATTCTATTGTACATCAGATGCATTATTAAAAATTGTTTGCGTATTCATTTGGTGCTGATGAAGGAACTGATGATATGAATTCTTCAGTTCTATTATTGGCCATGCCACAAATTCCTTTGTTTCTGAAGCAGGCTACTATCATATGTGAGTCTTCTTGAGTGATTGTTTGCATTTCTTAGAAGACCTAGATATAAATAGTAGAAGTTCGATCTTTAGAGTATATCTTAGCAAGGTTTCAACACCTTTCTTGTTCAGAAAACAGCAGTGCCACTAAATCCCCATACATCCCATGGAATATTTTGTCATTAGTCTTCTCTTTTTCTGAACACAGACTGGTTAGCATCTGAATCCAAATTTTAAAAAGAAGATCTCAGGACTGGAAATAAATCAATTTTAAGATCTTAAAGCTTCAAATGAGCAAAATTCTACATATCCTTTGGAAATATTTCATTCTAACAGTATTTTTCCCCCAAACTGTTTTGTGTGCAGGGCTGGGAAAGTTGGGGATGAAATTGAATTGTAGGATAGTTAGCACACAGTTGAGAAACTGGGACAAACACACGAAGGAAACTAACACAACAACAAATCAGGAGAACCAATGGAATATGATATAAGAAAAATAGTCCTTAAGAAATAAAGAAACTAACATTTTTTGAGCACCAACTATGTATCACTCTCTAGTTGCTGGGGCAGCAAGTAAAGAGTGGAGTCAAATATTACCAGAGAATTTGGATTCAATTAAAGATTAATAAGAGATAAATTATATCATAACTTTATTTCAAAGTAATTAGTTATTATTTTGCATAAATTTAGACTTGAATATGTAAGCAAGACTTTATTTTGGCAGCTATTTACATTTTTTAGTTTTTATTTTATCAAAATTAAACAGGTCCATGATTTAAATAGTCAAATAATCCTATGAGGCATATTAAGGCATATTCCCTAATGAGGCATATTCCCATATGAGGCATATTTCCTAATTCCCTTTAGCCCATATTTACTACTACCTAGAGATAACCAATCTCATTCTTTTAACTGATCATTTTGGTATATTTTTTTAAAGATTTATTTATTTATTTATTTATTTATTTATTCAGAGAGAGCGAGAGAGGCAGAGACACAGGCAGAGGGAGAAGCAGGCTCCATGCAGGAAGCCCGACGTGGGACTCCATCCCTGGTCTCCAAGATCACACCCTGGGCTCCAGGCGGCGCTAAGCCGCTGCGCCACCGGGGCTGCCCACTATTTTTTCTAATTATCTAATTCTCTCTTACCATATGATGAGGCATTAGTTAATTCTTTTTTACAACCTTCACTACACTTCCTTTGTCCCATTCTCTCAATATAGTTAGTTCTTTTACATGATAGGATGAAGTAAATGCTTCATTCTTCTGAGTATGTATTATCTATGTGGACGTGTCCTTTCTTACTCAACTTTTGGTTCTCCCCTCAGTTAACAGTTATTTTGGTTTTGATTGATTAGTTTTCTGTGTGTTTATCTCTAATTTAGATCCTGTTGTATAAATCTTATTTCACATATTCAAGCACAATTTTATTAATGTCCTTCCAAGAATCAAGTTTTGGTGACTATGATAGAGTCTCTTTTTCTCATTCCCTTTCTGAGTATTTACCCCAATTTTAGAGTTCATATCCTCTAATACCTTCGTGAGAAAGGGTGCCTGAGTGGTGCAGTTTTTGAACTTGCATATCTGAAAAGTTTTTATTCTATCCTTATTTTGATTGATAGCTCATAGGCATAGAATTCTAGGTTGAAAATAATTTTCCCTAAATCTTGAAATCATTGTTTCATTCTCTTCTAGCTTCCAGTATTCCTGAGAAGTTTGATATTCTGTGATATATTCCCTTGTGCCAAGAAAGTTCTTTCTCCTTGAATCCTTTAGGAACTTTTTCTCTCTTCTAGAGTTCTAAAGTTTTATGATGATATGTTTTGGTGAGCTTGTTTTTATCCACTGTGCTAGGTAATTGATGAGCCCTTTCAGTATGGAAACTAATGTACATTAGGCCTGGGACATTTTAATAAATTGTTCATTTGATTATTTTCTTCCATCTGATTTCTCTAGTCTCTCTGCAACTCCTATCATTAGAATCTTGGATCTCTTGGATAGGTCTTCTGTTTTTACTGTCCTTTTTCTTTCATTTTCTACCTCTTTGCCTTTTTGCTCTTTCTGGAATAGTTCTTAGACTTTATCTTTTAAGCCTTCTTATTAGGTTTTAACATATAACAAGCTATTTTTAATTTTCAAAGCCCTTCATTGTCCTTTGATGTTCCTTTTTATAGCAAAAGTTCTTGTTTCATGATTCATGAGTTAATAATTTCTATATCTGAGGATTTTTTTTGTATTATTTTTCATTCATAGTCTTTGTTTCCTGCAAGTTATTTTGTCATATTTGTTCTGAAATTCACTGGACATTTTTATTCATATGACTAGTGATCTCTGAGTGACACAATATAGTTTAGTGTTGGGCACTAAAAAGCAGATTGGAAGTTCTGTGTGTAGGATAAGTTTTATTGACTGGCTTTGTGGTAGTGTGACCTGACTAATTTCTTTAGATGATACCTGGATTTTCTAATCTCTTTACTAAAAAGTATAAACCTGGGTGCCAGCATTCTGGAATCTCAGTGAGGGAAAATTATGTGGTTTTTTTATATTCAACATATAAATTTCACATAATCCCCTGTTTTAATACGGTAGCCTCATCCTTAGTTATACTTAGTTTCTCCCATTCCAGAGACCCTCTATATTACCTTTGCCAGAGAATTGACTGTCATTATTTTTCCATGGATAGGGAAAAAGCAGTATGTCAGCTACATGAAATAGAAAAGACACTTGAGTTGTAACTCCTCAAGGAAATTCAAGTGAATGTTTTAAACCAATATTCCTGTTTTTAAACTCATTCATCTCCCAGTGGTTCTTGGCACTACCCTCCTAAAGTTTTCAGGAGCACAATGATATAAAATTGATTCCTTCTTGGATTTCTCCACTATAACAATTTAGTTTTTCTGAGTGTATCAAGTTTCTCTTCATCCATCTGCTTTGTGCATTGCAAAATTTTGTTTCCTATTGTTTTGGTCCTATTAATATTGTTATATTATGCAACCTTCCACTTTAATCTTTTGGCTATCATTTTAATGGAATTTTAGGAGAGTGACAAGACATTCATTCAAGCACCATGCTTTCTGATTTGTAGAAGCATGGGGTATTCCCTTTCATAAGCTTAAATTAGGTCTCAGCTTAAAAAGCTTAAATGTCACTTCCTTGAAGAAGCTTTCCTAAACTATCTCAGGTAACTCCTCAGTCCTCCATGATTTCCTAAGTCAGTGCCTCACCTTTTTTCTCCACACAGAAATCACAATTTTTATTCATTTTGTTTTATAATATTAAGAGGTTTTTGGGCTTTCCCCCAAACTAGACTGTTAGCTGCTTGAGGAAAGGAGGGAACAAATGTCTTTCTTATTTCCCAGCACTTAAAAAAGCACCAGGTGTGGAGGAGGCATTAAATAAGTATGTATTTAATTTGGTCTGTAAATATAAAGTGATATTAAAACACTGCCCCAAACCTTTTAAATGGAAGATCAAAACAGAATATGGAAAAACAAAGAAAAGCAAAACAAAATAAGGCTCAATTTTATAGAAGGCAGCTATTTTCTTCTCACTCTTCAATTGTAATCCTGCATTCCCTCCTCACACTGATCCCATAGCATTACTCCTTTTATGTGTTGTTGTTCTATCAGTTAAGAAATCAGAGAATGCCAGAATCAATAAGAATCCTGTATGGTTTCTGTAAAAAAAATAAAAAATAAAATAAAAAGTTCACAAAGCCTCAGATTTTTCTGGCCTTCTAAAGTCCTGCTAATGCAGGACTTTTTTTTTTTTTTTAATTGAATCTGGCCTATGAAGGGCAAAACATTTTGGAGCTGGAAAATGTTTGAATTACTGCAATATTAGAAAAGAAACCAATTCATCAAATGGCACAGCTGCTCACTGTATGATCATTATGATCCTTGTTATTTGGGTGCTGGTTGGTATTTATATCTCATTAGTTCTCTTATATACCATCAAGCGATCTGCATTTAGGGAATAGAGAAAAACTAAAATATATTCAGTTCCAAGCTGCCAAAAACACATAAAAGAATGGATTCAGGTTTAATTCACTGTAGACCAGTTATTAAAAAAAAAAAAAAAAACTGGGATTTGAGAAGTTTGCATTTGTGTGTGTGTGTGTGTGTGTGTGTGTGTGTGTGAATGTGTGTATTTATAGGAGATGAAGAGACAGCAGGAGTAAACTTCTTCAGAAGATATTTTCAATTTTAAATAGTTGACACTTTCTCTCATTACTCACTGACCTTGCATAGTTGGACTGCTGTCAAAATGAGATTTTTTAATCCATCGCTTCATTGGTGTCTATTTATTGGTATATATATAACATTTTATAATACATTAATAAAAATGTCAGTTCTCCATTCGTAATTAATGAATTATGTGTTCCACAACTAAAGTCATGTTTCTGCTATACTACCACACACACACACAAAAAAAGTGGACATATTAGTGTTTGTGAAAACACAACTGGTCACAACCAAATGTTAATGATCTTGGCTGGTCATTATAAATAGCAACAAACCAGATTATCATATATTGATGAGGAAAAATCATCATAATGACTCCATTGAAATTATCATGCTATATTTCTCTCTCTCTTCTGTCCCACTAGTCCCACACACATGCACCCACGAAAGCCCATGTAAAGACATAGTGAGAAGGTGGCCATCTATTAGCCAGGAAGAGAGCTCAGCTAGATCAGCTGAAATCAGCTATGATCTCAAAAATCAGCTATGATCTCAAACCTTGATCTTAAACTTCCAGCCTACAGAACTGTGAAAAACTAAATGCCTGTTGCTTAAGCCACTCAGTCTGTAGTACTTGGTTATGGCATACCTAGCTAAGATAAAAGAGTTTTTATACTCCTCATGCAAATTTCCCATAATCATGCTACATTTAATAAAATTGAGAAATTAACATTAGCACAATATTATTAACAACACTATATAATTTAAATAGATTAACCTGATTTTTCCATTTTTTATTGAAGTTTGATTTGCCAACATATAGTATAACTCCCAGTGCTCATCCCATCAAGTGCCCTCCTCAGTGTTCGTCATCCAGTTACCCATCCCCCTGCCAGGCTCCCCTTCCACTACCCTTTGTTTGTTTCCCAGAGTTAGAAGTCTCCCATGGTTTGTCTCCCTCTCTAACTTTTCCCACTCATTTTCCCTGATTTCCCTCACAATCCCCTTCACTATCTCTTTTATTCCCCATATAAGTGAAACAATATGATGATTGTCCTTCTCCGATTAACTTACTTCATTCAGCATAATACCCTCCAGTTCCATACATGTCAGAGTAAATGGTGGGTATTCGTCCTTTTTAATGGCTGAGTAATATCATATATGTATATATATATGTATATATTGTATATATACAATATATCACAATATGTATATCACATACATATGTATACACACAATATGTATATCACATACATATATGTGTTTGTGTGTGTGTGTGTGTATCACTTCTTCTTTATGCATTCACCTGTCAAGAGACATTGGGGTGCAGGTGTCCTGTCATTTCACTACATCTGTATCTTTGGGGTAAATACCCAGTGGTGCAATTGCTGGGTAATAGAGTAGTTCTATTTTTATCTCTTTGAGGAACCTCCACACTATTTTCCAGAGTGGCTGTACCAGTTTGCTTTTCTAACAAAAGTGCAAGAGGGTTCCCTTCCTCCACATCCTCTCCAACATTTGTTGTTTTCCCGTCTTATTTATTTTCACCATTCTCACTGCTGTGAGGTGGTATCTCATTGTGGTTTTGATTTGTATTTCCGTGATGGCCAGTGATGCACAGCATTTTCTCATTTGCTTGTTGGCCATGTCTATGTCTTCCTCTTTGAAATTTCTGTTCATGTCTTCTGCCCAATTCATGATTGGATTGTTTGTTTCTTTGCTGTTGAGTTTAGTAAGTTCTTTATAGATCTTGGATACTAGCCCTTTATCTGATAGGTCATTTGCAAATAACTTCTCCCATTCTGTAGGTTGTCTTTTACTTTTGTTAACTGTTTCTTTTGCGCTGCAGAAGATTTTTATCCTGATTAAGTCCCAATAGTTCATTTTTGCTTTTGTTTCTTTTGCCTTCATAGATGTATCTTGCAAGAAGTTACTGTGGCAGGTTCAAAAAGGATGTTGCCTGTGTTCTCCTCGAGTATTTTGATGGATTCTTCTCTCACATTTAGAACTTTCATCCATTTTATCTTTGTGTACGGTATAAGAGAATGGTCCAGATTCATTCTTCTGCATGTGGATGTCCAATTTTCCCAGCACCATTTATTGAAGAGAATGACCTTTTTCCAGTGGATAGTCTTTCCTGCTTTGTCGAATATTAGTTGACCATAGAGTTGAGGGCCCATTTCTGGGTTCTCCATTCCATTGATCTATGTGTTCATTTTTGTGCCAGTACCACACTGTCATGATGATCACAGCTTTGTAATACAGGTTGTAATCGGCATTGTGATGCCCCCGGCTTTGGTTTTCTTTTTCAGTATTCCGCTGGCTATTCAGGGCCTTTTCTAATTCCACACAAATCTTAAGATTATTTGCTCTAACTTTCTGAAGAAAATCCATGGTATTTAATAGGGTTTGCATTGAACATGTAAATTGCCCTTGGTAGCATCAGTATTTTCACAATATTAATTCTTCCAATCCATGAGAATGGAGTATTTTTCCATCTCTTGTGTCTTCCTCAATTTCTTTCAAAAGTATTCTGTAGTTTTTAGGTTATAGATCCTTTACCTCTTTGGTTAGGTTTTTTCCTAGGTATCTTCTGCTTTTGGGTGCAATTGTAAATGGGATTGATTCCTTAATTTCTCTTTCTTCAGGCTCATTGCTAGTGTAATAAGCCAGAGAAATGCCACTGATTTCTGGGCATTGATTTTGTATCCTGCCACATTGTTGAATTGATGTAGGAGTTCTAGCAATCTTGGGGTGGGGTATTTTGGTTTTCTACGTACAGTATTATGTCATCTACAATGAGGGAGAGTTTGACTTCTTTGCCAATTTGAATGCCTTTTGTTTCTTTTTGTTGTCTGATTGTTGAGGCTAGGACTTCTAGTACTATGTTGAATAGCAGTGGTGAGAGTGAACATCCCTGTTGTGTTCCTGATCTTAGGAGAAAGACTCAGTTTTTCCCCATTGAGAATGATATTCTCTGCGGGATTTTCCTAGATGCCTTTTAAGATATTGAGGAATGTTCCCTCTATCCTTACACTCCAAAGAGTTTTGATCAGGAATGGATGTTGTATTTTGTCAAATGCTTTCTCTGCATCTATTGAAAGGATCATATGGTTCTTGTTTTTTCTCTTGTTGATGTGATCTATAATGTTGAATGTTTTACAAGTGTTGAACCATCCTTACATTATGGGGATAAATCCCACTTGGTCATGGTGAAAATCTTCTTAGTGTACTGTTGGATCCTATTGGCTGGTATCTTGTTGAGAATTTTTGCACCCTTGTTCATCAGGGATACTGGTTTATAATTCTCCTTTTTGGTGGAGTCTTTGTCTGATTTTGGAATCAAAGTGATACAGGCCTCATAAAACAAGTTTGGAAGTATTCCATCCCTTTCTATCTTTCAGAACAGCTTTAGTAGAATAGGTATTGTTTCTTTTTTAAATGCTTGATAGAATTCCCCTGAGAAACCATCTGGCCCTGGACTTTTGTGTCTTGGGAGGTTTTTGATGACTGCTTCAGTTTCCTTGCTAGTGATTTACCAGATTTTTATATTGTCCTTTTGCTATTCCAGAATCCAATCCAGGATTCTACATTGCTTTTATTTGCCATGTCTCCTAAATATCTTTCAGTGTGTAACAACTTATCAGTTTTTCCTTATCTTTCACAATCTTTACTGATGTTGTTGATTTTGACTTTTGTCTGATGTTTTCTAATGATTTGTCTATGGATTATGGATTTGTGTGATGTATAGAACAACAGGTGATGTTACATTCTTGTGTAATATCAAGGGGTCAGTAATATCAATATAACTTATTACTCTAATCTTTTTTTAGAAACATTTTATTTATTTATTTATTGGAGAAAGAAAGCAAGTAAGTGGGAGGAAGGGCAGAGGGAGAAAGAGAATCTCTAGCAGACTCCATGCTGAACTTGGAGCCTGAAGTGGGGCTCTATCTCATGACCCTGGTACCATGACCTGAGCCAAAATCAAGTGTCAGACTCTCAAATAATGGAGCCACCCAAGTGTCCCTACTACTGGCAACCTTAACTGTGATTACTTGGTTAAAGTGTTATTTGTTAGATTTCTACACGACAAAGTTACTACTTTTCCCTTTCCATACTATTTTCATTAGAAATGAGTCACTAAATCCAGACATACACAAAGGAAGGGAAAATTAAATTCCACATGCTTTAGGGATGAGTATCAAATAATTTATGGGTATGTGTTAGAAAAATACCATTGTAATTAATATTTTGGGGGTGATATTTTGAGACTATACAAATATCCTCTTTTCTCTAATGTTTTACACAATAATTTTAGCATCTATCCATTGATATTGCTTTCAGGATTTATTACTGTGGTTGGTATTCTAAGGTGATTTTCTAGTTTCCTCATTTCTTCTACAGTTATCAATTGTAATTCTTCTGTAAAAAAGGTTTATTCCATTTTCTCATTATTTATATTTTTTTATTTATTCAACTATTTATATCATAATGGATTCATGGATTTTTATTTTATTCTTTGGGTCATAATACATATTAGTATTTATTTTGTTACTCAAATTCTTGTGGCTTTGGTCATTGAGAGTTCTGTTAGATTTACTACTATGTTCTTTTTTTTTCTTTCTTTTCTTTTTTTTTCTTACTTTCTTGGACTACAAGATGTTACAAGGACATCATGTATTTTTCCTGCTGTAGCTCTTGAATCAGCCATTTACCAAGTATCCCTGGCTCCTTTTATTGGATAATAGTATTTGGAAATCAAGATCTGGGGACACCTGGGTAGCTCAGTCAGTTAAGTGTCTGCCTTTGTCCCAGATCATGATCCCAAGGTCCTGGGAATGAGCCCCATGTTGGGCTTCCTGCTCCACAGGGATCCTGCTTCTCACTGTCCCTCTGCCTGCTGCTACTCCTACTTGTGCTCTCTCTCTCTCTCTCTCTCTGTCAAATAAATAAATAAATAAAATCATTTAAAAAATCAAGATCTGGTTGCTAGATATGCAAAGCTAAGAAATGTTTGCAGATATGCTAACCCATTTATACATACACATTCATATTTACTCCTTTATCTATGTGTGTATACAAATTTAAATACACAGTTGATATTGATATTTCCAAGTCTAACCCAACACTACAGGATTCATTCTAACATTCCTCCTTTATTTTTTTTATAAAATCTTTTTTCTCCCACTGTGAAACCTCACTCATACAATCTATATTTAATAATTTGTTCAAACAGTATACATGTAGTTTCAGATTTGCTTATCTGTTTTACTGTGAGAAATTTACCAATTACAGTCTAGTAATTTAGTAGTTTTTGTTTTGTTATGTGTTTAGCTTAATCCTATTTTATCAAAACATTGTATTATAGAGTCAGGTAAGTTTCTTTCTTCACCACCTTCATAAAGGTTTTTAAACCCTATTTGAGGAGATTTTCTTCAGTAGTTCTTGGATGTCATTCCAGAATTTTTTATTTTCACCAGCATTCCAGTGATTCTTATGCAGATAAACTGTGGACCTCATTTTATGACTTAATAGCCTAGGATATATTGAGAATAAATTGAACACATCCCCATCTTTCAATCCTGTAGTGCCCAAATGAGTTAAAGAAAACAACATCAAAAGATATTTCATTAAGCCAAGCCAGAAAGGAGCATTATGTGTTCTCCTTGGAGATTTAACTTTCCTTCTCATATTTACTTTCTCAGCACTTCTTCTACACTGAGTTCTACTTATATGATTCTAAGGAAGAAGGATGTCAAATAAAACAGAGCTTCTAGTTCCTCCTTCAGTATTATCTGGTAACAGAAACCGGGAAACAATTTTTAGGAAACTGAGAGATCAGAAATTATTCAACTTAAAACAAGAGCAAGCTGAGGTTATCTCCTTTGTAACATTGAATTTTTGGGGATGCCTGAGTGGCTCAGCAGTTGAGCATCTGCTTTCGGCTCAGGGCATGATCCTGAACTCCCAGAATGGAGTCCCATATTGGGCTCCCTGCATGGAGCTTGCTTCTCCCTTTGTCTATGTCTCTGCCCCTCTGTGTGTGTCTCTCTCATGAATAAATAAATAAAACCTTTAAAAAAACATTGAATTTGTTGTTTATTATGATAAGCATTCTGGCACTTTACTGCTTTGGATTTCATTGCTTCAGCACAATAAGGCATGAGAGCTACTACTTTCAGCAAGCAGTATTCATAATAAAGCCCTTTACTTTTTGTTTGTAAGTTCCAGAAAACTTTACTAATGCTAATTTCTGTTGCAGATTTAAAAGTAGGATGGTTTGATTATTGTTGTTTTGGAGATGACAAAAGAGAAACACATAATGGAAATAAGAATTCAGTATTCAAATCACTAATGTAATAATCCAGATTAACACTATAAATTTCAAGGATGAAAACCTTTTGTTGGTGTGTTCTCTCTATCTTATTGGGCATTTCCAGGGACATTTACTTACATAAACTTTGAAGAACAATCTCTGTTCATGGTGACATGCAGAAGTTAAAATATGACCCAAATATGGTAAAGATGCTTTTAATTTTTTTAAAAAACTTTTCAAGCTTCTACTCTAAGGTAATGACTCTTTTTTCACCCCAAAGTAATATTTCTTATCTTGAGATATGATAACTGAAGACCATTTTATGACATACCAGCTCCAGTTAGCTGTATAAAGATGCTAGCATTTCAATGAGAAAAATACCACTCTATGTCTTAATAATACAGTGATGTTATTAAATAGAATGAATTGTTTTCATAGTAAAAATCTCCAACCCGCTTTGAGGAACTTTATTATTCAACAGGTAATCATCAGCAGGACAGCTCTCTAATAATTAGCATTTGGTACTTTGTTGGAATTCATAATTCAGAATAGCAGTAAAAGGAAATTCATTCAGAGATTAGTTTATTGGATTCGGATGCAGTTTTAAGAAAAAAAAATCAGAAGTCTATGTGCCTTAGAAATAATGTAATGCATTTCTCATCATTATTTTGCCTTATATAATGTGTTCTTATTACCTTTTCTAATTTAGAGGCTAGGTTACTATAAGCCAACAAATATGTCTTTATTGTGTGTCTTACTCTGACTTTTCCTCTCATCTTCCTCCATAACCCCTATATCCAGCCCCTATGCACTCAGCCACTTGCTGATAATAAACTGTCCTTCTACTCTGAAAACTAAGTGAGCCACACTCCACAAATCCTCAGCAATCAATGAGAACCAAGGGGAAATGGAAGTTCAGACTGCATTCAATCTTACAGGTGGCACTACTATGCTCTGAATCTGGTCAATGGATACACTTACTTTAGAAGGATATGAACCAGTGGAAAATAGGTATTTTGCAAATATCAAACTATTATGCCCTTTCATTCCTCTGAGTTTTAGTACCTGAAAATTGGCTATTTAGCAAAAATCTGTATATGTTTTACATGAGTTATTTGACATAACTCAACACCCTTCAATCTTGAGAGAATACAAATACTATACATGATTGTATTACATAATAATATTACCTTCAGGTAATAGAGACATTGCTGCATGGTGATATGGCAGGTTTAAATGCTGTTAGAGTAAAAATTCCTTGTTCAATTGAGCTTAAATGAAATAAAAAGACATGATTTGCTTAGCCTGGACATTATTCTCAGTATAGTACAGAGATTAAGCATTTAAGTCATATTGAGAGAGACACTTTGTCCTTAAGGGATCTATAAACAACATCTATCACATTCAAGGAAAGATTTCTCATTTGAGCTTCTAGAAATATTCCCAGGGTATCTTTCACCTCTGCCAGCTGTTGTCAAAGTCTGACAGTGGATGTATCAGTAAGACAATGATGCCTAAATTACTGTACCTTGTCAATTCCATATGGAATGGTTTGGTCACCCATACCCTGACCATGATTTTACTCAAAGGAAAAGTAAATGTAGAAGAAACATTAAAAAATTAAAATGTCTCTCTAACAAGTTGTCAAGTAGAGATTTTTTTGTTCAATACTCAGCTATCTTTAAAATTGTCACCCAACCTAATTATTAATATTAAGTTTTTCATTATTATACTGTAAAACTTTGAAGGATTTAGATTTTGAGGGCAAAGCAATGTAGACATGTATATCTAGATAATTGCCTCTGGGAATTTTAATTCAATGGCATATTCATACAATTCTATATTTTCTACAGCAGAGAATATTAGAGGAAGAGAATATTATGTTCCCATATCCAATTACGGAAAAAGAGATCATTATAGCCAACTTGGCAATAAGGTCATAGCAATGGAGAAAACAGTGTTCATACCCAGATTTAAGTCTTCTCGTAGCTTCCAGTACAAATGAAAGTATAGGTAGGAAAGAGAGAATATATATATGAAAGGTAACAAAGAAGGCAGAGACCTAAGCAGTAGCTTATGTCAGAAAAGAAATGAAGACAGACCTCACTGGAATGTGTCAAAGAAATCTTTACTATGTCAATGAAGCCTTCTGAGGATACCAGTGTTGCCCTGGTATCGCTGAATATCATTTCATCAAAAAAAAGAAAATATCACAAGGTCATGTTCCTACTATATGTCAAGCCCTGTGCTCAGTATCTTATATATGTGTGATCTCCTTTAATTTTTTTTAAGAACACTATGGAGATAAGAAAATGTATTTAAAGAGATTAAAGAAGTTATGTATTTTACCTAATTCTGCCACCTATTATCTATCTATAATTGAACTTCTGACCAAAAGTGTATCAACTCAGGCATACTTACTTAGTTATGATTAGGAAATTTTGAAAGTTGAAGATGGCTAAAAAACCCTCCTTAGCCACTATGAGTGGTTCCTCATAATCTTACCACTCTGATTTTGTAAACTCTTGGTCCATTATCAGAAAGTTCCTCTATATCCAGTGTTTCTCTGAATGTTTCTTTCATTTGCTTACCTACTTTGAAACTTGGCAATTCCCTGAAAACATTTTTTCATTTTGATGCCATCATTCTAGTGGGCACCATTTTGTTTTCCTTTCATAATCCATAAAACGCAAATGTTGAGATTGGCATCCTTGTTGCTCCCCAATTTCTTACACACTTTTACACCCTATACCTCCTGCTAAAAACTCTGTTCTTATTAGATCACATAGTCATTAGAGTTCACCTTATTTCAATAGCAGTAACTTGGAAAATTTTAATCTATTTGGATTATTCATTTTTGGGGGTATTGAGTATTATAAGACAATTTTCCAACGAGGAAATACAGATAGCCAACAGACACATGAAAAAATGCTCAAATCACTGCTATCGTCAAGGAAACACAAACCCAAACTACAAACGAGATATCACCTCATACCTTTCAGATTGACCAAAAACAACAACACAAGAAACAACAGGTGTCAGCAAGGGTGTGGAGAGAGGGAACTCTCTTGCACTGTTGGTAGTAATATAAACTAGTGCAGCCAACGTGGAAAACAGTATGAAGATTCCTTTAAAAAATAAAAATAAGGAGAGAGAGAGAAGATGAAGACAGAGTATAGGACCCTAAGCTTCTCTTGTCCCATGAACACAAGATCACTAACAAATCATTTTAACACCCCCAAAATCAACTGACAGGAAGAAAAGAAACTGACAGAACAAACTCCACAACTAAAGGGAGAGAAAGCTTAGTGGTTTAGCACTGCCTTCAGCCCAGGGCCTGATCCAGGATCGAGTCCCATGTCGGGCTCCCTGCATGGAGCTTGCTTCTCCCTCTGCCTGTGTCTCTGCCGCCTACCCCCCCCCCCCGTCTCTCATGAATAAATAAATAAAATCTTTTAAAAAGTAGGTAGGAAGTACAGAGACATGGTTTAGGGGAGAAATGAATCGCATATGCTGTGCAGGGGTGGGAACTATGGTCATAGAAAAAGGTGAGAAAGAGTGGAGCACACAGGGGAAGGCAAAAGAGAACATTTCCCCAAAGTCATTGCCTGGGAAAGTGAGAAGGGCTGACTTACATGAGTTCTTGACATTAGTAGGGATTAAAGCTTGGAGTTTTAAAGGCAAGGGGCTTGGCAGCAATAGAGCCCAGAGGGCACTGCTCTATTCCTGGAGAAAGAAGACAGACATTGTATTAGCAGGTACATATAGTGATTTCAAGAAGAGCAAATAATCTCCCCCTGAAAGGCAGCTTTCATTGAGATACCTCACTAGGGATAAAGGAGATGAAACCATTTCCTTCCCCTGCTCTTCAGAAAAAACACAGAATCACATGCAGGAAGCAGCACAAAACCAACATTGGCTGCCTAATTTGCTTACGCTGAGTCCCCACACCTGTATTCTGGTGGGTGTGCCCTCCTGGGTCAAACTTGCCTCTGTCCCAGCACAGTGGACTTCTTCCCTGGAAGGTCAGCAGAAATCCCTTCCTACACCATATCTACAGACCAGAAAGTTCTGGAGGGCTTCATATCTGTGGGAAGTAGTATCAGGTCTCATATAATAAGCAGACCAGAGCACAACAAATTAAAACTCACCACATTCTGGCCAAGGACAAAACACTGCCCAGAGCAGGCAAGGAGAGCCTCTGCAAATGACTGACATAAAGGATAGGGCAACCAAAAACAAGAGCACATCTCAGGCAGCACACACCAGACATATTCCCTGAAGTACCAGGCCCTGGACACTATATGATTTCTCCTTCATAAAGCCATCATTCTCAGGAACAAAGACAAATAATAAAAAATAAATAACAAATAAATGTAATAGACTTTTCTAACACAAAGGAGAAGGCACAGGCTTAGACAAGATGCCAAGATGGAGGAATTCATCCCAAATGAAAGAAAAGATAAGGTCATGGTTAATGTCTAAATAAAACATATAGAGGTAACATCTCTGATAGAGATTTTAATGCAACAATCATAAAGATACACCCCAAGCTTCAGAAAAGAGTGTAATACCTCAGGGAGACCTTTACCACAGAGATGAGAGACAATGAATCAGAAATGAAGAATGCAATAAATGAAATTGGAAACAAGCTTAATGTGATGAACATAAAAATGGAAGAAGCAGAGAAATGAATAAGTGATATGGAAGACAAAATAATGGAAAACAATGAAGTTGAACAAAAGAAAGAAGAATTATGGAACAAGAGAATAGACTTAGAGAATTCAGTGACTCCATCAAACATAGCAACATTCATATCATAAGATTCCAGAAGAAAAAGGGAGAGAAAAGGGGGCAAAAACTTAATTTGAGAAAATAATAACAGAAAACTTCCTTAATCTGGGAAAGGAATCAAATATCCAGATCCAGGAGGCACAGAGAATTCCCATCAAAATCAACAAAAGCAGGGCAATGACAAGACATGAATAATTAAATTTGCAAAATATAGTGATAAAGAAAAAAATCTTAAAAACAAGACAAAACAAGTCCTTGACTTACAAGGGAGATCCAAAAGGATAGCTGGAGATCTCTCAACAGAAACTGGCAAGGCAGAGGGAGTGACATGATATATTCAACATGCTTAATGGGAAAAATGTGAAGCCAGAAATAATCCAATCAGCAAGGCTATCATTCAGAATAGAGGGAGATAAAGAGTTTCCCAAACAAACAAAAACTAAAGAAGTTCCTGAGCACAAAACCAGCCCTGTAAATATATTAAAGAGGATTCTTTGAGTAGGAAGGAAAGAAGGAAAGTGGCAAAGATTAGAAAGGAACAGAGAAAATCTCCAGAAACAATGAAAAAACAGGTAATAAAATGGTGTTAGGTTTATACCTATCAATATTCTAAATGGAAACGGACTAAATATTACAATCAAAAGACATAGGGTGTCAGAATAAGCAAGAAAACAAGACCCACCTATATATTGCCTACAAGAAACTTATTTTGTTCCTAAAGACACCTACAGATTTAAAGTGAGAGGATGGATAAATATTTATCATGCAAATGAATTAGCTATTTTAGATATGTTCAAAATACTAATACAGGGCAGCCCTGGTGGCTCAGCGGTTTAGTACAGCCTGCAGCCCAGGGCGTGATCCTGGAGACCTGGGATTGAGTCCTACATCAGGCTCTCTGCATGGAAGCTGCTTTCCCTCTGCCTGTGTCTGTGCCTCTCTCTGCCTGTGTCTCTCATGAATAAATAAGTAAAACCTTTAAAAAAAATACTAATAGAAACCAAGTCTAAAACAACTAAATGTATGACAGTTTTCTAAATTTTACCAAAAGGAAATATCAATAAATAAAGACACACAGAATATATGTGTATATATATATATATATATATATATATATATACATATATACAAATAGAAATTTTCTGTAGTTGAAAAGTATAATAGAATCTTGTCTCACATTTAGATCTTTCATCCATTTTGAGTTTATCTTTGTGTATGGTGAAAGAGAGTGGTCTAGTTCATTCTTCTGCATGTGGATGTCCAATTTTCCCAGCACCATTTATTGAAGAGACTGTCTTTCTTCCAATGGATAGTCTTTCCTCCTTTATCGAATACTAGTTGACCATAAAGTTCAGGGTCCACTTCTGGGTTCTCTATTCAGTTCCATTGATCTATGTGTCTGTTTTTGTGCCAGTACCACAGTGTCTTGATGACCACAGCTTTGTAGTACAACCTGAAATCTGGCATTGTGATGCCCTCAGATATGGTTTTCTTTTTTAAAATTCCCCTGGCTATTCGGGGTCTTTTCTCATTCCACACAAATCTTAAAATAATTTGTTCTAACTCTCTGAAGAAAGTCAATGGTATTTTGATAGGGATTCCATTAAACGTGTAAATTGCCCTGGGTAACATTGACATTTGCACAATATTAATTCTGCCAATCCATGACCATGGAATATTTTTCCATCACTTTGTGTCATCCTCAATTACTTTAAGAAGTGTTGTGTAGTTTTTAGGGTATAGACCCTTTACCTCTTTGGTTAGGTTTATTCTTAGGTATCTTATGCTTTTGGGTGCAAATGTAAATGGGATTGACTCCTGAATTTATCTTTCTTCAGTCTCATTGTTAGTGTATAGAAATGCCACTGACTTCTGGGCATTGATTTTGTATCCTGCCATGCTACCAAATTGCTGTATGAGTTCTAGCAATCTTGGGGTGGAGTCTTTTGGTTTTCTACATACAGTGTCATGTCATCTGCGAAGAGGGAGAGTTTGACTTCTTCTTTGCCAATTTGAATGCCTTTAATGTCTTTTTGTTGTCTGATTGCTGAGGCTAGGACTTCCAGTACTATGTTGAATAGCAGTGGTGAGAGTGGACATCCCTGTCTTATTCCTGATCCTAGGGGAAAGGCTCCCAGTGCTTCCCCATTGAGAATGATATTTGCTGTGGGCTTTTCGTAGATGGCTTTTAAGATGTTGAGGAATGTTCCCTCTATCCCTCCACTCTGAAGAGTTTTGATCAGGAATGGATGCTGTATTTTGTCAAATGCTTTCTCTGAATCTATTGAGAAGATCATATGGTTCTTGTTTTTTCTCTTTTTGATATGATCTACCATGTTGATTGCTTTTTGAGTGTTGAACCAGCCTTGCATCCCGGGGATAAATCCCACTTGGTCATGGCGAATAATCTTCTTAATGTACTATTGGATCCTATTGGCCAATATCTTGTTTAGAATTTTTGCATATGTGTTCATCAGGGATATTGGTGTATAATTCTACTTTTTGGTGGGGTCTTTGTCTGGTTTTGGAATTAAGGTGATGCTGCCCTCATAAAATTGGCTTGGAAGTATTTCCTCACTTTCGATCTTTTGGAACAGCTTTAGTAGAATAAGTATGGTTTCTTCTTTAAACGTTTGATAGAATTCCCCTCGGAATCCTAATGGCCCTGGATTTTTGTGTCTTGGGAGGTTTTTGATGGCTGCTTCAATTTTCTCCCTGCTTATTGGCCTGTTCAGGTTTTCTACTTCTTCTTGTCCCAGTTTTGGTAAATTATAGTTTTCCAGAAATGTGTCGATTTATTTCAGATTGACTAATTTATTGGCATATAGCTGCTCATAATAGATTTTTAAAATCATTTGTATTTCTGTGGTATTTGTTGTAATCTCCTTGTTTATTCGTGATTTTATTAATTTGAGTCTCTTCTTTTTAATAAGGCTGGCTAATGCTTTATCTCTCTTATTAATTCTTTCAAAGAACAAACTTCTGGTTTTGTTGATCTGTTGTACAGTTCTTCTGGTCTCTATTTCATTGAGTTCTACTTGAATCTTTATTAACGCTCTTCTGCTGGATGTAGGTTTTGTTTGCTGTTCTTTCTCCAGTTCCTTTAGGTGAGAGGATAGCTTGTGTATTTGAGTTTTTCCCAATTTTTTGAGGGATGCTCCTATTGGGATGTATTTCACTCCTAGGACTACTTTTGCTGTATCCCAAAGATTTTGAACGGTTGTGTCTACATTTTCATTAGTTTCCATGAATCTTTTTAATTCATCTGAAATTGTCTTTTAGCAGGATGCTCTTTATCCTCCACATGTTTGGGTTTCTTCCAGATTTCTTCTTGTGATTGGGTTCTAGTTTCATAGCATTGAGCTCTGAATATATACAGGGGACAATCACAATTTTTGGTATCATTAAAGATCTGATTTGTGACCCAGTATGTGGTCTATTCTGGAGAAAGTTCCATGTACACCAGAGAAGAATGTGTATTCAGTTGCATTCGGATGGAAACTTCTGTATATATGTGAAATCCATCTGGTCCTGTGCATCATTTAAGTCTCTTGTTTCTTTGGAGATGCTGTGCTTAGAAAAACTGTCATTTGCAGATAATGCCATGTTGAAGTCTCCCAGTATTAGAGTATTATTACCTAAGTATGTCTTTCCTTTGGTTATTAATTGATTGATATATTTGGCAGCTTCCACATTAGGGGCATAAATATTCATGACTTATAGTTCCTCTTGTTAAATAAACACTTTAAGTACGATATAGTGTCCCTCTTCATCTTTTACTACACTCTTTGGGATAAACTTTATCTATCTGATATGAAGATTGCTATCCCAACATTTTTTTGAGGACCATTTGAATGGTAAGTGGTTTTCCAACTTTTCATTTTCAGGCTGTTGGTGTCCTTAGGTCCAAAATGTGTCTCTTGTAGACAGCAAATAGATGGGTCTTGCTTTTTTATCCAGTCTGAAACCCTGTGTCTTTTGATGGGATCATTTAGCTCATTCACATTCAGGTTATATATGCTTTCAATTTCTTCCTGTTTTTTAAGCTTTTTATCTCTCCTTCTATTATGAATGAGAGGCTTTGTGGATAAATATTCTTGGCTGCATGTTCTTCTCATTTAGTACCCTGAATATATCCTGCCAGCCCTGTCTGGCCTGCCAGGTCTCTGTGGAGAGGTCTGCTGTTAATATAATAGTTCTCCCCATATAAGTTAATAATCTCTTGTTTCTCACTAAGGATTTTTTCTTTATCTTTGGAATTTGCAAGTTTCACTATTAAATGTTGAATGGTTTTTATTGATTTGGGGGGACTTGTCTATCTCCTGGTTCTGAACGCCTGATTCCTTCCCCAAATTAGGGAAGTTCTCAGGCATGATTTGTTCAAAAATGCTTTCTGGCCCTCTGTCCCTCTCAGTGCTCTGTGGAACCCCAATGATAGGTAGATTTTTTTTCTTCTCAAGCTGTAATGTATTTCCCTTAACCTTTCCTCATGGTCTTTTAATTGTTTTCCTCTTTTTTCCTTAGCTTCCTTCTTTGCCATCAACTTGCCATCTGTATCACTCACTCTTCTACCACATTAACCCTCATCATTAGGACCTCCAGTTTTGACTGCATGTAATTTAATTGATTTTTAATTTCATCATGATTAGATTTAAGTTCTGCAGTCATGAATTCACTTGAATCCTTTATGCTTTTTTCCAGAGCCACCAGTAGCTTTATAATTGTGCTTCTGAATTGGCTTTCTGACATGGAATTGTAATCCAAATTCTATAACTCTGTGGCAGAGAGTACTGTTTCTGATTCTTTCTTTTGTTGTGTTCTTCATTCTAGTCACTTTGATCAGTGCAGAGTGGCTGTATGAGTGGGCTGAGTCAAGACTATCAACCATTACTTAAGTAAATTTCATCCTAGATGATTCTGATGAGGTCAGAGATCAGAAATTGAAAACAAAGATCAGAACAAAATAAAACAAATGGACCACTAAATTGCAAAACAAACATAGTAGTAAAAAAATAAAAGTCCAGTAATCTCAAGAAGACAAAAAGAAGAGAGAAAAGCAAAAGGAAAGAGGAAAAAAAAAAGGTAAAATGAAGAGACAATAAAAGGGGGGGGGAGCTGGGAGATGGCGGTGGTGATGAAGTCGTAGTGGAGGGAGTCTGTAGTCTACCTGAGGAGTCCTAGAGGGTGATCCTCTTGGTTCTGAGTATATTAAGTTTTGCATGTTAGAAGATGCTCAGTCCCAAATTTATACAACCCAGAAATATGTGTAGAAAGACCAACATTGACCACCAAAACATAAACAAGATAAAAGAGGGGGGAAGAATGGGAATTGGGAACTTCACAGAATGAACCAACACTGTATACCACTTGGTTCTGGGTGCATGCTGGTCATATTTTAAATGGTATTAACTTCTGCCATCTTAGAACAAAATGAGGCAGATAAAACAAAAAAACAAAAAACAACAACAAAAAGCATGTCCTTCACCACTGCTATTCAACATAGTACTGGAAGTCCTAGCCTCAGCAATCAGACAACAAAAAGATATTAAAGGCATTCAAATTGGCAAAGAAGAAGTCAAACTCTCCCTCTTCACCGATGACATGATACTCTACAAAGAAAACCCAAAAGACTCCACCCCAAGATTGCTAGAACTCATACAGCAATTCGGTAGCGTGGCAGGATACAAAATCAAAGCCCAGAAATCAGTGGTATTTCTATACACTAACAATGAGACTGAAGAAAGAGAAATTAAGGAGTCAATCCCATTGACAATTGCACCCAAAAGCATAAGATACCTAGGAATAAACCTAACCAAAGAGGTAAAGGATCTATACCCTAAAAACTACAGAGCACTTCTGAAAGAGATTGAGGAAGACACAAAGAGATGGAAAAATATTCCATGATCATGGATTGGCAGAATTAATATTGTGCAAATGTCAATGTTACCCAGGGCAATTTACACGTTTAATGGAATCCCTATCAAAATACCATTGACTTTCTTCAGAGAGTTAGAACAAATTATTTTAAGATTTGTGTGGAATCAGAAAAGACCCTGAATAGCCAGGGGAATTTTATTTTTATTTTTTTTTAATTTTTATTTATTTATGATAGTCACAGAGAGAGAGAGAGAGGCAGAGACACAGGCAGAGATAGAAGCAGGCTCCAAGCACCGGGAGCCCTACGTGGGATTCGATCCCGGGTCTCCAGGATCCCGCCCTGGGCCAAAGGCAGGCGCCAAACCGCTGCGCCACCCAGGGATCCAGCCAGGGGAATTTTAAAAAAGAAAACCATATCTGAGGGCATAACAATGACAGATTTCAGGTTGTACTACAAAGCTGTGGTCATCAAGACAGTGTGGTACTGGCACAAAAACAGGCACAGAGATCAATGGAACAGAATAGAGAATCCAGAAGTGGACCCTGAACTTCATGGTCAACTAATATTCGATAAAGGAGGAAAGACTATCCATTAGAAGAAAGACAGTCTCTTCAATAAATGGTGCTGGGAAAATTGGACATCCACATGCAGAAGAATGAAACTAGACCACTCTCTTTCACCAAACACAAAGATAAACTCAAAATGGATGAAAGATCTAAATGTGAGACAAGATTCCATCAAAATCCTAGAGGAGAACACAGGCAACACCCTTTTTCAACTCAGCCACAGTAACTTCTTGCAAGATACATCCACGAAGGCAAAAGAAACAAAAGCAAAAATGAACTATTGGGACTTCATCAAGATAAGAAGCTTTTGCACAGCAAAGGATACAGTCAACAAAACTAAAAGATAACCTACAGAATGGGTGAAGATATTTTCAAATGATGTATCAGATAAAGAGCTAGTTTCCAAGATCTATAAAGAACTTATGAAACTCAATAGCAAAGAAACAAACACTCTAATCGTGCAATGGGCGAGAGACATGAACAGAAATCTCACAGAGGAAGACATAGACATGGCCAACATGCACATGAGAAAATGCTCTGCATCACTTGCCATCAGGGAAATACAAATCAAAACCACAATGAGATACCATCTCACACCAGTGGGAATGGGGAACATTAACAAGGCAGGAAACCACAAATGTTGGAGAGGATGCGGAGAAAAGGGAACTCTCTTACACTGTTGGTGGGAATGTGAACTGGTGCAGCCACTCTGGAAAACTGTGTGGAAGTTCCTCAAAGAGTTAAAAATAGACCTGCCCTACGACCCAGCAATTGCACTGTTGGGGATTTACACCAAAGATTCAAATGCAATGAAACACCGGGACACCTGCACCCCGATGTTTCTAGCAGCAATGTCCACAATAGCCAAACTGTGGAAGGAGCCTCGGTGTCCATCGAAAGATGAATGGATAGAGAAGATGTGGTTTTATGTATACAATGGAATATTACTCAGCCATTAGAAACGACAAATACCCATCATTTGCTTCAACGTGGTTGGAACTGGAGGATATTATGCTGAGTGAAGTAAGTCAATCGGAGACGGACAAACATTATATGTTCTCATTCATTTGGGGAATATAAATAATATTGAAAGGGAATATAAGCAAAGGGAGAAGAAATGGGTGGGAAATATCAGAAAGGGAGACAGAACATAAAGACTCCTAACTCTGGGAAACAAACAAGGGTGGTGGAAGGGGAGGAGGCCGGGGGGGTGGGGTTGAATGGGTGACGGGCACTGAGGAGGCACTTGACGGGATGAGCACTGGGTGTTATTCTGTATGTTGGCAAATTGAACACCAATAAAAAATAAATTTATTATTAAAAAAAGCAGGTCTTATATATCTCCCGAAAATATGTAGAGTATATTGAAGGGAATATAGAGTTGGAAAGTATATCTAAGACCTATAATTGCAGAAATATGAAAGTCAAAAAGGAAGAAACTTAAAAATGAAGATGTGGTAAAATATTGTAATTAAGGTGGGAAAAGAGAAAAAACATGGGAATTTACAGTCTCATAGAAAAATGAGTTGTACTGGAAAAGGAAGAATAAAAGAATAGGAGGGGTACCCTCTGGTTTTATATACTATAAATCCCTCTCACTTCCCCTGGAGCTTTCTAGGGCTGCTTGGTCAAGAACTTCCTCTTCCCCTGTTTTTCCAGCTGGTCTTCTGGGGGAGGGGGCTGCTGTGCTGATTCTCAGGTGTGTGCACCTCCAGTCGCTGCCTTGCCCCCTGCCAGGTGCTGGGCTCCGTGGGAGCAATTTATCCCTTGAGGCCTCTGTTCCCTGATGGCCCCGCCCTTCCCAGTCACAGGGTGAAACAAGGAGAACAACAACAATGGCAGTGGCCAGATTTCCATCCCTGGAGTCAGCTCCCTGCAGTAACTTACAAGTCTCCCAGTCTGCACTGACCTAGATGCTCCCATGGCGGCACAGATATGCTGATCTCCACAGCTTGGAGGCGCCCAGCAGCAGGAGCGTCCTCGTTGTCCTGTGCCCTCCCCACCTCCTCCTGTGCCAGGGGGAGTGCAGGATCTGGGCTGTGTCCACTAGGGCGTCTGGGGATCCAGGGCCCTGTGCTGCTGGAATAGGGCTTCTGGGGTGGTTGGCTCCTGTAGGGAAGGTGGCGCAGACCCCTCCGTCCCTAGCCACCCACCTAATCGACCGGCTTCTCCCAGATGCCCCGCCAGGTGCATGCTCTAGCCTTTTGAGATTGGCCCACAGTTTGTGGTGGGCTTTCCCCCGGGCTCACTTCCTCTCTTACTGACTCCAGGAAACTGAAGACTTCACTGCCCCTCCTGCGATTCTGCCCTATTTCCCTGCTAAGCGCCTTTTAGTCTGGCAAGAATCCGGTGTGGATTTTTTAAAGTTCCTGCTTCTCTGTGGCTGGACTTTCCTATCCCAGAAGCTTTCACCATGGGCCTTAGCCCAGCTCCTGGTGGGGCTTGTCCCCCACTTGATTCTTTTTTATTTTATTTTTTCCCCGCCCTCCTACCTTGTTAGAAGTGAAAACCTTTCTCTCTGCAGCAATCTGGCTGTTCTCTCTTTAAATCTTAGGTCGAATTTGTATGTCTTCAGGATGGTTTGAATGTTATCTAGGTAAATTGGTGGGGCCAGGTGAGTTGAGGACCCCTACTCCTCTGCCATCTTGCCCCACCTCTCAAAAAAAGGAAAGAATTCATGGATAGCAGACCCAATGTATAAGAAATACTAAACGGAGTGCTTGAAAGAAATTAAAATGAAAGGACACCAGACAATATTTCCAATCTGCACAAAGAAATAAAGATAACTAATGAAGACAACTACACAAGTAAACATATAAGAGTATAAGTTTATCTTTGTAACTGTTTTCTTCCATATGATTAAAATACAAATGAACTAAGTTAATGGATACACAGTGTATAAAGATGTAATTTTTATGACAATAAAAACACAAAGAAGTTGGAGGACTTGCACTTTCCAATTTTGAAAGTTTTAACAATGATACAATATCAAGACTATATGTTTTGGACATAAGAATAGAAACAAAGTTTAATAGAGCAAAATTGAACGTTTAAAAATACCCCCCCCAAAAAAAATAAAATTAAATTAAAAAACCCATACATTTATAGTTAATCTATTTACAACAAGTGTGCCAAATCCATTCAATGGGGATATGAATAGTCTTTTCATTATGTGATACTGAGACAAGTGGATATTTCCATGCAAAAGAATGAAACTGGATCCATACTTCATACCATATACAAAACTTTATCAAAATGGATCAAAGACCTAAATATAAGTGGGAAAACTACAAAATTCTTAGAAGAAAATATAGCAGTTGATCTTTGTGAAGTTGGATTAGGCAATGGATTCTCAGATATGACATCTTATAGTATAGGAAACCAAAGGAAAAAATGATAAATTGAACTGCATCAAGTTAAAAACATTTATACTTAAAAGATATTATCATGAAAGTGAAGGAACAACCTTTAGGTTGAGAGAAAATATTTGAAAATTTTCTAGTATCCAGAATGTATAAGGAACTCAATATAAAACCATGAAAGGACAATAACTTTATCTAAAGTGGGCAAAATATTTGAATAAACATTCTCAAAAAAAAAGAAAATATAACCAAAAATATTTGAAGAGATGCTCAGCTTCAATAGTTAAGGAATGAAATACATGCTACACTATGAATGAACCTTGAAAACATTATGCTAAGTGAAAGAAGTCACACGCAAAAGCTAAATAGTGAATGATTCTATTTATGTGAAATATCCAGAAAAGGGAAACAAATACAGGTAGAAAGTAGAGTAGTAGTTTCCAGGGGTTATGGCTGGGGGTTGAAGAGTAACTCTAATTGGTAATGTTTTTTTTTCTTGACATGGTGAAAATAATTTGGAATTAATAGCCATGGTTGTACAACCTTGTGATTTTAGTAAAATCACTGAATTGTACACTTTAAAGGAATGAATAGTATGTTTTATTGGTTATACCATAATAAAACATACTGAAAATTCCTAAACAAAATATTACCAAGCAGAATCCAGCAGTACATTTTAAGAAACATGGGTCCAGAACAATGAGATTTATTGTAGGAATCAAGGATGTTTTACTATTTGGAAACATATTCAAATAAGTAATTATATTAATTGATTAAAGGAAAAAATTATATGCTTTTCTCCATAGATGCTGAAAATGTATTTAACAAAATTCAAAGATAAGTTTCAATTTTAAAAACTCAATAAGATAAATCAATGCTTTTTAACATGATTAACTATATTTATCTCAGCTCAAAATTCAATATCATGAGGGAAACGCAACCATCATTATCAATCAAATGGGCAAGAAGTTTGGCATGTCCACTATCCCCACTATTACTTAACACTTTACTACAGACAATAGCTAATGTGATAATATAAGGGAAACTCAAGTATAAAAATTGGATAAAAGAAAAAATTACTATCATTCTTCGTAAATGATATAATTGTGGAACTGATAAATATAGGAGAATAAACTGAGAACACTACTTTAATCAATCAAGAGTTCATTAAAGTAAAGTAAATATTGATGTATGATATATATATGTATATATATGTATGAGATATATATATATCTCCCCCCACACCTAATTAAAATGTCTATTCCAAAAAACACTATTATAAATATTTAAGAATAAACTTCTATAATACCTATATAAAGATAATTTTTAAAAGTAAATCTAGTTTATTTTTCTAGACAAAGCAGAATTGTTTACTTCCTTAATTACATATTATTACCCATAACCTCATTTTTTTTCTTTTTTACTTTTAATTGTGGTAATGAACACATAAAATTTCCCATCTTAACCTTTTTTAAAAAAATTACTGTACATCTCCAGGACTTACTTATCTTATAACTGGAAATTATGACTCTTGATTTATTTCATCCATTTTGCCTACCCTCCACCCCTTGCCTCTAGCAATCACCATTCTGTTCTCTGTATCTATGAGTTCAATTTTTTTTTTTTTATGTTCCACATGTAAATGAATTTGTCTTTGTTTTTCTTTGTCTGACTTCACATGTCTTTCTTTGTTTGGCTTATTTCACTACCTGACCCATTTTTTAAAAAAAATATTTTATTTATTTATTCATGAGAGAGAGAGAGAGGCAGAGACATAGGCAGAGGGATAAGCAGGCTCCACGCAGGAAGCCTGATGTGGGACTCGATCTCAGAACGCCAGGATCATGCCCTGGGCTGAAGGCAGGTGCTAAACCGCTAAGCCACCCAGGGATCCCAACCTGACCCATTTTTAAGTGTACTGTTCAGTAGTATTAGAGAAAACTTTTAAACACCAAAAAGAATATAAGGACACATGATTAAGCCTGCTATGTTCCTATGTAGAATAATTCAATGTTACATATATATATATATATATATATATATATAAATTCACTCCAAGAAAATGTATAAATATAATGTGTCCCAATAAGAATACTAACAGATTATTACTTTAATCTGGAATTAAAGAAGCTGACTCTAAAATTTGTATGGAAAAATAAACTAAACTTTCTTTGTACAAGAAAAAAAATCAAAGAAAATTCTGAAATAGAAAAGCAATGAGGTTATAGTTTGAATCTGGCCCACTTGTCAGACATCTTCCTCAGTTGTGGTAAATTGCTCATAAAGTTCTTGCTGTTCCCTTTTAATACCTGCCTTGCATCATATCACACCTCTTTCTATCAGTCAAATCCAAGCCCTAAATGTAGATTTTTTTTTCTTTTCCATGAGAGTCCTGAACAAATTTTATCAGGGAACATGCCTGTGAATATCTGTTTAAATGTTCCCTAAACATTCCATGAAACTTTATCTATCTAAAGAGAAAATTTCATAATCTTGCTTACTGCCACAGGATACCCTAATGAAGTTTTAGCTCTGACTTCATGAAGCTTTTAATAAAGCCTAAGAATCAAGAGGCAATAAGGAGAAATGAAAGACAATTCTATCACCATGAACCAGGATCCTGTAAGCATCACTTGATCTTTTACTTTGGGAAAAATTCTATCATCATTTATTATCCAATATCATCTACTTACTGGACAAAGAAAGCTCCCCTAAACAGGATGCAGAAGTGTCGAGTATTTAAAAGGATGTGCACCTGTGTGATTTCTTTCTATGTATAGGATAGGTTGTAGATGTGCTTCACAATTACTCCAATGAAAAATGTTGCCAATTCTTTATCCTAATGAGCTTCATGTTCATTATTCATAGTGAATTGTTATGTGTTAACTTCAAAAAAGAATAGATGCTTATTTCAATGAGCAAGAGTATTTGTATGCATATATGCATATATATATATATATATATATATTCTAAAGGAAGGCTCTTGTAAACTTACTTACATGTATATTTTTCTCTGTAGATTTAATTAAGCTCTTAAGAAGACATATTTTTCCTAAATGTATCTATTAGCAAAATGTTAATGTATCATCCAAGATATTTTGCTGGTTACTTAATACACAGTTTAGGTTAAAGGAGGAAAGAACAGCATATTATTTTTTAAATGCAAGATTCAGTTAAGGTAGAGGTATCAAAAGTTAAGATTAAGAAGTGTCATATGAAAATATAAAACATAAATATACTTATGACCATTAGGATCTATTTTTCTAACTTCTACAGCCTACAAATCATTCTATCTAGTTTCTTCCTTTTTTTCTCTTTCCTTTCTCTTATCTGTTCTACTTCTCCTTCTCTGTTTGAATTGAAATTTGGAAAACAATACAGGAGGGGATTTCTAGATAAGTTTAAGAAAGAAGCAGCTATTACCTGGAGCTTCCTTCAGTAGAATGTGGTACTAAACCTTGACAATAAGATAATTCTACTATCTTTTTAAAAAATATTTTATTTATTTATTCATGAGAGACACAGAGAGAGAGAGAGAGAGGCAGAGACATAGACAGAGGGAGAAGCAGGCTCCATGCAGGAAGCCCAATGTGGGACTCTCTTCTGGGACCCCAGGATCACGCCCTGAGCCAAAGGCAGATGCTCAATGGCTGAGCCACCCAGGTGTCCTGATAATTGCACTATCTTACTTTTACTGCTTCTCTGTCTGTGATCACAAGCTGGATAATTTACATATTTGTTTATCACTGAATGATCAGTCCAATAAATCACTTTCATTCTTAAGGTGACTAAAAAAACCTGGACTATACTAAATTTATTTTCCTGATTGCCTCATAACAAATAAATTGATATGTTTAGTAAAATAATAAAAAGATTGTCCAAGTAATGTTTTGTGAAGCATGTCTCCACTGTAAACAAATTTTACTGTCATTTCATATGTAAATACAAAAAATCTCACAATATATGCTTTTATTTAACTAATTATCATCATATGTTTGAGACTATGGTTTCTAATACTTTTTATTTCATGAAAATATCCTCCTTATAATGGCTACCTCTTTCATGCTTTGTAGTTGAATCTCCTGATGAACTGTTCTGTCTTTGCTGATCAAAAAAGGTCTTTCATTTTGTTGTGTAGTTCCATTTGTCTTTTTTTTATATTGTAGTTGAAACATCTAAATACTCTTTTTGTCTGATTGAATTTTCTGATACTTACAAATCTTTAGACTTTGTTCTAAAACTTGGAAGTTTCCTTTTAAAAGCCAACAGAAAATTTCCAGAATATCTTATTAATTCTGCCCCAACAAACAAAAACAACAACAAAAGAGTTCATAATTATATCACGAAAAAATAAACATGCAGGTTAATTATACTATTTAACTAAAATTTTAGGAAGGTTGTATTCTGTTGTATACAAACCAAAGAGTTGTAATAACACTTGAAAGTAGTAACTTTTAAAACTATTTTTTATTTCCCTTCTTTTTATGAGATGTTAAAACTACATTAATACAGGTTCCCAGGCATATGTGTAGAAAACAATATGGAAATAATGATTAGATCTATCTAATCAATTAGATCAATTAGATATATAATTTGTGTGTAACTAGTACATTAAACAAGCATGACTTGTTGCTATAATACAAAAAACAACTCAATTCCACTACCTTATTAATATTTATTCAGAAGAAAGTTCTTTCTTTATTATGGTTAAAAATTTCAGAAGTCCCATGACTTAGAAAGTCTTCCAGTCATTTTTTATGGCAAAATCAATCATTGAATATTGTCCTCTAATGAGATATAAATAGGCAATGGGAGAAAATGCAGAGCTCTTATTGTTATATTTGCATTTGAGTACTAGTATGACTCATGATTTCTTAAAGACTATATTTCTCTGGACTGTCAACTAGATCCTAGAAGCAAAGTGACCCTAGTAGTAATGAGCACCCAGTACCCAGATCTTGGTTTCTAAATACCATTCTCCATAAAAGAAAATGGATCTCCTTGTAAAAATAACCAGTTGCCGGTCTGGAGCAGATAAAGCACAGGATAAACCTATATAAGAACAATGTGTTATGCTAGAAAGCAAGGAAGTATTCAAAGAATAATGGAAGTGTATAAAAAAAAGGCTCACACTGGCTATATATGGAGCATTTTGAGCATGGTAATACATTGTAATGTATTAAATAAAAGATAATCCAGAAGTCTATAATGATACTCAAAAAGAGAGGGTAAGAAAGCTTTGTTTTAGAGACAATGACAGCTAATCAGCATAGAAGGAATGACAAACTTAGTCACCATTTTACATCTAACAATTTAATAATCAATTCAGGCAAAGATCATCAATGAGTGTAAAGCCATTGGGGAATAGATATATACAAAATTTCAAAGTATCACTCTGAAGATTAACCATTCATTTACAAAAGGGAAATATAACTTTAAAAATGGTCAGATATGGGGGATGCCTGGGTGGCTTAGTGGTTGAGCACCTGCCTTAGGCCCAGGATGTGATCCTGGGGCCCCAGGATTGAGTCCCACATCAGGCTTCCTACATGAAGCCTGCTTCTCTCTCTGCCCATGTCTCTGCCTCTCTCTGTGTATGTCTCTCATGAATAAATAAATAAAATCTTTTAAAAAAATGGTCAGATATGGGATGCCTGGGTGGCTTAGCAGTTGAGCATCTACCTTTAGCTCAGGGTATGATTCCAGAGTCCCGGAATTGAGTCCTGCATCAATTCCCTGCAAGGAAGGCTGCTTCTCCCTCTGTCTACATCTCTGCCTCTCTCTCAATGTGTCTTTCATGAATAAACAAAATCTTTTTTTAAAAAAGGTCAGATATAGGATTGACCACCTTAAATGCAGATTAAACATTTTGAGGAATATTTCTAGTCATGAGATCACTGAGTCAATAGAATTTTTCATTTTAATAAACAACAACTTTCCAAAAGAAAGTAACATTATTTGGAGATAGAGTTATGGTTTTAACGTATAGATGAAAACAAAGGAAGAACAAGCATAAAATTTGGGATAGTGCTTTTTCTGAAGGAAAAATCAGTGCTGGGATCCCTGGGTGGCATAGCGGTTTGGCGCCTGCCTTTGGCCCAGGGTGCGATCCTGGAGACCCGAGATCGAGTCCCACGTCAGGCTCCCGGTGCATGGAGCCTGCTTCTCTGCCTGTGTCTCTGCCTCTCTCTCTCTCTCTCTCTGTGACTATCATAAATAAAAAAAATAAAACTTAAAAAAAAAAAAAAGAAAAATCAGTGCTGTGATGTGGAGGTCATGCAACTAACTTTAAAGGCACTGAAATATTTAATCTTTAAATTGGGTACTGTATACATGGATTTAATTTTGTTATATATGTAAATATATATATATATATATATTTTATATATATCTTATTGTATGTATAACACATTTCAAAATAAAAATAAATAAACTGTAGGCAAATAGTTGGCAGACAAACCCAAAAATATAAATTTTTCTGTTTATGCTCTCTCTTTCAAATAAATAAATAAATAAATTGTTAAAAATATAAACAAATAAATATTGCTAATTATTTTATTTGAAATTAACAAATCATTTCATTTTTAAAAAGATTTTAAAATTTATTTTATAGAGAAGAGTATAGAAAATGAGCATGAATGGGGAGAGGGGCAAAGTGATGAGCAGAATCCCCTCTGAGCAGGGAGCCCAACGTGGAGATTGATCCCTGGAACCCTAGATCATGATGTGAGATGTAGGAAGACACTTTTTTGACTCAACCACTCAGGTGCCCTTAGAAGATCATTTCTTTAGCAGTTTTAGGTTTGCAGAATAATTGAGAAAAAAAGTAGATTTCTCATATGCCCCTCAACCCCCTCAGTTTCCAATATTATTAATATCTTGCATTAGTATTGTACATTTCTTCATAGTTGATGGCCAATATTGACACACTATTAACTAAAACCCATAATCTACATTAGGGTTTGCTATTTGTGTTGTACATTCAATAAGTTTTGACAAATGTATAATGACATTTATCCACTATTATAGTATCACATAGAATCATTTCACTGTCCTGTACATATCCTATGCTTCACCTATTCATCTTTCCTTCTCTCTCCTGGAACCTCTAGAAAGTACAGATCTTTTTGCTGTCTCCATACTTTTGCCTTTCCCATAAAATCAGACATGTGAATTAACCAACTTTGGAATGAATCTTCCAGGCCCAGTAAAGACTTTCCATGACTACAGGCACAGTGACATCTTGACTTGAACCTCATGAGAGATCTTGAGCCAAAAAGAACTGATTAAAGCACTTACAGATTTTTGACTCAAAAAGACTATGTACATTATTAATTTAAGTTGCTAAATTTTGATGTTATTTTAAACTTCTGGTGTACTTTGTAATGCAGCTGTAGATTGTAATGCAGCTTAGTGTAATTTGAGCTTTGTTCCTGTTTTCTTTTTTTCTTTTTGGACTTGTCCAATTCTCCTAATATTTTAGTACATACACTGTTCTTTCAAGATAATTGAACATTCTTAATACCTTGGATTTTAGTTGATTTCTGCATACCTGTAGTCATTAAGTCCTGGCACCAATGATTTCTATTTTTCTCAAACTGAGTAGATATGGACCAAAGCCAGGAAGTAGAATTGGCTATACTCTTCTACCAGTGAGTAGGCTTTTCCTACTCTGTTTGGTGTCTTTTTTTGGCTTGGATGAAATTTTTAGATCCCTCTTATATTAACATGGGTCAAATTCCTAGGAATTCAATCACTCTTAGTTACTGAACTGAATAGAACTAGAACTCTGGCTTGAATCCAATTTTCTTAGTTGGGTCTCAACGTCCTAAATCTGAGTTTGAATCCCAGCATTACCACTCATTAGTATACAATCTGGGTAAGTGATTTACTTTTTCTGAACTGTTTTTTCAATTAGAAAAAGGAATGTCTTACTTTACAGAGTTGTCAGGATAAAACAGGATCATACACATCAAGTTCTTAGTCCAATGTGTGGTTCACAAAGGGCACTCACATATTGTTCATCCTCTTTCCTTCTTTGCAGTATTTCCCTAGGTAATGAATCTTTCTTGTGCCATTCAGATCTGTAATATAGCCACCATCTGGCTCTAAATTTTGCACTGCTCAAAAGCTGAAGCTATGAGGCTTATCCTCCAGATTAAACCTCCTTGGATATTAGTTTCAGCCCATTTAATGTCTGAATTCAGCACTCCCCTTTGAGTGTTACGATCTTAAATCAGTAGTGTACCTTCTATGAAAGACAGTTACCCAATTCCTGGTCTCTTCCATTGTGTCACTGACCATCCTTGGAATCCCAAAATGTGGTCAATTTTTCTCTGTGTTGTCACAAATTGGAGTATTACTGAGTAAAATGTTTAAAAAGCAACATTTTTTTTCTTCTGGTATTACACATGCTGTTTTATCTGACCATAATCTTTTCCTTTGGAAAATAGCCCATTCCCTATTCCACATAATTCAAATAGAGTTGTTATCGATAGAACTCTGTTACCCTGACTGTAGGGTTAGTTTGCAACCCAAGGTAGGCTTATTAGAGTTTTGTCCCTGAAAATTTGCTTTTTGAGTGGTGACACATAGAAATTAAGACAATTGGATCTAAGAGGTCAGAGAAAAGTATCCTGGTGAGAAGGTGCTAGAATAACTAAAATTGACATATTTAGAACTGTCCTGGTTCCTTTTTTTTTTTTTGAGGCTTGGTTTCCCTATTCTTCCTTTGCTTTTGTGAGGGCACAGTATCCATCCAATAAATCTTTTTTTCCACCTTTTGGTATAGCCAGAGTTGTTTTTTTTTTTTTAATGCTTTCAAATTTTAATTTTGAAAGTCTACTAGTTAATACACTTATTATGAAAAACATTAACAATCATTGTAAAAATCTTGGAAAATATTGACTAGTATGAGTAAAATCTTGAAAATCACATATTTTCCTAGTATCTTAAGGAGATCTGCTAACATCTTGTACTGCAGTGTATACTGCTTTATTTCATTTACTATTATAAGCATTTTCTATAACATTTATCTTTTTTTCTAAAGATGTTATTTATTTATTCATGAGGCGGGGGGAGACATAGAGAGGGAGAAACAAGCTCCATGCAGGGAGCCCAATATGGGACTTGATCCTGGTACTCCAGGATCATGCCCTGAGCTGAAGGCAGATGCTTAGCTGCTGAGCGACCCAGGTGGCCCAACATTTATCTTCATAAATACTTTAGTGATTGCTTATTTTCCATTGTTTGAATACACCATGATTTACATATTTTTTCATTATCATTGGATATGTAGGTTATTTCCAATCTTTGCTATTATGAACAATACTGCAATGAAATCTCCACACATAAAGTTTGTTTTCGTTGTGATTTTTTTTTATAGAGTGTTGATTGATCGTAATCCCATCTAGAACTCCCTTTATGTCTTATAGCCTTCCATCCAGATGTGGTCATATGACCCATTTTTTAAGAGTGAAATTAAGTAGAAAATGCTAGGTGAGACTTCTGTAGAAGATTTTTTAAAAGGGTCAGAGTTCTGTTGGCATACATCTTCTTTTCCAAAATAAATGATGATTGATGATGATGATGATGATGATGATGATATTGTTATTAGTGGAAAAGTGAAGGGCCTTCTTCTGCTACTTCCATTGTTCTGGAAGTACTCTCATCATTCTGTCCTCTGTATGAATTTTCCCACCTACCTTATTCTCTCTCCTTGAATAAGTCTTAGGGTATGTAGTCTCCCAAAAGTTCTTGACCCCATCTCCAAGTTAGAAAGAATGATTTTACTAGCTACATTTTAATCTTGTGCTATCCACAATAGGGCTCACCTACTTTGCATTCTCAATGTCCTCACTCTGGCCTGCACAATAAAAGGACATATTAGAATGTGAAAGAAATCAGGGTACCTAAATGGCTCACACCATATTCTCTGAAGCTAGATGTATTTTGATTTTATCTGTCATTAGCAATGTTCCTAATCTTTGTTCCTCAGTTTCCTCATCTGCAAAATGGAGAAAATGCTAGTGACCTCACGTGGTGAGGTGGATTAAAGAAGTTAATATTTCTGAAGCACACATATTGCACAATGCACAAATGTTGGTAAAATGTCTTCCTGCCTGAACTACAACCCTCACATAAATAATAAATAATAATAATCTTAGAAAGCAACAGCACCATTGTATTAAGTAAGGTTTATACATTAAGTACTTGAATTTGTTGAATAACTTGCATTCATTCTTTCCACAATCTTTTATTGGTTGGTGCTTACTATGTGTAAGATATAGGGAAAATGTAAAGAACAAAGATGATATTTAGCTTTAATAGTTTCTGCCCAGATACATGGAAAAATTTCAGATTTTAATAGTTAGGCTCATATTTATTAAGATTACAAATCTTCTCAGATATATACCTAGCTTTACTAGAAATTACAAAAATTACCTAAATACAAAATAAAAAATTCTCATTAGCAATGAGTAACATCTAAAGTGTTCATATGCTGTAATAACTTTACCTGTAAAATAGAGCAAATATGGACAGTTTAAAATTATCTTCGTTTATGTTGAGGAAACTACATATTTAAAAGAATCAATATACTTTCTGACATTCAAAGGTAAATTTGCAAATAAAAAGACCAAGAGTTAAAATAGAAGCATGTCATTATCTGTACCTCTGCTTAGTGAATGTTCCTCAGGCAAACAAAAGATTTTATAAAACTTCCCAGGGGGCGGGGCAAGATGGTGGAGGAGTAGGGTCCCCAAGTTACCTGTCCCCACCAAGTTACCACAGGGGGTAACTAGATAAATTTCAAATCATCCTGAACATCTACGAATTCGACCTGAGATTTAAAGAGAAAACAGCTGGAACACTACAGAGAGAAAAGTTCACACTTCTAACAAGGTAGGAAGGCAGAAAAAAAATAAAAAAGAATCAAGTGGGGGAGGACCCCCCTGCCCCACAAGGACCGGGCTAAGGACGGAAAGTGAAAGCCTCTGGTACAGGAAAGCCCAGTCCTGGAGAAGCAGGAAGTTTAAAAATCCACAACAGATTCTTCCCAGACAGAAAGGTGCTCAGCAGGGAAATTGGGAAGAACTGCAAGAGGAGCAGTGGAGCCTCTAGGTTCCCAGAGTCACTAATAGAGGAAGTGCTCACTGGGTTAAAGCATGCCACAGAATATGGGCCGAGCTCGGTAAAGGGATGGAGTGTGCCCGGCGGGGCCTCGGGAGAAGCTCAGGCGGAGGCTCCAGGTGGAGGGGGCTGTGCCCTGCTGCCTTTGGAAACCACGGCCCAGGGAATATGATTCCAGGAACACAGGCCCCAGATCCCAGTGCGCTGGGGGATAGGGCTGGCGATCCTGCACTCCCGCCAGGACAGGCAGAGGCAGGGAGGGCACAGGACAGTGAGGACTGTCCCAAGCTGTGCAGATCAGCACCTCCTGCCTCTGAATCACCCAGGCCAGCGTGGACTGGGAGGCTGTGGTAGTTACTGCAGGGGCTGAAAACGGGCTGGAGAGCTGGCCGACACCAGTGTTGTTGTTCCTCCTGGTGTCACTCTGTGCCTGGGACAGAGTGGGGATGCCAGGGAAAAGGGGCCACACAGGATAAACAGCTCCCATGGAACCCTGGACCTGGCAACGGGCAGGGCAGCTCCACAAGGTGCACACAGCTGAGAATCAGCATGATGGGGCCCTTCCCCAGAAGACCACCTGGAAGGACAGGAGAAGAGCAAGTTCTTGGCTGAGCAGCGCTGGAAACTTCCAGGGGAATTCGAGGGATATACAGTATAAGGAAACAGAGAATACCTCTCCACTATTTTTTTAAATTTTTATTTATTTGCTTCCTTTTTCCAGGACAACTCATTTTAGCCACTCTGCACTGAGCAAAAGGAAAGAAAGAAGAACTCACCACAAAAGAAAGAATCAAAAACAGTCCTCTCTCCCACAGAGTTATAGAATTTGGATTACAATTCAATGTCAGAAAGCCAATTCAGACGCACAACTGTAAAGCGATTGGTAGCTGTGGAAAAAAGCATAAAGGTTTCAAGAGACTATAAGACTGAAAATTTATATCTAATCAGGCCAAAATTCAAAATCAATTACATGAGATGCAATCCAAACTGGAGGTCTAACGACAAGGGTTAATGAGGGAGAAGAAAGAATGAGTGAAATAGAAGTCAAGATGAGGGCAAGGAAGAAAGCTGAGGAAAAAAGAGAAAAACAATTAAAAGACCATGAGGAAAGGTTAAGGGAAATAAATGACAGTGTCAGAAGGAAAAATCTATGTTTAATTGGAGTTCCAGAGGGCGCAGAGAGGGACAGAGGGACAGAAAGCATATTTGAACAAATCATACCTTAGAACTTCCCTAATTTGGGGAAGGTAATAGGTATTCAGATTCAGGAAATAGAAAGGTCCTCCCCTAAAATCAATAAAAACCATTCAACACCTCGATATTTAATAGTGAAACTTGCAAATTTCAAAGATAAATAGAAAATCCTTAAAGCAGTAAGAGACAAGAGATCTCTAACTTACATGAAGAGAACTATTAAATTAACTGCAGACCTCTCCACAGAGACCTGGCAGGCCAGAAAGGGTTGGCAGAATATATTAGGGGGACTACATGAGAAGAACATGCAGCCAAGAATACTCTAACCAGCAAGGCTCTCATTCAGAATACAAGGAGAGATAAGGAGCTTCCAAGGTAGACAGAAACTGAAAGAATCTGTACCACCAAACCAGCTCTGCAAGAAATATTAAGGTGGATGCTGTAAAACACAGAGGACGCCCAAAGAAATAATCCGCAAAGACAGGGACTGAATGGGTATTATGATGACACTAAATTCATATCTTTCAAAAAAATAAATTCATATCTTTCAATAGTACTCTGAATGTGAATGGGCTTAATGATCCCATCAAAAGATGCAGGGTTTCAGACTGGATAAAAAAGCAAGACCCATCTATTTGCTGTCTACAAGACTCATTTTGGACCTAAGGACACCTCCAGACTAAAAATGAAAGGGTGGAGAACCATTTACCATTCAAATGGTCCTCAAAAGAAAGCAGGGGCAGCAATCATCATATCAGATAAATTAACGTTTATCCCAAAGACTGTACTAAAAGATGAAGAGGGACACTGCATCATATTTTAAAAATCTATTCAACAAGAAGATGTAACAATCATGAATATTTTATGCCCCTAACAAGTATATCAATCAATTAATAACCAAAGTAAAAACATACTTAGATAATAATACACTGATACTGGGAGACTTTAACATGGCACTTTATGCAAATGATAGTTAATAAGCATAAAATCTCCAAAGAAACAAGAGCTTTAAATGATACACTGGACCAGATGCATTTTACAGATACTTATAGAACCTTACATCCAAAAAACTGAATACACATTCTTCTCAAGTGCACATGGAACTTTCTCCAGAATAGACCACATGCTGGGACACAAATCAGGTCTCAAACAACACCAAAAGACAGGGATTGTCTCCGGCGTATTTTCAGACCATAATGCCTTGAAACTTGAACTCAATTACAAGAAGAAATTTGGAAGAAATTCAAACATGTTTAGTTTAAGAACATCCTGCTAAAAGATGAGAGGGTCAACCAGGATATTAGAAAGGAACTAAAAAGATTCATGGAAACTAATGAGAATGAAGATACAACCATTCAAAATCTTTAGGATGCAGCAAAAGCAGTCCTAAGAAGGAAATACATTGCAAAACAAGCATCTCTCAAAAAATTGGAAAAAACTCAAATACACAAGCTAGCCTCTCACCTAAAGGAACTGGAAAAAGAACAGCAAATAAAACTTACACCCAGCAGAAGAAGAGAGTTAATAAAGATTCGAGAAGAACTCAATGAAATAGAGACCAGAAGAACTGTAGAACAGATCAACAAAACCAGAAGCTGGTTCTTTGAAATAATTAATAATAGATAAACCAGTAGCCAGCCTTATTAAAAACAAAAGAGAAAAGACTCAAATTAATAAAATCATGAATGAAAAAGGAGAGATCACAACCAATACCAAGGAAATACAAATGGTTTAAAAAACATATTATGAGCAGCTCTACACCAATAAATTAGGCAATCTGGAAGAAATGGACGCATTTCTGGAAAACCACAAACTACCAAAACTGGAACAGGAAGAAATAGAAAACCTGAACAGGCCAATAACCAAGGAGGAAATTGAAGCAGTCATCAAAAACCTCCCAAGACACAAAACTCCAGTGCCAGATGGCTTCCCTGGGGAATTCTATTAAACGTTTAAAGAAGAAACCATACCTAATCTATTAAAGCTTTTCCCGAAAGATAGAAAGAGATAGAATACTTCCAAACTGGTTTTATGAGGCCAGCATCACCTTAATTCCAAAACCAGACAAAGACCCTGCCAAAAAAGAATTATAGACCAAATATCTCTGATGAACAGAGATGCAAACACTAACAAGATACGAGCGAATAGGATCCAACAGTACATTAAGATTATTCACCATGACCAAGTGGGATTTATCCCCAAAATGCAAGTCTGGTTCAACATTTGTAGAGCAATCAACATGATAGAACATATAAACAAGAGAAAAACCAAGAACCATAGGAGCTTTTCAATAGATTCAGAGAAAGCATTTGACCAAATACAGCATCCATTCCTGATCAAAACTCTTCAGAGTGGAGGGATAGAGGGAACATTCCTCAACATCTTAAAAGCCATCTACGAAAAGCCCACAGCAAATATCATTCTCAGTGGGGAAACACTGGGAGCCTTTCCCCTAAGATCAGGAACAAGACAGGGATGTCCACTCTCACCACTGCTATTCAACATAGTACTAGCATTCTTAGCCTTAGCAATCGGAAAACAAAAAGAAATAAAAGGCATTCAAATTGGCAAAGAATAAGTCAAACTCTCCCTCTTCGCAGATGACATGGTACTGTACATAGAAAACCCAAAGGACTCCACCCCAAGATTTCTAGAACTCATACAGCAATTTGGCAGTGTGGCAGGATACAAAATCAATGCCTAGAAATCAGTGGCATTTCTCTCCACTAACAATGAGACTGAAGAAAGAGAAATTCAGGAGTCAATCCCATTTACAATTGCACCCAAAAGCATAAGATACTTAGGAATAAACCTAACCAAAGAGGCAAAGGATCTACACCTTAAAAACTGCAGAACACTTCTGAAGAAAATTGAGGAAGACACAAAGAAATGGACAAATATTCCATGCTCATGGATTGGAAGAATTAATATTGTGACAATGTCAAGTTTACCCAGGGCAATTTACACAATTAATGCAATCCCTATCAAAATACCATGGACTTTCTTCAGAGAGTTGTAACAAATCATCTTAAGATTTGTGTGGTTCAGGGATCCCTGGATGGCACAGCGGTTTGGCGCCTGCCTTTGGCCCTGGGCACGATCCTGGAGACGCAGGATTGAATCCCACATCGGGCTCCTGGTGCATGGAGCCTGCTTCTCCCTCTGCCTGTGTCTCTGCTTCTCTCTCTCCCTCTCTCTGTGACTATCATAAATAAATAAAAATTAAGAAAAAAAAAAGATTTGTGTGGTTCAGAAAAGACCCTGAATAGCCAGGGGAATATTGAAAAAGAAAACCAGAGCCGGGGACATCACAATGCCGGATTTCAAGTTGTACTACAAAGTTGTGATCATCAAGATAGTGTAATGCTGCTACAAAAACAGACACATAGATCAATGGAACAGAATAGAGAATCCAGAAGTGGACCCTCTACATTATGGTCAACTAATATTCGACAAAACAGGAAAGACTATCCACTGGAAAAAAGACAGTCTTTTCAATAAGTGGTGCTGGGAAAATTGGACAGCCATATACAGAAGAGTGAAACTAGACCGTTCTCTTACCCCATACATAAAGATAAACTCAAAATGGATAAAAGATCTAAATCTGAAACAAGAATCCATCAAAATCCTAGAGGAAACATAGGCCACATCCTTTTTGAACTTGGCCACAGAAACTTCTTGCAAGATACGTCTATGAAGGCAAGAGAAACAGAAGCAAAAATGAATTGTTGGGACTTAAGATAAAAAGCTTCTGCAGGACAAAAGAAACATTCAACAAAAGTAAAAGACAACCTACAGAATGGGAGAAGATATTTGCAAATGACCTAGCAGATAAAGGGCTAGTATCCAAGATGTATAAAAAACTTATGAAAGAATAACACAATCCAATTATAAAATGGGCAAATGACGTGAACAGAAATTTCATAGAAGAAGACATAGACATGGCCAACAAGCACATGAGAAAATGCTCTGCATCACTTGCCATCAGGGAAATATAAATCAAAACCACAATGAGTTACCACCTCACATCAGTGAGAATGGGGAAAATTAACAAGACAAGAGACAACAAATGTTGGAGAGGATGTGGAGAAAGGGTAACCCTCTTCCACCGTTGGTGGGAATGTGAACTGTACAGCCACTCTGGAAAACTGTGTGGAGGTTCCTCAAAGAGTTAAAAATAAAACTGCCCTATGACCCATCAATTGCACTGCTGGGGATTTCCCCCAAAGATACAGATGCAGTGAAATGGCAGGACTCCTGCACTCCTATGTTTATAGCAGCAATGTCCACAATAGCCAAACTGTGGAAGGAGCCTCGGTGTCCTTCGAGAGACGAGTGGATAAAGAAGATGTGCTATATGTATACAATGTAGTATTGCTCAGCCATTAGAAATGACAAATACCCACCATTTGCTTCAATGTGGATGGAACTGGAGGGTATTATGCTGAGTGAAGTAAGTCAATCAGAGAAGGACAAACATTATATGGTCTCATTCATTTGGGGAATATATGAAATAGTGAAATGGAATAAAGGGGAAGAAGAGAAAATGAGTGGGAATTATCAATGATGGCAACAGAACATGAAAGACACCTATTTCTGTGAAAGAATCAAAGGTTCGTGAAAAGGGCGGTGGGCAGGGTGTTGTGGTGAATGGGTGATGGGCATCCGGGGGGCACTTGATGGGATGAACAGTTGGTGTTATGCTGTATGTTGGCAAATCAAACTCCAATAAAAAAATAAAAAAAAATTCCCAAAATCACCATTTAAAAATAAAGTGGTTTGGAATAATCTAAGCTCAATTATCTGTCTCCTCTTTCACTTCAAACACAATCACGAGGTATTTCCATCCAGAAACCATGTTTCTTCAAATTGATAGATTTAATAGATCACATATTTTGAGTTTAAATGACTTATTTTGTCTTATGTTTACTTTGTGATTTAGAAAACAAATAGATGTGTGACTAGATATTCTTAGCCTTTCCTTTTCAGGGCATGATGGGTCAATTCCCAACATTTCTTTCAGGAAGAAATTGTTAAGCTTGCAAAACTTTTAAGACTGCTACAAAGTATTCCCCCTTTTCCCACATTAATTTCGTTGGCCTGTGTCCTGCTTGTCACTTTCTTGCAGATCTTTAAAATACCAAATTAACATGCAAAATCTCACTGGTTAAGTAAAAAATCTATAAAGGCAAAAAACTAAAGAAATTTAAAAAAAGAAATAGAAAAAATAAAAAAAAAAGAAATAGAAAAAATAAAACTAAAGAATGTACCTTGACAATAACAAATCCTTAAAAATTTAGGAATATCAAATATTTTTCCCATTTATCTTTATAGCAAAGAATATTACAAAAGATTCTTGGACTGAAAAATCATAGCACATCAATCCTACTTAGTATGGTTAATATTCCAGTAATAGCCAACTATTTCCAGGCATATCATCTTCAAGATCACAATAGCCCTTTGAAAAAGTTTATTTGGTTTCTTACACATTTTATTCTAAAAAAGATAATAAGTAGTAAAAACAAACTAAAAAAAAGTCACTGTCCAGATGACATACCATATAAACCCTTATTGTAGATTTGGTCTTCAGAAAAGATATAAAACAATTATGATAAAAATGACATCCTATTAATAAATGTCTGAGAGTAAAGTCAGAAAATGAAACATAGGAGCTTTTCTTAAGGAACTTGCAAGATAATAACCTCCAATCAGCCAATAAATAACTATAAGAAAGGACAGTCAGCAAGCATTGAAATTATTTAACAGTATACCTAAGTCTACAACCATAGGGCAAATTACTAAGAAAGAGCAAAATGAAAATTATACAGATATATAAATAATGATAAAATAATAAAACTAAGAGCAATCAAGGGAGCAGAAAGAATGTAGAGTCAAGAGGCAGAACTGATTCACTAATTGCCATATCTGTAATAGCTAAGAGTGAAATAATATCATTTAAAAATTGCAAGATTCAGAGTCACAATAACTAAATAGGTTTAATAATAATTAGCTGGTTTATGTATTTTCTAGTATGAATGCATTTGGCATGATAGTAAAATATTTTGACTTCTTCCAAAAATTTAATATTAGAACTTTAAGAGTTAAAAAAAATAAGTGAGTTTTTATAAAAAGAAAGTTTATGACTTTCTAATTTACTTTTTGATTTATATGTGGTAGATAAACACAGAAAGGACCCAATCATTTTATTTTCAGATGTGAGTCATGAGAAAGTAAGACTTCGGAGGTTCTAAGTACTAGAGGTCAATACACAAGACTATTTTCTCAGAAGGATTACTAAAAATGCCAATAATTCTCAGATCATTTCTGCAATACTCATGTGTATTATGTGTTCTAGACCAGTAGACCTCAAAGTTCAAGCTCTAAACCAGCAGCACAGACGTCACCTAGGAACTTGTTAAAAATGTACATTCTTAGGTTCTATCTCAGCAGGACTAAATCAGAAACTCAGCAGGTAGAGCCAAAAAAATCTGTTTTAACATGCTCTCTATGTGATTTTGATGCACTCCTAAGCTTGATACTTTTTCTACAATGTTACATTTAATTTTCAGTAGTTGTAAACTTAATTCATCATAGCACAAACATTTTACAAATATTGTACTCTATGTATTATAAAGATACTACAATAACTTTATTAATGAGGTAGAAAAATGCAAACTGGCGTTAAGTGTATTATAACAGGCACTTAATTATGCTCTTTCTCTTTACCAATTTGATTCTTTCTCCCTCTTTTTCTCTCCTTCTTATAAGCAAGAGATTAAGTCACTTCTTTCATTAAGGCCCTCTAATGGCTGCCTATCTCACTCAAAGTAAAAGCCAATGTCCTTTTAATGGCTTATCAGGCCGTGCAGATTATGCTGCACAAATTTCATTATTTCCCTGACTTCATCTCCCTCTGTACTTCCCCTGATTCCCTCAATTTCAGCCATACTGGCCTTCTTACTTGTTTTCACATTTGCCAGACATTTATCCATCTTAGAGACTGCATCTACTATTCTCTCTGCCTTTCAACACTCTTCCTTGAGACATCTGTTTGGCTGATTTTGTTTTTTACTTTCTTAGGCATTTGTTCAAATGTTACCTTCCGGACAAGGTCTTCTCTGGCTACCCTATTTAAAATTGCAATGTCATCTGCATTCTTTTGTCATAGTGTCCTGCTTTGTTTTTGTCCTTGATTCTTAAATCTATTCTTGAAATATTCCTATCTTTCACTTTATTTAAAGTAAACATTTTGGAAGTATTTTATTGGAAGTCCTTATTGAAAGTCTGTTTTACTAGAATGCAGATTTGTAAAAGCCATGATTTTCATTTGTGTTATTTACTGCTGATTTCCAAGTGGCTAAAACAGTGCTTGACACATAGTTGGTACTCAATAAATATTTGGAAAAAGAAAGAAGGAAGAGATAAGAACTTGATGCAGTCCTGTAATTGTTCAAAGTTACTTTTCCACTTGGCCCAGATATATTTTCTAGGTAATACTATAATTCTCATTCAGCATAAATATCTAAAATACATGGTTTTAGTTATCTTTATTTCTTAGCTATCAAGTGATTTTCTTCTAATCTCTACACAGTATTGAATTCCATTTTCACATCTCAACTGAAACTGAATGTCATCTTGTCTAATATTAAGATCATTATCTATGCTTTCTTTTTGTTCACCTGTTCCTGGGATGAATTTGTTCACCCTTTTATTTTCAATTTTTCTTAATCACTATGATGGGTTTTTCTTGTATAAAAATTGAGTTGGGTTTACTTTTTTAATAAAATCAGAAAACATTTCTCCTTTTATTTGTAAATTTAGCCAACTTACATGTAGTGATATAACAGATAGGTTATAACATCATATTATTTTATATCTTTTTTGCTTTTAAGTATTTTACAATGTCATCAGCTTATCTTTTTTTTTTATAAATCCTTGGAAACAGAAAATTTTGTATTTTTGTTCAAGCAATTATTATTATCCTGGGTTTAAGTAATACCTTGGTTCTCTATTTCTTCAAACTCTTTTAGTTTTTAATTAAAAGCAAAAATGAAATTAGCATATCTCCTGATTCTTATTTTTCTTCTCAACACCAATTTCACTCAATTGAGTGAAAAAATTCACTCAATAATATTAATTTTTTGGTGTTTACTAATGTAGTGTTTGGTATGCTTATAGTGCTATTGGTGGCATATCAAGAGGGACTATTCAGACTGGTCCATCTTAGGTACAGAAATAAGTGAGTACATTGTCTATAAGGAATGTTTAAAAAATAACAAAACAGGGATCCCTGGGTGGCGCAGCGGTTTGGCGCCTGCCTTTGGCCCAGGGCGCGATCCTGGAGACCCGGGATCGAATCCCACGTCGGGCTCCCGGTGCATGGAGCCTGCTTCTCCCTCTGCCTGTGTCTCTGCCTCTCTCTCTCTGTGTGACTATCATAAATAAATAAAAATTAAAAAAAATAATAATAACAAAACAATTTATCTGTGTCACTATTATCATGTACTAGAAATTCTAAACTATGTCAGTGATATACTATTCCTTCCTGTACGGACATAAATGGACCACTCCTACTATTCACATTCATGCCAGTTGGTACACCACTGTGTTCTATTGCTTGCCTTGCAATTTTTAAATGATATTCTTTCATTCTTTGCTGTTACAGATAAGGCAATCGGTGAATCAGTTCTACCCCTTGAAACTACATTCTTTGTTCTTTTGGTTTCTTTAGTTTTATTTTTTTATCACTATCTGGACATATATAATTTTCATTGTGCTCTTTCTTAGTAATCCACCTTATGGTTTTAGACATAGGTATAATGTTAAATATTTTCAATGCTTACTGACTGTCCTTTCTTGTAGTTATCTCTTGGCTGACTGGAGACTATGATCTTGTAAGTTCCTTAAGAAAAACTCTTATGCTTTATTTCCTTACCTCTTCCACAATTGATAACTTTTTGGCATAGTATTTACATTTGAAGGGCAGTTTGAATGGTCTTAAAATCCCTAACTTATTATTTCCTTTAGAGATAACAAATTTAGACCCTCAAAAAGTTTATGTGTCGTAAATACTTACATATGAAATGTTTAACAATATGAAAGGTCCAATACCAATGAACAAACAATGAATGATGATAAAAATGGAAACATTTGATGAATTACCAAATATAACATTTAGAAATGACAAATAGTTAAATTAAAAATTCACTGGATAGGGTATACTGCTAAAAATAAACAACTTATGGAAAAAAAATAGTAACTGAGATGATATTATCCAGAGTGAGCCCAGAGATTTTAGACATGTAGGTTAGAATGAGAAAGTGTAATATAAATAACCATACCAGAAAATATAATAGAACAAACAAAAACTCTAAATGGATAAAATGGATAAAAACATTCTAGAAATCATTTTAAAAAATGAAACCACAGATACAAGATCCAATAGGTACCAAGCATAATTGAAAAAAAAACCCACACTTTAATGTTATTGTAGTGCACCTGCAGAATATCAAAGGCCAAAAGATTTTACAAAAATCTGAAGGAAAAACTATCATTTACAAAAGAGTGAAAATAGCAGTAATAGTAAGTATCTTAAGTATAATAAATAAATCCAGGAGAGTGGAATAAAATCTTAAAACTGAAGAAAGAAAATAACTATCTATCTATGACTGTGTATCCAGAAAACTATTTCTCAATAAAAATGATAGAAAAACACTATTTTGAAATAAACCAAAAATGAAAGCACTCCTCACCAAAAGACTATAAACAAAAAAAAACATCTAAAGAATGTCTTCAGGGAGAAGGATATAACATAGAAGTAATGTGTGATAGATAAAAGTAAATGAAAGGCACAGAAAATACTGATATATAGGTATATAAACTGGTAACCTTATGAAATGATAATAATAATGATAAAAATAATACTCAATGTGTGATATTGAAGAAAAGAGAACTAAAGTAATGAAAAACATTATTGTGAAAGTCAGAAGGCAGTGATTAGGGTTTATTATATTTTAATACCCTTGAAATTTTGCTATTGATTTACTTTATTACTTTTAAAGTTTATTAGGAGGGGGCAGGGCAAGATAGAGAAGAGTAGGAGTTTTCAACTCACCTGGTCCCACCAACTTAAATAGATAACTTACTTTTTTTAAAAATTTGTTTTCTATTGGTGTTCAATTTACCAACATACAGAATAACCCCCAGTGCCCATCACTCATTCACTCCCACCACCCGCCCTCCTCCCCTTCTACCACCCCTAGTTCGTTTCCCAGAGTTAGCAGTCTTTACGTTCTGTCTTCCTTTCTGATATTTCCCACACATTTCTTCTCCCTTCCCTTCTATTCCCTTTCACTATTATTTATATTCCCCAAATGAATGAGACCATATAATGTTTGTCCTCCAAATGACTTACCTCACTCAGCATAATACCCTCCAGTTCCATCCACGTTGAAGCAAATGGTGGGTATTTGTAATTTCTAATGGATGCTTGCTGTATTGCAATGTATTTCCCCCTTAGGACTGCTTTTGCTGCATCCCAAAGATTTTGAACGGTTGCATATTGATTCTCATTAGTTTCCATGAATCTTTTTAATTCTTCCTTAATTTCCTGTTTGACCCTTTCATCTTTCAGCAAGATGGTCCTTACCTCCACGTGTTTGAAGTCCTTCCAAACTTCTTGTTGTGCTTTAGTTCTAATTTCAAGGCATTATGGTCTGAGAATATGCAGGGGACGATCCCAATCTTTTGGTATCGGTTCAGACCCGATTTGTGACCCAGTATGTGGTCTATTCTGGAGAAAGTTCCATGTGCACTTGAGAAGAATGTATATTCAGTTGAGTTTGGATGTAAAGTTCTGTAGATATCTGTGAAATCTATCTGGTCCAGTGTATCATTTAAAGCTCTTGTGTTTTTGGAGATGTGCTTAGAAGATGTATCAATTGCGGAAAGTGCTGTGTCACGTCTCCAAGTATAAGTGTATTATTATCTAAGTATGTCTTAAATTTCGTTATCAATTGATTCATATACTTGGCAGCACCCGCATTCGGAGCATAAATAGTCATGATTTTTAGGTCCTCTTGTTGGATAGATCCTTTAAGTATGATATAGTGTCCCTCTTCATCTCTCACTACAGTCTTCGGGGTAAATTTTAGTTTATCTGATATAAGGATGGCTACCCCTGCTTTCTTTTGAGGACCATTTGAATGGTAAATGTTTCTCTAACCTTTTATTTTCAGGCTGTAGGTGTCCTTCTGTCTAAAATGAGTCTCTTGTAGACAGCAAATAGATGGGTCCTGCTCTTTTATCCAGTCTGAAACCCTGCGCCTTTTGATGGGGTCATTAAGCCCGTTCCCATTCAGAGTTACTATTGACAGATATGATTTTAGTGTCATCATGATATCTATTCAGTCCTTGTTTTTGTGGATTATTCCACTGAACTTCTTCTTAAAGGGGAATTTTAAGAGTCCCCCTTAAAATTTCTTGCAGAGCTGGTTTGGAGGTCACATATTCTTTCAGTTCCAGCCTGTCTTGGAAGCTCTTTATCTCTCCTTCCATTTTGAATAAGAGCCTTGCTGGATAAAGTATTCTTGGGGGCATGTTCTTCTTATTTAGGACTCTGAATATATCCTTCCAGCACTTTCTGGCCTGCCAGGTCTCTGTGGAGAGGTCTTCTGTTACCCTAATACTCTTCCCCATAAAAGTCAGGGATTTCTTGTCTCTTGCTGCTTTAAGGATCTTCTCTTTTTCTTTGGAATTTGCAAGCTTAACTATTAGATGTGGAGATTTTGAACGGTTTTTATTGATTTTAGGGGTGGGGATCTCTCTATTTCCTGGATCTGAATGCCTGTTTCCCTTCCCAGATTAAGAAAGTTTTCAGCTATGATTTGTTCAAAGACATATTCTGGCCTTCTGGCCCTTTCGGCGCCTTCGGGAACCCCAATTAAACGTAGGTTTTTCTTCCTCAGGCTGTCGTTTATTTCCTTTGATCTATCTTCATGGTCTCTTAATTGTTTTTCTCTTTTTTCCTCAGTTTCCCTCCTTGCCATCAACCTGCCTTCTATGTCACTCACTCATTCTTCCACCTCACTAACCCTCGTCCTTAGGACTTCTAGTTTGGATTGCATCTCATTCAATTGATTTTTAATTTCTGCCTGATTAGAATTAAATTCTGCAGTCCTGAAGTCTCTTGAGTCCTTTATGCTTTTTTCTAGAGCCACCAGTAGCTTTATAATAGTCCTCCTGAATTGGCCTTCTGACATTGAATTGTAATCCAAATTTTGTAACTCTGTGGAAAGAGGACTGTTTATGATTCTTTCTTTTGAGGTGAGGTTTTCCTTCTAGTCATTTTGCTTGGTGCAGAGTGGCCAAAAACAAGTTGTATTGGGAAAAGGAGAAAAAAAGAGAGGAGAGAAAGAAGGAAATAAAAGAGAAAAAGAAAAAAGAAAAAAGAGAAGAAAAAGAGAAAGAAAAAGAAAGAAAGGAAAAAAAAGTGTGGGGGAAGCAAACAGAAATCAAAAACAAACAAGCAAACAAACAAAAAAACCACAGGGAGTATCTTCTGATTCTGTATACTTTAAGTCCCTTGACTTCCCCTGGAACTTGTACGTCTAGCTGGTCTTCTGGGGGAGGGGCCTGCTGTGCTGATTTTTAGGTGTTAGCACTTGGGGGAGCTGCTCTGCCCCCCGCGGGGTGCAAGGCTCCTTGGGGGTTGTTTACCTCGTGAGGCCCCAGGAAGAACAACCCCAGTGGCGGCAGCCAGCTCTGGAGCCCTGGATTCAGCTCCCGCAGTAACTATGGAGCTCTCCGTCTGCAGGGGCCTGGATGTTCCAGGGGCTGGGCCGCTGATCTGCTCAGCTCCAGCAGGAGCGTCCTTGCTGTTCTGGGCCTTCCTGGCCTCTGCCTGTCCCAGGGGGAGGCCGGATCCTGGGCTGTGTCCTGGCGCGCAGTGCTCCCGGAACTGCGCTGCTGGACTCGGGCTCCCGGCCACACGGCTGCCTCTTCGTGGAGCTGCCCACTGAGCCTCTCTGAGCTGCTCCTGGAGCCGTGCAGCCCCCTCCGCACGGAGCCCCTTCCTCTGCCGGAGCCGCCTCCGAGCTGCTCCCGGGGTGCGCAGCCCCCTCTCCGCGGAGCTGCCGCCCGAGCCCCTCCGACCTGGTCCTGGGTCCAGCCGTGCATGCTGCAGCCCTTTAGGGAGCTCAGCGCACTCTTCCCGGGGCGCAGGTGTCTATTAGTGTCCCAGGGAGCCTGAGGGCATCCCGCCCTCCTGTGGTCCTGCTCTAACTCCCTGCGCGCCTTTCCGCCCGGGAAGATTGGAGAAGCTCCTGCATCTCTGGGAGGGGGCTTTCCTGTCTTGGGGGCACTCGCCCTGCCTTAACCAGGCTCCTCGCGGTGCCCCTCCCCCTTGGATGCCTTTTGTTTCTTTATTTCATTTTCCCCCGTCTTCCTGCCTTGATAGAAGCGGGAACTCTTCTCACTGTAGCATTCCAGCTGTTGTCTCTTTAAATCTCAGGCCGAATTTGTAGATTTTCAGGATGATTTGAAGGTTATCTAGGTAATTTGGTGGGGACAGGTGATTTGGAGACCCTACTCTTCCGCCATATTGCTCCTCCTCCTGTTCTGATATTTTTTTTCAAATTCTGGTCTCTAACCTCATCAAAATTATCTAGGGTGCAATTTACTTAGGTTGTGGTTGATATTCTTGATTCACCCTGCTCATACAGCTATTCTGCATGGAACAAAATGACTAGAAGGAAGAATTTGACACAAAAGAAAAATCAGAAATAGTACTATCTGCCACAGAGTTACAGAATATGGATTTGAATTTGATGTCAGAAAGCCAATTCAGAAGCACAATTATATAGCTACTTGTAGCTCTGGAAAAAAGCATAAAGGATTCTAGAGACTTTAAATGTCAGATCTCACAGGTCCAGTTTGATCAGCAAACACAAAACTATGGAGGAAGATTATTTCCTGGAAAATGCTTGCTACCATTTGTTGTGTAACCGGTGTTCTTAAAGCCCCTCTAAATATGGTGTCAGTTGGTGATTGAAACTCAGGGCCACTGTCAGCACCAAGGAAATTGTATATACCTTCTGGGATGCACATGCTCGGAAGTTCATGTCTTAAATCCATGAATATGAAAATAAAGCATCAGTTGCATTTAACACACACACACACACAAAGAGACTTCATTACTATACAATTTAGATCTAATCAGGCCAAAATTAAAAATCAATTAAATGAGATGCAATCCAAACTAGAGGTCCTAATGTTGAGGTTTAATGAGGTTAAAGAAAGAGTGAGAACATAGAAGACAAGTTGATGGCAAGAAAGGAAGCTGAGGAAAAAGAGAAAAACAATTAAGAGACCATGAGGAAAGGCTAAGGGAAATAAATCATAGCATGAGAAGGAAGAATCTACGTATAACTGGGGTTTCAGAAGATGCCAAGAGAGAGGGACTGAAAGTATATGTGAAAAAAATCATAGCTGAGAATCTCCTTAATTTGGTGAAGTAAACAGGCACTGAGATCCAGGAGATTGAGAGGTCCCAACTCAAATCAATAAAAACCATTCAACACCTTGATATTCAATAGTGAAACTTGCAAATTCCAAATATAAAGAGAATATCTGTAAAGCAGGAAGAGAAAAGAGATGCTTAACTTATATGGGGAGAAAATTTGGATGAACAGCATACCTTTCCAGAGAGACCTGGCAGGCCAGAAAGGGCTGGCAGGATATAGTCAGGGTACTAAATGAAAAGAACATGCAACCAAGAATACTTTATCAAGGAAGTTGTCATTCAGAATAGGAGAGATAGAGAGCTTCCAAGATAGGCAGAAACTGGAAGAATATGTGACCACCAAAGCAGCTCTGCAAGAAATATTAAGGGGAACTCTGTAAAAGAAAAAGGAAGCCCAAAGAAATAATTCACAAAAATAGGGACTAAATATGCATTACAATGATACTAAATTCATATCTTTCAATAGTTACTTTGAACATGAATGGACTAAATAATCCCATCAAAAGATGCAGGGTTTTGGACTGGATAAAAAAGCAAGACCTATCTATTTGCTGTCTACAAAAGACTCATTTTAGACATAAGAACACCTACAGCCTGAAAATGAAAGGTTGGAGAAACATTTACCATTCAAATGGTCCACAAAAGAAAGCAGGGGTAGCCATCCTTATATCAGATACATTAACATTTATTAAAGACTGTACTAAGTGATGAAGAAGGATGGTATATCATACTTAAAGGGTCTATGGAACAAGAACACCTAACAATCATGAATATTTATGCCCCTACTGCAGGTGCTACCAAGTATGTCAATCAATTAATAGCCAAAGTAAAGTGATACTTAGATAATAATATACTAAAAGTAGGAGACTTCACATGACACTTTCTGCAAATGATTTATCTTCTAGGCGGAACATAACCAAAGAAACAGGGACCTTGAATCATACACTAGACCAGATGGATTTCACATACATACAGAACTTTCCATCCAAATGCAACTGAATACATATTCTTTTCAAGTGCACATGGAACTTTCTCCAGAATAAAACACATACTGGGTCACAAATCAGGTCTCAACCAATACCAAAAGATGGGGATTGTCCCCTGCATATTTTCAGATCACAATACTTTGAATCTAGAAAGTAATCACAGGAAGAAATTTGGAAGAAACTCTAACACATGGAGGTTAAAGAGCATCCTTCTAAAAGATGAATGGGCCAACCAGGAAATTAGAGAAGATTTTAAATGATTCATGGAAACTAATGAAAATGAAGATTCAACTGTTCAAAATCTTTGTGATACAGCAAAAGCGGTCTTAAGATGGAAATAAAGCTTCCCTCAAAAAATTGAAACAAACTAAAATACACAAGCTAACCTCACACCTAAAGGAACTGGAGAAAGAACAGCAAGTAAAACCTACACCCGGCAGAAGAAGAGAGATAATAAAGATTTGAGCAGAACTCAGTGAAATAGAGATCGGTGAAATAGAGATATAACAGTTCAACAAAACCAGGAGTTGGTTCTTTGAAAGACTTAATAAGATAGATAAACCATTAGCCAACCTCATTAAAAAGAAAAAAAGAAAAGACTCATGTTAATAAAATCATGAATGAAAGAGGAAAGATCACAATCATTACCAAGGAAATAAAAAATATTTTAAAAACATATTAATTATGAGCAGCTATACACCAATAAATTAGGTAATCTAGAAGAAATGGATGCATTTCTGGAAAACCACAAATTAGCAAAACTGGAACAGGAAGAAATAGAAAACCTGAACAGGCCAATAACCAGTGAAGAAATAGAAGCAGTCATCAAAAACCTCCCAAGACACAAAAGTCCAGGGCCAGATGGCTTCCCTGGGAATTCTATCAAACATTTAAAGAGGAAATAATACTTATACTACTAAAGCTGTTCTGAAGGATAGAAAGGGAAAGGATAGTTCCAAACTCATTTTATGAGGCCAGCATCACCCTAACTCCAAAACTAGACAAAGAATCCACCTATAAAGAGAATTATATACCAATATCCCTGATGAACATGGATGCAAAAATTCTCAACAAGATACTAGCCAATAGAATCCAACAATACATTAAGAAGATAATTCACCATGACCAAGTGGGATTTATCCCTGGAATGCAAGATTGGTTCAATGTTCATAAAATATTCAACATGATAGATCACATCAACAAGAGAAAAAACAAGAACCATATGATCGTCTCAATAGACCCAGAGAAAGCATTTGACATAATACAGCATCCATTTCTGATCAAAACTCTTCACAGTGTAGGGATAGAGGGAACATTTCTCAATATCTTAAAAGGCATCTATGAAAAGCTGACAGTGAATGTCATTCTCTGTGAAAAACGAGAGTCTTTCCATCACTATCAGGTACAAGAAAGGGATGTCACTCTCAAAACTGTTATTCATTGTAGTAATAGAAGTCCTAGCCTCAGTAATCAGAAAACAAAAAGAAATACAAGGCATTCACATTGGCAAAGAAGAAGTCAAACCCTCCCTCTTCACACATGACATAATATTGTAATGTATTAAACCCAAAAGCTCCACTCCAAGATTGCTAGAATTCATACAGCAATTCAGCAATGTGTCAAGATACAGAATCAATGTACAAAATTCAGTAGCATTTCTATAGACTAATAATGTGACTGAAGAAAGAGAAATTAAGATGTCATTACCATTTCCAATTGCACCAAAAAGCCTAAGATATCTAGGAATAAACCTAACCAAAGAGGTAAAGAATCTATAACCTAAAATCTATGGAACACTTCTGAAAGAAATTGAGGAAGACACAGAGATGAAAAAATATTCTATGCTCATGGATTAGAAAAAATTGTATTGTGAACATGTCTATGTTACCCTGGGCAATTTACACATTCATTGCAATCCCTATCAAAATACCATGGACTTTCTTCACACAGTTGATATAAGTAATCTTAAGATTTGTGTGGAATCAGAAAAGACCCTGAATAGCCAGGTGATACTGAAAAAGAAATCCAAAGCCCAGGGCATCACTGTGCCAATTTCAAGCTGTACTACAAAGCTGTGATCATCAAAACAACGTTGTACTGGCACAAAAACTGACACATAGATCAATGGAACAGAATAGAGAACCCATTAATGGGCCCTCAACTCTATGGTCAACTAATATTCGACAAAGCAGGAAATACCATCCACTGGAAAAAGGACAGTCTCTTCAATAAATGGTGCTGGAATAATTGGATATCCACATGCAAAAGAATGAAACTAGACAATTCTCTTATACCATACACTAAAATAAACTCAAAATGGATGAAATATCTAAATGTGAGACAAGAATCCATCAAAATCCTAGAGGAGAACACAGGCAACACACATTTTGAACTTGGCCACAGTAACTTCTTGCAAGATTCATCCGTGAAGGCAAGACAAACAAAAGCAAAAATGAACTATTGGGACTTCATCAAGATAAAAAGCTTCTGCACAGCAAAAGGAACAGTCAACAAAACTAAAAGACAACCTACAGAATGGGAGAAGATATTTGCAAATGACCTATCAGATAAAGAGCTAATATCCAAGATCTATAATGGACTTATTAAACTCAACACCCAAGGAACAAAGAATCCAGTAATGAAATGGGCAAATGATATGTACTGAAATTTCACCAAAGAAGACATACACGTGGCCATTAGGCACATGATAAAATCCTCTGCATCACTTGCCATCAGGAAAATACAAATCAAAACCACCTCACACCAGCGAAAATTATGAAGATAGGAAACACCAAATGTTGGAGAGGATGTGAAGAAAGGGGAACTCTCTTGCAGTGTTGGTGGGAATGTGAACTGGTACAGCCACTTCAGAAAATAGCGTGGAGGTTCCTCACATAGTTAAAAATAGGGCCACCCTATGACCTAGCAATTGTACTACTGAGTATTTACCCCAAAGATACAGATGCAGCAAAACACCGGGACACCTCCACTCCAGTGTTTATATTAGCTATGTCCACAGTAGACAAACTATGGAAGGAGCCTCAATGTCTTTGACAGATGAATGGATAAAGAAGATGTAGAATATATATACAATGGAATATTAGCCATTAGAAATAACGAATACCCACTATTTGTTTCAACATGGATGGAACTGGGTATCATGCTGAGTGCAGTACATCAATCAGATAATGGAGAATCATCTTATGGTTTCACTCATACGAGGAATATTAGGAATAGTGAAAGGGATTATATGAGAAACGAGGGAAAATGAGTGGGAAAAATTAGAGAGGGTGACAAAACATGAGAGTCTCCTATGTCTGGGAAACGAACAAAGGGTAGTGTCATGGGAGGCCATTGGGGGTTGGGGTTACTGGGTGATGGCCACTGAAAGTGCACTTGATGGGATGAGCACTGGGTGTTATACTAAATGCTGGCAGTCGAAATTTAATTTATATATATATGTATATATATATATATTTGTGTTATATAACACAAAAAAATTTATCAGGAGAAAGGGAAAATACAAAGATTCTAGATGCAAGTTCCAGTTCAAATATCTTAGTGATTCACAATAAATGTTACTGAATTAAACTCACTCATTAAAAGAGTAAAATTGTCAGACTTGTCAAAAAATAATAATCAAATTCTATCATATATTATGCCTAATGCATAAAAACATGGAAATTTTGAAAGTAAAAATATTGAACCAGATGGGTTCATCGGGGAATTCTACCAGATATTTAAGAAAAAGTTAATGCCTATTCTCCTAAACTATTTCAAAAAATAGAAGACGAACAAAAGTTTCTGAATACATTCTGTAAGACCAGCATTACCTTGATAACAGAACCAAAGACATGAAAAGGAAGGAAGGAAGGAAGGAAGGAAGGAAGGAAGGAAGGAAGGAAGGAAGGAAGGAAGGAAGGAAGAAGGGAAGGAAGGAAGAAAGAAAGAAAAAGAAAATAAAACTCCAGGCCAATATATCTAATGTACAGATATGCAAAAATCCTCAACAACAACAACAACAACAACAACAAAATCCTCAACAAAATATTAGTAAACCACAAAACAATACTTCAAAAAGGTCATTTCCCACGATCAGATAGAATATGTTCCAGGGATGCAAGGATGGTTTAATATTTGCAAATCAATCAACATCATACACAATTCAACCAAATGAAGGATAAAAATCATATGATCATCTCAATAGTTGCAGAAAAAGCATTTGACAAGATTCAATATCCATTCATGATAAAATCTCTCAACCACGTGGGATTACAGAGAACATATCTGAACTAATAAAAGTTATATATGGAACACCCACAGTTAACACCATAAGTATGGGGAAAAAACAGATTTTTCCCTCTAAAGTCAGAAATAAGACAAGTATATCCACTCTCATCATTTGTATTCAACATGGTACTGGAAGTCCTAAATACAGTAGACAGACTAGAAAAAGAAAAAAAAATCTATATTGGTAAATAAGTTAAATCATCACTATCTGCAGATGACATGATATTGTAAATAGAAAACCCTAAATACTTCAGCAAAAAAACTAGTTTATTACTTATATATTACTATAAATAACAAATTCAGTAAAGTGGCATGATAAAAATTACTACCCATAAATCAGAAGCATTTCTATACATTAATAATGATGCAGTAGAAAAATAAATTAAAAATACCATTTATAATTGTACCAAAAAATAAAATAGGAATAAACTTAACCAAAAAGATGAAAGACCATTATTCTGAAAACTATAAAGTACTGATGAATGAAACTAAAGACATAAACAAATGGAAAGATGGTCTATGCTCATGAATTGGAAGAATATTGTTAAAATGTCCATATTATCCAAAGCAATGTATAGATTCAATGCAATCTCTATCAAAATATGAAGAGTATTTTTACAAAATGGGACAAGAAACACATAAATTTTTATGGAACCACAGAAGACCCTGAATAGCCAAAACCACCCTAAGAAAGAATAAGCTGGAGTTATCAGAATTCCAGATTTCAAGATATACTCCAAGGCCATAGTAATCAAAACAGTATGGTACTGGAGCAAAAATAGATACATATATCAATGAAACAGAATAAAGATGCAAGGTATAAACCCACAGTTATATGGTCTATTAATCTATGACAAAAGAGGCAAGAATATACAATGAGGAAAAGATAGTTTCTTCAACAAATTGTTATGGAAACTGGTCGACTACATGAAAAAGAATAAAATTGGACTACTTTCCAACACTATATACAAAAATAAGCCCAAAGTGGATTAAAGACCTAAATGTGAGACCTAAAACTATAAAAATCCTAGAAAAGAGTACAGGCAGTAATTTTTCTTGACATTGGCAATAGTGACGTATTTGTAGATATGTTTCCTGAGGCAAGGGAAACAAAAGCTAAAATAAACTATTGGGACTAAACCAAACTAAAAAGCTTTTGCATGGCAGAGGAAACAACCAACAAAACACAAAGACAACCTACTACTACATGGGAGAAGATATTTGCAAATTATATATCAGATAGGGCTTAATATCCAAAATGTATAGAGCTTTTACAATTCAATACCAAAAAATTAAACAATCTGATTTAAAAATGGGCAGAAGACATGAATAGACATTTTTACAAAAGAAGATGTACAGAACATGAAAAGATGTTCAACATCACTAACCATTAAGGAAATGCAAATCCAAAACACAGTAAGATATCAACTTATACCAGTTAGAATGGGAAAAAAACCCCACAAGCAGACAACAACAAGAAATAACAAATTTTGGCAAGGATGTGGCAAAAAAGGAACCCTCATACACTGTTTGTGAGAATGTAAATTGGGACAGACAGTGTGGAAAATAGTATGGGGTTTCCTCAAAAAATTACAAATAGAAACACTATAGGATGCAATAATTCCACCACTGGGTATTTATCCAAAGAAAACAAAAACACTACTTTGAAAAGATATATGCATCCCTATGTTTATTGCAGCATTAGTTAAAATAGCAGATGGATGCACCCCAAGTGCCTATCAATAGTCAAGTAGACAAGGAAAATGTGCTACATATACACAATGGAATATTATGCAGCCACAAAAAGGATGAGATTGTGCCATTTAATACAACATGGATGGATCTAGAGGGTATTATGCTAAGTGAAATAAGTCAGACTGAGAAAGACAAATACCATATGATTCTACTCATAATTGAAGTCTAATTAAAAAGAATAAAAAAACCAAAAAGCAGTATCAGACCTATGAATACCGAGAACAAATGGATGTTTGCCAGAGATGAAAGAGGTTGGGAATTGGGCAAAATGGGTGCAGATGAAAGGGAGACAGACTTCCAGTTATGGAACAAAAAGTCATGAGAATAAAAGGAACAACATAAGGAATAAAGCCAATAATATTGTAATAGCAGCAAAATGGGACAGATGGTAACTTGTGGGCGACCACGAACTAGCTGGAGTAACTGAACCAAACCAGGCCCAGACTTGCATCCCTCATTCACTCAAAAGGCTCAGGAGCCTAAAGGGTGAATAGTTGGTAGACGCTTGAGAAAGGGCTTGAGCAATGGTTCTCAAGGCTCGCTTGTACATGATCGCCCACATAACACAATAGATACGACTTATTCTGACCTGGTCATAAATGTAAATAAGGGTCTGTCTGTCCTTGCTGGTCTGTTTACCATACCTAATATTCCTTTGAAGTATGCACATCTGGAACAACAAGATTATTATCCTTATCTATTTACCAAGGTCTTCTGGCACCTGTGAGTCTGTCTTGCATGCTGAGAAAAGGAACTTTGGAGGGTTTCACAAACCTGCTACAAATAAACACCTTCTTGGCTTTGTTTTGCTCATGCTATAAAATGTTGTAAAACCTTGAATACAGCTGGCACTGCTTGGACATCATCCACTGTGTCCCTCCTGTCCCCATCTCTTTTTACTTTTCATTTATTTTCCTCATCCCCTTATCCTCAGGACCCTGATCATGTTGCCGCAGCACGCGCAACAAGTGGCGCCCAAACAGGGACCTGAGCACATGCAAGAGAGGTGCACATATAGGTAAGTCGTCGCTGACAACCAGGTAAGGGGAGCCCAGTTACTTAGGGCCACTACAGGAGTAAAAAATATGGTACAGTCGAAATCTATGGAACAGGTCTTCTTTATGACCGCTTTGCAGGCCCTTATGAAGTGAGAAGGGTCCAAGGTCTCTAAAAAGGCCTTACAACAATTCTTTTGTACTGTATCAGACTTGTGTCCCTGGTTTCCAAAGAAGGGACTGTCAGTTTGGATGCCTGGCAAAGGGTAGGACAGGAAATTAAAAATCAACTTAAAAAACGTGGTCCTATGGCCTGTCCTCCAGGCACCATGCATATTTGGGAGGAAATAAGAGAGACTAGATCCACAACACACTTTCGAATTAATCTCTATAGCCTCTCATGAATCCTTCCCTGAAAATGATGTTCAGACCTCTTCAGAGGAACAAAAAGAAAATAATAATTCGGTGATTGAGTCACCATCACCACCAATTACTTAACACTGCCCCCTCCAGATTCCCCCACCAGTGTCTCAGATAAAAATTAACGATGGGGAGCAAATTGATTAACTTTAAGTGGATCCAAATAAAACATAGTAAACAGGTCTTGAAAATTATCACTACTAAACCTAAAACTTTTATTCTATTGAGGTTTACTAAAGGTCACATAAGCTCTGTTATCTTTTTGCAATCCGTTAGTAAAAAAAAAAACTGACTAAATTGATAATTGTCTGTTTACAAGTTTTCATAAGTAATTGTTAAGATACCTTTCAAAGTCCTTGGTTACCTAAAACCTTAGTCACACGTTGATGATAAATAAAATTAAATTCATCGGACATCTAGGTCTTTTCCAAACAAGGAAAAGTACTAAAACGTTGGTGAACATGCTTTGTGCTTAACTGTTTCATAAATTTGCCATCTAAAAAGTTCTGATGTTCAAAAATCGGTTACTCCTTAGTTTTCACTGGACACTAAGGTTCCTAAAAAAACAAAACAAAACAAAACAAAACAAAACAAAACAAAACAAAAAAACTCTGCTAAAATAAAACTGATGACTGATAAAAAAAATTAAAAAAAACAACTATATGTAAAAAAGAAGCTATGTAAGAAAAATGTAAGGAATGGGAATATAATTTTGTTCAAAAAAAAAGAGTAATTTTGTCCCAAATGAGACTGACTGAAAAAGAAATGGCTTAAAACAAATTCTAAATACAAAAATAGGTGTAAAAGTGTTATGAAGGGAAATCCTTGAAAAGAAATTTTAGATATGGTCAAAACAGACTAATATAAAAGTAAATGGATTTTAAAGTACGAGAGTATAAGATTAAAAGTCTACTTTCTGAAAAAAAAATAAAAATAAATAAAAAAATAAAAGTCTACTTTCTGTTCAAACGTTTCCTTAATTTGTTAGTCTGCTCTTGATAAGAGCAGCGGTTTTGTCCAAAAAGGAGTCCTAAACCACGAAAAGCGAGACCATCTGGGCAGAGCCATTGACTGCCGGAAGGTCGGCTCAACGGCCAAAACTAATTAACCGCAGATAAGGTACAAGCTTTACTTAGTATAAATTTAAATTGGCAAATAGCCTTGTCCTGTTATCCAGGACAACTTAAATATCATCTTCCCGCAGACAGACTTTTGCAATATCTTTCTACCACGTCTGTCTTCAGTTCTACAATTATAGCAACAGAACCTCTGGCTTACGCCGTCACTAGATTTGTTGATGCTAATAAAACAGGGCACATTGAAATTTACAAGGAATCTTCTAACGCTAAAACAACTTATCAAAATCATTACCCCACTAAGACAGTACAGAGAGCTGAACTAAAGGCTGTCCAACTGGCTTTGCAAATGTTTCCTGAACCCTGCAATCTATTCACTGACAGTCTCCATGTGCTCGAGCTGTTCCAGCCTTGCCCGCGCTCATATACTCACAAATGATGAGGAACTATATCACTTATTCTCTAGTATTCAGCAAATATTACAGGCCAGGCAAGTTCCTATTTTTATATCCCATATATGGGCTCATACTAATTTGCCTGGTCCCCTCTCTGAAGGCAACCACATTGCTGACACCATTACTCACACTTATATAACAAACGCAAACAACAAACAATTGGCCACGCAGGGTCATGCTAGTTTTCATCAAAATGCCTCAGCTCTTCATAGCGTTTCGCATCACTAGAGAAGAGGCCTGTCAAATAGTAAAACACTGTCCGGCCTGTCTAATCCACCATCCTGTTCTTACTTATTCAGTTAATCCCAGAGGATTGATGCTTCATCATCTTTGGCAAATGGATATTACCCTCTTTCATGCTTTCGGCCACTTAAAATATATACATATCTCTATTGATACTTTCTCTGGGTATATCCATGCTACTGCACATTCTGGAGAAGCCTTTACTGATGTTCAAAATCATTTATTTTCAGCCTTCTCCCAAATGGGAACCCCTAAGGCCATAAAAACTGATAATGGCTCAGCTTATAGCTCCAAAACTTTCCAGAACCTTTGTGCTACCTTTCAAATTAAGCACTCTACAGGAATTCCCTACAACTCACAAGGTCAAGCCATAGTTGAATGAGCTAACAGTACTCTCAAATCTTACCTTAAAAAATTAAAAGATGGGGAGATACTACAGGGAACAGTGAAATACTGTTCCCATATGCATTTAACTCTAACTCTTTATGTTTTAAATTTTTTGAATGTTGATGATACAGGACGGACGGCAGCTGAACGGTTTTGGCATCCGGATTTTTCTCCTATCCCTTACGCTAGGTGGAAAGATCCACTGACTGGCATTTGGAAGGGCCCCGACCCCGTCCTTCGCAAGGGGCGTGGGTTTGTCTGTATTTTCCCCCAGGATGAGGACACCGCGCGATGGCTCCCGGAACGATGGTGTCGACTCCTTGCCCCTACGCCGGAGACTAGCCAGCCTGACGATAACTCGCCCACAAAAAAGAAGAAAGAGACCTCTCCCGTCATACCGTTGGGCCCGGATAAGGAAACTGATCAATCAAGGGATCCCTGGGTGGCGCAGCGGTTTGGCGCCTGACTTTGGCCCAGGGCGCGATCCTGGAGACCCGGGATCGAATCCCACGTCGGGCTCCCGGTGCATGGAGCCTGCTTCTCCCTCTGCCTGTGTCTCTGCCTCTCTCTCTCTCTCTCTCTCTCTCTCTCTCTCTCTCTCTGTGACTATCAAATAATAAATAAAGAAAAAGAATTAAAAAAAAGAAACTGATCAATCAAGCGCTAAGTCTGGCTGAACAGACACAGCCTAATGAGTCCTTACTTATCATCCTTCTTACTGTATTAGCTATTACAACCCCTCCTGTTGGCGAAGCAGCTGTATATTGGGCCTATCTACCTGACCCACCTACTATAAGGCCGGTTACTTGGGATGATCCTACTCCCCAGATACACACCAATATGACAGAATATTTTGGAGGGAGTAGTTCTGATGGCATGGAGGTTGCAAACCATTCTATCAATTGGACGGGCCTGGCAGCTCAGGTATCCATGTGTTTCCAATTGCCACTATGTAACCAAAAACCAGTTAATGGTTGCTTGGTAGTTCAGCCAGTACCTCACATAGTGACATATCTCTCAGAAATGGAAAAGAATAAAAACCCTCCATCCCAACTTGACATAATGCTAGAAAGGTGGATCGTTTATGAGGTCACTGATGACACTCCTCCCAGTGACCCTCAACAAGGTAGGCACCCTCCCGGGTACCCCAATTGTCCTCAAAATGTAACCTATGCTATTCCAGGTCCTATTTGGATGCAGTGCCTTCAGAAGACACCTTTGGTCATCTCTCCTCACGACATCCCTGAATTTTTATCATGGACTGGTCAAGAATAACAAGAAAGGAGCCTCTGCGCTATATTGCATATCCACCTGATCGACCAATGCATAATGTGACTATACCCGGAGGAGTTTTTTCCACCGTCGGAGAAATGTACCACGCAGAACTCTGGAAATTGGTCGCCGCTATGGGACCGGCCAAGATGCATATGGCTAAGAACGGCTGCACAAACACAAAGGACTAATCTTACTATACGGGCCTGTGTGCCTAGGCCATTCCTATTGGTGGTGTGATATGGGATGACAAATTTTTCCTTTATGCAAAATAATGGAGCTGATATGTTATTTGAACTAGAATGTAAAAATTGTGTATTAACCAATTGTTTGCCTGTGCACTTGCCCTCACCTCAAACAGGTCCTGTCACTATCTTTTTGACTATGCAACCGCCTTATTTACTATTTATTACCTGTTGAGATTGAAGGCCCTTGGTATGCTAATTATGGTTATTAGTTTGCTGTGGAAATGCAGCTACAATTGAAAAGATTGAAACGCTTCCTTGGGCTGTTGATGGCTGGTATCACTGCCTTGGTTACTCTTATAGCTACTGCAGCTGCAGCCTCTGTGGCCTTATCCCAGGGTATACAAACAGCACAATACGTTAACCACTTGGCAAAAAACATCTCTTATGCGCTGTCTACTCAGGAGTGTGTAGATCAAAAGGTTCTCAGTCGTCTTGATGGGCTTGAAGAGGCAGTAGAATTTCTAGGGAATCAACTATCCCTGTTAAAAACCCAGATGTCCTTGGTTTGCCATGGCGGGTTTCAGCATATATGTGTCACCCCTATGAAGGCCACTAATGTAACATGGGGACAAGTTAGAAAACATCTACAAGGAATATGGTTTCATAGTAATATAAGTCTTGATTTGTTAAAGTTGCAAAAGGAAATTTCCATTATCAGTCATTCTCAGATAGGTATGACAAACCCGGCTGAAATGGTGGCTCATATCTTGGATGGCCTGCATGGATTTAATCCAGGCAACCTATTAAGATATTCATTCTGGATGTTTATAATCATATTTACTATTGTGATTATTTCATTCTTTGCATGGTGTGTGGTTCAGGCCAAAGCAAGACAGCACAGATTCAACATGGATGCTCAATTACATTTCCTCAATCTTAAAACAAAAAAAGGGGGAAATGTGGGCGACCACGAACTAGCTGGAGTAACTGAACCAAACCAGGCCCGGACTTGCATCCCTCATTCACTCAGAAGGCTCAGAAGCCTAAAGGGTGAATAGTTGGTAGACGCTTGAGAAAGGGCTTGAGCAATGATTCTCAAGGCTCGCTTGTACGTGATCACCCACATAACACAATAGATACAACTTATTCTGACCTGGTCATAAATGTAAATAAGGGTCTGTCTGTCCTTGCTGGTCTGTTTACCATACCTAATATTCCTTTGAAGTATGCACATCTGGAACAACAAGATTATTATCCTTATCTATTTACCAAGGTCTTCTGGTACCTGTGAGTCTGTCTTGCATGCTGAGAAAAGGGAACTTTGGAGGGTTTCACAAACCTGCTACAAATAAACACCTTCTTGGCTTTGTTTTGCTCATGCTATAAAATGTTGTAAAACCTTGAATACAGCAGGCACTGCTTGGACATCATCCACTGTGTCCCTCCTGTCCCCATCTCTTTACTTTTATTTTCCTCATCCCCTTATCCTCAGGACCCTGATCGTGTTGCCGCAGCACGCACAACAGTAACTACACTTGTGAACACAGCAAAATGTGTAAACTTGCCAAATCACTCAGTTGTACACCTAAAACTAATATAACATTGAGAGTTAAATAATCAAATAAAAAATTTAGGAAAAAAGTAAATAGTGAAAGGGATTATAAGGGAAAGGAGGGAAATGAATGGGAAAAATTAGAGAGGGTGACAAAACATGAGAGACTCCTAACTCTGAGAAACGAACAAAGGATAGTGGAAGGGGAGGTTGGCAGGGGAATGGGGTGACTGGGTGATGGGCACTGAGGGGTGCACTTGATGGAATGAGCACCGGGTGTTATACTATATGTTGGCAAATCAAACTTCAATAAAAAAAATTTAAAAGAGAAAAAGGTAAAGGAATTGAAAAATACATGCCAGAAAATTATTACATATATACATAATGAAAATGGCATGGATATATTAGTACTGGACAAATGATAGTTTAAGAAAATATTAGAGGTGAAGAGAGTCACTACACGATGACAAGGAGATTATATGCATGTAGCTAATAACATAGCTTCAAGATTTATAAAGTCAAAATGGAGAGAACTTCAGGGAAAAATACACAAAACCATCATTTTAGTGCAAGATTTCAACACTTCTCTCAACTGATGTGTCAATGAGATAAAGTTTAATAAAATTATTAAAAATATTTGGATAACATAAATAATACATTTAATTTAATGGAAGTATATATGCAGATAGATAGATATATATTCCTGTAATCTGCACTCAACAGTTAGAAGGTATGCCTTTCTTCTTAACAATACATTCATGAAAACTGAGTACATATTAAATATAAAGAAGCTACCGAAATTTTCAGTGAATGGATTACATGCAGATTAATTTCTGATGATAATGATATTAAATTGGATCAATAACAAAAAAAGAAAGCACATTGATATTTTCAGGAATTAAAAAAGTCTCTAAATTATGCTGAGTAAAATAAATCAATCAGAGAAAGACAATCATATGGTTTCACTCATATGTGGAATATAGGTAACAGTACAGGGGAAGGGAGGCAAAACTGAGTGAGAAGTCATCAGAGAGGGAGAAAAACTATGAAAGACTCTTAACTATAGGAAATATACTGAGGTTTACTAGAGGGGCAGTGGGTGGGGGATGGTGTAATTGGATGACGGATATTGAGGAGGTCACATGATATGATGAGCACTGGGTATTATGTGCAACCAATAAATTGTTGAACACTACATTTGAGACTAATGATGTACTATATGTTGGCTAATTAAAATTAAATTTAAAAAAACCTAAAAAACTAAAAAAATATGTCAGTCATGAGGCAAGAACTTATAATGGAAATTTTAAAATCCTTAGTAATAAATGGTAATAAAATTACTACAATCAAAATTTCTAATACAGCAAAGACAGTAGCCCATTTTCCCAATCTCTCAAGCTATTATTTTCAAGGCCTCCTTCATGTTTACTCTTTCCTTCAAGGCTTTGCTAGTAGTAATTGCTCTTCCCTGCAACTTTGAGATCATCTTTCTTTTGTTAAAGTTTTCTAAAGTTAACTTTCAGTTTCACCTCATTTGTGAAGCTTTAGCAACTACTTGTTCACTAATTGTTTCCCATATTAGGTTTTTAAAAAAGATTTTATTTATTTATTCATGAGAGACACAGAGAGAGAGGGGCAGAGACAAAGGCAGATGGAGAGGCAGGCTCCATGCAGGGAGCCCAATGTGGGACTCAATCCCGGAACTCCAGGATCACACCTTGAGCTGAAGGCAGACACTCAACCGCTGAGCCACCCAGGCATCCCTCCCATATTTTGCATTCCAAACTAAATGATAAAGTTTTTAAGGGGGCAAGGACCTTGCATTTTCTCATAGCACAAAATGCTTTTTGAATGATTTTGAAAATCATTTAACACTTTGCGATGACCAATCATCTCAGCATGGTTTAGAACAGTATAGCATAGAGCTGTATTCCTGCAATAGTCACTGGCTTTCTATATTGCTTCATTTCTCTTCAAAATTAGGTGTATAACAGAGAAAACTATTTGTTCCTTAAATTCAAGGTCTTAATTTGAATGTATAACATCTGTATTTCTTGCTAAATATATCATTAACAACTTCATTTTTTCCCCCAGGGTGTTAAAATGTGCTTAACATGGAGTGACAAGAAAAATCTAACCAGAATTAGAATAAGCAAAACCTAGTCTTTAATCAGTTAACATTTTACACATTTTATAAATTCACTCAGTGTACTAATAATGGACCAATACACTCGACAGGTGGAAGTGCTTGAGGGCCATTAAGTATTGAATTTTCCTAAAGTAGTACAATTATAGAAACACCTGTGTTAAATAACTAAGTGCTGATTTACTATGAAAATATGCAAAATATTTAACAGAGCTACAAAATTGTGATTTCCTCTGATAGTGGATTTACAAGGAATAATGACAGATTATTGTCAGGCAAAATATTATACTTTGTATATTATGCAAAACTATCTATATACCTGTTAAATACATTTGAAGCAGAAATACAAGCAAGGACTGCTTGGGTGGCTCAGTCAGTTGAGCATTGGACTCCTAGTTTCAGCTCAGGTCATGATCTCAGGGTTGTGAGATGGAGCCCTGCATTGGGCTCTGTTTGGGATTCTCTCTCTCTCACTCTGCCCCTTCTACTGCTGGCTCTCTCTCTCTCTCTCTCTCTCTCAAATAAATAAATAATTAAAAAAAAAATATATATATAAGCAGAATAAGACACTTTGATGAAATTCTGTTTGCTCCCTAATAGTATAAGAGAAGCAAAACTCCAGCCTCTTTGTCCAATTAGAGGTTTGGATTTGTGTTTTTAAGTTTGGACTTTTGTAATGTTACCCTAAAGGTGGCACAAAATGGCTAAAATTACTTTTATAGTAACCACATTGGCCAGTAGCTTATAATACACACTTAATGGAAAGATAGATAGATCAATACTTTCAAGATGGGGAAAGACAGAATGAATGAGAAAAGGAAAAGCATGTTCATGTTCTTGAAAGACATTATAAACCTTCAAAAAGTATTAATGTGGTGGTGGTCTCTGATTGGCAGAAGTATTATTGATTCAACATAATTTTCAACATTCAACATTTTTTCTTTTTTTTTTACATATAGCATAACACCCAGTGCTCATCCTGCCAAGTGCTCCCCTCAGTGCCCATCACCCAGTCACCCCAACCCCCTGCCCACATTCCTTTCCACTACTCCTTGTTTGTCTCCCAGAGTTAGGTGTCTCTCATGTTTTGTCACCCTCAATGATATTTTCACTCATTTTCTCTCCTTTCCCCTTTATTCCCTTTCACTAACTTTTATATTCCCCAAATGAATGAGACCATATAATGTTTGTCCTTCTCCGATTGACTTACTTCACTCAGCATAATACCCTCCAGTTCCAACCACGTTGAAGCAAATAGTGGGTATTTGTCATTTCTAATGGCTGAGTAATATTCCATTGAATACATAAACCACATCTTCTTTATCCATTCATCTTTTGATGGACACTGAGGCTCCTTCCACAGTTTAGCTATTATGGACATTGCTGCTAGAAACATTGGGGTGCAGGTGTTCCAGCGTTTCACTGCATCTGTATCTTTGGGGTCAATCCCCAGCAGCAATTGCTGGGTCATAGGGCAGATCTATTTTTAACTCTCTGAGGAACCTCTACACAGTTTTCCAGAGTGGCTGCACCAATTCACATTCCCACCAACTGTGCAAGAGGGTTCCCCTTTCTCCACATCTCCTCCAACATTTGGTGTTTCCTGCCTTGTTAATTTTCCCCATTCTCACTGGTGTGAGGTGGTATCTCATTGTGGTATTGATTTATATTTCCCTGATGGCCAATGATGCAGAGCATTTTCTCATGTGCTTGTTGGCCATGTCTATGTCTTCCTCTGTGAGATTTCTGTTCATTTCTTTTGCCCATTTCATGATTGGATTGTTTGTTTCTTTGCTGTTGAGTTTAATAAGTTATTTATAGATCTTGGATACTAGCCCTTTATCTGATATGTCACTTGCAAATATCTTCTCCCATTCTCTAGGTTGTCTTTGAGTTTTGTTGACTGTTTCTTTTGCTGTGCAGAAGCTTTTTATCTTGATGGAGTCCCAATAGTTCATTTTTGCTTTTGTTTCCCTTGCCTTTATGGATGTATCTTGAAAGAAGTTGCTGTGGACAGGTTCAAAAAGGGTGTTGCCTGTGTTTCATCTAGGATTCTGATGGATTCTTGACTCACACATTTTTTAGACACATGTTTTTTAGACAAGGGAGAGATTTAATACCTAATAATACCATAGTTGATTTAGGGAGCCTTAAGAAATCTGTAAAATAATTTATTCTGTTGTACCCTAGATCTTAGTATTTTAGCTTATAATTGGTTTTGGAATTTTTTTTTCTTTTTACATGTAAACTCAACCAACTAAATCACTTTAGTGCAATTATAAGAAAACAGTTTGTAAACAAATTGGAAAATAAGTTACTGAAATTTCAGATCCCTTTTGTCTGCTGGCAGTATCTTGCCTTACTTAACCTACCTTCAGTTGTAGGGCAAGGAAAAATAAGAGTCACCACAGTGTTAGGTGAAGTATAAAATTTATAGGATTAATTCTCCCACTGAGGCAGTTGTCTTAGATTAGCAGAGAGAAGATTAATTGATCAATGAGAAGCATACGGTTTGGATCACTTTTGCATGTAAGGAATCTCCCAAAATTTGTGTTCTCTACACACACACACACACACACACACACACAGACACAAGTTGAATAGAGACTTTTTTCATCTAGTGTTTAGACAGGGAGGGTAGCTAGAAAAGCCAATGTCTAGATAATAGAACAAAACATGCTAGAAAAATAAAGACTAAGTACCACCAGTTTGTAAAAGGTAACTTGTATCATGAATCTACCAAGGAAGTTGTTTTTCATGAGAGAGGAGGAAGGGAAACTTTTCAAGAAACAGCAAATATGGAGTTATCCAGAGAATGATGTTTCAGAAGGAACTATGGAGAGTGAAGATAAGAAGTTAGGAGGATATATTAGTTATCTAAATCCACGATAATGTTCTGCGACAAACAATCCACAAAACCTCTTTGGCAAGTGTTTATTGCTCATGTGCCTCGGGTGACATTCTAAGAGTTTTGTTGATCTTGATTGGGTTCTCTCACATGTCTGGGATTTGGCTGACTGTCTCCTCATTTAAGCTGACCTTGGTTGGGATGATGAGGGCAACTTGATTATCCTTTTTACACATATCTCACTTATGAGTAGGTTATGAAATGGAAGGCAATGAAAGAGAAAGAAAAGAGAATGCACTCAATATTGCACTCAATAGTGTAATCAGTTTTTAAGACTTCTTGTTTCATGTTTGCTAGCATACAAAAGAGGTCATATGGCTAAACTCAGAGCCAGAGTAGAAGACTGAAAAATAACATGGCAAAAGACATAGATAAAAGGAGGGATGAGGCAATTTTTGTAATTTACCACAAGGTTCCTGAGGGGAAAAACGTGACCCTATCCTCAACTTTGCAACCCAAATGTGGAACAAAAACAATCTAACCTCCTCTGCAGTGATTAAATTTCAGAAGCCTTATGGTTTTTCTTTTTCATCTTTATATTCATGAAGTTGTGCTAGATGATGTTGTAATAACTTAAAACCCTCAAAATTTTAGTTGAATGTGGGGCTGTGCTCAGAGTAGTAACTCAGAAGTCTGAACTGATGAAAGCTGTCTCCATATGTGTTTGCACAACTGCTGAGAAGGCATAAAATGGTAAAATAGCCAAGTGAGCACCATCCCTTAAGGCTTCATTCATTAAGTAACCCATGTCCTTTCTGCTCATATTTTATTTGCCAAAGTAAATCATATGGCTCTAACTAAACTCAAAGGATGAAGAATATATAATCCAATTCTACCATGTAACAGAAGGAGGAGAAACATAGTATTTGTGAATGACCCTATGATGATACAACTTGTCAATGGAGAGAAATTTTTTAAGTTACGAGTCTTCATCAATGTATCCCCACGAAAGAAAAAGAAAGAAAAAGAAAGAAAGAACGAAAGAATGAAAGAACAAACGAAAGAAAGAAAGAAAGAAAGAAAGAAAGAAAGAAAGAAAGAAAGAAAGAAAGTCAGGTGCAGTCATTGTTTTACAGAAAATTTTGAAAAATATTATTTATTTTTAAAATGAGAAATGCCTAATGTTTTCAGGAATATCTGAAGTTTTAAAAATCAACTCCTTTTGATAATCGCCTTTCTGAAGGACAGGTAGATCAGTTAACCTATAGAGTGTAAATACTTAAAACAATTTTCAGAAGTGAGACTATTAAAAGTTTAATTAGCTAAATTTGAATGAAATAACTCTTGTTTGGCCTATACAATTTTACAAACATTTGGTTGTGTTCATAATACCTAGGGTTAAAATCTATGTTTCTGTTTCAACATCCCCTTATAACAAATACTGTGCTATGACTTTTAAAGAAGAAAAAAATTAAAATGTACATCATGAAATTGGAGAGAAAATAATCCAAAAGCCATTATTTCTATAATGGGAAGTCTTTCAATTATTTACTGAAGCAATTATTGTTATTTTAAACAGCCTGCTATTGCAATCAAATCTAATGCTCCACTGCCTCTTATTCTTTCCATAAAAACATTATTCAGTGAGGTTGTTTCTTAAAAACAAGACAAAAGAAAGTGTTACATTTTGAAGATATCTGCATGATAAACAGGAAAGTAAAGCAAAAGGAATATGTGCACCACTTTTTATGTTATAATTGTTGTAGAAGCTGTAATTAGCTGAAAACTATCATTGGGTGTACTATATGTACATGTTTATATTTCTTAAAAACAACGTGATGCTCTGCAGCTCACAGATAACACAAATAGCATGTGATGCAGTAGTTGCTAAGGACAACCACACATCTTTTCTGTCATTTAGTTATCTGTAAATGACCAAACCTAATGATGTCCACAATACCATAAAATCTGTGGATCTGCCCATAGAAGATTGAAAGGATACAGTCTGAAATGATTATTGGGTATGCGTGTGTTAGAGCATGTGTGTGTGTGAAACATTTGAAGTGAATGAACCTAAAATTCATTGCTTCGGGCTGGGGAAATAAAAGTGTGTGCACTATATTAAAATCTGACTCAATGCCAAATATCCAAAACATGAATAAATATTAAATTATCCAAGAAGATTGATTTAGCATGTGATATTTCTACTCTCTATGTTCAAATTTCCATAATGTAGTTAGGCCAATAGTAGAAAATGAATTTGATACATTCTTCTGAAAAATTCTAAAGATCAAAAAATTACTCTGATGATAACCAGAGATAAACTCAGCAGCAAATATTGTTAGCCCAAGGAGTCAGGTATTTCTATTCATTTTTGTTTGGGCCTAATAGAAATCTTATAATGGAATTCAACATAATCGCTTGCTTTCTAAATAGAAGCGATTAAGAGACATATAACTGATATCTTTAAGGTAGGATTTGTGTTTCATAGGAAATAACATACATAGTATATTTGATGACATGCATACTGCTCATGAATCCCTACTGAATGTGGCAAATACTCAATTTCACTCTCTAAGATATTCGAGTTTTTGTATTGTCTTTTTTTTTTTTTTTGAAATCATGTCACTGTTGTTGGTTTGTTCAAATTCTGCCACAGGGGTTCATAATAAAATGTGAATGAGTTCAAGGAGGCACAACGGCTGAAGGGCCTCCTGTCAGTTTGGCAGAATTATTGTTGTCTTTGCAGCTATCATCCTTAAGAGTTCCACCACAGCACCAAATCCCTGGTAATACAGGGGTTTAAATAAAGAATAGAAAAAAAAATAAATAAAGAATAGAAAATATGTCCATGAATTTAGCTTCTGTGTGTATTAGATTTATAACTATTTACATTAAACAATATATTTATTTCTACATACAAAATTTTGCCAGAAAAATGTAGAACTTTAATGCTCAAACCTAAATATGTTTTCATGTCTCAGAACAGTGCAATAAAATGTTCATTTCTAAACACATTGTTTTTTTTCAATCACAAACATATATGGGTGGGTATATGAATGTGCACATGTATACATATATATGTATGTCGGTTTAGTCAGTGAGTTAGATCTGAGCAGATAGCAGCTTTCTTGCCACAATTGTTTCTGTCTTAAAAAGATAATGTCTGATATCACTGTCAAGAATCATGAGGCAAGAAAAGAAATGAATAGCTCTTTAAGCATAATGGCATTTTTAGGGAATATGTGGAAAGTGATGTGGATTTAGGGAGTGTTGTTTTATGAGAAATAAAATAAAAATAAAAATAACGAATGAGAGTGGGAAGACACAATTTCTTGGCTGATTTTTTTTCAAGCTTATGTCTGGAGAAATACATTCTTTTTCAAACTCTTAGCCAATGTGAATGGCAATGCAAATATAGTAGCCACTACTAGCCAAAGAGGAATTTCTGAAATACCTTAGAATATAGTCCATCAAAAGCAATGAGTCTAAAAACACACGAACATGTGGACATATGTGAGTGTGTTTGTGTGATATTTGTGCAGTTGTCCAGATAAACATTTATCAGTGCCCTATAATCCATAGGGAAGAAAATGAAAGTTTGGAAGGAGGAAGTGACCATCTGCATAGGGCAAGCTGAGAAGGCTTGCTATAGGAGGTAAATCTCCAAAAGAAATTTAAGGCAAAAGGGGAAGTTTGGTTTGGATAAAAAGTAGAGGTTCTTGGTGTTTTAATGGTAGGAGAATAGCATATTCTGTGTACTGAGGAGAGAAAGTAATTATGTTTGGCAATAGCTCAGGCAACTAAGTAATATGTTGTGGAAGAGGATTATGAATGGGTTTAAAGAAGAACACTGGCTAAAGGCCCTCCTCTCACACTGGCAAAATATTATTGTTTCTGCAGCTGCCACCCCTCTCCTGGTGGCAAAGGAGTCCTCATAGCATTGGATAACTTTCCAAAGTCAACTGATTTTTGGAGGCCATTAGGATATATTGATTTTTGTGTTATACCAACAACTTGCTGCTATAGTCTAAATGTTTGTGTATTTCCAAAATTTATGTTGAAATCCTAATCCCCAAAGTGAAGAGGGCCTTTGAAAGGTGCTAAGGTCATGAGGGCAGAGCCCTAGTGAATGGGATTAATGCTTTAATGAAAGAGGCTACAGAGAGATCTCTTGCTCTTTCCACCATGTGAATACACAGAGAAGAAGTGCTAGCTATGGAGTAGGAAGAGGGTCCTATCCAGAAGGCAATCCTGCTGGTGCCTTGATCTTGGATACTGTATGTGAAGGAGGAATAAAGACCAGCCATGCATAGCCCCATGCTTCTCACAAACTATCTCTGAAAGCTTTTTTAACCCTAGACTAGAGGAAAGGATGGAAGTTGCTTGTACCTCAGAAGGGAACTATTTCAAGATTACTGTAGGAACATTGTGCATATAATATACTATCTTGGTTTTCTTTTAACTTCTCTTTCCTGTGATTCACGTTGTGTTTTTTCCAGAAGCTTTGCCTTGGAGTTATTCTGCATCTACACTTTAAACAGAACTCAGATTCTTTGGAGCAAAAGTTACTTTACCTATTGGTAAGTCTGACAGAGTTTATAAATACTCCCTTACCTTTTTTCAAGAGTATTGTAGAAACAGAATAAAAAGCTCCTACAGATATAGAACCCCTAAAAAATTCCATTCATTCATCCTTAAGGCATCAAAAATACGTACTAAGACATTCAACTAACAGACATTTACTGAGAGCATACTATATGCCAGAAACCATGTGGCATACAGTGGTTATAACAATGAAGAAGTTGGAGGTCCCAGCTTTTGAGAAACTCGCTGTTTGCAATCTTAGGGAAATGTTTTCATAACATTACCTTATAACTATTGCATTTGAAATATCTCAATATGGGCAAGCCTAGGACTCAAAAGGGCCTATGATACTGTTCAGACTCTTTAAGTCTAGTTCAAAACCCACTTTTTTGAGGATACCAGTAGACTCAACTGCTTTTTGAGTCATGGAAATTAGCTTCAAATTTAAGTTTAAATCATTCAAATAATCTAAAAGCTCAAGGTAAATCCAAACAATAGATCCAGCTGTAAGTTTAATGTCTTGGTTTGTTGTCTTATTTTTTCATACATTATTTCAGGATATTTTTTCCTTTCAATTAAACAAAACATAAGCATATAGTTGTTTAGGAGATATATAAAAGAAATGTAACAAAAAAAAAAGAAAGAAATGTGCTCTAGCACAATTCATTTTTGGATACTGTTCCCTGGGGACCAGCCCAGATTACATTGTTGTTGAATAAGCAAGCTGTAGAGAAAAGTAACCATGTTTGTAGAGATAGGGGGAGAAGACACACGTTTCCTTGTTCTTCTTTCCTGCTTCTATAAACCTTGGTCAGATTTAGTTTTATGAGAACCTGTTTTCCAATCCTCTTGAACAGTAAATCAGACATAGTACATTTTCAAACTTACTACATTCATTAGTGAGCATTTGTGGCATACAAGTAATATACACGTGTCTAAAAATACTTGGAGTTTGGGATTACCCTGCCTCATTCAAGCCAAATGGCATTAGATCTCAAAGTCAACATTTTTCAACTGAAGGAATTTAAAATGAGTTCTTTATGCATTACATACAAGGTTAGAATATGAATTTATACTCAGAACCAGGATTTGCCTCAGTGATTGCAGACTATAAGTTCTTTTGGATAATACCACCAATGAGACTTCTTTTTATTTTTTTAATTTTTTTATTTATTTATTTTTTAAAGATTTTATTTATTTATTTTATTAATGATAGATACAGAGAGAGAGGTAGAGACACAGGCAGAGAGAGAGAGAAGCAGGCTTTATGCAGGGAGCCTGACGTGGGACTTGATCCTGGGTCTCCAGGATCACGCCCTGGGCTGAAGGCAGGCACCAAACCGCTGAGCCACCTAGGCATCCAAGACTTCTTTTTAAATCAATCTTTTTAAATCAATTGCTGTGTAGTGGTTAAGAACACAAATATTGGGGGTGGAATATTGGGTTCAAATCACAGACCCAATACTTGCTCTCTGTGACTTAAGAAATATGCCTAACCTCTCTGTACCTCAGTTTCTATACTTACAAATTGGAGACATTATTTTTCTTCCACCACTAGAATGCAAGCTAGACAAGGAATATTTGTTTTGTTCACTATTTACCAAATGCTTTGAATAGTGCCTGTTAAAGAGTTAAAGCTTAATGTTTACTAAATGAAGAGAACCTAACTCCTGGGGTTATTATCAGGATTACATGAATGGATACATGGAGAGTGGTAGAGACTGGCCCACAGTAAACCCCTCAGTAAATGTTAAGCTAAATTATTATTAAGATTATACTCTCTGATTGAAATATGAATGAGCAGGATTCTCTAACATGCTCAGTTTGGGAGCTAGTTAGAAAACCTCATGGTTTTACAAGGAAATGGAAGGAAGCTCTAGAGCTAGCTCTGCTGTGGCCTTGTCATGGTCACAGGGTTCTAGAAGATGCAGGATGTATACATTTACTATACACTTGATATATACTTATATACATTTATACACATGCATATACATTTATATACATTTAATATGTATGTCCCACCTACATATATATTGGGGACATGCTTATTTTAAATTAATACTTAAATTAATATTTAAAAATCTTTTTGTGTTACTAAGTATAATTTTATAATAGGTAACGCATTTACAATTGAAACTTTTTCAGACAATTGCATTAGTACCATGGAGAATAAAGAGTGTAAAGTTTAGCTTGAGTTCAAAAAGTTTCTGGAAAGGAATAGACAACCTATGAAGCAACATCTTCTGAGTCTGTCATGTCACAAGGTTGCCAGTAGGAGATCAAACTGGCTAAGAAATTTTTAAATTTCTGATTTTAGAGGTTACTCTACATAATAAACATGTGTTCTGATTCAATCTAAGTAATAAATATTATTTATTGAGGGTGCACTATGTGCCAGACATGGTGTTAATGCTTTATGCTGTTTCATATAATCTTTCTACCAACATTAGGAGTGACCTATTGTTATCTCTATTTTACAGAAGAGAAAATACAAGTGGTCTGCATTTGCAAACACACTGAAGGATACAAAGATGTGTGAGGTACACAGTGTTTGCTCTTAAAAACTTGAGATAATTATAATAGTTACGGCTTGGGGCTATTGTAAGGTTTGAACGAAAGAATGCACATTATTATTCTGGGGATGTAGTAAATACTCAATAAATCTTATCAGTGATGAGAGGATGAGATTGAAAATAACTACAATGATGATTGATTCTGAAGAAGATGAAGTTGGCAAGATATAAGGGAAGAAAAATAATGAAAAGTTGGGATGATGCCATACATCCTACTTGAGCACCTAAAGATGCTGACCTGAGGTGTGGGTCAATTGACTTGTCATCAGTTCTCCTTTCCCTGTGGGACAATTGTTGCATTTTATTAGGAGAGATATCCAAGGTCAATATTATCAACCCTAGATACAATAGGAGGAGAAAATTCTTAGCTTTTAAGCTGCATAATGACTTTGAGAGATGTTTTCCCCCTTTTTAAGTTGAAGGTCAAAATCGAACTTTTAACAAAGTCTTAATTATCTTTTCCAATATACTAGCTTACATATTATGGCTAATTTTTTTTCTTGCTCAGTTTTAACAAGGTGAGGATTTGGGAATAGAGTTCATTATAAAATAATATACATTTATTACCATATTGTAACACTCTAGGTAGTGCTTAATTAAAGATTAATTTGTAAAAAAATAGCATATGATACTTTGTGTTTCCAGACACAGGGAAGAGTGCAGAGTTTAAAGGAAAGGGAAATGAGCTTTAAGTTCAGATATCTTCTTAGACAGAAAATGACACAGTGAACTTAGGTAAGTTATTCAACATTGCAGAGCTTCAATTTCCTTATTTTTCAAAATGCAGTTTATAACAGCAATGTCACATGTTTGAAGTTTACTTTCTAGTGTGCAAAGTAGCCTTTTGTATGTTCTCTTCTTTTGATCCTTAAAAAGACCCTAAAAGGGGTTGTTGGACAAGCATTACTATCCTCATTTAACAAACGAAGAAAGGGAGGTTCAGAAAGGTTTAGTAGATGTCTAAGTTCACATAACTAATAAGTATTACATCTAGAACTCAAAACTGTGGTCTCTCACATATAAGGTTTTCTTTGCATTATACACCTAAGTTCTCCAAGAAGAAGTATGATGAATGGAAGACAGACCTGAGTTCTAAGTCCAGCTCTCTCACTAAAAAGCTATGTGATGTTGGGCAGTTCACAGTTCTCTGGGTCTTCTTCTTTTTATAAAATAAGAAAAATGATTAAGTTTTATAAGGTCTCTCCAGAATATGCTTAATAGCCACTTGTATAAACTAAGGAACCTAAGCAGAGACATGTAAACTGCTTTGCTCACCATCACACAGTAGGTGGTAGAGAAGCTGCTTCAGTCTCCAGAATGATGTAACTTTTGTTCAGCAAGGGGTAGTTACACAGTTTAAAAGAGGAATATAAAGGAATATATTTCTAACATGCTAAGATGCATAGTGAAATATGCTTCCTCAGTATAATAACAGACAAAAAGGAGAAATGCCCTACTGTCCCACAGTTTACAATAATCCCCTTCTTAGGAAATCCTCCATTAAGAAATGATGCGGGTGATAGACTACACCATGGCAAACTTAGTCTATAGAACAGTGGTTCCTAACAACATTTTCTTAAAGGCTGTAGCAAGTGTCTGAAAAGAGAACATGTAGATAATTTTGTCAACATTCCTAGACTGTGTATTTTATTCTCATACTTAGAGGTAGTGGTGATGTTGATGATAATGGAGATGATTGCTAATGAATAATCCATGAATGATATTGAATGGGCACCCACAAGACAATTTTTCAAGGAGTTAATTTTTCCTTTAATTAGCCTTTCATCTGAGCAAATGCAGTATATACTCTATAAGTAGGATGTTACCCCCTAATGACATGAACACCCAATTTTTTCCTTGTTAATTTCTTCTTATCCTTCATATTTCAAGCCAGTAGAAGCAGAGAAGTGTAACTTGAAAGGAACCAAATCTTCCAGAGAGGTGAGAAATTCCTCTAATCCCAACAGTGTGTCATCTTACACTGATTCACTGACTTGTAAAAAAACCCATGCCATCAAGATAAAAGTTTGAACCATGCCTTTCTATGATGTGATCAATGACAGGAATCTACTCATCATCAGAGAGGTGTTTGTCCTCTGAAGACTGCTATTAAATAGGGACCAGCAGCGACTCCCTATTTACCAGATAAGCAGGCATTACACTTAAGTTTAATCAGTTTGTTTCTTAAAGCTTGCTAATAAATAAAGTTGGCCAATTTGCCACTGTAGGTGGCCATCATGTCAATGGTACTGATAATTATAGGAGTAGCTGTTGTCTCCCTACTTTCTCCTCCCTTGATTTGGCAAGTAGTTCCTCCTAGAATTCCTTTAGAATTTTTAATCATTTTTATCATGATTTTTTTCCTTTCTCCAACCAAATCAATTTTTTATCAACATCATCCTTCAATGGAAAGTTTTCATTTGTCCAATTAACACGTCCATAACACATACATTTACAAGCAATGGCTAAAGCAAAGTTGGAAGCTAAGCAGAAGGAGGGCCAAGAAGCCATGAGGCAGCCCCATCTGACGTTTAGTGTGAGCTGCCCATATATATAACACCATTGCTGTATGGTGAAACAATTTGTTCAAAATACACAACTCCCAAACTCTTTGATGACCACCTTCTTGGTCAGTCATGAGCATTTCCACCAGTGAATTATGTTTAAAATCTGAAATCTGCTGTCATTTGTAATATTCTCTTAATAGTGGTGGCTCCCTTTGTTGTACATATGACAAACAGGTATTTCTCTCCATTGGTAGGTACTCAAACTTGTATAGTCATGAACTCAAATTTCAGGGCTTCATCAACATAAGATTAGATTCAAATGCCATGAGGAACTCCACTTTAGCTTGTGGAGGTAAAACTGAAGCTCCAAATATTTAAGCTTCTTTGTTGGACCAAAAAGTCAAGTTCTCATACAGTAGTTTCTGAAATTCTCAAGTCATACACTGGAAATGTGTTTGGTCAAATTGGTAACACCAATTATGATGGTTCCAGTTTTTCTCCAAGTTCAGTTTAAGTAAAGTTCAGAGGCTGTTACACCCACATTCTAGTAATCACATTTTGTATGAAGTAATATTGGGTGTGATTTAAAATGAGATGAATCATAAAGAGATCCTGAAGATGCTTTTTAGGTCTAGACTGGTTTCCATACTATTGTCCATGACTCCAAATGCCTGAACATGTCTGTTCTGCTTTGGACACACTCCCAGAAACACTTATGAATTGACCTTCTCAAACATTTGTCAATCTTACACACCTCACTTACAAACTGTCTTGTCAAAACTAACCTGAGAGAGCCATATCCTAATGGCTCTGATTTAACTTCAAAACCTCTTTCTCTCCCTCCCATCTTCCCTCTTTATCTCACTTAGTTTAGGAAGAACAAGGATTTAATGGATGCATAGGAAGTGTCTGTACTGAGAATCAGAGGAATTGGAGTCTAGTTCGATAACTGCTGATACATAATGCATATGAACTTTTCAAAGAATCATAAAAATCCTTCAGGAAAGATATTTAATCCAATGTCTCACAAACTTATTTGACTATATAGCCTTAAAAAAAAACAAGTGAACATCTTAAGAACTAATTGTGGACACATTGAATAATATTTTATATAAAATTCACATAAGAAATAGCTGAAAATACTTGTGATGTTTAATCTGGTAAAGAGGAGACATAAGAAATATGTAAATAGGAATGCCTGGGTGGCTCAGTGGTTGAGCATCTGCTTTTGGCTCAGGGAGTGATCCTGCGGTCCTGGGATCAAGTCCCACACTGGGGTTCCCATGGGGAACCTGCTTCTCCCTCTGCCTATTTCTCTGCCTCTCTCTCTCTGTGTCTCTCATGAATAAATACAATATATTTTCATATAGAAAGAAATATGTAAATATATCTATACTTTTTCATTCTATTATATAGCATATATAATATATATATGCATTATATACACACACGTGTATACATTTCATTGAAGGATTTTAGTTTACCATATGCCTCTCTATGCTTCACATAAAGAATAATTTAATTTTTTTTTAGTAATCAAATATGTCCAATGACAAAATGGGTTACTTTATGAGGAAGAAAGTTTCTCATCACTAAAAATAGTCAAGATGTTGTTAGAGAAAATATAGGCAGTAATCTCTTTGACATAGGCCTTAGCAACATTTTTATAGATATGTCTCCTCAGGCAAGGGAAACAAAAGCAAAAATAAGCTATTGGAACTACACCAAAATAAAAAGCTTTTGCACAATGAAGGAAGCCATCAACAAAACAAACTGACAGTCTACTGAATGGGAGAAGATAATTACAAATTATATATCTAATAAGGTATTGTGATCTAAAATAAAGAACTTAAATAACACCAAAAACACCACAAATAATCTGATTAATAAATGGGCAGAAGACCTGAATGGACACTTTTCCAAAGAAGACATTCAAATGGCCAACAGAAAACATGAAAAGATGCTCAGCATCACTCATCATCTAGGAAATGTAAATCAAAACCACAATGAGGTATCACTTTACACCAATCAGAATGGCTAGTATCAAAAAGATAATAACACGTGTTGGTGAGGATGTGGAGAAAAGGGAACCATCATGTACTTTTGGTGGGAATGCAAATTGGTGCAGCCACTGTGGCAAACAATATTAAAAAATTAAAAGTAGGAGGCAAGATGCCACAAGGGTCAGGGACTTCGGTTCATCTGGTCCCCTGAATTTAGATAGATAACTATCAAATCATTTTGAACACCTAGGGATTTAACCCGAGGTGTAAGAAAAGAAATACTGGATTCTGCAAATAGAAAAGCAACCACTTTTTGGAAGGTAATAAGAGATGTGGAGAAATGAATATGAGGGGATATATTTAAGGAGATGATTGGCAGGGGAAGGAGGCCTCTGTAAGTAGGCTACCAGAAAGTGGTGTAGTCCCAGAGCCCAATATTAGAACCTTTAGAAATCTGCTCCAGTGAGAGATGTCCCTGACTGAAAAGTGGCTTAGGTGGTGAAGTGGGACAGAATCCTAAGTGAAACAGTGTGGTCTCAGGATCTCTAGGGGGTCACAGAAAGAACAGGGGTTACTGAGCCTGCAGAGTTCCCAAGCATTGGAGAGGGGAAACCAGGGAGAGTTGCCAGCCTGGGAGGGGGCTTTTAGCTTAGTTCACCTAAACCATAAACCACAGCATGATTGGGCGACTGGTCTCTTGCAAGGGCCCTGCAAAGTACAGAAATGTAGCGATTAGGAGGAGGGGCGAGATGGCGGAAGAGTAGGGTATCCAAATCACCTGTCTCCACCAAATTACCTAGAAAACCTTCAAATTATCCTGAAAATCTATGAATTCGGCCTGAGAATTAAAGAGAGAACACCTGGAATGCTACAGTGAGAAGAGTTTGCGCTTCTATCAAGGTAGGAAGACGGGAAAAAAGAAATAAAGAAACAAAGGCCTCCAAGGGGGAGGGGCCCCGCGAGGAGCCGGGCTAAGGCTGGGGGTGTGTGTCCCAGGACAGGAGAGCCCCGTCCCGGAGGAGCAGGAGCTGCACCGACCTTCCCGGGCAGAAAGGGGCTCGCAGGGAGTTGGAGCAGGACCCAGAAGGGCGAGGATGCCCTCGGGTTCCCTGGGACACTAACAGAGCAACTGCGCGCCCAGAAGAGTGCGCCGAGCTCCCTAAGGGCTGCAGCGCGCACGGCGGGACCCGGAGCACCTCGGAGGGGCTCAGGCAGAGGAAGAGGCTCCGTGCGGAGGGGGCTGCGCGGTTCCAGGAGCAGATCGGAGGGGGCTCGGGCGGCGGCTCCGCGGAGGGGGCTGCGCTGCTGGGAGCGCGAATCCAACAGCGCAGGCTCCGGAGCACAGGGGGCCGGGACACAGCCCAGGATCCGGTCTCCCCCTGGGACAGGCAGAGGCCGGGAGGGCCCAGGACAGCAAGGACGCTCCTGCCCCGAGCTGAGCAGATCAGCGGCCGTGACCCGGAGCCTCCAGGCCCTGCAGACGGAGAGCTCCGGAGTTTCTGCCGGAGCTGAATCCAAGTTTCCAGAGCTGGCCCCACCACTGCAGTCGTTCCTCCTGGGGCCTCACGGGGTAAACAACCCCCACTAAGCCCTGCACCAGGCAGGGGCACAGCAGCTCCCCCAAGTGCTAACACCTGAAAATCAGCACAACAGGCCACTCTCCCAGAAGACCAGCTAGACGGACAACTTCCAGGGGAAACCAAGGGACTTAAAGTACACAGAATCAGAAGATACTCCCCCGTGGTTCTTTTTTGTTTTTGTTTTTGTTTGTTTTGTTTTGTTGTGTTTTGTTTTGCTTTTTGATTTGTACCCTTCCCCCACCCCCCTTTTTTCTCCTTTCTTTCTTTTTCTTTCTCTTTTTCTTCTTTTTTTTCGTTTTTTTCTTCCTTTTTTTTCTCTTTCTCTTTTATTTCCTTCTTTCTCTCCTCTCTTTTTCTCCTTTTCCCAATACAACTTGCTTTTGGCCACTCTGCACTGAGCAAAATGACTAGAAGGAAAACCTCACCTCAAAAGAAAGAATCAGAAACAGTCCTCTCTCCCACAGAGTTACAAGATCTGGATTACAATTCAATGTCAGAAAGCCAATTCAGAAGCACTATTATACAGCTACTGGTGGCTCTAGAAAAAAGCATAAAGGACTCAAGAGACTTCATGACTGCAGAATTTAGAGCTAATCAGGCAGAAATTAAAAATCAACTGAATGAGATGCAAGCCAAACTAGAAGTCCAAACGACGAGGGTTAACAAGGTGGAAGAACGAGTGAGTGACATAGAAGACAAGTTGATACCAAAGAGGGAAACTGAGGAAAAAAGAGACAAACAATTAAAAGACCATGAAGATAGATTAAGGCAAATAAACGACAGCCTGAGGAAGAAAAACCTATGTTTAATTGGGGTTCCCGAGGGTGCCGAAAGGGCCAGAGGGCCAGAATATGTACTTGAACAAATTCTAGCTGAAAACTTTCCTAATCTGGGAAGGGAAACAGGCATTCAGATCCAGGAAATAGAGAGATCCCCCCCTAAAATCAATAAAAACCGTTCAACACGTCGACATTTAATAGTGAAGCTTGCAAATTCCAAAGATAAAGAGAAGATCATTAAAGCAGCAAGAGACAAGAAAGCCCTGACTTTTATGGGGAGGAGTATTAGGGTAACAGCAGACCTCTCCACAGAGACCTGGCAGGCCAGAAAGGGCTGGCAGGATATATTCAGGGTCCTAAATGAGAAGAACATGCAACCAAGAATACTTTATCCAGCAAGGCTCTCATTCAAAATGGAAGGAGAGATAAAGAGCTTCCAAGACAGGCAGCAACTAAAAGAATATGTGACCTCCAAACCAGCTCTGCAAGAAATTTTAAGGGTGAGTCTTAAAATTCCCCTTTAAGAAGAAGTTCAGTGGAACAATCCACAAAAGCAAAGACTGAATAGATATCATGATGACACTAAACTCATATCTCTCAATAGTAACTCTGAATGTGAACGGGCTTAATGACCCCATCAAAAGGCGCAGGGTTTCAGACTGGATAAAAAAGCAGGACCAATATAATTGTTGTCTACAAGAGACTCATTTTAGACAGAAGGACACCTACAGCCTGAAAATAAAAGGTTGGAGAACCATTTACCATTCGAAAGGTCCTCAAAAGAAAGCAGGGGTAGCCATCCTTATATCAGATAAACTAAAATTTACCCCGAAGACTGTACTAAGAGATGAAGAGGGACACTATATCATACTTAAAGGATCTATTCAACAAGAGGACTTAACAATCCTCAATATATATGCCCCGAATGTGGGAGCTGCCAAATATATAAATCAATTATTAACCAAAGTGAAGAAATACTTAGATAATAATACACTTATACTTGGTGACTTCAATCTAGCTCTTTCTATACTCGATAGGTCTTCTAAGCACAACATCACCAACGAAACGAGAGCTGTAAATGATACACTGGACCAGATGGATTTCAGAGATATCTACAGAACTTTACATCCAAACTCAACTGAATACGCATTCTTCTCAAGTGCACATGGAACTTTCTCCAGAATAGACCACATATTGGGTCACAAATCGGGTCTGAACCAATACCAAAAGATTGGGATCGTCCCCTGCATATTCTCAGACCATAATGCCTTGAAATTAGAACTAAATCACAACAAGAAGTTTGGAAGGACCTCAAACACGTGGAGGTTAAGGACCATCCTGCTAAAAGATGAAAGGGTCAACCAGGAAATTAAGGAAGAATTAAAAACATTCATGAAAACTAATGAGAATGAAGATACAACCGTTCAAAATCTTTGGGATGCAGCAAAAGCAGTCCTAAGGGGGAAATACATCGCAATACAAGCATCCATTCAAAAACTGGAAAGAACTCAAATACAAAAGCTAACCTTACACATAAAGGAGCTAGAGAAAAAACAGCAAATAGATCCTACACCCAGGAGAAGAAGGGATTTAATAAAGATTCAAGCAGAACTCAACGAAATCGAGACCAGAAGAACTGTGGAACAGATCAACAGACCCAGGAGTTGGTTCTTTGAAAGAATTAATAAGATAGATAAACCATTAGCCAGCCTTATTAAAAAGAAGAGAGAGAAGACTCAAATTAATAAAATCATGAATGAGAGAGATCACTACCAACACCAAGGAAATACAAACGATTTTAAAAACATATTATGAACAGCTATACGCCAATAAATTAGGCAATCTAGAAGAAATGTAAGCATTCCTGGAAAGCCACAAACTACCAAAACTGGAACAGGAAGAAATAGAAAACCTGAACAGGCCAATAACCAGGGAGGAAATTGAAGCAATCATCAAAAACCTCCCAAGACACAAGAGTCCAGGGCCAGATGGCTTCCCAGGGGAATTTTATCAAACGTTTAAAGAAGAAACCATACCTATTCTCCTAAAGCTGTTTGGAAAGATAGAAAGAGATGGAGTACTTCCAAATTCGTTCTATGAGGCCAGCATCACCTTAATTCCAAAACCAGACAAAGACCCCACCAAAAAGGAGAATTACAGACCAATATCCCTGATGAACATGGATGCAAAAATTCTCAACAAGATACTGGCCAATAGGATCCAACAGTTCATTAAGAAAATTATTCACCATGACCAAGTAGGATTTATCCCCGGGACACAAGGCTGGTTCAACACCCGTAAAACAATCAATGTGATTGATCATATCAGCAAGAGAAAAACCAAGAACCATATGATCCTCTCATTAGATGCAGAGAAAGCATTTGACAAAATACACCATCCATTTCTGATCAAAACTCTTCAGAGTGTAGGGATAGAGGGAACATTCCTCAACATCATAAAAGCCATCTATGAAAAGCCCACAGCAAATATCATTCTCAGTGGGGAAGCACTGGGAGCCTTTCCCCTAAGATCAGGAACAAGACAGGGATGTCCATTCCCACCACTGCTATTCAACATAGTACTGGAAGTCCTAGCCTCAGCAATCAGACAACAAAAAGACATTAAAGGCATTCAAATTGGCAAAGAAGAAGTCAAACTCTCCCTCTTCGCTGATGACATAATACTCTACGTAGAAAACCCAAAAGTCTCCACCCCAAGATTGCTAGAACTCATACATCAATTCGGTAGCGTGGCAGGATACAAAATCAATGCCCAGAATTCAGTGGCATTTCTATACACTAACAATGAGACTGAAGAAAGAGAAATTGAGTCCATCCCATTGACAATTGCACCCAAAAGCATAAGATACCTAGGAATAAACCTAACCAAAGATGTAAAGGATCTATACCCTCAAAACTATAGAACACTTCTGAAAGAAATTGAGGAAGACACCAAGAGATGGAAAAATATTCCATGCTCATGGATTGGCAGAATTAATATTGTGAAAATGTCAATGTTACCCAGGGCAATATACACGTTTAATGCAATCCCTATCAAAATACCATGGACTTTCTTCAGAGAGTTAGAACAAATTATTTTAAGATTTGTGTGGAATGAGAAAAGACCCCGAATAGCCAGGGGAATTTTAAAAAAGAAAACCATATCTGGGGGCATCACAATGCCAGATTTCAGGTTGTACTACAAAGCTGTGGTCATCAAGACAGTGTGGTACTGGCACAAAAACAGACACATAGATCAGTGGAACAGAATAGAGAACACAGAAGTGGACCCTGAACTTTATGGTCAACTAATATTCGATAAAGGAGGAAAGACTATCCATTAGAAGAAAGACAGTCTCTTCAATAAATGGTGCTGGCAAAATTGGACATCCACATGCAGAAGAATGAAACTAGACCACTCTCTTTCACCATACACAAAGATAAACTCAAAATGGATGAAAGATCTAAATGTGAGACAAGATTCCATCAAAATCCTAGAGAAGAACACAGGCAACACCCTTTTTGAACTCAGCCACAGTAACTTCTTGCAAGATACATCCACGAAGGCAAAAGAAACGAAAGCAAAAATGAACTATTGGGACTTCATCAAGATAAGAAGCTTTTGCATACCAAAGGATACAGTCAACAAAACTAAAAGACAACCTACAGAATGGGAGAAGATATTTCCAAATGACATATCAGATAAAGGGCTAGTTTCCAAGATCTATAAAGAACTTATTAAACTCAACACCAAAGAAACAAACAATCCAATCATGAAATGGGCAAAAGACATGAAGAGAAATCTCACAGAGGAAGACATAGACATGGCCAACATGCATATGAGAAAATGCTCTGCATCACTTGCCATCAGGGAAATACAAATCAAAACCACCATGAGATACCACCTCACACCAGTGAGAATGGGGCAAATTAACAAGGCAAGAAACAACAAATGTTGGAGAGGATGCGGAGAAAAGGGAACCCTCTTACACTGTTGGTGTGAATGTGAACTGGTGCAGCCACTCTGGAAAACTGTGTGGAGGTTCCTCAAACAGTTAAAAATATACCTGCCCTACGACCCAGCAATTGCACTGTTGGGGATTTACCCCAAAGATACAAATGCAATGAAACGCCGGGACACCTGCACCCCGATGTTTATAGCAGCAATGTCCACGATAGCCAAACTGTGGAAGGAGCCTCGGTGTCCAACGAAAGATGAATGGATAAAGAAGATGTGGTTTATGTACACAATGGAATATTACTCAGCTATTAGAAATGACAAATACCCACCATTTGCTTCAACGTGGATGGAACTGGAGGGTATTATGCTGAGTGAAGTAAGTCAGTCGGAGTAGGACAAACATTATATGTTCTCATTCATTGGGGGTATATAAATGATAGTGAAAGGGAATATAAGGGAAGGGGGAAGAAATGTGTGGGAAATATCAGAAAGGGAGACAGAACGTAAAGACTGCTAACTCTGGGAAACGAACTAGGGGTGGTAGAAGGGGAGGAGGGCGGGGGGTGGGAGTGAATGGGTGACGGGCACTGGGGGTTATTCTGTATGTTAGTAAATTGAACACCAATAAAAAATAAATTAAAAAAAAGAAATATAGCGATTATCTACCTTCCTCTTTGAGGATCTATGTGGGCACTCATTGCAGGAGTCTGCAGACAAAAGTGTGGCACACAAAAACATGAAGATTACTTATCCTTAAGGGATTACTGAATAAAGACGACCACAATCTTTCAGCTCTGGGGCTGGAGATTGAGGCATAGCCATTTTTATTTTCATTCTCTAAGAGAAGCAGAAAGCCTTCAGGGAACAAAAGCCACATAAAGCAACCAGTAGCGGCCCACACTGAACTTCACACCCTGGCGGGGGTGGGTTGCACCACCCTGGCAAGGGCTGGTGCAACTCCACGCAGACAAAGGTACCTGAGAAACAGTGCAGCAGGCACCTCCTGCAGAAGAAAGACTGAAACAACAGGTGAACACTAAGTTTTATGGAGCATACAGGACTGCAAAACTCCTGGGCTAGGGAAAAACAATATATAGAATGTGAGTATTTTTCTCAAAATTCCTTTATCTTTTAGTTTAAAATTTTTTCTTCTTTTATTTCCTTTTCAACAAGTTTCTTATTTTACCAACTCTTTGTTTTTAAGTATTTTTTAAACTTTTATTATTTACATTTACATTATATATATATACTCTTCATTTTTGGCTTTCTTTCAATATATCCAATTTTATTTTTGTATGTACATATGTTTTGCTCTCTTTAAAATTTTGGAATTTCGTGTCTTCTAGCAGACTAAAATACATCCAGGATCAAGTACATCACCCTGTTTTATCCACCTGGGAGATTATATTTTTCTTCCCTTCATCTTTTTTTTTTTTCCTTTTTAGTTTCTGATCTCTTTGGGTTTGTTTAGTGTGTATTTCACTTGAGTCATGGTTGATATTTTTGATTTTGTTCATTGGTTCATCCATTCTTCTGTGGTCAAAAGGACTATAAGGAGGAATTCACAACAAAATGAGGAACCAGACATAATACTCTCTGGCACAGATCTAATCAATATGGATATAAGTAAGGTGTCAGAGAGTTGGAATTTAGGATAACAATTATAAAGTTACTACCTGGGCTTGAAAAAGCATAGAAGTCACTAGTGAATTTCTCAGTGTAGGAATGAAATCTAATCAGGCCCAATTAAAATGCTCTAACTGAGATGCAGTCTAAATTGGATGCTCTAACAGCTAGGTTAAAGAAGGCAGAAGATAAAATAAGTGACATAGAAGAAAAGTTGATGGAAAGGAAGGAAGCTGAAGAAAATAGAGAAAAACAACTAATGGAACATAAGGAGAGGCTTTGAGAAATCAGTGATGCCATAAAATGAAAGAATATTAGAATTTGGGGGGAAACCTGAGGAAGAAGAAAGAGAAAGAGGTGTGTGTCCTGAAAGCTCTGTATCTCTCCTTCCATTCTAAATGACAGCCCTGTTGGGTAAAGCATTCCTGGCTGCATGTTTTTCTCATTGACTACCTTGAATATATCATGTAAGACCTTTCTGGCCTGGAGGTATCTGTGGATAGGTCTATCTCCAACCTAATGTTTCTACCATTGTAGTTTAAGAACCTCTTGCTTGAGCTGCTTTCAGGATTTTCTCTTTGTCTCTGAAATTTGCAAGCTTCACTATTAAATGTTGGGGTGTTGATCTATTTTTATTGATTTTGGGAAGTGTCCTCTCTACCTCCTGGACTTGAATGCCTGTTTCCTTCCTCAGATTAGGGAACAAATAATAGCTGAGAACTTCCCTAATTTATATGTTGACTGATTAGGTAATCTGGAAGAAATGGATGTGTTCCTGGAAACCTATAAATACCAAAACTGAAATAAGAATAAATTTAAAACTTGAACAGACCCATAACCAGCAAGAAAATTGAATCAATAATCAAAAATCTCCTGACAAACAAGGGTCTAGGGACAGATGGTTTCCCAGGGAAATTCTGCCAAACACTTTAAGAACTAATACCTATTATTCTGCAGCTGTTTCAAAAATAGAAATGGAAGGAAAACTTCCAAACTTGCTCTATGAGGCCTGCATTACCTTGATCCCAAAACCAAAGAACCCATCAAAAAAGGAGAATTATACACCAATATTCCTGATAACATAGATGCCAAAATTCTAATCAAGGTACTACCCAATAGGATCCAACAGTACATTAAAATGATTATTCACCATGACTAAGTGGGATTTATTCTTGTGCTGCAGGAGTGGTTCAACATTCACAAATCAATCAATGTGATACATCACATTAATAAAAGAAAGGACAAGAACCATATGATCCTCTCAATTAATGCAGAAAAAAATTGACAAAATACAGCATCCTTTCTTGATTAAACCTCTCCATGGTCTAAAGGATACAGGGAACATACCTCTACATAATAAAAGCCATCTACAAAAATCCCACAGAAGGTACCATTCTCAATGGGGGAAAACTTAGAGCTTTTCCTTTAAGCTCAGGAACATGACAGGGATGCCCACACTCAACACTGTTTTTCAACATAGTAATAAAAGCTCTAGCCTCAGCAATGAGACAACAAAAAGAAATAAAAGGCATTCAAATTGTCAAAGAAAAAGTTAAACTCTCACTCTTGGCAGATGACATGATACTTTATGTGGAAAACCCCAAAGACGCCAAGTAAAAGTTTCTAGAACTCATACAGGAATTCAGCAACGTGGCAGGATATAAAATCAAAGCAGAGAAATCAGTTGTGTTTCTTTACACTAAACATGAGACAAAAGAAAGAGAAATTAAGGAATTGATCCCATTTACAATTGCACCGAAACCATAAGATACCTCGGAATAAAGCTGACCGAAGAGGTAAAGTATCTGTACTACAGAACACTTATAAAAGAAATTGAGGAAGACACAAAGAGATGAAAAAACATTCCATGCTCATGGATTGGAAGAATAAATGTTGTGAAAATGTCTATGCTTTGCAGAGCACTCTACACATTCAATGCAATCCCTATCAAAATACCATCAACAATTTTCACAGAGCTGGAACAAATAATCCTAAAATTTGTATGAAACCAGAAAAGACACTAAATAGCCAAAGCAATGTTGAAAAAGAAAACCAAAGCTGATGGCATCCAAGGCCTGATTTCAAGCTATATTACAAAGCTGTGATCATCAAGACAGTATGGTGCTGGCACAAAAACAGACACATAGATCAATGGAACAGTAGAGAGAACCCAGAAATGGACCACAACAATATAGTTACCTAATCTTTAACAAAGCAGGAAAGAGGGATCCCTGGGTGGCGCAGCGGTTTGGCGCCTGCCTTGGGCCCAGGGCGCGATCCTGGAGACCTGGGATCGAGTCCCACGTCGGGCTCCTGGTGCATGGAGCCTGCTTCTCCCTCTGCCTGTGTCTCTGCCTCTCTCTCTCTCTCTGTGTGTGACTATCATAAATAAATAAATAAATAAATAAATAAATAAATAAATAAATAAACAAAGCAGGAAAGACTATCCAATGGAAAAAATACAGTCTCTTCAACCAATATTGTTGGGAAAATAAGACAGCCACATGCAAAAGAATAAAACTGGACCATTTTTTTACATCATACACAAAAATAAATTCAAAATGGATGGAAGACTAAAATGTGAGACAGGAATCCTTCAAGATCCTGTTAAAACAAACAGCAACCTCTTTGACTTTGGCCACAGCAACATCTTGCTAGACACGTCTCTAAAGGCACGGGAAACAAAAGCAAAAATGAACTATTAGGACTTCATCAAGAGAAAAAGCCTTTTCATAGCAAAGGAAACAGTCAACAAAACTAAAAGGCAACCTACAGAATGGGAGAAGATATTTGCAAATGATATATCAGATAAAGGGCTAGTATCCAAGATCTATAAAGAACTTATTAAACTCAACAGCAAAGAAACAATCCAATCATGAAATGGGCAAAAGACATGAAGAGACATTTCTTCAAAGAAGACATACAGATGGCCAACAGAAACATGAAAAAAATGCTCAACATCACTTGGCATCAGGGAAATAAAAATCAAAACCACAATGAGATACCACCTCCCACCAGTCAAAATGGCTAAAATTAACAAGTCAGGAAGTAACAGATGTTGGCAAGGATATGGAGAAAGGGGGACCCTTTTATATTGTTGGTGGAAATGCAAGCTGGTACAGCCACTCTGGAAAATCGCATGGAGGTTCCTCAAGAAGTTAAAAGTAGACCTCTTCTATGATGCAACAATTGTACTAATCAGTATTTACCCCAAAGACACAAATATATTCATCCAAAGGGGCACCTGCACCCCAATGTCTATGGCTGGAGTGTCCAAACTGTGGAAAGAGTTGAGATGTCCATTGGCAGATGAATAGATAAAGAAGATGTGGTATATACATACATGCAATGAAATATTACTTAGCCATCAGAAAGGATGAATACCTACCATTTGCATTGATGTGGATGGACGTGGAGCATATTATGCTAGGTGAAATAAGTCAATCAGAGAAAGACAATTATCATATGGTTTCACTCATATTTGGAATACAGGAAGCAGTAGAGGATCATAGAGGAAGGGAGGCAAAACTGAATGGGAAGTCATCAGAGAGAGAGAAAAATGGTGAGAGGCTCTTAACTATAGGAAATACACTGAGGTTTAATGGAGGGGAGGTGGATGGGGGAATCGTGTAATTGGGTGATGGGCATTAAGAAGGGCACGGAATCTGAGAGTAATAATGTACTATATGTTGGCTAATTGAATTTAAATTAAAAAGAATTAAAAATAGAAATACCATATGATACACTAATTTCAGTACTGGTTATTTACACAAAGAAAACAAAAAACACCAATTAAAAAAGGTATATGCACTCCTATATTTATTGTGGCATTATTTACAATAGCCAATATATGGAAGGAACCTAAGTGTCCATTGATAGATGGATGGCTAAGTGAGATGGATCACCCCCATACACACACATTCAAATATTATCCACCAATATCACTATATGCCAAGTGAATGAGTCAGATATTTGAGCATAAGACAGGTATGTTTTGCTAGGTGGAATGTTGGAGCTTGGGTAGATAAGCTGGGAGGCAGGGGAAGAAACTGAAAGGTCTAAAAATAAATATTTCTTGGGGCCATCTTTGGATCAACCTCTTTTATTTATTTTTATCTATCTATTTGAGAAAGAGAGAGAGAAAGAAAGAGAGAGAGAGCACAAAGAAGGGCAGAAAGAGAGAGAGAATCTTAAACAGGCTCCATGTTCAGTGTAGAGCCAGACACAGGGCTAAATGTCAGGATCCTGAAATCATGACCTGAGCTGAAATCAAGAGTGAGATGCTTAACTAACTGAGCCATTCAGGTACACCTGGATCCATCTCTTTTAAATCTGGAGATGTAGGAAAATGAGGGGCTCAAAAATATTTAACTGGGAAAACACAGATACCAATTCATCTGAACAGAAGCCAGAAATAGCACTGAGAAAGGATCCTGGAGTAACATTCCCAACCCTGACTTTGCCAGACCCTACCTCTTTAGTTGCAGAGTCCTAAGGAGAATAGGAGTTGTGGAAGGAGGGTATAGAGACTTGGTGGTAGTGGCATGACACATGGGTGGTGCAGGCAGCAGCTGGTATAAAGTATTTCAATGTTTTAAAAACCTGTATGATGACATAGGTGTGTGCCAGCTGACTATCAGTGCTAGCCCTGGGAAGAAACAGACAAACAAAAGAGGCAAACAGAAAGCTTATAAAGTAAAACAGCAGCAGGAAAAAAAAATCATTTAGTAACATAGTGAATTCATCAAAATCCCTGAATTATGATTTATCCTCGAATACATATACTGAATTTGACACCATTTTTTAGATAAAATGAATTTGATAGCTTTTTATATCTTAACTGATAATACTATTTCCCCCTGGGCTGGAAACATCTCACTAAGTCTAACCTTTTTAATCTTTTTATTTTTACCCTCACACAATCTTAAAAGGAATATCAAGCTTTTGTTTTACATTTAAAAAATTCTATGTACCTGGTTTACAAATCATAATACAACTCCTCATGCACCAAAATTACTTTGACAAGTAGAAATTTGAATGGTAACAGCCTCTTAGCAGAAATCCACATTTTCCCATAATTCCCTACAATGCAAGGCTTGTACATCCTCTAAAGAAGACATGTGCTACTACAGGCAAGGTTAGATTGCCTTTATAGAGTTGAGCAGAGCTTCCTTTTTTTTTTTTTTTGAATAGTGCCAGATAAGCACTCTATAAAGGCTCTACCACACTTCATTCAGTGGCAGTACTTCCCCAAATGTGTAACTACACTCAGTGTACATCAGATTGGAAAAATAGAAATTGCATTAAAAAATGTGTGGTTGAATTTCTATATTCTTTGCAACTGATGTCACCACCTGGAGGGTTCAAATAGATAATAAAATTTATTTGAGGAAAGGTGTATCAAATACCTCTGTATGGAGAAAAAAGCTCTTCAAGGAAGCCCCCCACAGGGCCTCAGGTAATTCTTACTTAGCAAAATCTCACTTAAAACACATCTCCCCTTTCTCTTGGGATCTTCTGTAATCTTGGTGATTAGATCGATCAGTACCGACAGTAGTTGCTCTTTGCTCAGAGAATTTACTCAGGTTGTATGGGGCTCATTCTGTTTTGTTTTGTTTTGTTTTTTCAAATTTTAAAATCAAGTATTGAGAACATTTTACTTATTAACGAATTTCTCAATGTGGTTATCGATCCATGATTCTATGTTGAATTCTCCAGGGGAAAATCTGAACCCCAAAAGTCTTCATTTCATTATTTTGGAATGATTAATGCAAATCATGCCTCTAGCCTCTATCATGCACAAGACTGGTCTTCTCTGGGACAAGTACATACCTAATTTTTATTCTCTATCCCTACTGTCAAACATAATGCCAAAATGATAATTAAGTATTGAACAAATCATATTTTTAGTATGAATGAAATACTAAATAAATGGCATGAAGTAATAAAGAAAATGTCTAGCATGTAAAAGCTCACTTGCTTTGCTTTTTACTGTATGAAATTCACTTATATTGGGTAATCTACACAAATAACTACTTGCAAACTTATAGAAAGAAGTGTTACATGTTGGATTTAATCTGGAAAGACATAGATAGCTGTCATGAGCATGCTACGAAGACACACACACAATTTGTGTCTTTCCACAATGTCAGTTTTATTCAATCATATGACAAAGTTAATCATAATTATTAAGCAGGTTTAGGATTTCAAACTTAGTGAAATTTGACCATGTGATTAAACTTGGCTCCTTACATAGCACATAGAGCAAGACATAAGACAAACCACACAACAAACAAGATAACAGAAGAATGCAGGAAATTATTGAACCAAACTGGAAGTCAGTCTATGAACACACAGTTGAGATAAGGCCTGGGGCCGGTCTGGGTCATCTCTTGGCATTAACTGTTTATGTTCAAGCCATAAAGTTTCTTGGTTCTGTTCAGAGGTCAATTGGGCAGAACTTTCAGTGGCAGTTGTCTTTTTTAAGTGGTCAGACACAGAGGAGTCATGTCTGAGGAGTCTGACAGTTTGCTGCAAAAATCCTCCCCCTTTTAAAGGATTTAACCATTCTTGGGCCCTTGCAGACCTCTTCTAGTTCTGCTTGTTATTAGCTGTGGGGTGTCAGCTGATGCTGTTCCTCGTGATATTTTGTAGCTGCAGTACATTTGACTACTTGTGACATTGCTTGACACAGGCTCCTGCATGATATGAGAGACTCCATTTTGCTTTCTACAATAGCCCTTTAGTTTTTCCAAATGTCACTTTTCTTTAAAAGTTATTTTGTAGGAAAGAAGGAACAAACAAAAATACTATGTGATTGAAAATTTAAAGGAAAACCATGATACTTCCCCAAAAGTATTCTTGACATTGGAATCTCTTTGATCTTGTAATTGCTAAAACCTTGGTTTATTGACCTGTTACAATCTATCAATATTTATTGTACTTGTGCCAGATAACCAGGAAGTATTTTGTTTTCTTGTGTAATGCTTCTCTATTGTGCATGCATAATATAAAGAAGTACAAACTGTTGTAATGGGAATTTCTCAAATACATAAGCTATAAAAATAATGCATTGAGCAGATATAAATGCTATGCATTTTTCATAAATGCAAAGAATTTGAAAGTCAGGAAGATTTTAATTATAAATGCTATTTTTTAGCCTTCATCATAAAACCTCCATGAGACCAAAAATGTTTAACTTTGATCCCATTCCTCTAAGATAGAGAAGGAGGAAGATATTAAAAAGAGTCTCTGTTCTGCCTTCTAAGATCATTATTTTCTAGAAGTGTATCCTATTCCAGTAAGAAAGAAATGTCCAATTGATCTTAGAAATATGCTGTTCCATGGCTGCAGTTTCTTTATCTGAAATCATCGTCTGGTATTTTAAATTTATAACCAATTGGCTGGTGCAGTGTGGTTTTCAGTTGCTGAAAATTTATAGCCCATTACAATAGTGAGGTTTGAAGTAATTTCCTGGATTGTATTTGGTGCCTAAATCCCTACAAACTGATTTTTTGTTATTCTCTTGACTCCTGTCCCAGTGGGAAAATTTGGTCATTTTATTTGGGTAGATCTGATATAAGGAACACTAACTATATATATATATATATGTTTGGCAGGATTGTAATCATGGGTTTGAGAGAAATTTGAGGCTAAAACATTAAAACACATCTGAAAAATTCCAGGAGAAGTTAATTCTGTATGATCACTTCAACAGTTCTTGGACCTTAAGACAAGGTCACTGTTGTTGTTGTCATGGTAATCTGGGTTATGGGGAAAAAGTCAATCTCTTTTTATAACAAGATAAGAAACAATTTTTCCCCTGAAGGAAATTATTCATTTCCATAAGCATGCACAACTGGAGGACTAGTGGTCAAGTTCCAAAGAGGAAATTATACTTAACAGATGAAAGCTCAGAAGATAACTCTTACAAAAAGGAAATGCATAGCAATCTAGGGTCTATTGAGAAGCTTAATTTTTATTAATGACAATGAAGTTTATTATGAAAGCTAAGATCAATCTGGATAACAATAGCATCTTCCTCTTGGGTTGTTTTGATCAAAATTGGGTAAAGGTTAAAGGACATTTGGAATAAAGGTTCATTCTTGGTTGCAAACTAACATTCCTGTTGGAGTCATAGCACCAGACATTTCAGAGTTTGGCAAAATCAGATTAAGCAAGTGCAAGTGTCGATTAAAACACAGACTGTCTGAAAGCAAAAGAAACAACTCTTTATCTCACCTTGCTCTTCTAAATTGGACCTACAGCTGGATTACTTTTTAATTAATTAATTAATTAATTAATATGTATATTTTCATAGGAGTTTGATTTGCCAACATATACTATAACAACCAGTACTCATCCCATCAAGTGCTGCTCTCAGTACCCATCACCCAGTGACCCCATCCCCCCACCAACCTCCCCTTCTACTACCCCTTGTTCCCTTTACAAAGTTAGGAGTCTCTCATGTTTTATCACCCTCTCTAATTTTTCCACAATTTTCTCTCATTTCCCCTATAATTCCTTAAACTATATTTTATATTCCATATATGAGTGAAACCATAAAATGATTGTCGTTTTTATATATATATATATCACATCTTCTTTATCCATTCATCTTTCAATGAACACTGAGACTCTTTCCACAATTTGGCTATTGTGGACATTGCTGCTATAAACATTGAGGTGCAGCTGTCTTGGTTTTTCACTGCATCTGTATCTTTGGGATAAATCCCCAGTAGTGCAATTGCTGGGTGGTAGGGGAGCTCTATTTTTCACTCTTTGATAAACCTCCACACAGTTTTCCAGAGTGGCTGTACCAGTTCACATTCTCACCAACAGTGCAGAAGGATTCCCCTTTCTCCACATCCTCTCCAATATTTGTGGTTTTCTGTCTTCTTAATTTTCACCATTCTCACTGGTGTGAGGTGGTATCTCATTGTGGTATTCATTTATATTTCCCTGATGGTAATTGATGCAGAGCATTTTCGCATGTGCTTCTTGGCCATGTCTATGTCTTTGTTGGTGAAATTTCTGCTCATGTCTTTTGCCCATTTCATGATTGGATTGTTTGTTTCTTTGGTGTTGAGTTTAATAAGTTCTTTATAGATCTTGGATACTAGCCCTTTATCTGATATGTCATTTGCAAATATCTTTTCCCTTTCTGTAGGTTGTCTTTTAGTTTTGCTGACTGTTTCTTTCGCTGTGCAGAAGCTTTTGATCTAGATGAAGTCCCAATAATTCGTTTTTGCTTGTTTCTCTTGCCTTTATAGATGTATCTTGCAAGAAGTTGCTGTGGCCAAGTTCAAAAAGGATGTGGCCTGTGTTTCCTCTAGGATTTTGATGGATTCTTGTCTCCCATTTAGATCTTTCATCCATTTTGAGTTTATCTTTGTGTATGGTGTAAGAGAATGGTCCAGTTTCATTCTTCTGCACGTGGCTGTCCAATTTTCCCAGCACCATTTACTGAAGAGTCTGTCTTTTTTTCCAGTGGATAGTCTTCCTGCTTTGTCGAATATTAGTTGACCATAGAGTTGCGGGTCCACTTCTGGGTTCTCTATTCTGTTCCATTGATCTATGTGCCAGTACCACACTGGGGATCACAGCTTTGTAGGACAACTTAAAATCCAGCATTGTGATGCCCCTGGCTCTGGTTTTCTTTTTGATTATTCCCCTGGCTATTCGGGGTCTTTTCTGATTCCACACAAATCTTAAGATGATTTGCTCCAACTCTTTGAACAAAGTCCATGATATTTTCATAGGGATTGCATTGAACATGTAAATTGCCCCAGTAGCATAGACATTTTCACAATATTAATTCTTCCAATCCATGAGCATGGAATATTTTTCCATCTCTTTGTGTCTTCCTCAATTTCTTTCACATGTATTCTGTAGTTTTTAGGGTATAGATCCTTTATCTCTTTGGTTAGGTTTATTCCTAGATATCTTAGGCTTTTTGATGCAACTGTAAATGGGATTGACTCCTTTATTTCTCTTTCTTCAGTCTCATTGTGACTGTAGAGAAATGCCACTGATTTTTGTGCATTGATTTTGTATCCTGCCACATTGCTGAATTGCTGTATGGGTTCCACCAATCTTAGAGTGGAGTCTTTTGGGTTTTATACATACAATATCATGTCATCTGAGAAGAGGGAAAGTTTGACTTCTTTTTTGCCAATTTGAATGCCATTTATTTCTTTTTGTTGCCTGATTGCCGAGGCTAGGGCTTCTACTACTATATTGAATAACAGGTGAGAGTGGTAATTCGTGTCATGTTCCTGATCTTAGGCAAAAGGCTCTCAGTTTTTCCCCATTGAGAATAATATTTCCTGTGGAATTTTCATAGATGGCTTTTAAGATGCTGAGGAATGCTCCCTCTACCCATACACTCCAAAGAGTTTTGATCAGGAATGGATGCTGTATTTTGTCAAATGCTTTCTCTGCATCTATTGAGAGGATCATATGGTTCTTGTTTTTTCTCTTGTTGATGTGATCTACCAGGTTGATTGTTTTACGAGTGTTGAACCACTCTTGCATCCCAGGGATAAAACCAACTTGGTCATAAGGAATAATCTTACTATACTGTTGGATGCTATTGGTTAGCATCTTGTTGACAATTTCTGCATCTGTGTTCATCGGGGATATTGGTCTATAATTCTTTTTGGTGGGGTCTTTGTTTGGTTTTGGAATTAAGGTGATGTGGCCTCATAAATGAGTTTGGAAGTATTCCGTCCCTTTCTATCCTTCAGAACAACTTTAGTAGAATAGGTATTGTTTCTTTTTGAAACGTTTGATAGAATTCCTCTGAGAAGACATCTGGCCTTGGACTTTTGTGTTTTGGGGGGGTTTTGATGACTGCTTCAATTTCCACCCTATTTATCAGCCTGTTCAGGTTTTCTATTTCTTCTTGTTCCAGCTTTGGCAATTTGTGATTTTCCAGAAATGCATCCATTTCTTCTAGATTGCCTAATTTGCTGGCATATAGCTGCTCACAATATGTTTTTAAAATCATTTATATTTCCTTGGTATTGGTGGTGATCTCTCCTCTTTCATTCATGATTTTATTAACTTGAGTCTTTTTTCTTTTTATTATTAAAAAGCTGGCTAACGGTTTATCTATCTTATTAATTCTTTCAATGAATCAACCTCTGGTTTTGTTGATCAGTTTTGTAGTACTTCTGGGCTCTATTTCATTGGGTTCTGCTTAAATCTTTATTACCTCTCTTCTTCTGTTTGGTGCATGTTTTATTTGCTGTTCTTTCTCCTGTTCCTTTAGGTGAGAGGTTAGCTTGTGTATTTGAGTTTTTTCCAATTTTTTGAGGGACGCTTTTATTGCGATGTGTTTCCCTCTTAGGACTGCTTTTGATGTATCCCAAGGACTTTGAAGGGTTGTATCTTCATTTACTTTAGTTTCCATGAATCTTTTTAATTCTTCTCTAATTTCGTGGTTGGCCCATTTGTCTTTTAGTAGGATGCTCATTAATCTCCACATGTTAGAGTTTCTTCCAAATTTATTCTTGTGATTGAGTTATAGTTTCAAAGTGTTGTGATCTGAAAATTTGCAGGGGACAATCCCAATCTTTTGGTATCAGTTGAGAGTCTTTTGTGACCCAGTATGTGGTTTATTTTAGGGAAAGTTCCATGTGCACTTGAGAAGAATGTGTATCCAGTTGCGTTCAGATGCAAGGTTTTGTATATATCTGTGAAATCCATCTGGTGCAGTGTATCACTGCACTGTATCACTTTAAGTGTATCATTTAAAGCCTTTGTTTCTTTGGTGATGTTGTGCTTAGAATATCTGTCCTTTGTGGAAGTGCCATATTGAAGTCTCCTACTCTTAGTGTATTATTATCTAAGTATGTCTTTACTTTGGTTACTAATTGATATACTTGGCAGCTCCCACATTAGGGGCATAAATATTCATGATTGCTAGGTCTTCTTGTTGGATAGACCCTTTAAGTATGATATAGTGTCTCTCTTCATCTCTTACTACAGTCTTTGGGATAAAATTTAATTTATCTGATATAAGGATTGGTACCCCAGGTTATTTTGAGGACCATTTGAATGGTAAATGTTTCACCACCCTTTCATTTTCAGGCTGTAGGTTTCCTTCACTCTAAAATGAGTCTCTTGTAGACAGCAAATAGATGGGTCTTATTTTTTTATCTAGTCCAAAATCCTGCTCTTTTGTTGGGATCATTTAGCCCATTCACATTCAGAATAACAATTGAAAGATATTAATTTAGTGTCTTCATAATATCTATTTAGTCTTTGTTTTTGTGGATTATTTATTTGGGCTTCCTCTTTACAGGGTTCTCCTTAATATTTCTTGCAGAGCTGCTTTGGTGGTCACATATTCTTTCTGTTTCTGCCTATCTTTGAAGCTCTTTATCTCTCCTATTCTGAATGAGGGCCTTGCTAGATAATGTATTCTTGGCTACATATTCTTCCCCTTTAGTACCCTGAATATATTCTGCCAGCCCCTTTTGGCCCGCCAGGTCTCTGTGGAGAGTTCTGTTGTTAATCTGATATTTCTCCCCATATAAGTTAAGAGTCTCTTGTCTCTTGGGCATCCCTGGGTGGCTCAGTGGTTTAGTGCCTGCCTTAGGCCCAGGGCATGATCCTGAGGCCCCAGGATTGAGTCCCACATTGGGGTCCCTGCATGGAGCCTGCTTCTCCCTCTGCCTGTGTCTCTGCCTCTCTCTCTCTCTCTCTCTCTCTCTCTCTGTGTGTGTGTGTACATCTCTCATGAATAAATAAATAAAAAATCTTAAAAAAAAGAATCTCTTGGGGATCCCTGGGTGGCGCAGCGGTTTGGCGCCTGCCTTTGGCCCAGGGCGCGATCCTGGAGACCCGGGATCGGATCCCACGTCGGGCTCCCGGTGCATGGAGCCTGCTTCTCCCTCTGCCTGTGTCTCTGCCTCTCTCTCTCTCTCTGTGACTATCATGAATAAATAAATAAAATCTTAAAAAAAAAAAAAAAAAAAAAAAAAAAAAAAAGAATCTCTTGTCTCTTATGGCTTTAAGGATTTTCTCTTTACCTTTGGAATTTGCAAATTTTACAATTAAATGTAGTGTTGTTGAATGTTTTTTATTGATTTGGGGGGGGGCTCTCTATCTCCTGGATCTGAATATCTATTCCCCTCCCCAAATTAGGGAACTTCTCATCCATGATTTGTACAAATATGCTCTCTAGCCCTCTGTCCCTCTCAGCATTTTATGGAACGCAATTATACGTAGATTCTTCCTTCTGAGGCTATCATTTGTTTCCCTTATCCTTTCCTTAATGTCTCTTAATTGTTTTTCTCTTTTTTCCTCAACTTCCTTCCTTGCCATCAACTTGTCTTCTATGTCGCTCATTCTTTCTTCCACCTCATTAACCCTTTTTGTTAGGACCTGCAGTTTGGATTGCATCTCATTTAATTGATTTTTAATTTCAGCCTTATTAGATCTAAATTCTGCAGTCATGAATTTGCTTGAATTCTTTATGCTTTTTTTCCAGAGCCACCAGTAGCTTTATAATTTTGCTTCTGAATTGGCTTTGTGACATTGAATTGAAATATAAATTCTCTAACTCTGTGGCAGAGAGTATCATTTCTGATTCTTTCTTTTGTGGTGATTTTTTTCCTTCTAGTCGTTTTGCTCAGTGCAGAGTGTCTGTTTGAGTGGGCTGAGTCAAGAATACCAACCATGGCCTAGGGAAATTTCACCCTAGGTGATTCTGATGAGGTCAGAGATCAGGATATAAAAACAAAGATTGGAACAAAATAAAAGAAAAGGACCACTAATGTTAAAAGCAAAATTTAGAATAAATGAGTAAATAATAAAAGGCCCAGAATCCCAAAGAAGAAGAAAAATAAAAGAAAAAGGAAGTGTAAAAATAGCTAAATTGAAGAGGAAAAAAGATAAAAGAGAAAAAAAGAAGATAAAAAAGGAGGTACTGGGAGATGGTGGTTGTGAAAAAGTAGAAGTGGCAGGAGATTGTAGTCTACCTGAGGGGTCCTAGAGGTGATCCTCTTTGTTCTGAATGTATTAAGTTTTGTATATTAGAAGATGCTCAGTCCCAAAATTTTATAAACCAGCAATACTTGCAGAAAGCCCCAATATTGACCACCAAAACATATATGAGATAAAAGAGGGGGCCAGAATGGGAATGAAGAGAGAATATAGTCTCACAGAATGAACCAGTATAGTGTTCCACTTGGTTCTGGGTGCATGCTGGTCATATTTTAGAAGGTATTAACTTCCTCCATTGTACAACAAAACAAGGCAGAGAAGAAAAAAAAAACACAAAACAAAAACCCATATCTAGTATATCGCCCAAAATTAAATTGAGTAAAAGGGAATCTAGTAGTGGAAGATATGTCTAAGACAGATAATTGTAGAAATATGAAAGTCAAAAAGGAAGAAACTCAAAAATGAAGAAGTGGTAAAATATGGTAGTTAAGGTGGGAAAAAAGAAGAAATATCAGAAATTTTTAGTGTGATATAAAAACGCGTGTTACTGGAAAAAAGGGGAAAAAAGGAGGGGTACCTTCTAGTTCTATATACTATAAATCCCTCGACTTCCCCTGGAGCTTTCCAGTGCTGTTTGGTGAGGAAGTTGCTCTTCCCCTGTTCTTCCAGCTGGTCTTCTCGGGGAGGGGTCTGCTGTGCTGATTTTCATGTGTGTGTACCTGGCGGAGATGCCCTGCCCCCTGCCAGGTGTGTGGCTCAGTGGGAGCTGTTTATCCTATGAAGCCTCTGTTCCCTAGAGGCCCCGCCTCTCAGAGGCACAAGATGAAACAAGGAGGAAAAACAATAGTGTTGGCAGCCAGAATTCCAGCTCTGGAGTCGGCTCCCAACTAGTAACTTATGCAGTCACCCAGTCTGCACTGGCCTAGATGCTTCCAGTCGGGTGCAGGTGCGCTGATCTGCACAGCTTGCAGGGTGCCCGGCGGCTGGAGAGCCCTCACTGTCCTGTGCCCTCCCCTCCTCCACCTGTCCCAGGGATTGCAGGATCCTGGGCTTTGTTCACTTGGTGCCCTAGGATCCAGGGCCCTGTGCTGCTGGAATCCCACTCCCAGGGGACTTGGATCCTGAAGGCAGCAGGGCACAGACCCCTCTGTCCCTAGCCTCCCGCCTGACCTACCGGCTTCTCCTCAATGCCCTGCCAGGAGCGCGCTCCAGCCCTTTACTAAGATAGGCTCACAGTCCTTGACGTGCTCTCCCCTGGGCACACTTCCTCTATTAGTGACTCCGGGAAACTGGAGGCTTCACTGCCCCTCCTGCGATTCTGCCCAATTTCCCTGCTAAGTGCCTTCCCATCTGGGAAGAATCCAGTACAGATTTTTTAAAGTTCCCATTTCTCCGGGGCTGGGCTTTCCTGTCCCGGAGGCTTTCGCTGCCTGGCCTTAGCCCGACTCCTTGTGGGGCCCCTCCCCCACTTGATTCTTTTTTATTTTATTTTTTCCACCTTCTACATTGCTAGAAGCACAAACCCTTCTGTCTATAGCATTCCAGCTGTTCTCTCTTTAAACCTCATGTTAAATTTGTAGGTGTTCAGGATGTTTTGAAAGTAATCTAGGTAAGTTGGTGGGACCAGGTGAGTTGAGGATCCCTACTCCTCTGCCATCTTCCTGTGTTACTTTTTAAAGGGTTCAGGTATGTAATAAATTAGAGCAGTAGTCAATGTGTCTAATGATATCATTGGTCTACACATTCATTTTTTAACACTCCTTTAGTACTTCTGATGAATGCACTATAAGTATTTTCCTTGCATTAAATTGGTTAATATAATAAATAAGATCCCATATCTATGAAAATATGCATACATGCTCACATTTTTATATTCTGTATTTCATTATACCAAGACATCTGCAAAAATCAATTTCTTCTTCACCTGCCTATCAAGGGCTGGATTAAGGATATATAATTGATGACAGCACTTGCAAAGCATAGACCATTCCCTGACAGCTACTCTCACTTCAGTTCTTTCAGAGCAAGCCTGGAATACTGATTTTGATTTTTTTTTAAAGTATTGTGAAGGAAATGTACTTTTAAGTATTTTGCTTTAAAACCTGAATGTGATTATCATTATTATACAAATATATGTGGCATTACTGACATATTTAAGTTTTCAGTACATAATGTACACTCCTAATTTAGAAACCTAAATTTATTTTTAAGAGCTTTCCATAGTACCTTGAAGCTTGTGTCACATAAGCTTAATGGACTCACTCAGCTTTGTGATGGAGAGAATCCACCAGGTGGATAGCAGTAAGCTCATGAGCTTTGAAGGGCTTATTTTGCTAGACTGCAACTTCAGCTTACTGTTTACAGTTGCACTATTCTGCATGCATTGATAATAATACCGCAAAGCTGTGATAATACTCATTGCAAAATGAAAATGTCTTTTGCCCCTGCCCTCCCCCTTTCTTTTTTGCATAAATACAGTAAGATGAGTTTTAACTAGGCGATGCTTGAATTAAACTGACAAATCCAAATGCCTGAAATTTAGTATTGCATTTATGGATTTCATCTACAGTATATCAGCATCAAAATGTCAGTGACAGTAAGTCACAGCCAGGAGAAGTTCCTATGGGTTTTGGAACTTTCAGTTCAGGTCATTGCTGTGTTATCTAGCATAGGTCAGAGGAACAGGACCCATGAGGATGGAGAGACTTAAATTCAGCATTTAAATATTCCTCCAAACTAGGGATTTACTCTGGTACATGAGAGAAAGAAAGTATATCTTTAAAAGGAACATGTATTTTTTTTTCAAAGAAAGAGAAAGGGAAAAAGCTAGTGAGATAGATTAAACCAGAATCCATTTTAGCAAAATAACATTCAACTGTCTGTGCTTCGAGGGTGCAAATAACAAAGACTTCGTTTACTTAGGAGAAATATTAAAGATATGTCCTCTTTCTCCTTTTCTTTAGAAAAAATAAGCTATTCAATTTTTGATTCATTTAAGTATGCTTACTCCTTTCATTGTTTTTAAGTATTTCTGCTTCTCTTATGTCTCTGAAAGCCCTCAACAGGCAGTTTAAACCAAACTATTTCAAATGTCTACATACATGTCTCTACTTATGTAAATTCCGAAAGGATGCTATTGAGAATACAAACTGTGCAAATGAACTGTGAATCATTTTTCAAAATAGTAAATAGTATGAAAATTTTTTTCCTACTCTGAAGGATCACACTTGGTTAGTGAAATAAATAGCAAAAATGTATTCAGAAAGCAACTCTCAATTAGAAACTGTACCATCACTTGCTATAGTCATATTCATGGTAGCCTTTAAATGAAGAGCTCTGTAAAGTTATTGTGTGGGTAGGTTGAGTTCTGCATTGCAGCACTGCATGAGGAAGGACACTCCTATGGGAACAAACTGACATTATATAACAATGTAACTACTGTCAATATAGCTTTGGGCATACGGGGAAAGAAAGGAATTATGGCAGAGATCACATTTCACCTTATACTTCTTAGAACTATGAAATTATATTGAAAATGAAATGGACAAATCCCAGATCATTGATTCTGTGGGAGTCTTGGCCCTTTGCTCGAATGATGGTGAAAAAACCTACTGCAGTAGGTTGCATTCCCTTGGCACCACACCTTCTTGATTCTACTTCCTTTTTCTTTTCTTTTATCCTTTCCCATGGGAAAAAAAAAGGAGAAAGAATCATTTGGGTGAGAAAAAAACTCAATTGTAGGTAGACAGTATTGATGGGGAAATTATTGTTTCATTTTCCTAATTTAAATGTTCTTGACCCACCATATTTTAAAGGCGGTAAAACAAAAGCAAGTAAAACAAAGCAAACCCCTACTGCCCAGAAGAAAATATCATTTTAATTAAAGTCTTATCTTGAAAGGAAGAATGTATTGTAGAAAGCACTGGAGGGGAAGAAAATTTAGTAAACACAATAAAACATGAATCTGAAAAAATCATGGGGTGGTTGGGGCATGGAAAGAGTGGGATGGTTACAGAAAAGATAACTTCAACAAGAAAAAGAAGGCGAGAACCAGGAAAAGGAAAAGAATAATGAAAGGAAGACCATAGATGTCAAATAATGTTTATTTCTTTGGCTGGGACAGGGGTAAATTATACTCTCAAATCAAAACACTTAGTGTGGTTATCTTTAAATCTAAGCTGCAGTATTATAGCTTCCACTAAACATAAAGAAAAACAAATTCTGCACATAGTTTTTCAGGATAAAGAATGAAAAGAGACAGAAGTTGACAATTTGTTAGCAATTAAGTAGCAATACTTACTTATTCTTGTAGGCAGAGAACACTAGGCTTAACCTCTTAAAATAGAGCATTTTGCTACTTTTGGAGAAATACAACACATTCACTTTATGCTTAGAAGACATGAGCATGTTTGGCACACTGAAACATCCATCCTTCTTTGCATTAGAAAAAAAATGAAAACTTGAAACTATAATTCAAATGTGAAGCCATTCTTGTAGGTATTTTCCTTAGAGTACAAAGTACATAACAGTGCAGAGTGAATTATGGATTCCAGAATATGACAAGTTTGATCAAATTTGCAAGAGGGATGGAAAGGCTATACAATAGTATAAGAAAGTTTCACTTTCATCTCAAGTATAAGAAAGTTTCATTTCTTTCATCTCAAGTAAATAATCCAAAGTAGCCACAATATACTTGTTAATAAATACATGAACAAGAAAATGTTACATTCATAGACATAACCTTAGATAACAAATTCTAATCCACATTCTTTTGATTCTCACAGCCATCCCGCGAGGTTTGCATGACAAGTTATATTTTCTCTCTTTTAAAGACAAAGAAGCTAAAGCTCAGAGAGCTGGAATAATTTACCCAAGATTAAAGTATAGAAAGTTGCAACTGAAATCCCAGTCTCTAGATCCAAGTTTATTACTTTTCCATCAACTATACTGCTCCTAAAATTACGGGAATTGCAATTAGGTGAAATTGAGTGTGGTTATCTTTATTTAAAAAAATATTTTATTTATTTATTTGACACAGAGAGAGAAAGAGCACAAGCAGGAGTAGTGGAGAGGGAGAGGCAGGTTCCCTGCTGAGCAGGGAGCCTGGGGCAGGGCTTGATCAGGGACCCTGGGATCATGACCTGAGCTGAAGGCAGATGCTTGACTGAGCCACCCAGGTGCCCTGAGTGTGGTTATCTTTAAATCTAAGCTGCAGATTTTGAGCAGAATTTAGATAATATATCAATGCTTCATCAATTTTAGTTTTCTCTCTCAGGTCACTGCTTATCTGAATGCATCATCTTATCCTTAATCATTCACAGCTCCTAGCAATATTCTGCCACAGATATGCAACCGATGTTCAATAAATACTTATTCTGTTCAATTACTACACAAAAAGCTTATACTTAGTAATCCATCTACTAAGCTGCTAATATTTCCATTTACCTTTTGATTTGACAGAAAGACTCTAGAATTAAGGAATATGTGATGTTAAAACCACTCATAAGTTACATCAATTTTATTTCTTCTCTTTTTTCAGAGATGAACTATAAACTCTTTTTATCTTTTAAATTCAGCAAGCTACTCATACATTCAAGAATATTATTATAAGGATCTCCTGATATTATCTCAAAACCTATTAGCTGCTTTTTGGGCATAAAATGCAAACATTAAAAAGTATGTCTGGAAATAAATATCTCTATGACAAATGTCTGCAATACTGGAAGTAGGAAGAAAGACAGGTTAGAAGCAAGAGTTTATGTATGTGCATATTCACTTTTTTCTAATCCAAAGAGATATATCAAACTTAGATTCAAGGCTGTTTTTTTTTTCCTTTTTGTTTTTAAGTGAGAGCACTTATAAATGCAATTAATTTTCTTAAAATGTATCAACCAAATTCAAATCATTTAATCCAAAGCAAAACATGATTTTGAAGGAAGCAATATCAAAATAGAAATTCCATATGATTTTTCTTAGATTTATGGCTGTTAAATGAAATAGAAGCCAAAAAACAGTTTGTTAATTGTAGGGAATCCTATTAAATTTTGCCTTCTGAAGTGGTATAGGCAGATGAGAAATGTCACAAGACGTTGTTCATGTCTAGCACTTCTGTTAAAACCAAAACAAACCAAAGCAAAAATCTCCTGTAAATTAATGTGAGAATTAATTCTGAGATGCTGTATCAAAGGTGTGGCAACTCCTTGTCACTTCTTAGGCACCATGTTTTATTGTTAGCATAGGAGAGGAAGAGAGCTACATGAAATGCTATAATTTAGTGCTAATATTTATTTTTCTATCTTTTGCACAGGATTAGAAGCTTTATGAAAGAAGTAATCATAGCTAACTTGTTCTCACTTTTATCTCCAATACCTAGCATAATGCATGACAGATGGCAGACAGTAGACATTTTAAATGAATAAACAATATCAAGAGAGAATAAGTTTGAAAGTAGAAGAATGCTTTACAGACATCCAGAAAATAAAAATATCTAAATGAGCACTGTAAGAAAATTTCTCTTACAGAAAATAGCCATTGTGCAATAAACAGGAATGAATGCAGTAAAGAGCCAAGAGCAGGTCACCCCCTTATACTGTGATTAGTTGGCTCATCAATAGAGAATAAATTTAATCAGTTGAAAAAAAAGTCTATCTTTCAGGTAAAAATCTGGAAAAAATAGAAGTCATAAGGAAAGGATGGAGAAAACCTGAACAGAGAAAGGAAAACAAATGTGGATACTTTGACACCAAAGAAGGCAAGACACAAAAATATAATTGATATCATATTATTGCATGTTCTGTAGTCTTCTGAGTTTACCAATCATTTCATTGTCAGTAGTTCTCAAAAGGCTTGTAAACACTAAAGCTGCAACCTCTCTGGCAGGGATAGAAGTGTGTGTGTGTGTGTGTGTGTGTGTGTGTGTGTGTTAGAGGAGTGGAGGGGTGAACAGCCACCTACATTTCAATAGTCCTTAGGTACATCAATGTGTAAGCATATCAGCCATAGGACTTTTTTTCCAATTTGAAGAGTTGTAGTTAAAATGAAAGAACAAACTATGGTACGCTGTGATGTCTAAAAAATAGCAGATATGTTCACAATGCTGCTGACACATCAAAAGAGGCTTATAGCCAACAGTAAAGCTTTCTGGAAAGTAAAACAATGACTTAGGAGAAGGCTTCTTTGGATTATAATTCAACAATCAATTTTGTGGAAAAGTGGTCATGCTATACCCACAGGAGATCAGACTGTTGTAACATCTTTTCTTTCACTTTATGAGAAAAATGAAAATGATCAAAATTCAGTCCAATAAAAGTAATTTTTCAAGAGAGTGAGTTCTTGGCTTAAGTACTTTTGTGATGTTATTTAGCGATTGAATATACATCTGTAGTCATGTATTTGACAATGATAACTCCAAGAAATTAGTAGGAGAGTAAATTATGTTTCATATAATCTTATAGACTGCAATACATTTTGGAAAGTATCCATCTCATAAAAAGAAGTTTGAACAAAGTCATTAGTCCTTACAGGGTTAGACAAAAGTTATTTTGAAATCCACTTAACCAAGCCCCAGGAATTCTGCATGATGTCATATATACTACTTTCAGTTGAACAGTAACCAGCAAAAGTTGGATGATTTTAGCCCTTATGAGAGGGATACATCTATTTTAGTCTACCATTGTCATCTTAGTGGCACTTAGTCATCGAGTATAAAATCTGATTCAAGGGAATCCCTGGATGGCTCAGCGGTTTAGTGCCTGTCTTCGGTCCAGGGCATGGTCCTGGAGTCCCGGGGTTGAGTCCCACGTCAGGCTTCCTGCATGGAGCCTGCTTCTCTCTCTGCCTGTGTCTCTGCCTCTCTCTCTCTCTTTCTCTCTCTCTCTCATGAATAAATAAATAAAATCTCTAAAAAAGTCTGATTCAAGAAAACAAAATAAAGACACCTGATAGCAAGATATCAGGGTAAGAATTACTTTACATATGTTCTGAAGTGTGAAACACTGCAATCCTAGATTCTCTCTTAAAATATTACTACAAATAGCTATTAATTACAAGTTCTTTTTAACAGAGCTCATACTAACCAGATATACCTCAATATCCTCTTCATTAAACAGTCTTAGAAATATCCTAGTTTATGTGCTCCTTAATGCAAGTTTTTTCATAAGACTGTAGTCAATTTCTGTATTCCATTTTCATATGTGAGCATTATTTGAGACTATTTCCAACCAGAGGAAAAATTCATAATACACACTAAGATGAGCTCTCTACTTTGTTACATATTTATAGTTTATGAGATTAATATTCTGAACAGATCAGTGGCATAGCATCCATGTAAATACGGTGAGAATAAATTTTCAGATAAACATGTGCCTAGAGTTAGTAAATGATGATGCAAAAGTATTAAGACATGTTTCTTGTGGCACCTGGATGGTTTAGTTGATCCATTCTTGATTTTGGCTCAAGTCATGATCTCAGAGTCATGGATCAAGTCCAGCATCTGGCTCTGTACTCAGCAGGGAGTCTGCTTGGGATTCTCTCTCTCCCTCTCTCTCCAGCCCTCCTCTAACCTCTCAAGTGAAAAACAAATCTTTAAAAAACAGGTTTATTTCATTCTGTGGTCTTTCTTTATAGTTCAAGTAGTAAAGTCTGAATAGAATGGACTAGAAGACAATCTTTAAGAGCTAGCAAAATTTTATAATTATCAACAAATTTGAGATTAGTTCTCTTTATTATTATAAATGAAAGTAAAGTACACTTATCTAGAATAAGGCTTCAATTTTTTTTATTTTTTTCAATGTTTTTTAAATAAACAAAATTTGAGCATATTAGTTTTCTTTATTATTACAAACGAAGTTAAAGTACACTTACCTAGAATAGGGCTTCAATGTTTTTTTAAATGCAATGAATTCTTCATTCTGTATGCTTTTGTGTTTGTAATGTATCCCTCAAATAAAACAGATGAAATAGGCATGATCTCTAGTACTCTGAAAGTCTAAATATAGCTTAATCTCTAATAGTTCAATACATTTAATGAATTTTATCTAAATTATTCCCAAAATCCAATCCTCAAACTTTCAAATTTATCCACTAAAAACAACACAATTTTCATGTACTCATCCATTTAACACTTGTGCTATATTTATTTGGTCCTTACCTCACATATAGTGTTTTCTGTGGTTGGTCAGTGGCCATTACAAGATTAAAGAGCTCTGACTCATTTGGTCAAAAGAGGTTCTATATGGTTTATCCAACTGAGCAAAGAGAAGCATGTGTCTGGGAGAAATGCAAAAGAGGAAAATATATAATTGTCTGTTTTCAATTGCTGGGCAGGTCTGGAGAGTTTGGAAATAAGAGTTGTTTCCAATCTATGAAGCTCAGGGTTTATAACGTGTGGGCCTAAATTGTGACAATGTGAAACAACATTCCAAATATTTTGAAAGTGCTCAAGGAAGCATAATTAACTTCTTTCATGAATGGAAAAAAAATTTTTTTTCTTCAAACTGGCAACCCAGTACAATTGATGGCATGTGAGGTTTAAATTATAGCATTAAGCAGGAGTCTATCTCCAATATGCACAATTGCTGTAGTTCACACTTGAGTGTAAAACTGGGAGAATATTATAGCCTTCCTGTATTGTAAATGCATATGTTCTTACATAATAAGAATTTATATTCATATGCATTCATATATTCATCCCTTAACACTTTTCTGAGATTTTTTTTTTTTAATTTGGGCACTTGCAAATGTAAAATGTTAGTGGGTGCCTGGATAGAGGAATTTTTTTTTTTGTTAGGAAAAAAACACTTTAATGATTTTAAAATGAAGTTTATTCTCCCTTTCAAAAATAAATGACACCCTATAGGTTACTTTAGTGAAGGAACAAGGACTTTCTAGAAAGGTCTTTCCTATTAAGCTAGTCAGTTGCATGGGACATTTCTAGTTTGTTTCTAACTCATAACTTATTCTGAACCTTGGCAGAAAAAAAATTACTATCACTATATATGCTATTTAAAAGAACAACCTTGGGATGCCTGGTGGCTCAGCGGTTGAGCGTCTGCCTTCCGCTGAGGGAGTGATGCCAGAGTTCCGCGATTGAGTCACATGTTGGTATCCCTGCGAGGAGCCTGCTTCTCCCTCTGCCTGTGTCTCTGCTTCTCTGTGTGTGTGTGTGTGTCTTTCATGAATAAATAAATAAAATATTTAAAAACATTAAAAAAATAAAAGAACAACCTTTATAGGTAGATATGATGAGAAAAAAGATGTGTTATATGGAGATAGAGGAGTGTTCATAAAAATAGTAAAATGCTAGACACACTAGTGTTAAAATTTAATTGGCCATGATTTTGTTTTATTTATCCATTTACTTATTTTTACTATTTGTTGCTTAAGTCCATTTGCCACAACTTTATTTTGTAGATGTGTACCTATGTTTGTAAGTCAGATCGCCTGTAATTTTCATTTCTTGTGCAATTATTGGTTAAAATAGTTCTAAAACTGAGTTGGAGATTTGAACTCATTTTCAAACTCCTGACAAGTTTGTATATTATAGTAATCTTTAATGTTTGAGTAAAATACTTAAAACCATGTCATTATTTTTTTAAATAATTATTATTGTGCTTATATGTAGAAGAATATGTATTTAAAAATTATGTTCAGTTTCTTTACTGGTATATTCTGATTTTCTATGTCTTTTTAGAATCACATACATCTCATTTGTGTTGCTTTCACCTTAGGTAGGGCCAAGAGCTTGTTTACAGTCCTTTTGTGGGTATTAAAAACCAAATCCTCTAGTTAGTATGATCTTTTTAAAATTTTACTCCATGTTTATGCATCCCATGCCCATTCTACCTAGCCCATGGTACGTGGCTGGCAAAGTATTGTTTTGTGTACTTATAAATCTACCTTTTAGTTTCTTTTGGTACATAGGGATTTCCTTTTGTTTCTTGGAAGAACAGATATTTAAATATGTATTTAAAATTTTGATTATCTTTTATCCAGTCTTCTTAGGTGTTTGTAGTATGAAAACTCCCATGTCAGAACAATTCAAGGAGGGACTGTCTATCAAGGTTCCAGAATTGTTCTGTTATAACACTGTCTCAGTACTGTTCTTTCCTTGGCTCACTTTCCTGCCCTCAAGTCCTGAATCTGCTTTAGTGAAGGTCATCTGTGACCCCAATGGATTCTTTCTGTCCTCATATCCCTACAACATGACCTGGCATATAATCTGTACTCAGTAAATGTATGTGATGTGAATGAATCTTATTTAACATCATAGCATCATTTGCCACCTCTACCTTTCATATATATATATTTTTATTTCTTTGACTCTTTTAACAAAGTTAAGAGAAACCAGAGGGATTTCCTTTTACTTCTCTATATACTCCGCCCTCTCAGATTTCCTCTTTTTAAATGTATCCAATTAAGTGTTATTCCTTCCCAAGTAATTATTCTCTTTCTTTGCAGCTAAACCCACTACATTCTCTTCAGTTTTCACCACATGTTGCTGGTCTTCAAGTCTTTATCTCCAACTCAGATTTCTTTCTTGACATTCAGACTAATATATAGAACAGTCTGGTAGGTGGATATCTAACAGGTAACTTAAACTCACACGATTTAAATTGAATAGAGAATTTCCCCTTTACAATTTACTCTTCTTCCTGTATTTTCTATTTCATTTCTCTGAGGTAGGATTTTTTTAGTTAAATTTTTAATTTAAATTCAATTTAGTTAACATATACTGTATTATTAGTTTCAGGGATAGAATTTAGTGATTCATCCATTGGATATAACACCCAGTGCTCATCATAACAAGTGCCTTCCTTAATGCCCATTATTCAATTACCCCATCCCCCCACCCACTTCCCTTCCAGTACCCCTCAGTTTGTTTTCTATGATTAAGAGTATGATTTGCCTCCCTCTGTTTTCATCTTATTTTATTTTTATTTTCTTCCTCTTATATTCATCTGTTTTGTTTCTTAATTCCACATATGAATGAAATCATACGGTACTTGTATTTCTCTGACTGACTTACTTCACTTACTAGTTCTATCCATGTAATTGTGAATGGCAAGATTTCATTCTTTTGGATGACTGAGTGATATCCATTGTATCATCTTTTACTAATTCTTTCCCTCACATTGCCTGCCAATCCAAACTGATCTCCAAATCCTGTGAATTATGTCTCTTAAACATCTCTCTAGTCTTTTTCTTTCTATTTCTATAACCGTTGCTTATTTAGACTCTTATCATTTTATACTTTTATTATGGAAATATCCTCATCTCCAACCTCAGTTTTTTTTTTTTATTGGAGTTCAATTTGCCAACATATAGCATAATACCCAGTGTTCATCCCATCAAGTGCCCCCCTCAGTGCCCGTCACCCAGTCACTCCCACCCCCCGCCCACCTCCCTTTCCACCACCCCTTGTTCGGTTCCCAGAGTTAGGAATCTCTCATGTTCTGTCTCCCTTTCTGATATTTATCATTTGAAACACTATTGATGTTTTTTAATTAAAAAAAATTAAATATGTCTAATGAAACTGAAGTTCCCTAACAATATGAGGAATGGATTGAATCTGAAATATGTTTCAAACCCAACAGGCTGCCAAATTAAATGTTAAACTCTAAAAACCTGATACCTGGTAGACATCCAAATCCACTTACCTGTTTATTGAAATCCCTTGATACCATGAATCCTGTTTAACTTATCTCTATTTCATTTTCAAGAGGAGGTAGATTGCTGCTGTTTGTTTGTGACAATGAACTGCTCCATAACACATTATAGTAAGCAAGTGCTATATACTGCTTTCCTTTCCAATCCTGAGCTCATATAGATGATGTGAGGAAAATTATTTTTTTCTTTCATGCTTTTAGCCATTCTGTCAGATATGTTGTTTATAGAATTAGAGCTTTTTCCTTTCCTTTTCCACTTTACCTTTTCCTTTCTCTACAGATTTTGCTTTGACATAAAAAGGAGATATTAATGGAACACTCAGTTCTTTCCTTGCTCTTCCATTGGTCTTTGACAATTGTGTGCATAGTCTTCTTTCCAAGGACTTATAAGGACTTTACATGGTCTTCACTAATGAACTGTCACTAATGAACCTCTATACTCTTTCAGGATAGCAAATACATTTTTCATCACTCCTGAAACATGGAACTTCTGACTCTGGAGGTTCTTATTGGCAAGGATAGCCTTTGTCTTCTTTCTCCATATACTGTCCAAAGTGTTGGCACTTGACAAGCAAATATGTGCTTATTTCAAGAAAACGAATTGGCTTTTCTCACCTAAGTAAAATGACCTTGTTATTTATAGCTGCTGTCTGGATTCTATTGTTTTTAATTTTTAAGTTAAAAAAAAAGTCTTCTTTACAGTTAAATCTACTTGAGTTTTCATTCTCTTACTGCTTTCCACTTCCTACTAGGAATAAATGGCTGTTTTCTAACATCAAACTATTCTGGACACATTTTTTTAGTAATATTTGTGGAATTCTAAATATCTCCTGATTGTCAAATATGTGCATAATTCCCCAGTCTATATCCAAACTATGAAGGAAAAAGGTCATTGGACTAGTTCTCACAATAAATTAAAATATACATATTGTGAGAGAAAAAAGAGTAAAGAATTTTAAAAATAGCATCCAATCTTGAGGGAATCATGTTTTATAAATATAATAACCAAATATTACAAATATTATTTATCATTTTGTTGTTTTGATTTATTTGTTTTCAGGGCTTTGAACATTAGAATCAGCTTTAAAAAGTTAGAGTAAGTCTTTTAAAACTGTTTTCAAAATCACCCCAGGAAAGGTGTTGAGTCACAGAGAACACATCTTTTCACCTTTTTGTGAATCAGGATAAGTCAGCTTGACTGATTCACTGTCTGACCACTGGACAAGGTATAAATCATGTAGGAAAATGTCAGTTGAAATGTTAGTGCACTTTAAAGTCATCCATTGAATTTTCAGTGTGTGTCTATATCATCTTCAAAAATTCTCAGCATTAAAACGCAGGTGTAAAGCAACGAACATGTAGTCTTCATTATCTCTCTTTATATTCAGACCTATGTCAGAACGAGTATGGTTAAAAATTAATGCATGAAATAATGCAATGAAATTTTTGCTATATCTGTTTATCAGATGGAAATCAATTTAGCAAACATTGAACTCCTTGCCTACTTCACTCTAAAACAAATAAATAAAAGCCAAAAGAATTTAAACAAAGGAGAACCACAAGGAATCTATAGACAGTGGCAAAAAAAAAGTTGTAACTAACATATAAAAATAATGTCAGTTACTAGGATGGTTATTTTTTCCCCATAAGAAGAGCTCAGGTACTGTATTAATCATGTTTTGGCAACAAATCAGAAGACAGTTTCCTAAACATTTGCCATATCATCAAGAGATTTCCATTTCAACAATATGTTATCAGACTATATTTAGCCAGTGATGTCCATACTGTATGGAAAGCAGGTTAACAACAGAGTCTGAAATACTTATTTTAAATTTCTAAAATCAACTCTGAATTTGAATGTTTTATAAAGTAAATACAAAAAAATATGAGGCAGAAATTTGTATAGATGATAATTAATAGCCAAATAAAGTAATAACTCAATGTGGTAAAAAATGGTGATTATTATAGCTAACATTATAGAAAATTAAATGTATGGTGCTACCAAACATTTCCCACCAAAGAAAATTTAAGGAGAAATTATAATAATTTTCCAAGCATTTGCTGAACTGTTGCATACAATATACTATACACCGTTAAATGTCATTAAAATGTAGTAGTTCAAAGTCCTTAGGGTTTTACAAATTTTCCAATTTTAAAATACATTAAAGTAACAATATAAACCAATTATAAAATACCTATTATTTTAAAGCAATTAAGGTAGAAAATCTACTTCTGTAAAGACAAGAAATGAAGTACTTGGCATCCATTAACTATTGCCACTACTTGAACGCAACCTCCACCAGGAGAGGGCCTTAGTGCATTTACCACTGTATCCTCAATATCTAGGAGAGAACCTGGCCTACCAGAAGCACACAACCAATATGTGCTGAATTAAGGCATACATATAGAGTTGATAACCAAATTAAATGTCTTATGACTGAACTCTGAAACAGATCAGTGTAAAAGGAAATACTTTGAATAAACTGAATGAAAATCATTGTGATTTTACAATACTTCAATACTTCACAAAGAACTAGATTTCCAAACCCATATTTATAAGATACTTATGCTTTATACACAAACTACTAAAAAGATGGTTGTCTGTATTAGTTTGCTAAGTCTTCTATAACAAAGTACAACAAACTAGGTGGCTTAAACAACAGAAACTTATTTTATCAAAGTTCTGGAGGCTAAAAGTCCAAGATCAAGGTGTCAGTAGGGTTGGTTTCTCCTAAGCCTCTCTCCTTGCCTTGTTGATTGTCTTCTTCCTGTGTCTTCACATGGTTATCTGTCCATACATGCTTCTGTCCTAATTTCCTCTTCTTATAAGGACATCAATCATATTAGATTAGGGAACTCGTTAATGCCTTTATTTTAACTTAATTATCTATTTAAAGGCCATATATCCAAATGTAGTCACATTCTGAGACACTGAGGGTTAAGATTTCAACATATAAATTTAGAAGGGGAAAGATATTCTTCAGCTTATAACGCGTCATGACACAAAAGATGGAGTAGGGTTACAAGACAAATGAACAATGTATGAAAATCATAAAATATAATTTAAATTGTGAATAACTTGCTCAATTTTTAATGGCCACAAAGATAAATGGAAAGATAACAAAAGGCGATGTACAATGACAAAGTAGCAGAATAAATTATAATCACAAGTGTTGAAGTGACTTGAGGGGGAAAAAAAAAAGACATGTACCATATGTATCAGGGAATGTTTCTTGAAGTAAGAATCTTTTTTTGTTTGTTTTTTAGGTCAATAGTTCCTTAATAAGGGCTCCAAAGTTCTCAAAATGTTAATATTTCTACAGGAAATTATCAACTTATTTCTTCTCAACCAAGACAAATCTATTAAACTGTTTATTCCCATGGAGTTATATCTACAATAAATAATCTAGCAGATGGCTAATACACTGGCAACTCATGGCAGTATATTAAGATTTTAAGGAATTAGATGGGTCTTTTTTGGATACTCATAGAATTTGGTACAGAACTGCATACACCAAAAGAACCTTATTATAAAGTTGTGTGATAGTGATACTCTAGTGTCTGAAGTAAGTAGATAAAAAATGTAAGAGGACAAAAAGCTTATATATAATGAAAAAAAAATAAAATTCCTGATTTTACACACTAAAAGCCAAAAAACTATATCATTTTCTAATTTTTATTAAATTAGATGAAGGTGAAGTTGGAGCCTTTAGCTGGCTAAGCTTGGTCATGTCAATTTCAGAAAAAGTGCTTTATATTTATACTAATTTAATTCCCCTATAATACATAATAACAATAACTATTTGTTAGATTTCCTTCTGTTAAATTATTGTTATAGAAAGGATAAAGGTGCTCCAAAGGTCTGATGTCAAATAAACATGAAGGTTCAGGTAGTTTTCTGAACAAAAAATAAACACATTCTGAAGGTAAAGAGTAGTCAGATAGTAAATAGACAAAATATCTTATTTTGATTCATAAAAGGTAAAAAGGTGTGTTTCTGTTGATCTACACCTTCTCTTAGGTGATTTTGGATACAGTTTTCAAATACTGTTGTGATCTTTTTAGACTGAGTCTAAAATAGAAAATTTTAAATCAAGGAATCACAGACTCTGGTGAATACTGTTTAATTGGTTTATCTTAAATATCAATGGCCAAATCCTTCTTAGTCCTACCATGTTCCTAAACAAGATGTTAATCAAATACTAGATTTTTTTCTGAAGTCAAAATATGAAGCCTGAAAACCAAATTATCTGTGTTATTTCAAATACTGAAAACATTATGATCTTTAGGGATCCCACTCTTCCACGCATTTCCTCAAATGATAACTTTGGGGTCTAAATCTATTATCATGCTTCTGGACTGATCCAGTGAAGAATAACTGACTCTTGCATTTGAAGTATAAAGCATTTTATTTTCTTCATTGGAATACCTAGAAACCTTTGGAGCTTCAAACATCAACTTCTTGGACTGAGGGGTGGAAAATAAATTAGGAAGCTTCTGTTTTAAAAGTCAGGTTAAACTACTTAATTTGGAAAGCCAATAAGATGAGTCAATAAGGTGAATGAGAATAAACTCTTCCTACCACTTGTAGCAGGCCTTGCCTTTTGAGCTCTTTTTAAGAATCTAGATTTAATCTCTAATTATATACCTCAGGGAATTTAGATCCAAAATAATTCTGAGTCCAAACAAATGCAAGCTGTCATGGTGGGGCATGAAGTCAGGCTTGTCACAAGAACTTGGGTTTGCAACATTAAAAAAAAAAAAAAAAGATTTCCGGGGAAGTAACTTAATAGGCTCTAATCCTCGATTAAACCTCAGTTCAGTAAATCATCTTTACACCCTCTGGCTGCTTAAACTAAGGTCAATCTAAAATAATAAAAGCAGAAACTACACTAAAATAACATTTATTCCTTAATCCGTTTGTTAGTTGGTAATGTTGAGACTTGTATTGAATAGAACATAAAACCAGTAAGATTTAATGGGAAGATGTAAGAGGGATGTGTTACATAAAAGTCTGGAGACATTAGAGTCATCTTTTCTCCTCCATCTCCCTCACATTCCACGGCTTATTCATCGGGAAACACTGTTGTTCCATATTCAAAATATACCTGGCATTTGACCACTTTTATCACATCCACAGCTTAACTACCCTGCTCCTTGCCCTCACCATCCCCACCAGCAATAGCCTCCCAACTGGTATTGCTGCTTCCCTTCTTATTTCTCTGTAGTCTATTTTATATTTTTATATTTTTTATTGGAGTTCGATTCGCCAACATATAGTATAACACCCAGTGCTCATCTCTTCAAGTGCCCCCCTCAGTGCCCATCACCCAGCCACCCCATCGCCCCACCCACCTCCCCTTCCACTACCCCTTGTTCATTTCCCAGAGTTAGGAGTCTCTCATGTTCTGTCACCCTCTCTGATTTTTCCTACTCATTTTCTCTCCTTTCCCCTATAATCCCTTTCATTCTTTTTTAAATTCCCCGTATGAGTGAAACCATATGATGATTGTCCTTCTCTGATTGATTGATTTCATTTAGCATAATACCCTCCAGTTCCATCCATGTTGAAGCAAATGATGGGTTTTAAATTAAGAAACCAAAAATGATCTTTTAAAAGTGAAAATCAGATCATACCAGTCTTCTGTAAAGTCAAAGTGTTCACAACAGCCAATGAGGTCCTATATAATTTAGTCCTCATGATCTCTCTTTTTTTTTAATTTATGATAGTCACAGAGAAAGAGAGAGAGGCAGAGACATAGGCAGAGGGAGAAGCAGGCTCCATGCACCGGGAGCCCGATGTGGGATTCGATCCCGGGTCTCCAGAATCGCGCCCTGGGCCAAAGGCAGGCGCCAAACCACTGCCCCACCCAGGGATCACCCTCATGATCTCTCTGACCTATTATATTATTCCCCAACTTATTATTGCAGCTCCAGTCACACTGGCCTCTTTGCTATCCTTTGAACATGCCAGGCATGTTATATCTCCTTAGGGGCTTGTTTCTTCTGCCCAGAGTTTTCTTCTCTCAATATCTATTTGTCTAATTCATTCACTTTCATCAAATCTTTGCTCAATGTTACTTCTCTGTGAAACATTACTTGATTGCTGCAAACCCCACCCTGCCTTGGTTCTTGTAAACTTTCTTATTCTACTTTACTTTTTTCTTGACAGTGCTTATCATTTTCTATATACTATATATTTTCCTCATTTATTTTATTTTTTTTGTCTCCCCCTACTAGAATATAACCACCTCAAGGACAACAATCTTACTCCGTTTTACCTCAAACAGTATCTACCAAAGAGTAAGCACTCAACAAATGTTGGCTGACTGAAGGGAAAGGTAGATGATGCTGATGGAGATGGTAAATCTGTGTGATACGAGGAAGGTTCTGAGAAAACATGAAGCCATTGGATCACAACACACCTGTAAGGTGTGTAGTATACTCATTTTACAGAATGACTCAGAGATTGAATGTTTGTCTGAGGTCACACAGTTAATAGTGCCAGAGCTGAATTTTCACATATGTCAGTAGGACTCCAGGTCAGATGGTTTCATGTCAGATGGTGCTAGAAGAAAGTTACTCAAGATAAAGTTTATCTGTAAAGAAAAACCAGATGAGGTGATATGACCTGGTACCTAAGATTCTATGTTAATCAGAAGTAAAAACCCCTGAAGGGGAAAACAGTTGTCAAGGTAGAGGAAAGAGATCCTGATAGATTTTCAGGGTGGTGACTATAGCTACAACTTATTTAGATTCACTAACCACTGCTTAGAAATTTGGAGGGTCCAGAAAGGAGGCAATGCCTCAGAAATCCTTGAATAGGAGCTTTACTTGACCCTGTTCTGCCTTAATTAAATTCTTTGTGGTAACTGAAAGTTGAGACACTGGCTCAAAGCAATTTCTTGAAGTTCCAAATAGAATTCAGACCTAGGGTATCATGCCAAGATCTATCTTTCAGGGAAAGGAGTTCTCAGCACACCCCTAATAGAACTTGAAGTTCTTTAAGACTTGACAAGTTAGAATACTTTTCCATGGAAATAGGTATCACTTCATGTCTGTACCCACTGTTATTTTGTGATTTATTGTTAAATGTGACTTCATGAGATTGGGCCCACTCAAATTATGTTATAGCTGTGGGAGCCAGTGTTGTTCTTTCCCTATTTAATGGTCCTGCCCAATCAAGGATTTTCATGCAATCTCCAACAACATTCCAATGTCACAATCATCTCCACAACCTTTCTGAGCAAAGGGTGTTGGTGAGCTCTAATAAACGTGATAGAACTCTCAGAAATACATGGACTATTACAGAGATACTTAATTTGTGGAACATGAGTCATGATTTTGTTTGTTGGGATAAACAATTGTGATGAAACAAAAAATCATGTTTCTCATTGAAGTGTATAAAGGAAAACAAAATTAAAAGATAGTTTTATCTTTTGCTGTATACCAAGTCATCCTGAAACTTAGTGACTTAGAACAAAAATTATTTATTGGCTCACACTTTTGTGGGTCAAAAATACATACACCTAATGCATTGAAAGACATTCCTTCCAAGCGTTAAGTATCTATTGAACAGCCCAACCTTCTGTCAGAGCATTTAGGTAAGATATAAATTGAAGGAGAAGGTGAATACTACATTTTGTTATTTCTCCTCATGTGGTCATTCATCCTCAATATGGCTTGCCTAGGCTTCTTCACATAGCAGTGGTAGGGTTCTTAGAGAACAAGAGTGGAAGATGCAAATTTTCTTGAGGACTAGGCTCAGAACTCACACACTTTGACTTCTGTGACGTTGTGATCAGAGCAAGTCACAAGGCCAACTTATATTCATAAGGTGGGGAAATAGACTCCACCTTTTAAAGAGAAGAGCTAAAAACATTGGCCATGTTAATCTATGAAAGATATCTACTTCTTAGACATCAGAGATAATAACTTAAAATCAGATCAGGCAGGAATTGAAATGTTATATTAAGAAACTTAAACTTTACCCTGAGGTGAAAGGGGAAATACTGGAAGGTTTTGAGTGGAGAAATTGATATGATTAAATGTATGTGTTAGAAATATCACATTGACTAAAGAATGGAGAATGAATTAGAATAAATTCAAGAACAAGTGTGAAGGCAGTAGTACTGTTTAGAATCATATTATGATGGTCTATGCAAGAGGTGGCTTGATCCAGTGTACAGGCTATGAGATGAAGGAGATATACAAATTGAATATATATATAAATATTCAATAGATAAGAACCATTAGGATCCTTGTGAAGATGGCAGTGAACATAAGTGAGTAAAGAAATCAAATAATAATGATGGAACTTAAAATATTAATTTGAGGTTATAACTTTAGCTTGTTTGCATTTTGATTTTTTCAGGCCCTATACTAATATTTAAACTTGTATGGATGATTTCCTATTATTAAACAACATTATCTTTGAAGTTGCTCAATTATAATATTTATATTATTAGTTAATGTGTCACTAATATAGCAGAGTGCTTAAATATAATCTTGTTCTATAACACAGATAATGTACATTTCTTCTTGACTATTTAGAAGCAGAAAATAGGTATGTGTTCTACCTGTTAGTATTTTGAGTTAAATAGAATATCCAGGTCTTCATAATGAGCCAACAAGAACAACTAGAATTTTTCTAAAATGAAACCAACATTCCTCTGAAGTTTAGATTTCTCAAGAAATTAACAATGTTCATTAATAAAATTAAGCATTTCTATTTTCCGTGGTTGTTACAATTAACATTCTGTACCCTGTTACACTCCTCACAAAGTAGACTTAGGTTTTACAACCAATACAGTACTGTTCCATTCAGGATCACTAACTTCATACCTTTTAATAGTTGTAGTGTGGTGTTCTGCATGATGGTTTGGTTGCTAATTGGCTTCTTACAAGGTTTTCTGCTGAGGTATAGTTTCAGGAGATAGCACTAGTTTATTCTAAAACCAGAGGATGACATCTTACTCTCCTTGAGGTCTTTTTTCCTCCCTTCTGTGCTTCATCTTTGCCCAAGGGGAAAACCTGCATAAATGGAAACACTTCCCATGCATTATATATCTATTGAACAGCCCTACCTTCTGTCAGAGCATTTAGGTTTATATCTTATAAACCAAAGAACAAGGTGAATACTGTATTTTGTTATGCAATTACCATCTAATTTTCACATAGACTTTCAAGTCTAAGTGATATTCGTATCCCTTTTGCTTTTATTCACATTTATCATTATAAAAGGAAAGTAAAGGTTTTAAGATGTTGGTTTCAGAGAGGCAGGAGGTGTTGTGAAGTCTTATTACCTTTATATGTGCTAATATAGCAAACACTTTCCTCCATCTAGCAATAAGAAATACAAAAGTAATATCTGTTAAAGTTGAGTTGAGACTGAAGTTTCACCTTCAAATAGAATTTTTATCTCATCTTAAACTTGAAATAAATCTTAGTAATACCCTCCATCCCTACAACAAATTAGCTCACATTAGAAAGCCAACTAAATATAAAACAGCTGTGTGCACATCATTCTGCTTGATTGTACATTTCAGTTCATAATATGAGTAGCCTTGTATGCAAGCTGAATAATCCATACCCAAAGGGTATTTTGGTTGGTAGCTGATAGATTTATATTAATTGAGAAAGTTTGAGAAGTAGCTCCCCAAACTACAGTAATGAGAAACAACCATAATGTTGCGCATCACTGATTATTTAGCTACAAAGGAAATATTACTTCCCAAACCTGATTTGCCCTGGTACTAAAATGTATGTTTATTTCAAATGGACAAATTAAGGAGTACTGGTTTTCAGGATAAGACTGCAAATTATTTCTTTGAGGATCAGAGAGGAATATTTCCAAATGCAAGTTTAGTTCAAAAGTGAACTGATATCATTTCTGAGCTGTCATTTAGATTTCACTTGATTGTAATTTAGAATTCTATTTTACTTAATTTTAATTCTTGATTTTAGCAGTAACATTACACTTATAAAAGCAGGTTGGAAGAGGGGTGGCTTAACAGAGCAGAGTTATCATACCTTTTACAACTATAGCACCTATCACAGTGTTTGGTATATAGTTGGTGCCCAGTAAATGTTCATTTTTATTGATGAATGACTACATCAGTGTCAAAAGAGTCTGGGATTTACAAAATGCATGATAAATTTGAAAAATGGTTACATCTAACAGAAGAATTCTACAGATAAAGTATGGGGTAGTTTAAAAAGAAATCCAAATTGAAAATTAGGACAAGGCAATGCTTTAATAGTTAAATGATCTTGGCCAAGTTAAGTAACCTCTTTGTGCCTCAGCTTTCTCATCTTTGAAATAAAGCTGTCTATACATGAAAGGTTCTTAAAATAATATCTGACATATGTAATCATTAAATTGATATCAGTTATTGTTATGATAATAATGAATACATATTTCATTCTAAACTCTTTTATTAATCAGAGTCTAACCAGAAAACAGAAACAACTATAAGTACCTAAAGCAAAGGGAATTTAATGTAGAAAATTTTTACACAGGTTATGAAAGATTTCTAAGAGGCTAACAAGGAATGATGAAGCAATTGAGTAAATAACAAAAGCAGAATTTTGCTACAGGATTGGACTCTAAAGTTAAAGGTAGAAGCAGATGTAACTAGAACTAGAATCTAGAGGTCAGAGCCACTTAGGGGAATCTAGAACCATGGCAGGTTTCTACAAAGGAAACTGGAATCATGGACACCAAAAAAGAGGGAAATAAATACTATGGCTTTGCCTTGCTGTTCTCCATTATCTAATCAGTGACTTCCATTGTTCAAACCCATTTAAAAGCTAGTTTACAAAAGAAACTTGGAAATGCCACCTATAGGGGTCAGCATCTCACGATACAGAGTAGAGCAGGGGAAGTATGAGAAATGGATTTGAGAGCCAATAGACCAAGGACTTGTACAATCCCACATTGGTTGTTTCCTTGAATTATTACTCTACAAGTCTCTCTCACTAGACTATAAATATCTTTGACAATACAGTCTGGGTTTCATTCTTTTTTGTGCTCCTGACCCCCTTCTCCTGTCAATATTGTGCTTTGCACATTACAGGTGTTTGTTTGTAAGTACTGGTGAAAATTTTTCACATAGATATGAATCTCTTAACTTCTAGTACATGGTTACTTTTTTCCTATGTGAACAGAGGATATTTATCAATTATGTCTGCTTTTCTTATGCAAGATATGCCTTTTTATGGAGATGCAAAGCTGACTGCATAATACCATAGCTGCATGTCTGCACTGATTAAGAATTAGCAATATATGCAGACCAGCTGCTTGAAGCCCTGTGTTTAGAAATCCTACTTATTTGTTGAATTCTCTAATTTACTCAGGGGGTGGGGGAAGGCTCCTTTACTTCTGAAATAAAGCAAAAGAATAACATAACTGGTATGTCTAGTATAGAAATCAAATGCAGTAGTTTTCACACTTGTCATTTTTAAAAAAAAATTCTTTTTTTTTATTGGAGTTCAATTTGCCAACATATAGCATAGCACCCAGTGCTCATCCCATCAAGTGCCCATCACCCAGTCACCTCCACTCCCCACCCACCTCCCCTTCCACCACCCCTTGTTCGTTTCCCAGAGTTAGGAGTCTCTCATGTTCTGTCTCCCTTTCTGATATTTCCCACTCATTTTTTCTCCTTTCCCCTTTATTCCCTTTCACTATTTTTAATATTCCCCAAATGAATGAGACCATATAATGTTTGTCCTTCTCTGATTGACTTATTTCACTCAGCATAATATCCTCCAGTTCCATCCACGTCAAAGCAAATGGTGGGTATCTGTCGTTTCTAATGGCTGAGTAATATTCCATTGTATACATAAACCACATCTTCTTTATCCATTCTTCTTTCTATGGACACCGAGGCTCCTTCCACAGTTTGGCTATTGTGGACATTGCTGCTATAAACATCGGGGTGCAGGTATCCCGGCGTTTCACTGTATCTGTATCTTTGGGGTAAATCCCCAGCAGTGCAATTGCTAGGTCGTAGGGCAGATCTATTTTTAACTCTTTGAGGAACCTCCACACAGTTTTCCAGAGTGGCTGCACCAGTTCATATTCCCACCAACAGTGCAGGAGGGTTCCCCTTTCTCCACATCCTCTCCAACACACACTTGTCATTTTACCAACAGTAAGAAATACTTTTTATATTGTGACCCCATACACACAGACACACAGACACACAATTGAAACAGATGTTTGCAAATGTGCCATATAATTCATTCCAAATTGTTTTTAAAATACTGGTTAAACCCATCAAATTGATTTCACAAGGCATCAATGTGTTATGATCCACAGTTCACAAAACACAAGTCTAATAGGATTATGCCCTTGGCAGAGATTGGAAGTTCATGCCATCTTAAGTTCCAAGCCTCTCCCTTGGTAGAGGTAATAAAAGAGGGCAGAACACTCTCCATCTATAGGTGGAGCCTGAAGAGCCTGAGTTCCAAGACCTAGAGTAAGGGCAACAGCCCCACCCTCACCCTTCCACCTCTTCCTTGCCTACTGTCTGCCTCAGTCACCAGCTCTAAGCAATTTGGGCAAGTGAAGATTTTGTCTGTAAAGTAGAGGGAATAAAACACTAAACATAACATTTAATTATGTTTTAGACATTACATTTCTTAGTGTTTAAATTCCTTTAACCAGTCTCTGTGGAGACTAAAACTTTCTTTTTGTGATTCACACAGCAAATCATCATCTGGCCCAGACTGGAGAAGCATTCTTTATTCTGTCAGATCCTAAAGCAAAAAGTAAAGAGACTAACTAGAAGTCATAGTGGAAAATATGTTCAATTCAATTTGGCAATCTATTATTGAAAAACAAGAAGGATATCATTATGGTAAAATCAAGGACTCTTCCCTTTTGAATATCACCTCAGTTTCTGACGGTTCACAAAATTACATTTTTAAGTTCAGTTTTTTCACAAACTTCAGAATTTTTATCAAGCTGTCTGAAAACAAAATGTTTTTGCTCCTTCAACACAGCTGGCAGATCTGAGAGTATTGTACATAGTTGGCCAAATGTCAAAAGATTACATAAAGCATAATGCATTTTATATGGCTTTAAAATATGAGTTTTCCTTTTGGCTTTTGGCTTAGAAGAGGCAAAGGTGCAACTGTCTTCCATCATCCCAATTTTAGGATATTCTGACACCAGCCATCTCCATCCTATCACCTAAAATCAATCCAAACAAGATCAAAGTCACATACCTGAGGTGTACCCTTGGGGAAGTTGGTGCCACATCTGCCCTGGCCCCAAAGATTGGCCTGTTGGGTCTGTCTCCAAAATAGATTGGTGATGACATTGCCAAGGCAACCAGTGATTGGAAGGGTCTAAAGATTACAGTGAAACTGATCATTCAGAATAGATAGGCCCAGATTGAAGTGGTACTTTCTGCCTCTACTATGATTATGAAATCCCTCAAGGAACTGCCAAGAGACAGAAAAGAGCAGAAAAATATTAAGCACAGTGGAAATGTCACTTTTTATGATATTGTCAATATTGCCCAACATATGTGGCACCAGTGTTTAGCCAGAGAACTCTTTGGAATCATTAAAGAGATCCTGGAGACTGCCCAGTCTGTGGGCTGCTATGTTGGTGGCTGCCACCCTCATGACATCAATAGTGGTGCAGTGGAATGTTCAGCTAGTTAAGAACCACAAAGGAGAATATTCCAATAAAGGATCATTTGACAAAAAATAAAATAAAATACTCAATTAAATAAAGAAATAAAAAATATTTAGGAAATATGAATGTAACTCCATGCTATAGAATCTTTTAGAAACTTCATCATGAATTCTCAGGTAAATTCTGTAATCGATTTTTAGTGCTGGAGCACAATTATCCCCTGCTCATTGTCATCCCAGTTCGTAAAACAAATATACTCATCCTAACCAGTCTGGGATGGTATATAATTCACAATAGACAAACTTATCACATAAGCACATGTCCACTACTTCAGTGACCTTTATCTGAATATAAAATTTGACTCACTGTCTTCAAGACAAAGTCAACTCCTGAAATAGCTATCTATGCTTATGGAAAGAAAAAAAAAAGGCACTTAGATAAGCTTAAAAATATTTCTGTCTTTGGAATATAATCAAAAGATACCTGAGAAATAAAATGGATATCCATGGGTAATAGCACTATATAGTTGGGGTCTGGAGTCTGGTTCTAATTCTGGCTCTGTCATTTAAACAGATACATTGGGAAAATTACTTCACTAATCCTCATTTTCCTTATCATGTAAAATGAGGCTAATAAGAGTGTAACTCACAGAGCTATTGCAAGATTAAATGAGATTATATTTGGAACAGGATTTAGATCAATGCTTGGCACATAGAACACCTGTCAATAGAAAGTATCAATGATAATAAATAGCCATGCTATAATTAGAATAATGATTATTATTAACATATACTTAATTTCTCCTGGCTCAGCCTTGAGCTTTTTGTCTCATCATATGATTGTTGGTAGCCCAGGACTCTGCTAGAAATCTAGATAAGCCAATGGAATTTTACTAAGAATGAAGCACATACTCATATTTATATAAGATGGAGGTAAAACTACTCCATTCATAGAGATTTACCCTAAAAATCACCAAATAACTGGCCACATTTTGAAAGTAGCTTTAGAGTGCAGCTGAATAACAAAGAATTGATGCATCCATTTTAATATCTATCCATCCTTTCTTGACAGGATCAGTTATCCAGTGCCATTCTCTGTCTACCTTGTCACATCAGGACCTGTAGAACATGAGTACACAGTTCTTATGGGAAAAGCCCAGTGGTGATAATGCTGAAGTGCCATATGTGAAGATAATATAAAATCAAATTTAGATAGGACAAAACAAACTGTGATTGTCACCTCATGCAATGCAGTAAATGCAATGACCTTTTAAATCTGTAAATTAGTCCCTGAACTCTCGCACTAGGCAGATTAGATAAATTTTCTTATTGAGAAAGCAGGATCCAAGTTTTTGTTGACCCACACACAGAAGTGTGCTTCTAGACTCATGTTGAAATTCAACATTACAGGGAATGAAATTCAAGTAACAACTCTTCAAAGGATGGTAACTAAATAATATTTGCTATTCTATGTGCTCACACATATAAGCAAACTGAAATAACCTGAAAGTAGCAACAAAGGGTCTTACCTGAAAAATCACTTATGGTAGTTTTGAGAACAGAAAACTGTATCTTGATATGGGACAGTTTCCATCAAATACAGCTGTCATTCTATATGTATGTGAGTATATAGATATACTCACAAGGGACATTATATCTCTGTGTTGGGAACACTGTTATTGGAGGGAAACATTAAAACCATATGATTGCCTCACATTCTGCTGGCATTGTAGTTCTTGATGTAGAATAAATCTTACCGTTACCGCAAAATTCTTTTGCTTTGAGTTAAGCAGATCATTTGAAGGAATCAAAAATTGTATTTTATGTGACTTTCAGAATATCCTGAATTTGGACATAACTTAAAACTTTATATGAATGAAAATCATTTATATTTTCTATATCAGTACCCAAATTGTGATTCTTTATGTTTAACAGCTGAAAAGTAGGTAGGAAGTTAAAATGTGTATCAAATAGATTCATAATGAAAATGATTAACTATTACTAAAAATAATAAATTATTCGATGTCATCCCTCGTATAGACATCACAACTGCCCTGATAATACAGCACTTTTGAAAAAAAAAAGTACTGTAGTGATAATAAACAACAAAATAGTTTGGTAATTTATTAAGTGGTAAATTCTAGCATATAAATGTAACAAATAAGTAATTTTCTGCTTACAAAAGATTTTTATAACGTCTTTTCAAATTATAATATTTACGTTTTTTAATTATCAAGGTACTAATTTTCCATATATAATATAAAGGTGGGCCAAATGTGAGTTTTTAAAATATTAGGATAATTATCTTGTCCCAATTCACACTGGTATTGCAAAATAATTTTCTTCCAGTAATTTTGAAAAGACATTCATGGCCCTTTCATAATTCTCCCAATCTCATTTCAAAATTAGAACTTCTCCTTAATGCATATTCTCTTACCATGCCCTAGTACATTTTGCTCTAATGTTAGTCTCTAGCTTAATATGACTGATAGTATTATTTAGTATCTGTGACAATACTAACTCGTAGAATTTGAATTGAAACTCTAATTCATCTTCTATTACACTGAAACGAACACCTGTCCTTTAGGTTCTAGACTTGAGACCAAGGATTCATTCAGGGTCATCAATTCATAGTTCTTCAATGATGGCACACAGACCATGTTTATTGGGATCAACCAATGGCAAATCCCATTATCAACCCCCCAAATGATCTATTTCCCTTTTAAAATGGATTGTTAATTTCATTTTGTAACTACACCAAGTGACTATTTTTCTAAAAACTAAATGAGACTAAAATTATTGTTTGGTTAGGTACCATCGAAATAGGCCAAACTGATTTGAATACACAGATTAGAAAAAGTGCAATGTTTCTTGGTCACCATCAGTGCTTAAGCAATTATCTGCCTGTGGTGCTCTTAAAATGCTGGTCAAGGAACTGAACATCAGTTATCTGTCTAGTCTTTGTAAGGATTAAATCACCCACACCAACTGCACTAACACACAGGGCCCTTGGAATTACTAAGAAATCTCATTTCTTACTCCACCCAACCTTGTATCTTTTAGGGACAGGGAGCTTATATTTGCAAATTTTTAAGTTTTGGTGATTGTCAATTGTTCCTTACATTACATTCCTTCACCTGTGTTTCACCTATTCCTTATCTCCCAAAGAAAAAAAGAGCCCCCCTTGTTAGCTGGCATTTATTTTATTACCACTGACTTACAAATTAAATTTCTTCAAACTTCCAGGTGATTACTCCAAAAGAAATGAACAATGGAATGGAACAGTGTGTTTTTATTTTGATTTTTTTGTTTATTTTTGTATTGGAGTTTGGTTTGCCAACATATAAAACCCAGTGCTTATCCCATCAAGTGCCCCCCTCAGTTCCCATCACCCATTCATCCCACCCACCTCGCCTTCCACTACACTCTGTTCATTACCCAGAGTTAGGAGGCTCTCATGTTCTGTCACCCTCTCTGATATTTCCCACTCATTTTATCTCCTTTCCCCTTTAATACCTTTCAGTATTTTTTATATTCCCTGGATGAATGAAACCATGTAATGTTTGTCCTTCTCTGATTGACATACTTCACTCAGCATAATACCCTCCAGTTCCATCCACATTGAAGCAAATGGTGGGTATTCATCCTTTCTAGTGGTTGATTAATATTCCATTATCAATTCATCTTTTGATGGAAACCAAGCCTTCTTTCACAGTTCCGCTATTATGGACATTGCTGCTATAAACATTGGGGTACACTTATCTTGGTCTTTCACTGCCTCTGTATCTTTGGGGTAAATACCCAGTAATGAAATTGCTGGGTTGTAGGATGGCTCTATTTTTAACCCTTTGAGGAAGCTCCACACAGTTTTCCAGAGTGGCTATACCAATTCACTTTCCCACCAACAGTGCAAGAGGGTTCCCCTTTCTCCACATCCTCTCCAACATGTGTTGTTTCCTGTCTTTGTTAATTTTCACCATTCTTACTGGTGTGAGGTGGTATCCCATTGTAGTTTTGATTTCTGTGGAATCAGAAAAGACCTCAAATAGCCAGGGGAGTATTGCAAAAGAAAACCAAAGCCAGGGGCATGACAATGTCGGATTTCAAGTTGTACTACAAAGCTGTGATCAACAAGATAGTGTGGTACTGGCACAAAAACAGACTCATAGATCAATGGAGCAGAATGGAAAACCCAGAAATCGGCCCTCAACTCTATGGTCAAAAATATCCGGCAAAGCATGAGAGACTATCCACAGGAAAAACGACAGTCTCTTCAATAAATGGTGCTGGGAAAATTGGACAGCCATGTGCAGAAGAATGAAACTATACCATTCTCTTACACCACACACAAAGATAAAGTCAAAATGGATGAAAGATCTAAATGGGAGACAAGATTCCATCAAAATCCTAGAAGAGAACACAGGCAACATCCTTTTTGAACTTGGCCACAGTAACTTCTTCCAAGATACATCTATGAAGGCAAGGGAAACAAAAACAAAAGTGAACTCTTGGGACTTCATCAAGATAAAAAGATTCTGGGGGGGAGGGGCAAGATGGCGGAAGAGTAGGGCCCCCGAGTCACCTGTCCCCACCAAATTACCCAGATAACTTTCAAATCATCCTGAAAACCTACGAATTCGGCCTGAGATTTAAAGAAAGAACAGCTGGAATGCTACAGTGAGAAAAGTTGGCACTTCCATCAAGGTAGGAAGACGCAAAAAAAAAATAAAAGAAATAAAAAGCATCCAAGGGGGAGGGGACCCGTGAGGACACGGGCTAAGGCCAGGCGGCGAGTGCCCCCAGGACAGGAAAACCCTGGCCCAGAGAAGCAGGAGCTTCATCAATATTCCCAGATGGGAAGGCGCTCACAAGGAGTTGGAGCAGGATCCCAGGAGGGGCAGGGATGCCCTCAGGCTCCCAGGGGCACTAACTCAGGACCTGCACCCCGGGGAGAGCGCTCCACACACCACGGTGGAGCTCTCTAAAGGGCTGCAGCGTGCGCCCTATGGGGCACAGGGGGCAGCTCAGGCGGCAGCTCGGGTGCAGCTCCGAGGGAGGGGACTGCACCTCCCCGGGAGCGAGATTCCAGCAGCCTAGGCCCCAGAGCCCAGGGCGCAAGGGGACACAGCCCAGGAGCCGGCACTCCCACTGGGACAGGCGGAGGCTGGGAAGGCACAGACAGCGAGGACGCTCCTACCGCTGGGCTGCCCGAGGTGTGAAGATCTGCGCCCCCTGCCCCCGGAGCATCCAGGCCCTGAAGACAGCTGCAATAGTTACTGCAGAAGCTGACTCCAGGGTTGGAGAGCTGGCGCCGCCACTGTTGTTGTTCCTTCTGGGGCCTCACAGGATAAACAACACCCACTGAGCCTCACAGTGGCCTCACAGGATAAACAGGATAAGCAACTCCCACTGAACCGTGCCCAGGCAGAGGGCTGAGCAGCTCCCCCAGGTGAATACACCTGAGAATCAGCACAGCAGGCCCTTCCCCCATAAGACCAGCTAGATGGACAGGGGAAAAGCAAGTTACTGACCAAGCAGCACTGGAAAGTTCCAGGGGAAGTCAGGGATTTACAGAATATAGAATCAGAGGATACTCCCTCTTGCTTTTTGCTTTCTGTTTGATTCCACCCCTTTTTATTTTTTTCTTCTATGTTTTTTTCTTTTCTTTTTTCTCTACTCTCTTTTTCCCCTTTTTCCAGTACAACTTGTTTTTGGCCACTCTGCATTGAGCAAAAACTAGGAGGAAAAACTCACCACAAAAGAAAGGCACAGTCCTCTCTCCCACGGAGTTACAAAATTTGGATTACAATTCAATGTCAGAAAGCCAATTCAGAAGCACAATTATAAAGCTTCAGGTGGCTCTAGAAAAAAACATAAAGGACTCAAGAGACTTCATAACTGCAGAATTTAGATCTAAACAGGCAGAAATTAAAAATCAATTAAATGAGATGCAATCCAAACTAGAGGTCCCAACGACAAGGGTTAATGAGGTAGAAGAACAAGCATGTGACATAGAAGTCAAGTTGATGAGAAAGAGGGAAACCGATGAAAAAAGAGAAAAACAATTAAAAGATCATGAGGATAGGATAAGGGAAATAAATAACAGCCTCAGAAAGAAAAATCTACATTTAATTGGAGTTCCCGAGGGCACCAAAAGGGACAGAGGTCCAGAATATGTATTTGAACAAATCATAGCTGAAAACTTTCCTAATCTGGGAAAGGAAACAGGCATTCAGATCCAGGAAATACAGAGACCCACCCCCCAATCAATAAAAACCGCTGAACACCTCGACATTTAATAGTGAAGCTTGCAAATTTCAAAGATAAAGAGAAGATCCTTAAAGCCCCAAGAGACAAGAAATCTCTAACTTTTATGGGGAGAAATATTAGATTAACAGCAGACCTCTCCACAGAGACCTGGCAGCCAGAAAAACTGGCAGGATATATTCAGGGTTCTAAATGAGAAAAACCCGCAGGCAAGAATACTCTACCAGCAAGGCTCTCATTCAGAATAGAAAGAGAGATAAAAAACTTCTAAGATAGGCAGAAACTGAAAGACTATGTGACCACAAAACCAGATTTGGAAGAAATATTAAAGGGGACCCTATAAAAGAAGGAGGAAGTCCAAGGAAACAATCCACAAAAACAGAGACTAAATAGGTATCATGACACCAAATTCACATCTTTGAATAGTAACTCTGACCGTGAATGGGCTTAATGACCCCACCAAAGGGACAGGGTTTCAGACTGGATAAAAAAGCAAGACCCATCTATTTGCTGTCTACAAGATACTCATTTTAGACAGAAGGACACCTACAGCCTGAAAATAAAAGGTTGGAGAACCATTTACCATTCAAATGGCCCTCATAAGAAAGCAGGGGTAGCCATCCTTTATCAGATAAACTAAAGTTTATACCAAAGACTGTAGTAAGAGATGAAGAGGAACACTATATCATACTTAAAGGATCTATCCAAAAAGAGGACCTAACAATCATGAATATTTATGCCCTGAATGTGGGAGCTACCAAGTATATCAATCAATTAATAACCAAAGTGAAGAAATACTTAGATAATAATACACTTATACTTAGTGACTTGAATATAGCACTATCTACAATCAACAGGTCTTCTAAGCACAACATCTCCAAAGAAACAAGAGCTTTAAATATACACTGGACCAGATGGATTTCACAGATATTTACAGAACTTTACATACAAATGCTACTGAATACACATTCCTCTCAAGTGCACATGGAACTTTCCCCAGATTAGACCACATGCTGGGTCACAAATCAGGTCTTAACCAATACCAAAAGATTGGGATCGTCCCCTGCATATTCTCAGACCATAATGCCTTGAAATTAGAACTAAATCACAACAAAAAGTTTGGAAGGACCTCAAACACGTGGAGGTTAAGGACCATCCTGCTAAAAGATGAAAGGGTCAACCAAGAAATTAAGGAAGAATTAAAAAGATTCATGGAAACTAATGAGAATTAAGATACAACTATTCAAAATCTTTGGGATACAGCAAAAGCAGTCCTGAGGGGGAAATATATTGTAATACAAGCATCCATCCAAAAACTGGAAAGGATTCAAATATAAAGCTAACCTTTCATCTAAAGCAGCTGGAGAAAAAAAACAGCAAATAGATCCTACACCCAGCAGAAGAAGAGAACTAATAAAGATTTGAGCAGAACTCAATGAAATCGAGACCAGAAGAACGGTGGAACTGATTAACAAAACCAGGTGTTGGTTCTTTGAAAGAATTAATAAGATAGATAAACCATTAGCCAGCCTTGATAAAAAGAAGAGAGAAAATACTCAAATGAATACAATCATGAATGAGAAAGGAGAGATCACCACCAACACCAAGGAAATACAAACGATTTTAAAAACATATTATGAACAGTTATACGCCAATAAATTAGGCAATCTAGAAGAAGCGGACCCATTTCTGGAAAACCACAAACTACCCAAACTGGAACAGGAAGAAATAGAAAACCTGAACAGGCCAACAACCAGGGAGGAAATTGAAGCAGTCATCCAAAACCTCCCAAGACACAAAAGTCCAGGGCCAGATGGCTTCCCAGGGGAATGCTATCAAATGTTTAAAGAAGAAAACATACCTGTTCTACTAAAGCTGTTCGGGAAGATAGAAAGAGATGGAATATTTCCAAACTCGTTCTATGAGGCCAGCATCACCTAAATTCCTAAACCAAAGACCCCACCAAAAAGGAGAATTATAGACCAATATCCCTGGTGAATATGGATGCAGAAATTTTCAACAAGATAGGAGCCAATAGGATCCAACAATACATTAAGAAGATTATTCTCCATGACCAAGTGGAATTTATCCCTGGGAGGCAAGGCTGGTTCAACACTCATAAAGCAATCAATGTGATTCATCATATCAGCAAGGGAAAAAACAAAAACCATAGGATCCTCTCAATAGATGCAGAGGAAGCATTTGACAAAATACAGCATCCATTCCTGATCAAAACTCTTCAGAGTGTAGGGATAGAGGGAACATTCTTCAGCATCTTAAAAACAATCTATGAAAACACCTCAGCAAATATCATTCTCAACGGGGAAACACTGAGAGCCTTTCCCCTAAGATCAGGAACAAGACAGGGATGTCCACTCTCACCACTGCTATTCAACATAGTACTAGAAGTCCTAGCCTCAGCAATCAGACAACAAAAAGAAATAAAAGGCATTCAAATTGGCAAAGAAGAAGTCAAACTCTCCCTCTTCACCGATGACATGATACTCTACATAGAAAACCCAAAAGATTCCACCCAAAGATTGCTAGAACTCATACAGCAATTCGGCAGCGTGGCAGGATACAAAATCAGTGCCCAGAAATCAGTGGCATTTCTATACACTAACAATGAGACTGAAGAAAGATAAATTAAGGAGTCAATCCCATTTACAATTGCACCCAAAAGCAGAAGATACCTAGCAATAAACCTAACCAAAGAGGTAAATGATCTATACCCTAAAAACTTCAGAACGCCTCTGAAAGAAATTGAGGAAGACACAAAGAGATGGAAAAATATTCCTTGCTCATGGACTGCAAGAATTAATACTGTGAAAATGTCAATGCTACCTAGGGCAATATACACATTTAATGCAATCCCTATCAACATACCATGGACTTTCTTCAGTGATTTGGAACAAATTATCTTAAAAATTGTGTGGAATCCGAAAAGACACTGAATAGCCAGGGGAATATTAAAAAGGAAAACCATAACTGGGGGCATACAATGCCAGATTTCAGGTTGTACTACAAAGCTGTGGTCATCAAGACACTGTGGTACTGGCAGAAAAACAGACACATAGGTCAATGGAATAGAATAGAGAATCCAGAAGTGGACCCTCAACTTTATGATCAACTAATATTTGACAAAGCAGGAAAGACTATCCACTGGAAGAAAGACAGTCTTTTCAATAAATGATGCTGGGAAAGTGGACATCCACATGCAGAAGAATGAAACTGGACCATTCTCTTACACCATACACAAAGATAAATTCAAAATGGATGAAAGATCTAAATGTGAGACAAGATTCCATCAAAATTCCAGAGGAGAACACAGGCAACACCCTTTTGGAACTTGGCCACAGCAACTTCTTGCAAGATACATCCATGAAGGCAAGAGAAACAAAAGCAAAAATGTACTATTGGGATTTCATCGAGATAAAAAGCTTCTGCACAGCAAAAGTAATAGTCAACAAAACTCAAAGAGAACCTACAGAATGGGAGAAGATATTTACAAATGATGTATCAGATAAAGGCCTAGCATCCAAGATCTATAAAGAACTTATTAAACTCAACAGCAAAGAAACAAACAATCCAATCATGTAATGGTCAAAAGTCATGAACAGAAATCTCACAAAGGAAGACATAGACATGGCCAACAAGCACATGAGAAAATGCTCTGCATCACTTGCTGTCAGGGAAATACAAATCAAACCCACAATGAGATACCACCTCACACCAGTGAGAATGGGAAAAATTCACAAGACAGGAAACCACAAATGTTGGAGAGGATGTGGAGAAAGGGGAATGCTCTTACGCTGTTGGTGAGAATGTGAACTGGTGCAGCCACTCTGGAAAATTGTGTGGAGGTTCCTTAAAGAGTTAAAAATTGATCTACCCTATGACCCAGCAATTGCACTGCTGGGGATTTACCCCAAAGATACAGATGCTTTGAAACATCGGGGACACCTGCACCCCGATGTTTCTAGCAGCATTGTCCACAATAGCCAAACTATGGAAGGAGCCTCGGTGTCCATCGATATCGATAAATGGATGAAGAAGATGTGGTCTATGTATACAGTGGAATATTACTCATCCATTAGAAACGACAAATACCCACCATTTTCTTCGATGTGGATGGAACTGTAGGGTATTATGCTGAGTGAAATAAGTCAATCAGAGAAGGACAAACATTATATGGTCTCATTCCTTTGGGGAATATAAAAAATAGTGAAAGGGAATAAAGGGGAAAGGAGTAAAATTGAGTAGGAAATATCAGAAAGGGAGACAGAACATGAGAGGCTCCTAACTCTGGGAACCGAACAAGGGGTGGTGGAAAGGGAGGTGGGTGGCGGGTGGGGGTGACTGACTGACAGGCACTGAGGGGGGCACTTGATGGGATGAGCACTGGGTGTCATGCTATATGTTCGCTAATTGAACTCCATGAAAAAATTTAAAAAATTAAAATAAGAAGAAATGGCTCATCTAAGAAAAAAAAAGATAAAAAGCTTCTGCAGGACAAAAGAAACATTCCACAAGCCTAAAAGACAACCTACAGAATGGGAGAAGATATTTGCAAATGATCTATCAGATAAAGAGCTAGTACCCAAGATCTACAAATAACTTATTAATTTCAACAGTAAAGAAACAAACAATCCAATCATGAAATGGGCAAAAGACATGTACAGAAATTTCACAGAGGATGACCTAGACATGGCCAACAAGTACATGAGAAAATGCTCTGCATCACTTGCCATCAGGGAATTACAAACCGGAACAGTGTATTTAAACCTCAAAGTCAAGCATTAACTCAAACCCTGTATAAAGTTATTACATTTTTAAAATTATAACCATAGAATTTTCCAAGGTAATTTGGGAAATATTACTTCCTTCAAATAGCATGGTAGCTAAATGTCAGTGATTATGAGCTTTTTCAAAAGAAAAAAGAAATCCAAGCAACTTCTGCTTGAGATTAGAGAAGGAAGATTTGTATAAAATAAAGATGTAAAGTTACGTCAGTTCCTAAAAGCAGATTTTCAGGTTCGAAGACGGTAGCACTTTAAAACCTAGCCTTCAAAATTCTATCTGCTACATAAAGAAATAATCTTAAATAAAAATAACCTGAAAGAAGTAGCACTTTCTTTCCAATTAATTTGAAATTTTTTATTTCAAAATAATTAAGATGTTTTCTTCTCTTTCACAGGCTGTTTGTTTTGGCACAAAATATTCTTGCATTTTGGAATAATTGACTCAAAAGTAGACATAAAGTCACTTTAAAAAAGGCTAGCTTTTTCTGACAATAAATTTCTAATCTAGTTAGGTTTTCTGTGATTCTAATGATTGAGAATTTTATTAGGGACCAAGGTATCTATTTTTCATCAGATATAACTGACTCTGAAGCTGAGGCTTCAGGAAAGTTGGACATGGAATGTTGCCTTTAAAGGCCAAATAAAACCCATCTTTTATTTTTTTTATATCTTCATTTTGGTTTTCTTTTCTCTGCTTCATTCTTAAAGCAAAAAGAAAAAACAAACAAAGAAAAACAACTTTTACTACCAGGTACTTATACCTAGAATACTGAACCATTAATCGCCTTTTTCCCCTTCACTGAAGTTACTAAGATTACCTATGTAAAATGAAGGTTTTACTTTTCTTTAAAAAATAAAGATTAATTATATAAATGATTATTATTTTCATGAACCTACTATTTAACTCTCCAGTGCTTGTTTTTTTTCTTTTATTTCCTTCCATCTAACCCCCATATTGTTTTTTGTCTTTGCTACTTTATGTATTCTATGTCCCTTAGAATAGGAGAAGTGAGTACAGTGTAAGAAAGCCCAATTATATTAATGCACCACACAATAGGTTTATGGTAAGTAAAGGGGCAAGCTCAGAACCTTGTGTTGTTTTTTATGGCATCTTGCTATTAGATTTATTTTTTCCTGTTATTAGATTTCTTGAGACAGCAAAAGAGGGTAGAAAATGAGGTTCAGTTGAATAGCTGTGATCTGCCCTTAGAATCAGTGCCATTAGAATTCCTGCTTGGGGCCACACACCAGGTAACAGTAAGCTTAAAAGATTTAACTCACTGAATATTAATTCTTTGTTTTTTTTAATTGTTTTTATTGAAGTTTGATTTGCCAACATATAGTATAACACCCAGTGCTCATCCCATCAAGTGCCCCCCTCAGTGCCCGTCACCCAGTTACCCCAACACCCTGCCCCCCTCCCCTTCCACAACCCTTTGTTCATTTCCCAGTCTCTCTTAGTTTGTTTTCCTCTCTAATTTTTCTCACTCAGTTCCCCTCCTTTCTCTTATGATACCTTTCATTATTTCTTATATTCCCATGTAAGTGAAACAATATGATAATTGAATACTAATTCCTATTCAATGCTGGCTTGTGGCTGCCTCAGGGACTTGGAAGCAGATCTATACAAAGCAGACCTCGCTACTGGCCACACTTGACCAAGGGACTTAAAAACTCATAGAAAGGGATCCCTGGGTGGCCCAGCGGTTTGGCGCCTGCCTTTGGCCCGGGGCGTGATCCTGGAGACCCGGGATCGAATCCCACGTCGGGCTCCTGGCATGGAGCCTGCTTCTCCCTCTGCCTGTGTCTCTGCCCCTCTCTCTCTCTCTCTCTCTGTGACTATCATAAATAAATAAAAATATAAAAAAAAATGGGCTGAAGATTAAAAAAAAAAACTCATAGAAGAATAAAAATGCTTGAGACCTTCACTTCTCCACCTACAAGGGTCCCAATACTCTCCAATGCTCCTTAAACAGATGAACAGAGGGTTCAGGGTTAACTTCTCCCACAGGGTCTCCAGCACTTTGGCAACCATGCTGGCCCTATACAGGGCCTTCTGGAGGTTGCAAGGACCTGACTTCCTGTATTCTGCACCTGATTCCTTAAGCTCCATAGTTGCTATATATTTTTTATCTAGCAGATAGGCTCGTGCAATAGCAATAAAATGGGTGGTGCACAATAATGAAAGTGAGGATGCTGGCAAGAAAAACAAAGAAGCAATGAGAGGTATGGTTCTGCAGTTTTAGTAATTTAATTCAATTCACCACAGATTTCTCAAGCACCAATTATGTACTTAGTACTCATATTGAACAGAAACGTCAGGATAACCTGTTAACATTAACTAGAATATTTAGCACCTGAGATACACTTACTCCTAAAATAAGTTTTTTTTTTTTTTAAGATTTAATTTATTTATTCATGAGAGACGGCGGGGGTGGGGGGGTAGAGACAGAGACAGGCAGAGCGAAAAGCAGGCTCCATGCAGGGAGCCAATGTGGGACTCGATCCCAGTTCTCCAGGATCGTGCCCTGGGCTGAAGGTGGCGCTAAACTGCTGAGCCACCCGGGCTGCCATCCTAAAATAAGTTTTAATGCACCTTTGACCATGTTTTTTATTTGTAATGAAAACATACTTATTTTTTGATAATATGATTGTTATATTAACTTTTTAACAATTAAAATATTAGATTCCATTTCATGACTATTACAGATTTCTGTTATAGTATAATGAAATGGCACAAATTTAAGAAAATAAAAAGAAATAAGAACAAATCCTCACCAGTTAATTGAACAAGTATTTACTGACCAAATATATAATAGGAGCTCTGTATAAGATGCTAGCAATATTAGTAATTCCTGCCTCCACTAAGCTTTCCAGCAACTGAGGGACACAGAAGAATAAGTACAGAGTTGCTGCATGAGATCATAAAGGCCATGAACAGGAGTGAAGGTATTATAAGAAACCATAGAATAGGCCTCTCACCCACCCCTGAAACAGTAGAGATGACTTCCTGAAGGAATATAAATGATATCAAAACTGAAATCTGAATGATGGGGCTCTATCTCACAACACTGAGATCCTGACCTACGTGGAAATCAAGAGTCAGATGCTTAACTGAGCCACCCACGTGCCCTGGGGCTAAGAGGAATATTCTAAGCAGAGAAACAATATTGCACTGGAAGAATATTGCAAGCCAAATATTAAACCATTAGTAGCTTGAAATAGGCTGTTGTGGGAGTAGTATGCAGAAATTATCAAATGCAACAAATCAGGGCCTTCCTCTCCTACATACCCATCCCCACCTACTAACACTACACTGGAAGTGAGTAAGGTCACAGTAAATTAAGGAACTGAAAGTAGTCTGCATAGCTGGAGTGGTAAAAAAAAAAATGAGGCTAGAATAGCAAGTAGAGGCCCCATCTTGAAGGACCTGGTAATCCATAATAAGAAATTTGGAATTTGTCAGGATGAGAAAGCGAAAGAAATGAAGAGTTTTAAAGAGGGAAAGTCTTGATTCTGTTTGCATTTTAAAATGCAAAATGTGACAGAAGTATGGAGAACATTCTGGACAAATACCATGTGTGTTTTCTCAGAAACAAGTCAAAGGACATCATGTGATTTGAAAAATATAGAAAAAACATTCTCAATATGACAAGAGTACATTTGGGGCAGATTTATTCCCACAGCATATTGTGATAGTGTGTGCTCTAACAGATGGACAAGGAAGGTAAAATAGATTATGGCAACTGTTTCATATGCTGCTACCTGTACGACAATAGCCATAAAAATGGAGCCATGTGTTGCAATGACTACAATGTCAATTTGAGCATTAAGGCCAAAGAAAAAGCCAGCCAACACATCATTTGTTCACCTATTGTGAATGTAATTCATTAACTGTATACAATACATTAACAATTAATAGTAATTAATACTAATTAATAGTAGAGACACCTATAAAGCTAATGTGAGGGGCCTGTATTGGTGGTATTTGACAATCAAATTTGAAATAATGTTATACATCACAAGCAATGTGGGTTGTTTCACTGGATATATATATATATAGTTTCACTGGATATATTGCATGATTATGATTTACCGTATGTATGATTCAGTAGCTTTCCTAGATAAAAAGGAAAATGTATAACTAAGTTTTCTATGGACAAAATACACAAATTTAACAAGTCTATGATTTAAAATTTTGCTATAGTGGAATGCCTGGGTGGCTCAGCGGTTGAGTGTCTGCCTTTGGCTCAGGGCATGATCCCATGATACAGGATCAAGTCCCACATCAGGCTACCTTTATGGAGTCTGCTTCTCCCTCTGCCTGTGTCTCTACTTCTCTCTCTGTTTTTCTCTCATGAATAAATAAATATAATCTTTAAAAAAATAGATAAAATGTTGTTATAGTCCAAATAAGAAATACACATAGCACTGCACTGGTTTCTGTCTGAGAATCAGTCATTTACCTAGTGACGGAGCCTACTCAAGAGCCTAGATCTGCATCTCAATAAAGCTTTGTTAGTCACTTTGCCATAGACAGATTTAATAGAAGAGTTAAGGGGAGGACACATATTCTTGGCTAATTAAACTCAATATTTTAAAAATGTCAACACTCTATCAAGAGTTTTTTGAAATGAGATGTGCTGACTCAAAATTATATATGTTGAATTAAATGTGTAAGAAGAGCTAAGAAAATTCTCAAAAAGAGAATGAAGGGAGCTTAGCACTACCAGATACTAGCATGTATTACATAGTTATGGTAATTATAGAATGAGATACACATAAATCTCAAGAGACAGATTAATGGAACAGAATAGAGAAGCCAGAAATAGACCCAAGTACATATGGAAATTTAATATGCAATAAAGGTGAAATTGCAAATTGATAGATTAAAAAATTAAACATTAAAATGAAGCCATAAAAGCACGAGGAGAAAGTATGACATAGTTCAAAAAATAGTCTTGGTACAGGGAAGGACTTGGAAAACCTGACAAGGAATACAGAAACTACAGGAAATGAAACATGCATATTTGAATGGATACAATAATTTTTTTCTATAAGATAAAACATCAAAATAAACTATAATGTAAATAATGTACTGGCAATGAAATATGTGTGACATATGAAAAAGGGAATTTTTCAGTAATATATACAGAACAAATCAGTACGAAAAAGAACAACAATCTGATAGAAAATAGGTAAAAATCATGAAGGCACACTCCACAGAAAAGGATAAAAATGTCTTTTAAAGATGTGAGACAAGAAACTATCAAAATCCTAGAGAAGAACACAGGCTTTTGAACTTGGCCACAGCAACTTCTTGCAAGATACATCTGTGAAGGCAAGGGAAAGAAAAGCAAAAATGAACTCTTGGGACTTCATCAAGATAAAAAGCTTCTGCACAGCAAAAGAAACCGTCAACAAAAGTAAAGGACAACCTACAGAATGGGAGAAGATATTTGCAAATGACATATAGACAAAGGGCTAGTATCCAAGATCTATGCAGAACTTATTAAACTCAACACCCAAGAAACAAACAATCCAATCATGAAATGGGCAAAAGACATGAGCAGAAATTTAACCAAAGAAGGCATACACATGGTCAACAAGCACATGAGGAAATGCTCTCTCTGCATCACTTGCCATCAGGGAAGTATAAATCAAAACCACAATGGGATACCACCTCACACCAGTGAGAATGGGGAAAATTAACAAGACAAGAAACAACAAATGTTGGAGAGGATGTGGAAAAAGGGGAACCCTCTTGCTTTGTTGGTGGGAATGTGAACTGGTACAGCCACTCTGGAATACTGTGTGGAGGTTCCTCAAAGAGTTAAAAATAGAACTGCCCTATGACCCAGCAATTGCACTGCTGGGGATTTACATAAAGATACAGATGCAGTGAAAGACCAAGACAACTGCACCCCAATGTTTATAGCCACAATGTCCACAATAGCCAAACTATGGAAGGAGCCGTGGTGTCCATCGAAAGATGAATGGGTAAAGAAGATGTGGTCTATATATACAATGGAAGATTACTCAACCATTAGAAAGGATGAATAACCCCCATTTGTTTTGATGTGGATAGAGCTGGAGGGTATTTTTTTAATTTTTTTTTATTTATGATAGTCACAGAGAGAGAAAGAGAGAGAGGCAGAGACATAGGCAGAGGGAGAAGCAAGCTCCATGCACCGGGAGCCCAATGTGGGATTCGATCCCGGGTTTCCAGGATCGCGCCCTGGGCCAAAGGCAGGTGCCAAACCGCTGCGTCACCCAGGGATCCCGAGCTGGAGGGTATTACGCTGAGTGAAGTAAGTCGATAGGAGAAGGACAAACATTACATGGTTTCATCATACAGGAAATATAAAAAATAGTGAAGGGATTATAAGGGAAAGGAGCAAAAATGAGTGGGAAATATCAGAGAGGGAGACAAAACATGAGAGACTCCTAACTCTGGGAAAAGAACAAGGGGGAGTGGAAGGGGAGTTGGCCCGGGGTTAGGTTGAATGGGTAATGGGTACTGAGGGGGACACTTGATGGGATGAGCACTGGGTGTTATACTATATGTTGGCAAATCTAACTCCAATAAAAAATATACAAAAAAATTAAAAAGCTAAAACCATAAAACAATTAAAAAAGAAAATAAAGATGTGAAAATATGCTCAACTTCATTCATTACAAATAAATGCAAATTCAAACTTCCAAGAGAAACTTTCACCTTCAGATTATCATAGGAACAGTGTATGACACTCACATATGTCATAGAAGGATAAATTGGTATGAATTTTTTAAAAGTCATTTTACAATTTGTATCCTAATTTCAAAGGCAGATATCCTTTAAAACAGTAATTCTACTTTGAAGAATTTGTTCCTCATGCATATTTGTACATATATACACTAAGATATTCCTTGTATCATTATTTTTTAATAAAATAATTTTTTATTGGTGTTCAATTTACCAACATACAGAATAACAACCAGTGCTCATCTGGTCAAGTGTCCCCCTCAGTGCCCGTCACACACTCACCCCCACCCCCGCCCTCCTCCCCTTCCACCTTCCCTAGTTCCATTCCCAGAGTTAGGAGTCTTTATGTTCTGTCTCCCTTTCTGATATTTCCCACACAATTCTTCTCCCTTCCCTTATTTTCCTTTCACTATTATTTATATTCCCAAAATGAATGAGAACATACACTGTTTGCCCTTCTCCGAATTGACTTACTTCACTCAGCATAATACCCTCCAGTTCCAACCACGTTGAAGCAAATGGTGGGTATTTGTCGTTTCTAATGGCTGAGTAATATTCCATTGTATACATAAACCACATCTTCTTTATCCATTCATCTTTCGATGGACACTGAGGCTCCTTCCACAGTTTGGCTATTGTGGACATTGCTGCTAGAAACATCGGGGTGCAGGTGTCCTGGCATTTCATTGCATCTGAATCTTTGCGGTAAATCCCCAAGAGTGCAATTGCTGGGTCGTAGGGCAGGTCTATTTTTAACTCTTTGAGGAACCTCCACACAGTTTTCCAGAGTGGCTGCATCACTTCACATTCCCACCAACAGTGTAAGAGGGTTCCCTTTACTGCGCATCCTCTCCAACATTTGTAGTTTCCTGCTTGTTAATTTTCCCCATTTTCACTGGTGTGAGGTGGTATCTCATTGTGGTTTTGATTTGTATTTCCCTGATGGCAAGTGATGCAGAGCATTTTCTCATGTGCTTGTTGGCCATGTCTATGTCTTCCTCTGTGAGATTTCTGTTCATGTCTTTTGCCCATTTCGTGATTGGATTGTTTGTTTCTTTGGTGTTGAGTTGAATAAGTTCTTTATAGATCTTGGAAACTAGCCCTTTATCTGATAGGTCATTTGCAAATATCTTCTCCCATTCTGTAGGTGATCTTTTAGTTTTGTTGACTGTATCCTTTGCTGTGCAAAAGCTTCTTATCTTGATGAGGTCACAATAGTTCATTTTTGCTTTTGTTTCTTTTGCCTTCATGGATGTATCTTGCAAGAAGTTACTGTGGCCGAGTTAAAAAAGGGTGTTGCCTGTGTTCTCCTCTAGGATTTTGATGGAATCTTGTCTCACATTTAGATCTTTCATCCATTTTGAGTTTATCTTTGTGTATGGTGAAAGAGAGTGGTCTAGTTTCATTCTTCTGCATGTGGATGTCCAATTTTCACAGCACCATTTATTGAAGAGACTGTCTTTCTTCCAATGGATAGTCCTTCCTCCTTTATCAAATATTAGTTGACCATAAAGGTCAGGGTCCACTTCTGGGTTCTCAATTCTGTTCCATTGATCTGTGAGTCTTTTTTTGTGCCAGTACCACACTGTCTTGATGACCACAGCTTTGTAGTACAACTTGAAATTTGGCATTGTGATGCCCCCAGATATGGTTTTCTTTTTAAAATTCCCCTGGCTATTCAAGATCTTTTCTGATTCCACACAAATGTTAAAATAATTTGTTCTAACTCTCTGAAGAAAGTCCATGGTATTTTGATAGGGATTGCATTAAACGTGTAAATTGCCCTGGGTAACATTGACATTTCCACAATATTAATTCTGCCAATCCATGAGCATGGAATATTTTTCCATCTCTTTGTGTCTTCCTCAATTTCTTTCAGAAGTGTTCTGTAGTTTTTAGGGTATAGATCCTTTACCTCTTTGGTTAGGTTTATTCCTAGGTATCTTATGTTTTGGGTGCAATTGTAAATGGGATTGACTCCTTAATTTCTCTTTCTTCAGTCTCATTGTTAGTGTATAGAAATGCCATTGATTTCTGGGCATAGATTTTGTATCCTGCCATGCAAACAAATTGCTGTATGAGTTCTAGCAATCTTTGGGTGGAGGCTTTTGGGTTTTCTATGTAGAGTATCATGTCATCGGCGAAGAGGGAGAGTTTGACGTCTTCTTTGCCAATTTGAATGCCTTTAATGTCTTTTTGTTGTCTGATTGCTGAGACTAGGACTTCCAGTACTATGTTGAATAGCAGTGGTGAGAGTGGACATCCCTGTCTTGTTCCTGATCTTAGGGGAAAGGCTCCCAGTGCTACCCCATTGAGAATGATATTTGCTGTGGGCTGTTCGTAGATGGCTTTTAAGATGTCGAGGAATGTTCACTCTATCCCTACACTCTGAAGAGTTTTGATCAGGAATGGATGCTGTATTTTGTCAAATGCTTTCTCTGCATCTAGTGAGAGGATCATATGGTTCTTGGTTTTTCTCTTGCTGATATGATGAATCACATTGATTGTTTTACGAGTGTTGAACCAGCCTTGTGTCCCGGGGTAAATCCTACTTGGTCATGGTGAATAATTTTCTTAATGTGCTGTTGGATCCTATTGGCTAGTATCTTGTTGAGAATTTTTGCATCCATGTTCATCAGGGATATTGGTCTATAATTCTCCTTTTTGGTGGGGTCTTTGTCTGGTTTTGGAATTAAGGTGATGCTGGCCTCATAGAACGAATTTGGAAGTACTCCATCTCTTTCTATCTTTACAAACAGCTTTAGTAGAATAGGTACGATTTCTTCTTTAAACGTTTGATAGAATTCCCCTGGGAAGCCATCTGGCTCTGGACTTTTGTGCCTTGGGAGGTTTTTGATGACTGCTTCAATTTCCTCCCTGGTTATTGGCCCGTTCAGGTTTTCTCTTTCTTCCAATTCCAGTTTTGGTAGTTTGTGGCTTTCCAGGAATGCATCCATTTCTTATAGATTACCTAATTTATTGGCATATAGCTGTTCATAATATGTTTTTAAAATCGTTTGTATTTCCTTGGTGTTGGTAGTGATCTCTCCTTTCTCATTCATGATTTTATTAATTTGAGTCTCCTCTCTCTTCTTTTTATTAAGGCTGGCTAATGGTTTATCTATCTTATTATTTCTTTCAAAGAACCAACTTCTGGTTTTGTTGATCTGTTCCACAGTTCTTCTGGTCTCGATTTCATTGAGTTCTGCTCGAATTTTAATTAACTCTCTTCTTCTGCTGGGCGTGGGGTCCATCTGCTGTTTTTTCTCTAGCTCCTTTATGTGTAAGGTTAGCTTTTGTATTTGAGTTCTTTCCAGTTTTTGAATGGATGGTTGTATTGTGATGTATTTCCCCCTTAGGACTGCTTTTGCTGCAGCCCAAAGATTTTGAATGGTTGTGTCTTCATTCTCATTAGTTTCCATGAATCTTTTTAATTCTTACTTAATTTCCTGGTTGAACCTTTCATCTTTTAGCAGGATGGTCCTAAACCTCCACGTGTTTGAGGTCCTTCCAAACTTCTTGTTGTGATTTAGTTCTAATTTCAAGGCATTATGGTCTGAGAATATGCAGGGGACGATCCCAATCTTTGGTATCGGTTCAGACCCGATTTGTGATCCAGTATGTGGTCTATTCTGGAGAAAGTTCCATGTGCACTTGAGAGGAATGTGTATTCAGTTGAGTTTGGATGTAAAGTTCTGTAGATATCTGTGAAATCCATCTGGTCCAGGGTATCATTTAAAGCTCTCATTTCTTTGGAGATGTTGTGCTTAGAAGACCTATTGAGGGTAGAAAGAACTAGATTGAAGTCACCAAGTATAAGTGTATTATTATCTAAGTATTTATTCACTTTGGTTATTAATTGGTTTAAATATTTGGCAGCTCCCACATTCGGGGCATATCTATTGAGGATTGTTAAGTCCTCTTGTTTGATAGATCCTTTAAGTATGATATAGTGTCCCTCTTCATCTCTCACTACAGTCTTCGGGGTAAATTTTAGTTTATCTGATATAAGGATGGCTACCCATGCTTTCTTTTGAGGACCATTTGAATGGTAAATGGTCCTCCAACCTTTTATTTTCAGGTTGTAGGTGTCCTTCTGTCTAAAATGAGTCTCTTGTAGACAGCATATAGATGGGTCCTGGTTTTTGATCCAGTCTGATACCCTGCGCCTTTTGATGGGGTCATTAAGTCCGTTAACGTTCAGAGTTACTATTGACAGATATGAGTTTAGTGTCATCATGATATCTATTCAGTCTCTGTTTTTGTGGATTGTTGCATTGAACTTCTTAAAGGGGAATTTTAAGAGCCCCCCTTAAAATTTCTTGCAGAGCTGGTTTGGAGGTCACATATTCTTTCAGTTCCTGCCTGTCTTGGAAGCTCTTTATCTCTCTTTCCATTTTGAATGAGAGTCTTGCTGGATAAAGTATTCTTGTTTGCATGTTCTTCTCATTTAGGACCCTGAATATATCCTTCCAGCCCTTTCTGGCCTGCCATGTCTCTGTGGAGAGGTCTGCTTTTACCCTAATACTCCTCCCCATAAAAGTCAGGGATTTCTTGTCTCTTGCTGCTCTAAGGATCTTCTCTTTATCTTTGGAATTTGCAAGCTTCACTATTAAATGTCGACGTGTTGAACGGTTTTTATTGATTTTGGGGGGGATCTCTCTATTTCCTGGATCTGAATGCCTGTTTCCCTTCCCAGATTAGGAAAGTTTTCAGCTAGGATTTGTTCAAATACATATTCTGGCCCTCTATCCCTTTGGCACCCTCGGGAACCCCAATTAAACGTAGGTTTTTCCTCCTCAGGCCGTCGTTTATTTCCCTTAATCTGTCTTCATGGTCTTTTAATTGTCTCTTTTTTCCTCAGTTTCCCTCTTTGCTATCAACTTGTATTCTATGTCACTCACTCGTTCTTCCATCTCGCTAACTCTCGTCGTTAGGACTTCTAGTTTGGATTGCATCTCATTCAATTGATTTTGAATTTATGCCTGATTGGATCTAAATTCTGCAGTCATGAAGTCTCTTGAGTCCTTTATGCTTTTTTCTAGAGCCACCAGTAGCTGTATAATATGCTTCTGAATTGGCTTTCTGACATTGAATTGTAATCCAGATTTTGTAACTCTGTGGGTGAGAGGACTGTTTCTGATTCTTTCTTTTGAGGTGAGGTTTCCCTTATAGTCATTTTGCTCAGTGCAGAGTGGCCAAAAACAAGTTGTATTGGGAAAAGGATAAAAAGAGAGAAAGAAAAGGAAAGAAAAGAGAAAAAGAAAAAATGAAGAATAAAGGGAAAAAAGAGAAGAAAAAGAGAAAGAAAAAGAAAGAAAGGTGACAAAAAAGGGTGGGGGAAGCAATCAGAAATCAAAAAAAAAAAAAGAACACGGTGGAGTATCTTCTGATTCTGTGTACTTTAAGTCCCTTGACTTCCCCTGGAACTTGTCGGTCTAGCTGGTCTTCTCGGGGGAGGGGCCTGTTGTGCTGATTTTCAGGTGTTAGCACTTGGGGGAGCTGCTCTGCCCCCTGCCTGGTGCAGGGCTCAGTGGGGGTTGTTTACCCAGTGAGGCCGTAGGAGGAACAACCCCAGTGGCTGTGGCAGCTCTGGAAACCTGGATTCAGCCCACGCAGTAACTAAGGAGCTCTCAGTCTGCAGGATCTGGAGGCTCCGGGGCAGGGCCGCTGATCTGCTCAGCTCGGGGCAGGAGGTCCTTGCTGTCCTGGGCCCTCCTGGCCTCTGCCTGTTCCGGGGGGAGGCTGGATCCTGGGCTGTGTCCCAGTGCTCTGTGCTCCGGGGCCTGCGCTGTTGGACTTGCACTCCCGGCTGCACAGCCCCCTCCGTGGAGCCGCCGCCCGAGCCCCTCCGAGCTGCTCCTGGGTCCCGCCGTGCACGCTGCAGCCCTTAGGGAGCTTGGCGCACTCTCCCGGCGCGCAGGTGTCTGTTACTGTCCCAGGGAGCCTGAGGACATCCCCCGCCTTCCTGGGGTCCTGCTCTAACTCCCTGTGGGCGCCTTACCGCCCCGGGAATGTTGGTGCAGCTCCTGCTTCTCCGGGAAGGGGCTCTCCTGTCCTGGGGACACTCGCCCCGGCCTCAGCCCGGCTCCTCGGGGGCCCCTCCCCCTCAGATGTCTTTTGTTTCTTTATTTCTTTTTTTCTCCATCTTCCTACCTTGATAAAAGCGCGAACTCTTCACTGTAGCATTTGTGCTGTTCTCTCTTTAAATCTCAGGCCGAATTCGTAGATTTTCAGGATGATTTGAAGGTTATCTAGGTAATTTGGTGGGGACAGGTGATTTGGGGACCCTACTCTTCTGCCATCTTGCCCCTCCTCTCCTCCTTGTATCATTATTTAAAATAGAAAAAAAATTGGGCAGCCCCGGTGGCTCAGCAGTTTAGCACCACCATCATCCCGGGGCGTGATCCTAGAGACCCGGAATGGAGTCCCACGTCAGGCTTCCTCCATGGAGCTTGCTTCTCCCTCTGCCTGTGTCTCTGCCTCTCCCTCCCTCTGTGTCCCTTATGAATAAATAAATAAAATCTTTAAAAAAAAAAAGTAAAAATAAAATAGAAAAAAATTAAATGTTTTTATTAGAAAATTGTTTACTGAATTTTTGTGCATTCATATAATATGATACTATGACAATATCAGTAAAAAAACAAAGCATATCTGTCAGAACTGAAAGACAGAATTGCCAAGATGTAGTATTAGTGGAATAAAAGGAGTACAGAATAATATGTATATTACTCTTATGTCAGAGGAATATATGCACAGAAATATAAATGCAAGTATATGTATATAATACCCTTGAAAGGACTCAAGAAAGGAATGTGGAAGAGATCAGATAAGTAAAGGACAACATTTTGTTTGTTTGTTTTAAATATATACCTTTTATAGCATTTTATTGTTTAACTTAGGAGTGGCTGAAATCAATGACATGTAGATTATGAGGTTTTAGGGAATACTTCAGGAAAAGAAAAATGTGCTTACTGAGCGAGATACAGCTTATACAAATGTTGAAAATGCTTTCATATAATACTTTTAATCATATTTATTCATGATATTCCTACTAGATGGTAATATATTAGGGCTCTCCAGAGAAACAGAACTAATAGGATATATACAGATATACAGACAGATTTATTATGAGAGATCGGCTCACATGATTATGGAGGCTGAGAAGTCCCATGATTCGTCATCTGCAAGCTGGAGGCCCAGGAAAGTCAATGGTGCAGTTCCAATCCAATCCTAAAGGCCTGAAAACCAAGAGAGCCAATGATGTAAATCCAAATATGAGTCTGGAAGCCCAAGAACAGGGGGCTGATGGTGTAAGTCACAGTTTAAACCAGAAGGCCTGAGAAGCAGAAGCTCTAATTTCTGAGGACAAGAGATGGATGGTCCAGCTAAAGCAAAAGAAGAAATTCTCCCTTCTTCTACATTTTTGTTCTATTCAGGTCCTGAAAACATTGGATGATGCCCACTCTTATTGGTGAAAGTGATATTCTCGGTCTACAGATTGAAAGGCTAATTAGTTTCTTCTGGAGGCATCCTCACAGACATACCCCAAAATAATGTTTTACCCATTTTCTGGGCATTCCTTAGTCCATTCATACTGACACATAAAATGAACCATAACAGGTAGGAATCATCATTATTCATAGCTATCACTGTGGGTGAGTTCTGTGAGGCTGGAACTATGTTCTATCTTAATCTCCAATGAATTTGTTGAGATTAACACAATTCCTAACACATAGTAAGCACTTAATAAATATCTATGGAATGAATGTGTGAAAATTAAGTTAGTGTTATGCTTATGATATAACATAGTATGTACCTTTTCTTTTAAAGGCACCATTTTTGCTTTTAGTTTTATAAATAACTTTGTTTATATCTTTTTGCTTATATAACTTTGAGTTCACCTTTAATTAATGAGGGAACCTATCATGATATTCAGAAATCTAGGTATTTGTGATATAATCTTAATATGGATACCTTTTTCCAAACAAGGCTGTACTATAATGCTTGCAGATGATGGGACCAACTGAGATGCTTGTTTAAAATGTAGATTGTTAAGCTCCACTCCCAGAGATTCTTATTTAGTAGGTCTGATTTGATGTTTAGTAAGATTTAAAAATCTTCTTGAGTAATTATAATAGTCATTAAAATTGGGAACCACTGGTTCTCAATTATTTTTTTTATCCTTAGATATCTGATGGAAAAGATTTATAACAAAACAACATATTTAGTGTATTCTTTAAAAAAACTAACAAGTATTCCTAATGTGCTTACTTGTACCACTCACAGAACAAAGTACTTTACAAACTCTTTTAACCCCATAACAATGCTTTAAGGTAGGCACTGTGTATCTTTCCATTGTATAGATGAGGAAACTGAGACATAGACATGGTTTCTAAAGAACTAGAAAAACTTGCCCAAGTTCACATAGCTAGTAAGCAAGGTCTAGAAAACCCCAGAGTCTGCATTTACTGTTTTCTTCTACAAATTTTGTTTTATAATATTTAAATTGTTCCAATATTGTTAGACCCTCTAATATAATACTGGGTGACACTTGGATCACACACATACAGAAAAACAACAAAAACAAAAAATGAAAACTGGTATTGAAATAAATACTGGATGCTCCAGAATTTTCACCCAGAAATTTCTGTTTTTTTTTAAAAAAGGATTATTTATTCATGAGAGACAGAGAGAGAGAGAGAGAGGCAGAGAGACAGGCAGAGGGAGAGGCAGAGGGAGAAGCAGGCTCTATGCAGGAAGCCAGATGTGGGACTCGATCCCGGGACTCCAGGATCATGCCCTGAGCCAAAGGCAGAGGCTCAACTGCTGAGCCACCCAGGCGGCCCCACCCAGAAATTTCTTAAATTCCATAGTTGGTTTTCCTCTTTTCAAATATGACATTTCTTAATTTAGCAACACAGATTTTTAATTTTTTAAAAAAAGTTTTAAGTTAAAAAAAAAGGTGGGGGGCAGCCCTGGTGGCGTAGCGGTTTAGCGCCGCCTGCAGCCCAGGGTGTGATCCTGGAGACCGGGGATCGAGTCCCACGTAGGGCTCCCTGCATGGAGCCTGCTTCTCCCTCTGCCTGTGTCTCTGCCTCTCTCTCTCTGTGTATCTCTCATGAACAAATAAATAAAATCTTTAAAAAAAAGTTTTAAGTTTTGATTACTTAACGTACAGTGTAATATTAGTTTCAGCATACAATATAGTGATCCAATACTTCCATACCACACCCGGTGGTCATCACAATAAGTGCACTCCTTAATCTTCATCACCTATTTAATCCAAACTCCACCCACATCCCTTCTGGTAACCATCAGTTTCTGACTTATTTCACTTAGCATAATACTAGCTCCATCCATATTGTTCCAAATAGCAAGATCCATTTTTTATGGCTGAATAATATTCCATTGTATTTATATGCCACTTCTTTATCCATTCATTAGTCAATGGACACTTGGGCTGTTTTCATAATTTGGATAATACAGATGATGGTTCTATAAACAGCAGGGTGCATATATCCCTTTGAATTAGCATTTTTTATATTATTTGGCTACATACCTAGGAGTGCAATTGCTGGATTGTAAGGTAGTTCTATTTTTAACTTGCTAGGGAACCTCCATACTATCTATCTTACAGTGGGGCTGCATCACTTTACATTCCCACTGACAGTGCAAGCGTGTTCCTCTTTCTCCACATCTTCATCAACACCTGAACTTTCTTGTGTTGTTGATTTTAGCCATTCTGACACATGAGAGGTGATATCTAATTGCAATTTTGACTTGCATTTCCATGAGAATAAGTGATCTGGAGCATCTCTTCATGTGTATGTTGGTCATTTGGATGTCTTCTTTGGGGAAATGTCTATTCAGTCTTCTTCCTATTTTTAACTGGACTATTTGTTTTTTGGGTGTTGTTTGACAATTTTTAAAATATATTTTGGAGACTAACCCTTTATCATATGTCATTCGCAAATATATTGTCTCATTCTGAATACTGCCATTTAGTTTTGTTAATCATTTCCTTTGCTGTGAATAAGCTTTTTATTTGATGAAATCTCAATAGTTTATTTTTGCCTCAGGGGATATATCTAGAAAGGAGTTGCCTTGCCCAGTGTCAAAGAGGTTACTGCCTGTATTCTCTGCTAGAATTTTAATGATTTCTTGTCTCACATTTAGGTCTTTCATCCACTTTGAATTTATTTTTGTGTATGGTTTAAGAAAGTAGGCCAGTATCATTCTTTTGCATGTTACTGTCCAGTTAGCACAACATCCTTTGTTGAAGAGACTTTTTTTCATTGAATATTCTTTCCTACTTTGTGGAATATTAATTGACTATGTAGTTGTAGGCTCATTTCTGGATTTTCTATTCTGTTCCAGTGATCTATCGGTCTGTTTTTGTGCCACTACCATACTGTTTTGATCAATACAGCTATGTAATATAACTAGAAGTCCAGAATTGTGATGCCTCCAGGCTTTGTGTTTTGTTTTGTTTTTCAAGGTTGCTTTTGCATTTCAGGGCCTTTTGTGGTTCCTAACAAGTTTTAGGAAACTTTGTTCTAGTTCCATGAAAAATACTGTTGATATTTTGATTAGGATTGCATTAGATGCATATATTACTCTGAATAGTATAGACATTTTAATGATATTCATTCTTCCAATCCATAAGCATAGACTGTCATTTCATTTCTTTATGACATCTTCAAATTCATTAGTGTTTTATAGTCTTCAGAGCACAGGTCTTTCATTTCATTGGTTAGGTTTATTCCTAGGTACCATATGGTTTTTGGTGCAATTGTAAATGGAATTAATTCCTTAATTTCTCTTTCTGCTGCTTCATTATTGGCACATAGTAATGCAAAAGATTTCTGTATGTTGATTTTGTATCATGTGATTTTACCGAATTCAGTTATCAGTTCTTTCAGTTTATTGGTAGTCTTTTGGGTTTTCTATCTAGAATATCATGTCATCTGCAAATAGTGAAAGTTTGACTTTCTTCCTTGCCTATTTGGATGTCTTTCATTTCTTTTTATTGTCTGATTGGTGGTGTGAGGACTTTCAGGACTATGTGAAATAACAGCAGTGAGAGTGGATATCTCTGTCTTAGAGGAAAATATCTCAATTTTCCCCTTCTTGAGGATAATATTAGCTGTAGGTTTTTCCTATATGGCCTTTATTATGTTGAGGTATGTTCCTTTTAAGCCTGCTTTGAGGGTTTCTATAATGAATGGATGTTGTACATTGTCAAATGTGTTTTTTTTTAATCATTGAGAGGATTATATGGTTCTTATCCTTTCTTTTGTTAATGTGGTGTATCACACTGATTAATTTGTGAATATTGAACCTCCCTTGCAACTCAGGAATAAATCCTACTTGACTGTGATGAATGTTTTTTACTGTGTTGATGGATTCAGTATGTTGGTATTTTATTGAGAACTTCTGTATCCATGTTCATCAGGAATATTGGCCTATGTTCTCCTTTTTTTAGTGGAGTCTTTATCTTGTTTTGGTATCGGGGTAATACTAACTTCATAGAATGACTTGTATATTTTCTTTCGTTTTCTATTTTTTGTAATAGTTCGAGAATAAGTATTAATTCTTCTATAAATGTTTGGTAGAATTCCCCTGGGAAGCCATGTGCCCATGGACTTCTGTCATTTGGGGAGTGTTTAAATTACTGATTCAATTTCTTTGCTGGTTATTGGTCTGTTCAAGTTTTCTGTTTTTTCCTGTCTCAGTTTTTGTAGTTTATATATTTCTAGGAATTAATCCATCTCTTCCAGGTTGTCCCATTTATTGGCAGATACTTTTTCATAATATTCATATAATTATTTGTATTTCTGTGGTATTGATTGTTATTTATCCTCTCTCATTTGTGGTTTCATTTATTTGGATCCTTTCTGTCTTCTTTTTGATAAATCTACTTAGGGCTGAATCAGTTTTATTAATTTTTTCAAAGAAGCAGGTCCTGATTTCTTTGATCCGTTCTATTGTTTTTGTTTGTTTGTTTTGATATTACTTCTTTCTGTTCTAATCTTTACTATTTCTCTGCTTGGCTTTAGGCTTTGTTTGTTGTTCTTTTTCTAGCTCCTTCTGGTATAAAGTTAGGTTGTTTATTTTTAATTTTTCATGCCTCTTAGCGTAGGTCTATGTGGTTATATACTTCTCTTAATGCTGCTTTTGCTTCATCCCCAAATTTTTGGACCATCATGTTTTCATTTTCTTTTGTTTCCTTGTATTTTTTATTTCTTCTTTAATTTCCTGGGTGACCCATTTATTGTTTAGTAACATGTTATTTAACCTCCCTGAATTTATGGTCTTACCAAATTTTTTCTTGTGGTTGACTCCTAGTTTCATAGTGCTGTCATCAGAAAAAGTACATGGTATGATTTCCATCATTTTGGATTTGATGAGGCCTGATTTGTGAAATAATATGTGATCTATAGTGGAGAATGTTCCATGTGCACTTGAACAGCATGTGCATTCTGCTGTTTTTGGGTGGAATATTCTGAATATATCTGTTACAACTATTTGGTCCAATGTGTCATTCAAAGTGATTTTTCATTGCTAATTTTCTGCTTAAATTATCTGTCCATTGCTGTAAGTGGGTTGTTAATGTCTCCTACCATTATTGTATTATTATCAATGAGTTCCTTTATGTTGCTTTTTGGTTTATGTATTTGGATGCTCTCAGGTCGAGGACATAAATATTTATAATTGTTAGATCTTCTTGTTGGATACACCCCTTTATTATATTATAGTGCTCTTTTTCACTTCTTGTTATAGTCTTTGATTTAAAATCTAGTTTGTCTGATAAAATATTGCTACCTTGGCTTTCTTTTGACATCCATTTGTTTGATGAATGTTTCTCCATCCCCAAACTTTCAATCTATAGATGTGTTTAGGTAAAGTTTGTCTCTTGTAGGCAGCACAGAGATGGGTCTTATTTTTTATCCATTCTGTCACTCTGTCTTTTGATTAGAGTATTCAACCCATTTGTATTCAGAGTAATTATTGATAGATATGAATTTAGTGCCATCTTTTACTTCTTTTGTCATTGTTTCTGGAGATTTTCTCTGATCCTTTCTTGCCTTTGTCACTTTTACACTTTCTTTTGCATTCAAAAAGTCCTCTTTAATATTTCATGTATGGCTGGGTTAGTGCTCAGGAACTCGTTTAGTTTTTGTTTGTCTGGGAAACTCTTTATCTTTTTTTTTTTTTATTTTCAATGATAGTCCTGCTGGATAGAGTATTATTGGCTGCAGATTTTCCCATTCAGCACTTGGAATATATCATGCCACTCTCTCTTGGCTTGCCACATTTCTGTGACAGATTTGCAGCTCCCTTATTATGGGTTTTCCCTTCTAAGTTAAGGATTTGTTTTGTTTTGCTGCTTTCAAGATTTGTTCTTTATCATTTTATTTTATAAATTTAATTACAATATGTCTTGGTGTTGACCTGCTTTTATTGATTTTGATGGGGGTTCTCTGTGTCTCTTGGATCTGGATATCTGTTTCCTTCCCCAGATTAGGGAAGCTTTCAGCTGTTATTTCTTCAAATACGTTTTTTTTTCCCTTTGGTCTCTCTTCTCCTTCTGAGCACTCCTATAATATGAATGCTATTATGTTTGATGGAGCCACTTAATTCCCTAAGTCTATTATCATATTCTATCATTCTTCTTTCTGTCTTTTGTTTAGCTTTATTATTTTCCTTTCTTTTTGTCTTCTAGGTCACTTATTCTTCCCCGTTTCTTCCAGCTTTCCGTTCATTGCATCAATCCTGTTTCCTCTCTCATTTATAACATTATTTCTGATTGATTTTCTCTTGTCTTTTATGTCTGTGGTAAGATATCCCTGATGTTTTTTTCTATCCTTTTCTCAAGCCCAGTGAACAACCTTATGACTGTTGCTTTAAATTCTCCATCAGGCATGTTACTTACATCTGTTTCACTTAGATCTCTCGTGGTGGCTTCATTGTGTTTTTTCATTTGGGATGATACCTACATCTTGGAATTTTGTCTAAGTCTCTATTTCTCTGTGTTAGAGAATCCTGTTATGTTTCCTGTACCTGAAAGTAATAGCTTTATGAAGATGAAGTCATGTAGTGCTGAGGGCTAGACTTTTTAGGGACTATCTCTGATGTCTGCTGTGTGTGCTCTGCTGTTGTGTTTTGGCTGTTCTATCCTTCAGGTCAGTCATCTGAAGAGGATCCACTTGCTTCCTCTTGGCAGTGTTTGGTTCTTGGCCAGAATGTGGCTAGTTTTAACTTGGTGTACTCTGATTTGCTTGTAAATCAGTCATGATACTACTTCCACTTAAACTAAAGCCAGCAGAACTCTCTGGTTGGCAGAGATTTCTGCTGGTCTTCTAGGGGAGATACCCATTACATTGGAACTGAGACAAGCTTGACTGAGTAGGGCAGGCTCACCAGAGTGCAGGGTATAGAGCTTAGTATATCAAGTTAGACAGCCAATGTAAGTGCTGTGTTGTTTCCCACAGGTGGTTTTGTGTTTATGCTGCAGGTCAGAGGAGAGAAATGGCACCAGCCAACTCTTTAGTCTTTGGAGAGTTGTCTTCATAAATGCTGCCTTCAAGGAAGCACTCTGATAAGAGTGAATAATCTTCCATCTGTTGTGCCCCAAGCATTCTTCAGATTGATATTCTCATGCTGTTTTCCCCAGAATTGTTTGCTTACCTTCTCTCCAGGAGCAAAGCAGTGCTTTGATGTCCTTAAAAGTCCAGGTTTTAAGCCCTGCTGGTTGCAAGAATTCAGGAAAATCAACTCCTCTCATTTTCCAAGCCGATGTATTTGGGGAAATGTTCTTGTGTGTTCCTCTGTGTGTATTCTACTCTCTTTTGCCTTTTCCTGGGACCACTGCTTCCTCCACTTCACAGCATCCACAATCTGTTTCTCTCCTAAACTCCAACTCCACACAATCTACCTTCTTCCATATGGCCTCTTCTTTTCCTTTAGTTGTGGAGTTTGTTTTGTCAGTCTTCAAGTTGGTTTCTAGGGTATTTAGAATGATTTTATAGTTATCTAGTTGTGTTCCTGGGATGAGACGAGCCTAGGGTCCTGCTACTCCACTGCCATCTTCCCCTTCCTACAAGCCTACAGATTTTTGTTTTAAATTGAAGTATAGTTTATACACAATGTTACATTAATGTCAGGTGTACAACACAGTAAGTCAATAATTCTGTACGTTATGCTATGCTCACCACAACTATAGCTATCATCTGTCTCCATACAACACTATTATAATATCATTGATTATATTCCCTATGCTGTGCCTTTTATTCCCATGACTTATTCATTCCATAACTGAAGACTTTATCTCACTATGCCCGTCACCCATTTCAGCTTAACAGATTTTATTCAGACGTAGTAATTCTGGAGATTTGGATGGGAGATTTGAGCAATATATATCCAAATAAAAGGGGGGGGAAAGCTACTTTTTTATCTATTCAAATTGATTCTGGACATATTTTCAGGGCCTATATTTGGAGGTCTAGGATTGTAGCTTTAAAATATATATTTTAATTGAAGTTCAATTTGTCAGCCTATAGTATAACACCTAATACTAATACTCATCCCATCAAGTGCCCCCTCAGTGCCCATCACCCAGTCACTCCATTCCCCCCCCGCCACCTCTCCTTTGACTACCCCTTATTCATTTCCCAGAGTCAGGAGTCTCTCATGTTTTGTCACCCTAATTTTTCCCACTCATTTCCCCCTCCTCTCCCATATAATACTTCTTATCTTAGTGTTTGTCTGTGTTGCAGTGACTCAGTTCACTGAGATGCAATGAACTCTGGAGTTTTAATGCTGTTTTGCTGCTGCTGTCATGCCTGATGATATAACAATTGATCATCCAACACAAAGAATAAGAAGGCCTTGCACCTATAGAGTTCAAAACAACTACCATCAAAAACATACTACAGCATCAAAACTCATCAAATAGTGTTAGAGATCTGGATTGATCAAGTCCCCAGAAGATAATGGTCTATCTTTCACCTTAGGTAGAAGAATGACCAGAAGGTGTATGTGGAAGGGGGTGGCATTAAAATGAAAAATAGTATTGCTGACAGTTAGGCAGTGAGAGGGAACTGAGAAATAAAAGAGAAACCACTCCTGAAAAAACACACATTGACTCAAAAAACTGTGCCAAACCAAATCAAAATCACAAACTAGTGGAGTTTTAACACCAGCTCCTTCAGACCCATATTTTCTAAGACAGCAGATAAATTGATTTAACATGAAGAACTGTAATTATGCACAGATGTGTGTGTTCTAGATAAGTTTGCTGTTTCAAGTACTTCTCAGTTTACAGATTTGGTCCAATTCCTGCCAAGACCACCCTATTACTAACTTCAGCCTTCAAAATCCCCTAAGTCATCTTCCATAACTCCCTCCTTTATAGAGACACCCAATGTCCTCCTGGTGTGCATTTTCCCGTCTTGCAGCAAACCCAATAAACCTAATTTAGGCCACTGTTGTGTTCTTGGTAGTCTTTGGCTATCTTTAACAACTTCGTTAACAAAAAATAAGAAGTCCTCTAACAGAGGAGTCTCCCAGTCATTCTCTTCAATTATGTGTAAAGGCTGCAGAGAGGAATTTACTTATTATCTGAGTGCATTATGTACTCTCATATTGACTATTGTACTATTCTATGTTGCTGATTTCATTGCTAAATTGATGATTATATGTTTGTGTACATGATCCAAATTAACATAGTTAATACATCTTTTATGAGAATGTGAATTTGGCCACATTCAATAACATTATTAGTATATGAATATTGAATCAGATACTCTGTACTCAACAGTGACTCATGCATCATTTTTCAGAAGCAGTTTAAGTATTTAGAGATCTATAACTGTGCAGTGCCTTGCATGAGAAATGGGCACTATCTTCCCTTACCTCACTAGATAGCCACTGATAGAGAACTTTAGTATCCAGCACTGTCACTTTGACATCTCCCTTCAGAACCAAATTTACATTAAAAAATAAAAATGCAATAAATAATTTTTTAAGTTATGTAACATAGTCTCTGTCTCTGTTTCTGTCTCTATCTCTCCATACACATAAAAATTCTCTTTTTATACACAGACATTTTTTCTCTCTAGAAAAGTAACCCCATTTAGTATATATTTTCTAGCTTGGTGGACTAATGAGAAGTGACTTTTTAATTATGTATCTCCCATAAGCAAGTAGCTATGATGGGCTTCTTAATTTATTTTGATAGAATCATGGAATACTTGAACTAAAAGTGATACTAGTGATTATATTATTCAAGGTTCTCCTAAGAAATGGAACCAATAAGATACAAACACACATGCATATATGGGTATATGTGTGTGTGTTTATATTGAATATATGTAGGATATCTATATACAAAGAGAAACAGAACAAATAAGATACATCATATATATGTTCAGATTATATATGTATATATACATATAGATGTATGTGATACATATGATATATACACATATATGTTTATATACATGATATATGATATATGTAGGATATAGGATATATATATATATAGGATAGAGAAGGAAGGAAGGCGAGCACTTTATTTAAATGATTTCTCTAAAAGAAATTGGCTCATGTGATTGTAGGGTTTTGCACATCCAAACTCTGTAAGTCAGGCCTGAGTTTAAAAATTCAGGCTGAAGTTGATGCTGCAGTCTTGAAGGAGAATTTCTTCTTCTCTGAGAAATCTAGCTTTTATTTTTAAGGACTTCAACTGATTTAGATGAGGCCTACTTACATTATTGAGGATAATTTTTTATTTAAAATCAATTAATTATAAATGTTAGCCACATCTACAAAAAAAATTCAGAGCAACATTGAGACTAATTTTTTATTAAATAGGTACTATAGCCTAGGTAAGTTGACACATCAAACTAACCACCATAGTGATCACTAAACTCAACTAATTTTATACCTGAGAAACCTGAGGCCTGCAGAGAGAAGGAAGATGTGTAATCATATAGCTAATAAGGTTATGGGCATACTAGAATAAGTATTCAAATCTATTTATAGCAGATTTAGAGTTCTTACCAATCACAAACTTTAGTGTGTACCATTATTTTTGTGGACAGATTATAATAGTTCCTAAGTACTTGTCAATCACGGAATATTTTTATGTTTGTGATTAACCTGGGAAGATTATCCTCAGTGTGTTAAGGACAACTTATTAAAGGCTATATTACATGGATCAACTAAATACTGTTATCAGTCTTAAGTGCCAGACTAAAATGTTTGAACATATGGAAATATTATTGAGCTGTTTTATAAATTGAGTGACTAAAGACCACTAAGTTACTTTTGTTTTACCTGCAATTTGTAATTCCATTTTAATAAAAATATCTATTAGTTTAAATACAAAATAAATTCACATTTTCTTACCTCACAAATTCAGTACTATTAAGATGTGTTTTTTGTAAGAATTTGCATTTTTCTCCACTAGGAATACCTAAAGGCTTCCAGTGAGATGCTGTCATTAATCAGTTTCTAAACAATGCTAGCAAATTCAGTGGAAAATATTTTTTATGATAAGAAGTAGGATTTATAATTAAATAATTTGAGTTTGTTACATAATTGAAGACATGGTGCAGTGAGACTCTCAATATTCACCTTTTTTAAACTAGAATCTCTGTAGATGAACTTGCTTCTGCATAAACAAGATAAAATGACATGATCTTTCAGGTCACAGAAGAAATGCAAACATTTTATTAGTGGCTTCACCTTTTATTTAGGAACGGAAGTCTTTAGTTCCCCAAAAATGCTCAGTAAAAATACCAGTAGCAAGTCAAAAAATTATTTGATGTACAACAAAGCAAAAAGTAAAGGAGAAACATGCCAATTTTTAAAAGAATAAGCAAAGGATATGAGCAGGGAAATTCCAAACGATATATATGAACTCCCAAAAGGATAGAAAAAAAGTATTAAATATATTAGTAATCAATACATGAAAATTAAAATAAGAAAATATATTTTTGCCTACTAAATTGCCAAATATTTTAAATAATAATTTTAGAATTGGTGGGATATACACTTTCTATACTACTGGTGTTAGTAGATATTGGCCATTTCTTTCTGTAGATCAATTTGGTAAACTAATGAAAAGTTTTGGAGAGAAAAGCATCCCCTTTATCCCAATAATTCAATTCCTAGGAATTTATCTTAAGGATATTATTGAATAAATGAGCAAAGATGAACTTGCTTCTGGATAAACAAGATAAAATGACATGATCTTTCAGGTCACAGAAGAAATGCAAACATTTTATTAGTGGCTTCACCTTTTGGCCAATTTAAATATCTTTGGGATTTCTGTCTATGTAGAAGGATGTTCGTATTTATAATAATTATAAATTCACATAAAATGTAAGTAAGTTGCTCAATAAGGTAGGTTTATTAATGCAACAGAATACTATGCACCCTTTAAAAGTTGTATATGAATATTAAACAATTAAAAGTCAGGTTAAAAATACATGCATAGGGATCCCTGGATGGTTCAGCGGTTTAGCCCCTGCCTTTGGCCTGGGGCGTGATCCTGGAGACCTGGGATCGAGTCCCACATTGGGCTCCCTCCATGGAGCCTGCTTCTCCCTCTGCCTATGTCTCTGCCGCCCCCCGCCCCGTGTCTGTTATGAATTAATAAATAAAATCTTTTAAAAAATACATGCATAGCACACAAAATATAATTCTATTTTTCAAAGTATAAATGTATACGTTGAAAATGCTTATAAAATATACACAGCAATGGGTAGCACTTAATATATTTGGGTAGGAGGATTATTGTTACTGTTTTCTTCTTGGCTTACCTTCATTTTACATAATTTTTAATAAGTTATAAGAACACAAGTTTTCTTGTTATGAGAAAATAATGAGAGTTATGTTTTTTAAATGTACTTAAGAAAAAAAAAGATATTACTAGGCAGTACATAATTACTTTTCAAGCCGGAGACATACCACTATGGGTTGAGTTATGCTCCCCCTGCCCCCACCAAATTCATATGTTGAAGTCTTAATTCCCAATGTGACTGTACTTGGAGATGGGACTTTTAGGAGATGATTAAGATTAAATGAAATCATAATAGTGGGATTCTAATCCCATGGGACTGGTGGCCTTATAAGAAGAGGAAGAGATCTCTCTCTCTCTCATCACGTGCTCTCATGGATGAAAGGCTATATATGAGCACACAATGAGAAGGTAGCCATCTGCAAATATGAAAGACATCTCACCAGAATCCAATCACACTGGCACCCTGATCTTGGACTTCTAGAGTCTAGATGTGTGAGAAAATAAATGTCTGTTGTTATCCAACCTATGATATTTTGTTATGGCAGCCTGAACAGACTAAGGCACGTGATTGTTTAGTCATTTAAGGTGCTTTTAAACATTCATAAATTTTACCCTGCCTAGTCCCAAAGATATTTAAATTGGCCAAAATAAGGCTATAATTAATAAGTTCTGTTAAGTCAGGGGAAAGAAATTAATCCATCCCTTGAAGAGTACATAGTGTTTGAAAGAGATGTGAGATGGTCTGAAGATAATGGTGGAACAGTATAAGCAATGCCATAAAGATGGGACACTGTGAAGTATAATCGAGGGATAAGAAATAGACCTATCAATGTAAGTATATAAATGAAAGAAGACCAGAAGATGATAGGCTCTTATCTCTCATGAAATACTTCTTTAAAATTGTTAGTAAACATTCACACTGAACAAAAATAAGCTACCAAGTGTAATAATGTTTTTTGAAATTTTATTAAACTGCATTTTGTTTTAAGGTATATTATCAATTTCAAAAATTGTACTATTATAATTCTGGACTTGTACTACTTTTGGAAGCACTCACTTACATGACTTTTGAAGAAATGAAATTGTTGAGCAGGATTGGCAAAGTACCAATTTGCCCAATTACTCAGAGAAATGGTAACTCCTATCCTAAGGAAGGGCTAAGAGACTCATGGTCATTAGGCCAGAAAGTAAGCTTCTGATTATGTAAGTATTTGGAAGTCTCTGTTACTGTTTTATATTTTCACTTCATTTTTAAAGATAGCCAATTATATGGTACCTAAAACACATGACAAAAGGAAAAAGACAGAAGTGCAAAAGAAATAGTAGGAGAACAGGGGATGCAGAATATCCATTCATATATTAAATGTCCTCTATGGCCTGTGTATAGGATCATTTCCATCCCATCAGCAATTACTCAGTAAATTAAAAACAATCATGTAATTATTAAAGAAGACCCGTGTTTCTTTCTCTTTTTTTGTATATATATTTTTATTGGAGTTTGATTTACCAACATATAGCATAACACCCAGTGTTCATGTTCATCCCATCAAGTGCCCCCCTCAGTGCCTGTCACCCAGTCACCCCAACACCCTGCACATCTTCCTTTCCACCACCCCTTGTTCTTTTCCCAGAGTTAGGTGTCTCTCATGTTCTGGAAGACCCATGTTTCTAAAAAAGAATTAGACATATAAATTGAGGTCAGTGATAAAGGAAACATCAATAGTAATGTTGAGAAAGTGTTAAACTTTGGTGTTTTATGATGCTTCTGGTATATAGAATGGTAACTACAAGATTGCTTTTGAGATATTGTCTGTTTTAGAAAAGTACAAGTCAAAAATCCTCAACTTTCCTTTCTAAAAAATACTTCAGCTTAATTTTTAAGGGCCATCAATATGACTTAAAACCAATGTTTAGGAGGATGGATGGGGAAATGACTGGACTTGTTTTCCATTAGTGATCAACTAAACACATTTATTATTTGTTCATTCGACAAGCATTTAAGAAATGCTTACTATGGTCCAAGTGCAGTGGCACTAGAGGTATAAAATTATATGTTTTCTGACCTAGAGATGAAAAAGCCTAGATAGAGAATTGGTCTTCCAAGTGAAATGCATAACAGGTTAGAGGGGAGGTGTTAGCAATCCAAGGGGAGTTGTTAGGATTAGTGAAGTATTTATAAAAGTATTATCAATTAGGTATTTGTGCAGAAACTTTAAAAATTGTCTTTAAAATTTTTAAAAGCATGTTACTGAGATGGGACTTACCCTCATTTTATAGGAAACTTAAGTTGCTTAAACTTAAGCAAATGATTAGTGCTAAATAAGTTATTTGCCTAACATCACAGAGCTTGTATATAGTCAGCCATGAATTTGAATCATGTCTCTTTAATTCGAAAATCTGTTATTTCTTACTATATCACACACTATCCCTTCAAGCTATTTACAGTCAAGCTATGCAATTATCTTGTTTCTGGTTTACTATCCCCCTCCCCAGCATGCAAATTCAAGACTAAGAATCTGTCTTACTCATTGCTATATCTCCAGTGTCTAGATAAGTATATGACATATAATTGGTGCTAATTAACATTTATTGAATTAATGTAATATATACATAAAAAATTATCTAATTGAGGTGTGGGTGGATCAGTTGGTTAAGCATCTGGCTCCTGATTTCAGCTCAGGTCATGATCTCAGGGTTATCAGATCGAGCCCTGTGTCAGGCTCCAAGCACAGTGTGGAGCCAGCTTAAAATTCTCTCTCTTCCTCTCCTGCTGCCCCTATCTACCCTCTAAAAATTAAAAAAAATATTTTATTATCATCATTATTATAAGATAATTCAAGGAAGGGTAGGTCCATTCCAGTAAGGGCCATGCAAAGCTATCCATTATTAGGCTGTAGGGGGAAAAATGACTGTTAGAATTTCTATTCATATTTCATTTATCTTTTTTAATTTCTATTTTTGTACTTTATATATACATAAAATATTGGTACAATAGTATAATATACAATTTATATATTTGGGGTATACGATTAAAACTTGTTACTGGTAAGTGTGTGTTAACAAAAATGTTTAGAGAACACTGATTCAAAGAGAGAAGTAGACATGTAACTAAATACCTAACACTTATTATTCCATACACTGTGAATTATGTGTCTATAAAAATTATTTTATTTTTATTTATTTATTCTGTAAATATTTTATTTATTCATTCATGAGAATTAATAGGCATTCTATCACAGGCAGAGGGCAAAGCAGGCTTCATGCCCGGAGCCCAATGTGGGACTCCATCCCAGGTCTCCAGGATCAGGCCCTGGGCTGAAGGTAGTGCTAAACCCCTGAGCCACTCAGGCTGCCCAAAAATTGTTTAAGGTGCAATAGTGAGGGAATGACTACTTTTTCCTATTTTTTTTTGTGGTGATGGTGGTGGGGCAAACATTAATAGTGGAACAGGTGGCTAGAAAAGATTTCCCAGAGGAAGTGATGTTTTAAAATGGAATTCTATAGGATGGACTAATGTGTTGGGGATTTTTATAAACAGAGAAAATAACACTTGCAAAAGCATAGAGATGTGAAAATTCTTGAATATTCTACTGCAGCAGAGTCAGAAGCAGTAGTCTAGGAAGCTAGAAAGTTGGCACCTACTTCATGCCAAGGACTTTAGACTTCATCTTGAAGCTCATGGAAGTGAAATAAGTTTCAAAGTAGCAAATGATTAGTGCTGAAGTGGTCACCATATCTTAGAGAGTCTCTTGGAATCACAGTTCAGGAGTTTGGACTTCATGCTTTCAGAAAAGAGGAGCCATTGAAGAATTTTAACCTAGAAAGCAACATGATACATTTGCGTTTTAGGTAATAGGTCATTCTGTCAACCTAGTAAAGGATTGTTAGCAAGAAGGAAAGCTGGAGACAAAACCAATCTCAAGTGATTTCAGCTACTGAGTTAAAAAAAAAGGGCTCGTAATCAGAAAATTTTTAAGGATAACTTCAAAATGGCTCCTTGAAACAGATAAATCAAATGTCCTTTTTCTGTATTATTACCTATTATGTACATCCAACAAATATTTTCCCATAATTGCCAATCCAGCCTCAATTCTTTCTTTTTTGTTGCCCATTAAATAGGGGGAATCTCTTGGTTTACTGTGTTTTCTAAGTCACTTTCTCATGCACTCAAATTGATAAGCCAACTTCCCACTATGCTATTTGAAATTAATGCCCTACTTAAATTATCTTCTGTTCCATGACCAGTCTATTCTATGACCCTGCAGAAAACAATATTATCTCTATCATAGTGTCTAAAAGGCCCTATGTACATTTACCATGAAACACAATAATTATGATTATAAGTTTTTATTAGGCTGAAGCAGGGAAGATAAGTGAGACAGGACCCATGAAATTCTCCAGTGCCAGTTTGATATGTTGCCTCTGTCTGTTTTGGGTCATTGTCATGCAGAAAGGTGTGAATGTATAATTAAAAGATTGACATAATAAAACAAATTAGCAAGAAATTGTGCAAGAAGGAATGATTTTTTAAATTACAATTGCAGGTTTTTTGGTTTTGAATGTATTTTAGATTTTGTGGAATGCTGAGAGAGGCCATGTCAACTTAATTAACTGGCTGTGAGACTGACACATGGTGTGACTGATTGCAGGTCGTGTTGATAGTTTGTGAGTTCTGGATTTGGTTGTACAGATCTTTGGTATCAAGCTGGACTGTTGCCTCATAATCTAAATGAGTCCTATAACTGTTCTTTTTTTAAAAAAATCTCTCATTCCACTAATCCATTACTACTGTACAGTTTGCAAATCTTAAGTGCAGTTGACAGCTATTAAGGAGCCAACTGGAGAGAACTCATTTTAACTAACACAAAAGAGCTCTGGGAGTCTTCTTTCCCTAACCTCATTCTGAATAAATTACCATATGATTAGCATGCATTTATTTTGTCATAATAATTAGCATTATTGCGGCTCATATTTTCTAAGAGTAGTTATATGTTACCCTTAAATCTCCAAGGCTCACCAAGGTATGTCAGTAATATTTCCTTATAACAAATTCAGAAACTGAGACCATAAAGGTTAAAATAGATATGACTGACTCCATAGTCATAAGGTTGGGATTAAAACCCAGGAGAAGAGACCCAATTCTGGGCTCAGACCAATGAACAGTACTTCCTCCTCACATGAGTTTTGGGGTTTGTATTAATTTTAGTTTATAATAGTGTGACTGTTGCCTAGGAACAATTTTCTATAGATCTTCGAATTTAAAACCATCATGTTAAGTACCATTCTAAAATTATTTCTAACTTTTTAGCTTTATAATTTATCTTTAAATGCCCATAGACACCCAAAACACATAAATCTAGAAAATACAAAGATGTACAATATTTTACTGCAAATTTTTTGACAAAAAGATTAGCTAGAAAAGTTAGACAAAATGGAGTTAAGTTGGAAAAAGCAAAAATTACAACAAAAAAAATCTATCACTGGGACACCTGAGTGGCTCAGTGGTTGAGCATCTGCCTTCAGCTCAAGGCATGATCTCGGGGGCCTGGGATCAAGTCCCACATTAAGTGTCTTCACCACAGGGAGCCTGGTTCTCCCTCTGCCTATGTCTCTGCCTCTCTTTGTGTAACTCATGAATAAATAAATAAAATCTTAAAAAATATTTTCTTAAAATTTGGTTAAAAGAAAGGATGCAATAGACAACAAAATAAACCTTAAAAACTGTTAGTAAATACCTCTGTTATACTGCAGTTTATTCAGAAAATCCTTTACCAAACCTTAAGTGTTCATACTTTTATCAACATTTTAGAATTTTCTCATCTTAATCTGGTGTGTTTTATTTTTATTTAACTTTTCCTTAATTACTGCTTTCAGCTCCAAATGGTTCTAACATTCTTGGGGAAACTGTCCAAAGAAAACAGTATTTTTTTTTAACCTTTAGCTGCTATGTTTACCCATAGCATTTACAATAGTTTTTCCCTGCCGTCTTCTTTACTTCTTTCCTGATCAGGTGAGCCCTCATTTTTCAGGATAGTCAGAGCCACAGGCACATTTGTTAGAACTATAGTCATTGGGTAGCTTGGGCTCCATGAATAGATAATTCAGAATGTTGCTAATATATAGTATAAGTATTAAAGTTCTTGTTGCTGTTGAGTCACTATCATTTCCCACTTATTCATGGGCCAGAAGAATGTTGTATTATATTTTTATTAATGTTGAGAAGCATTCCTGGTATAAATTGGTTTGTTACAGACTTATAAACAAGCAATAAAAATAGATACTATATACTTTTATTTCTCTTCTAAATTCTACATTATAACATTTGAGGTCTAAAGTAGTGTTCATAGTCGACATATAGGTTATATGAACCGTAATACTTCAGTTAGTTTCTGCTCAATGCCAGCACAGTTGGAGGAATCCAAAGACTTAGGTTAGCAAAGATGTTCAAATTATTGAATGTCTAACATTCAGTGCAGTGAAACAGTTATAAATATGATACAACCTCTGAGCTCAAGAAATTTGCTATTGATTCAATATGCACTCAACAAATATGCATTGACTGCCAGAATGGCTAAAATTAACAACACAAGAAACAATACATGTTGGTGAGGATATGGATAAAGGGGAACACTCTCACATTGTTGGTGGGAATGAAAACTGATACATTCACTCTGGAGAACAATAGGGAGGTTCCTCAAAAAGTTAAAAATAAAAATACCCTATGAGCCAGCAATTGCACAATTGCACTACTAGGTATTTACACAAAAGATTAAAAAAATACAGATTTGAAGGGGTACATGCACCCTGTTGTTTATGACAGCATTATTAACACTAGCCAAACTGTAGAGAGAGCTCAAATGTCCATTAACTGATGAATGGATAAATAAGATGCAGTATGTGTATCTCTCTCTCTCTCTCTCTCTCTCATATATATATATATATATATATATACACACACACAGATATATACATATATACATTATATATATATGTATATATATATATACATATATATATATAAAACGGAATTTTACTCAGCCATCAAAAAGAATGAAATCTTGCCATTTGTAATGACATAAATAGAGCTAAAGTGCATTATGCTAAGTGAAATAAGTCAGTCAGAGAAAGAGAAATACCATATGATTTCACTCATATGTGGAATTTAAGAAACAAAGCAGATGAATATATGGGAAAGGGAAAAAAGAGAGGAAAACAAACCATATGAGATAAGATTGAGGTAGAGAACCAACTAATGGTTGATGGAAGGATGTGAGTAGGTGATGGGATCAATGGGGGATGAATATTAAGGAGGGCAGGTGTTGTGATGATACACTGAATTCTCCTGAGACCAATATTGCACTGTGTTAACTAACTAGAATTTAAATAATTAAAAAAAAACAAAAACAAATATGTATTGTACACCTACTATGTGACAAGTAGAGTTCCAAGCACTGGGAATAAAGTAAAAATATCTGCCTTCAGGAAGCTTATAGTCTAGTGGAAGGAAACAAACAATAAAGAAATTAAAAAACATCCAGGTGTTTATAGGTGCTATAGAGAAAAATAAAACAGAAAAGGGGTATATGCAGTGTGGGGAGGAGGTTTAATATGTCCCATAACATTATATGAGATTAGAGTTGGAAGTTAAAGTATTACTTAGGGTGATATGGAAACCAGAGAAAAGTGGTCTTATCTGTAATATTCAGAGCTCCTGAACTCCATCTTTCCTCCTGCAGAAGTGTTGGAAATGGGAGTGACCTGTGATAGTTCTGTGAATAAAAATATGCATAGAACTAAGTACAATGCATGACAGCATTTGATGACTTCTATGATAAAAATGCAAAGGTAGCACATGGGATTAGACAGGAAACAAAGATTAGTCCTTACTGGAAGTCCACTTGGCATCTTTATGAATGAATATTTGTAATCACTAGTGTGAAGGTGATAACTTTCTCCTTCAGTCTTTAAATATTATTACCTGTTGATGACTCCTCAAATTTAAATATCAGAGCTCCAGCCCTGACATCCAGACACATCAAAACATCTCTCTGCTTATCATGGGTGTCCAAAACACATTCTTTCCAAAAGGTTAAAAGGTTATCTATATTCTATATTTATAGGCTTTTGCCAGAAATATATTTTCATTCATTTTTTCACATATTTTTTGTATATTTTTATTGGAATTCGATTTGCCCATGTATAGTATAACAACCAGTGCTCATCCCAACAAGTGCCCCCCTCAGTACCCATTACCCATTCAACCCAACCCCCCACCCATCTCCCCTTCCACTACCCCTTGTTCATTTCCCAGAGTTAGGAGTCTCTCATGTTCTGTCACACTCTCTAATGTTTCCGACCCATTTTCTCTCCTTTCCCCTATGATCCCTTTCACTATTTTTTATATTCCCTGTATGAATGAAACCATATAATGTTTGTCCTTCTCCGATTGACTTGCTTCACTCAGCATAATACCCTCCAGTTCCATCCACATTGAAGCAACTGCTGGGTGTTTGTCGTTTCTAATGGCTGAGTAATATTCCATTGTATATATAGACCACATCTTCTTTATCCATTCAACTTTCGATGGATACCGAGGCTCCTTCCACAGTTTGGCTATTGTGGACATTGGTGCTAGAAGTGGAAAATATATCTAAGAGATGTAATTGTAGAAGTATGAAGGTTAAAAAGGAAGAAACTTAAAAATGAAGAGGTGGTTAAATATTGTGGTTAAAGTGGGAAAAGAGAAAAAACATTGGAAATTTATAGTCTGATATAAAAACGAGCTGTACTGGAAAAAGGGGGGGAAGGGGGTATCCTCTGGTTCTATATACTGTAAATCCCTCGACTTCCCCTGGAGTTTTCCAGCGCTGCTTGGTCAAGAACTCCCTCTTCCCCTGTCCTTCTAGCTGGTCTTCTGGGGGAGGGGCCTGCTGTGCTGATTCTCAGGAGTGTGCACCTAGGGGAGATGTCCCGACTCTGCTGGGTGCCCGGCTCAATGGGAGTTGTTTATCCCGTGAGGCCTTTGTTTCCTAGAGGCCCCGCCTCTCCCAGGCACAGGGTGACACAAGGGGGAACAACCACACTGGCTGCAGCCAGGTCTCCAGCTCTGGAGTCAGCTCCCACAGTAACCACCGCAGTCTCCCAGTCTGCAGTGGCTTAGATGTTCCCAAGGCGGCGCTAGTGCGCTGATCAGCACAGACTGGGGGTGCTATGTGGCAGGAGAGTCCTTGCTGTCCTGTGTCCTCCCCACCTCCTTCCGGTCCCAGGCTGTGTCCCCTCGGCACCCTGGGATCCGGGGCCCTGTGCTGCTGGGATTGTGCTCCCCGAGCACGTGGCCCGAAGGCAGCAGGGCGCAGACACCTCTGTCTGGAGCCACCCGCCTGACCCACCGGCTTCTCCCAGATGCCCGGCCAGGTGTATGTGCCAGACCTTTACCGAGATTGTCCCGCGGTTTGTGGTCTCCTCCGTTTTTTAATTTAGTTTTGCCTTCACAGATTATACTCATACATAACGAACATGGTTTTGGCAAGTTAGATTTCCATTTTCCAGTGCACGATAACTCAAACTGTATCATCTAAAAGCTGTAAGTGCCAGCTATTTTAAATACTCTTTCCATGTTTGAAACTAAATGTATACTCTTTCTATACAAGGTGTAATGTTTCAGAGTTATACTGAAAAAGAGGAAGATATGATACGTTTTCATTCTACATCCTCTTTTGTCTTATTTTGTAATAAAATAATTATCCTTTATGGAAAAAAATGAGTTATCCCACCTGAAAAGCTTGGTAACATATTAATCTCACTGAAATGTGAACGTTGATATCAGACATAACTAGATTTAACCTGTCACTTACTAGTTATATAACTCTAAACAAGTTGCTTAACATCTGAGACTCACTTCCTTATTTGTAAATTGGACATAATCTTACAAGGTTCTATTGGAATGAAATAAAAATATCCTGAGTATAGTACTTGTCACATAATAGGCTTGAAATAATTGTCCACCTGAACTCTCAGCTCCCACTAGTTTTATCACCCCAAAGAATATTCTTCTGTTACAGAGTATGAGTGAGAATGGAGGTGATATAAACTCTCGACATTCTGGTTCAGTAAATTCTGTACATTTAAACTCTTATTTATTTCCCTCTAGAGCTTTAAGTTAATTATATAAAAGCAAAAAATAATTTGGCTGATATATATTCATATTTTGTGACTTATTTTGACTGCTATTAGCAAATATTTGTTTTCTTTTAAATGTGATTTTAAAGTTTGTTTTTTTTCCTTCATGATTTTGTCAGGACTTAGAGGCAAAATCTTACTTTGGAGATGTCAATTTTACATGGAAACCAATAAGAAAACAGGATATGCAAGATAAATATTACTTCACAGGTAAATTTTGATGTCTGAAATACTACATTTTCAATATCAATCTGCATTGTTTATCTCAAAATATTCAGAATATGATGAGTAGCTGAAAATGAATCCAGATTCTCTCCTATTCCTAGGCAGTAGTAAGTTGACAAATTTAGAAACATAATGAGGAACCCAAACTCAGAAAGAAACATAGGAATCTCTAACTTCAGTCTAACTTCAATGTAGATTTTCAGAGTGGGGAAAAATGAATTTTCAGGTTTGGCTTTTGCTCAAGTTACATTTAACACGTCGGTATGAGAACAAATGTGACAATTAAAAACAACCAAATGGTTACCTAGTTTAGAGAGCAGAAAGGGAAAAAATAGAAAGTAACACCTTCTGTGGAAGAAAAAGACAAAATGGCAATACTAGATATGAGATTGCATCAACATAATTCTTTTTCCAATACAAAATGCCTTGGAAATTTGCAGCAAATATTACAAACTCCACAGAACATATTCCCCGATTTTCTTTCTATAACATAAAAAAGACTAACAGTCAACTCAAGCATCATGTGCACCTTGGCTTTTCCTTCTATGTCTCTCAGCCAATTGGCTTTTCCATTGTGACTATTGTCCTGCCCTTCCCCACAGTCCTTTTTCTCCTCTTAATGGTACATATTTCACACATGAGGTCACATTTTGCTGTGAAGACACCATAAAACAACACATTGAATGCAACTTGTATCCAGTGTTTCACAAAAAGTGGCCTAAGAAACATCTGCAGCAGAATCGTCTTGGGTATTTGCTCATTTGTAGGCTCCACTCTAGACTTTCTAAATCAGAATATTTGAGGATGAAGCCTGAAAATTTACAATTTAAACAAGGTTTGGGGAGCCTGAGTGGCTCAGTTGGTTAAGCAGTTAAGTGTCTCCCTTGTCTTGCTTCAGCTCAGTTCATGATCCCAGGGTCCTGGGATCCCTGTGTCAGGCTCCCTCCTCAGTGGGTATTCTGCTTCTTCCTCTCCCTCTATCCTACTTGTGCTCTCTCTCAATCTCTCTCTCTCTCTCTCTCAAATAAATAAATTAATTAATTTTAAAAATCTAAACAAGGTTTCCTAGGGTTATACTCAAATTGAAGAATCATATCATCCACTGATAACTTATTTAACCTGGACACAATTAAAATTACTGAAGCTTCCCTCTTCCAACAATAGTTTTAACCATGAAGATAGAGCAAAAAGCTCTGGGTTAGATGGAAGAAAACAATAACCCAATTCCTGGCTTGAACACTCCCTGAGCATGTGATCTGGCTCTCAGTTTCATCATCTGTAAGACACAACTAAACCACTTGTCTAGGTTAACTCAGAGGGCTGATGAGAAAACAAAGTGTAATAGAAGGTGCTTTGGTAACTCTAAATCTCTACACAGGTTTTAAGTAGTATTATATTATTTTTGTTGTAACTATGATCATTTTATGAAGACTGTCTCAAAGAGAATAAGGAGAGGATTTAGTAAAAGAAGGAAAAACTTGTTTGACAGATGATGGGTAGAAGCTATGTGAGGATTATTAGCAGAAAGTTTTTCCAGATGAATTCTAACTAGTTCCAATAAACCTACCTAGTCACTGATTCATTCATACCGTATATGCCATGTTTCATACTAGCTGCTGAAGATACAGTGAAGAAAATGTTATCTCCATGGATGACAACTACACATGGGGAGATAGACACATGATTCATTAAAGAACAGTATGACTATTAACATGCAAATGCTAGGAAACAAATAAGCAGGAAGATCAGGAGGGATTTGTGGATGTTTTCATCAAGGAGATGATGTTTGGGTTGAGCCTTGAATGATGAGAAGAAGTACACTAACTCTATAAAAGAGGAGGGGCCTTCAGGAAAAGACAGTAGTAAAATAAAAGGGCTAGAGGTCTAAAAGTGCATGGTGGATTTTGGGGATATGGTGAATAATCTGGAGTAGGTGAAGCATAGACAATTTTGAGGTTACTGGCAGTTTCATTAATTGCTGTTCTGCTAATTAACTATGTGATCCTCCTGTGTTCTTCATTTGTTAAATGGAGACAATAATAATAACTTGCAGAATTGTTTTAAGAAATATATATTAAAGTAGAAATGCAACATTTATTATTGCTGGTAGAAGTAGCATGAAATGACAATTTAACAGTGTAGGATTCCATCCAAATAGTATAAAAATGAATAGGTGAAACTCACTGGTTTCCAATCCATGAACATAGGAACTGGAAACAAAATAGGTTCAGAACTACAGGTGTGTTATGTGTTCCAGAGCTGAGGTAAATTTAATTACTGAAGACCAGAAAATTCCAAATAAAAACATTAGAAACACTGAGTCCCAGAAATCTGCTCAAAGGCTTGGTATAATCAAATGTCAATCCACTACAAGCAGGTATTCTGATTCAACATCTACACAGATATGAATAAAAGTCCTTATATGCCTTTAATTTTTAGCTTGCTCAGGACATTTGTTAAACTCTTATTATGGTCTAGACACCATGATAATATTAGCATATGTACAGCAAGTATTCCATAAATATGAACTATTGATTTTTGGATGCAACTCTTTTTATAAAGATCCACCTAGACACCTCTTTTTGGGTGGTAAAGCAGGCTATGTTATGTGAATAATTCTTTTGCACAAAACTGAAAATATATGAAAAAATATATTTAATAAATTATTTCTATTTGCATATCTTTGTTAGCAAGAAAAGTAAAGAAGCCCTTAAAGCCAAAAATGAAGATAAAACAAAAATCTAAGTAAATACAAAAGCTAGCTTTCAATCTGGACATATCCATAAATCCTAGTAGCTTTGAGCATTACTGTTTTAGACCAGTTGATCCAGAGGCTTGAAGACCAAACCTGATACCCATGCAGGGAGGGGCAATCTGTAACATATGGATACTCTTAGAAAAATCTTAGATATCATTGTAAGGTTTAAGACCCCCGTATTATAAGGATGAAATAAACAAACAAAAAAGACAGAAAAGGTGGAAGGGAAGTTTGCCTATCTTAATATCAGCACAAGGTTAAGTAGGAAGAAAAAGCTTTTCTTTAGGATTTTTAAACAAAAGCTGGACTTTGGGCAAGTTTGGGGTCTGAATTAATACTATCTATGCAGTCTGAAAATTTCTTGGTGTGAATTTATTTCAAAATAGTTTCAGATTGGATGTATTCCAGGCACTTGACAAACTTAAAATCTCTCTGAAGATATGCCTCTTCAACCAGCTCTCTAAGGCTTTCCACAGATGAAGTTCCAAGGACGCACTTTTAGTCAAAACCCACAAAACATATAAGGACACTGTATGGATTGAATTCTGTACCCTTCAAAATTCATATGTTTAACTCGTAACTCCTAGTACCTAAAAATGTGACTTAATTTGGAAATAGAGTCATTGCAGATGTAACTAGTTAATATGAGGTCATACTGAAGTAGGGTGGGCCCTAATCCAACACCTGAAGTACTTATAAAAAGAATCCTTGTGAAAATAAAGAAATACATGCAAAAGAAAACTGATGTGAAGACACAGGGAAGTGCCATCTACAAGGAATGCCAAAGATTGACAGCAAACCACCAGAAGCTAGGAAAGAGGCAGGGAATAAATTTCCCTTCAATGCTCTCAGAAGGAGCCAACTCTGCCAACACCTTGATTGCAGATATTCAACATCCAGAACTATGAAACAATAGATTTCTGTTCTTTAAACCATCCAATCTGTGATATTCAGTTAAGGTAGCCCTGTTTTGATACAGACACAAAACACCTTTAGGGTCAACCTGTCTTCCTCACTCTCAATGTTTATTGCAAGGTTAAAAGATTTTCACTGGTATTACACTCCTGGTATCTTTCTGCCCTATGCTTATTGTCAATCTGGGATTAGGGTCAATGAAGTAACTTATCTGATTGAAATATTTGGGGAAAATATTGAGCCATGCTTATCTCAGCAACTCTCCTCTTCCTTTTGGGGGTGACTTGCTCACACAAAGGTGTTTTGCTTTGCTTCTCCAAGAGCCCAAGGGATACAAAAGCAAAAATAAATTATTGGGACTTACTCAAGATAAAAAGCTTCTGCACAGCAAAAGTAACAGTCAACAAAACTCAAAGACAACCTACAGAATGGGAGAAGATATTTGCAAATGACATATCAGATAAAGGACTAGTACCCAAGATCTATAAAGAACTTATTAATCTCAACAGCAAAGAAGCAAACAATCAAATCATGAAATGGGCAAAAGACATGAACAGAAATCTCACAGAGTAAGACATAGACATGGCCATCAAGCACATGAGAAATTGCTCCGCATCACTGGCCATCAGGGAAATACAAATCAAAACCACAATGAGATACCACCTCACACCAGTGAGAATGGGGATAATTAACATGGCAGGAAACAGCAAATGTTGGAGAGGATGTGGAGAAAGGGGAATACTCTTGCACAGTTGGTGGGAATGTGAACTGGTGCAGCCCCTCTGGAAAACTGTGTGGAGGTTCCTCCAAGAGTTAAAAATAGACCTGCCCTACGACCCAGCAATTGCACTGCTGGGGATTTACCCCAAAGATACAGATGCTTTGAAACGCCGGGACACCTGCACCCCAATGTTTATAGCAGCTGTGTCCACAATAGCGAAACTGTGGAAGGAGCCTCGGTGTCCATGGAAAGATTAATGGATAAAGAAGATGTGGTTTATGTATACAATAGAATATTACTCAGCTATTAGAAATGACAAATACCCACCATTTGCTTCAACGTGGATGGAACTGGAAGGTATTATGCTGAGTGAAATAAGTCAATCGGAGAAGGACAAACATTATATGGTCTCATTCATTTGGGGAATATAAAAAATAGTGAAAGAGAGTAAAGGGGAAAGGAGTAAAAATGTGTGGGAAATATCAGAAAGGGAGACAGAACATGAGAGACTCCTAACTCTGGGAAACGAACAAGGGATGGTGGAAGGGGAGGTGGGTGGGGGTGGGGGGACGGGGTGATGGGCACTGAGGGGGGCACTTGATGGGATGAGCACTGGGTGTTATGCTATATGTTGGCAAATTGAACTCCAATAATAAAAAGACACACCCAGACACACACACAGTTTCCTTCTATTTGATCCAAACTTATAAGATGGTATTTTAAGTCTTTCTTTGCACCATTTTTACCACTTTCCTACTAACAAACTTTTCTGTGTCTCCTGCCTGAAGAGGACAAATTTTTTCCCCCACACATGCATGTCTTGCTGGCGTTAACATCAGCCATCACACTGCCTAGAAAACATTCTCCCCAACCCTGTTCAACATGACTCTACCTCCAGAAACAGCTTGGGCCCTCCTCCACATTGATATCCTGTCTCTCCATGAAGCTCACTTGCTCCCTGCTCTCCTTCATTAATGTCCAGTGGGCCTGGAACTCTGCACTAGGAGAATTCCCAGTTAGGAAAGAGGGTAGGAGTAGTAGGTTGGTGAGTTGGAGTATAGGAGCAGAGCTTCTGTGTGATGACACTCTCAGTTTGCCTTTCCTTCCCCAGCTGGAGCCTGAAGTACAAAGAGTTAAATGGTGGCTGCCAAGGAATGACCCTAGACTTTAAAGCCCATTTTGGCAAAGACAGAAATGTGACAAAGAACTGAGGTCCGATTCTCTTTCACCACCACAAAGTGAAAATACAAGGGAAGCAACCCAAGTCAGTTGACACAAATGCATTACCTGTGACATTTATGATTTGCTCCAGTGTCACCTCCTTGATGTGTGACAACTGAACAGACAGGACAGAGTTTTACTACTTCCACTTTTCCACTTTGTTTATAAAACAAGTCTCCTAACACTTTGACATTAGGCAACATGACATGATTCTCCAACTTCGATAACTACATGTAGGGCTAGCCTGCAGAAAGGAGGAGTGTACAGCAGTCAAAGGATTGAATGGGATGTAGAATAGGATTTTCACCTGTTTCAGGAGGATAAGGAAGTATCTTTAAAGTGTAAGCACCCAGAGAAAAGATATTCCTGAATTTGTTACCATTTTTTTCTATAATCTGTAAAAAACTACACAGGTGCATTCCATGTATTTTGCATTGGGGTTAAACAGAGAAGTTGGATGGTCTCTCAAGTAAAGACTATGTAAATTTCTAAAAAAAAATAGGGGAAAACCTGAACAGCTATCTCCTCAAAGAAGATATACACGTGGCAATTAAGCATATGAAAAGATGCTCGTCATGTTGTTAGGAAATTGAAAAATAAATCAAAACAGCAATGACATTCCACTAAATACCTAGTAGAATAGCCAAAATACAAAATGCTGAGAATATCAAATGCTGACAAGGATGTGGAGCAGCAGGAACTCTCATTAATTACTGGTGGGGATGAAAAACGGTGCAGCCAGTTTGGAAGACAGTTTTGCAGTTTCTTTTCAAAACTAAACATATTCTGATCCTATGATCCTAGAATCGTGCTCCTCTGTATTGACCCACAGGAGATGAAAAGTTATATCCATATAAAATCTGCACATGAATGTTTATAAAAGCTTTATTCATAATTGTCAAAACTTGGACACAACCAAGATGCCATTCAGTAAATGAATGAATAAATAGACTATGGTATATTCAGAGAATGGAATGTTACACAGCACTAAAAATAAATAACTGCCATATCATGAAAAGACATGAAAGAAATTTAAATGCATATTACTAATTGAAAGAAGCCAATCTATAAGGTATGAGTCCAACTATATGACATTCTGGAGAAAGCAAATCTGTGAGGACAGTAAAAAGACAAGCAGTTGCCAGGGGTTAGAAGAGAGGGAAAGATGAATAGTTGGAGCACAGAGGATACTTAGGGCAATGGAACTATTCTGTATAACATGTTAGTGGTGGATACATGCCATTATATATGTTTCAAAACACATAGAGTATACAGCACTATAGGTCAACCTTAATGTGAACTATGGACTGTAGGTGATAATGATGTGTTGATGTAGGTGCATCAATTACAACGGATGTATCACTTGGTTCAGCATATTGTTAGTGAAGGAGATTCTGCATGTGTGGGGATGGGGCATATGGAAACCCTCCATACATTCTACTCAACTTTGCCGTGAACCTAAAATTGCTCTAAAAATAGTTTGTTAATAATATATATACATATACATACCTACATGCACTTGCACACAAACTCATATAGCAGTTAATCCAGCTCATTTATTCACTACCTAGCTTACAAAATAGAAAATTGACATGAATAATAAAGCACTTTTTATTTTTTATTTTTTATTTTATTTTATTTTTAATAATAAATTTATTTTTTATTGGTGTTCAATTTGCCAACATACAGAATAACACCCAGTGCTCATCACATCAAGTGCCCCCCCTCAGTGCCTGCCACCCAGTCACCCCCAACCCCCGCCCTCCTCCCCTTCCACCACCCCTAGTTTGTTTCCCAGAGTTAGGAGTCTTCCATGGTGGGACGATCCCAATCTTTTGGTATCGGTGAAGACCTGATTTGTGACCCCGTATGTGGTCTATTCTGGAGAAAGTTCCATGTGCACTTGAGAAGAATGTGTATTCAGTTGCGTTTGGATGTAAAGTTCGGTAAACATCTGTGAAATCCATCTGGTCCAGTGTATCATTTCAAGCTCTTGTTACTTTGGGGATGTTGTGCTTAGAAGACCTGTTGAATGTAGAAAGTGCTACATTCAAGTCACCAAGCATAAGTGTATTATTATCTAAGTATGTCTTAACTTTGTTTATTAATTGATTGATATCCTTGGCAGCTCCCACATTCGGGCATAAATATTGATGATTATTAAGTCCTCTTGTTGGATAGATCCTTTAAGTATGATATAGTGTCCTTCTTCATCTCTCACTACAGTCTTCGAGATAAACTTTAGTTTATCTGATATAAGGATGGCTACCCCTGCTTTCTTTTGAGGGCCATTTGAATGGTGAATGGTCCTCCAACCTTTTATTTTCAGGCTGCAGGTGTCCTTATGTCTAAAATGAGTCTCTTGTAGACAGCAAATAGATGCGTCCTGCTTTTTTATCCAGTCTGAAACCCTGAGCCTTTTGATGGGGTCATTAAGCCCATTCAGGTTCAGAGTTACTATTGAAACTACTATTGAAGCTAGGACCCTGAATATATCCTGCCAGCCCTTTCTGGCCTGCTAGGTCTCTGTGGAGAGGTCTTCTGTTAATCTAATATTTCTCCCCATAAAATTTAGAGTTTTCTTGTCTCTTCTTGCTTTAAGGATCTTCTCTTTATCTTTGGAATTTGCAAGCTTCACTATTAAATGTCTAGGAGTTGAGCGGTTTTTATTGATTTTAGGGTGGGTCTCTTTATTTCCTGGATCTGAATGCCTGTTTTCCTCCCCAAATTAAGGAAGTTCTCAGCTATGATTTCTTCAAATACAGTTTCTGGACCTCTGTCCCTTTTGGCGCCCTTGGGAACCCCAATTAAATGTAGATTTTTCCTTCCGAGGTTGTAATTTATTTCCCTTAACCTATCCTCATGATCTTTTATTATTTTTTTTTAATCTTTTTTTTTTTTATTGGTGTTCAATTTACTAACATACAGAATAACACCCAGTGCCCGTCACCCATTCACTCCCACCCCCTGCCCTCCTCCCCTTCTACCACCCCTAGTTCGTTTCCCAGAGTTAGCAGTCTTTACGTTCTGTCTCCCTTTCTGATATTTCCCACACATTTCTCTTTTAATTGTTTTTCTCTTTCTTCGTCAGTTTCCCTCCTTGCCATCAACTTGTCTTCTATGTCACTCACTTGTTCTTCTATGTCGTTAACCCTTGTCTTTAGGACCTCTAGTTTGGATTGCATCTCATTTAATTGATGTTTAATTTCGGCCTGATTAGATCTAAATTCTACAGTCATGAAGTCTCTTGAATCCTTTATTCTTTTTTATAGAGCCACCAGTAGCTTTATAATAGTGCTTCTGAATTGGCTTTCTGACATTGAATTGTAATCGAAATTTTGTAACTCTGTGGGAGAGAGGACTGTTTTTGATTCTTTCTTTTGAGGTGAGTTTTTCCTCCTAATTATTTGCTCAGTGCAGAGTGGCCAAACACAAGTTGTACTGGAAAAAGGAGAAAAAGAGAGAAGAGAAAAAGAAAAGTAAAAAAAAAAAAAAAAAAGAAAAGAAAAGAAAAAAGGGGAGGGGAAGCAAACAGAAAACAAAAAACAAGGGGGAGTGTCATTTGATTCTATATACTGCTATATACTGTAAATCCTTCCTCTTCCCATGGAACTTTCTGGTGCTGCTTAGTCAATAACTTGCTTTTCCCCTGTCCTTCTAGCTGGGCTTCGCGGGGGGGCTGCTGTGCTGATTCACGGGGGTGATCACCTGTGGGAGCTGCTCAGCCCCCTGCCTGGTGCACGGCTCAGTGGGAGTTGTTTATCCTTTTTATCCTGTGAGGCCCCAGGAGGAACAACAACAGTGGCAGCGGTCAGCTCTCCAACCCTAGAGTCAGCTCCCGCAGTAACTACCAGAGGTCCCAGTCCGCAGGGCCTGGATATTCTGGGGTCAGGGGCTCCGATCTGCACAGCTTGGGGCTGCCCAGTGGCAGGAGCGTCCTTGCTGTCCTGTGCCCTCCCGGCCTCTGCCTGTCCCAGGGGCAGTGCTGGATCCTGGGCTGTGTCCCCCAGCGCCCTGTGTTCCCGGGCCTGCACTGTTGGAATCTCGCTCCTGGGCCGCGCAGCCCCCTCCGCGTGGAGCCTCTGCCCGAGCTGCCTTCGAGCTGCTCCCGGGTCCAGCTGGGCGCTGCAGCCCTTTAGGGAGCTCGGCCATGGGGTGTGGCGTGCTCGCCCCAGGGGGAAGTTCCTCTGTTAGTGCCCCTGGGAGCCTGAGGCCATCTCCGCCCCTCCTAGGATCCTGCTCCAACTCCTTGGGAGCGCCTTTCCGCCCAGGAAGATTGGTGAAGCTCCTGCTTCTCCTGGACGGGGCTTTCCTGTCCTGGGGGCACTCGCTGTGGCCTTAGCCCAGCTCCTCGCGGGACCCCTCCCCCTTGGATGCTTTTTCTTTCTTTTTTTTTTTTTTTTCGTCTTCCTACCTTGATAGAAGCACGAACTCTTCTCACTGTAGCATTCCAGCTGTTCTCTCTTTAAATCTCAGGCCAAATTCCTAGGTTTTCAGGAAGATTTGGAAGTTATCTTGGTAATTTGGTGAGGACAGGTTACTTGGGGACCCTACCTTCCCCCTCCCCTTTCTCCTATTTTTTAATCAGTCTATTCATTTTCTTATCGTTGAGTTTTAAGGGTTTTTTTTTAAGGATTTTGTTTATTTATTCATGAGAGACAGAGAGAGAGAGAGAGATAGAGGCAGAAACACAGGCAGAGGGTGAAGCAGGCTCCATGCAGGGAGCCTGACACGGGACTTGATCCCAGGTCTCCAGGATCAGGCCCTGGGCTGAAGGCGGTGCTAAACCATTGAGCTACCAGGGCTGCACCGAGTTTTAAGTTTTCTTTGCATATTTTGGATAACAGTGCTTTATCAGATGTGTCTTTTGCAAATATTTTCTTCTAGCCAGTAGCTTGTCTTCTCATTTTCTTGAAATTGTCTCTTTTGTAGAACAGCAGTCTTTTATGTATTCTTTTTTATGCTTCCAACTTTGGGTTTGAAAAATGAAACAAAAAACACCTCCATCTTAAGACTGCATTTTAGAATTTTAATTTGCCTGTGATAACATGAATCATGGATTTTTCTACACTTTACATGCTCATCTTTTATCACAGTATGCAAACAATACTTTCTTTCAATTTGATGGAAAACTCCACAGTTTCTTGTTATGTTATCTTGGTATCTTGGCATATAATGTTTCTTACAAGGATAAAGGGTACCACAGAAGGTATTTTTGTGGCTGAACATAACCTGACAATACAATATATTAGCAGTCTAAATTGCCTAAATCTACAGTGAATTGTATAAACATTCAGCCTAATAAATAATGATGCTTTATAATGCTCAAGTATCTTACTGTCTGATTTTATTAGAATTCACAATCTTTTCCTTAGTGTATCCCTGTAAAGAACAGAATAGAATTTCTGAATGGATTACATTGAATATTGAAGGAATGAAAAATTGCTGGCAAAGTCAAGGGATTCTTTTTTGTTGTTGTTCTCTTTCATTTTGGGTAGTATAAGAAACCATTCTGGTAGGTCTTCTGCATTTGAGACATCCAGGCTTCCATGGATGAAGTCCCTTCTCTACAAGTCAACTGCCTTGCTGTCAACTCCAATGTTAGTCCCTTCAAACTCCCTGTTTCCATAATAAACCTTGACCTGGCATGATCATCACCTTCATGGTTCAGGAGTCATTGCAGAGCCAGCAAAAATCAAAACTGGGTCTCTCTTGAATGAAGCCACTGACTGAGTCCAATTGTATATGATTATATGTAGACATATGACTTCTTCAGACTCAGCAGAGGGAAAGAAAAAAGTATTTCTATGAATGTTAGAACATAAAGGATATTTCTTATTTTGTAAGCCACCCAGCTATCAGATTGGACAATCTGTCACCACCTAGAATTTGGACAACAAACTTTTCAAAAATCTATATCCTGTTCACTGTGACATAGCTGAAAAAAGGTTTTGCTTTTGTTTTTTCTTTTATAGCTTTTGGACTTGCTATCTTTAAGGCCATCTGTGAAAAGTCTGTGCTGTTGAAAGCAGTAACTTTTGCCCTGGATGTAAAGTTGTTAGCTAAATCAGCACCTGTTCCGGGAGGTTTGACATTGAGCAGTTGCAGCTTCCTCAGTATCACGTTCATGGCTGTGTCATGTTCAAACTGAAACTGCTATAAAAATGTAAAGATGGATGGAAATTAAGATGGACACACTAGTGCTTCTGCAAGGCTTGATTTTAAACTGAACAAATTTTTCACTTCCTCATTCCTGAAGCTTCTCCACTCGTTACTTGTTTTTCTGTAGAATTCTTTGTACCAGGAGCTCAGTATTGATATTGACATCTCCCCAACCTCAACGTATACTTAGCAATGAGACTTAGATGGCTGTTGCCAGCACTAGGATGAGACCACCTTAAAGACATGAAGAATGGGCCTGGCAGCACATAACAGATTCCTATCCAAACTGCCCAGATCCTGTATTTTTCTATAAAATCCTTCAGCCTTTCATCCTGCAGGCTTGCAGTCTTAGAGGCATTAGCCTGCTGCAGCCTCCTTTGATTGGCAAAGTAATAAAATATCAAACTCTCTCTTTGCATTACATATTTTGGCTCTGGAGCACAGAGGTAGGTTTTCAACAACAAATTCAATCTGGAAAATTTAAACCTCTGAGATTTTGAGCACCACATTGTTTCTGGCATAAATAGGCATGTTTGTAAGGGAAATAAGGAAGACTCTGAGTTAATTATAAATGTTTATAAAGTTGAGAAAAGGTTTGGTTTTGGATTAATCATTTAGTTAGAGAAAACAGAGATTGCCTAGAAGTTCTGGCTTCTTCTGACCTCACTGAATAGTTTTGAAATAAGTGTGGTGGCACGGTGCGAGTTTTGTAAATCAGGACTATATCCTGTTTGGCTTCTGACTGTGCCAGCTCCCACATACCACCTGTCCCTCTGCTAGGCTTAGGGCCCCACTAGTGTGGAGAACTCTAAAAATATTCAACATCCAGCACCACCTGCAACTCTGCAAGGCAGGTTGGCTCCATTCTGTTGATTTGGTTGATGCTGATATGTAGTTGAACTGTGCATATTGCAATGATAAGAGAAAATTTTCTGGACAGCTTTCTGGCAATGTGACATCTTTACTGATAAAGCAAAGGAGAGTTACATTGCTCTTCTTTTTTTCCTGTTTTTAATGAAGTTTCCTTAATTTTATTGTTTTATTCTTTTAGGCAGTCAGACTGGCAGTCTCATACACACATACATACATATATAGTTAACTTATTTTTACTATACTTGAATATAAATATATATTGGATAATATTTGCCCAGAAACATAATGGTACTAATAAAAAAGTAGCATATAATTATGCTAGTAACCTTTTTCAGAAAAGTCAGCATAGGAAAGACCTAGTGTCTAGTCAATTCACTATTATTTTTATAAAGAGTGAGAGAGAGACAGAGAGAAAAGGTTATTTTTCTAAGGCATTATGCTCAGAAGTTAGCTATGTGTATTAAAACTTTTTTAAAATGGCTTAATATTCTATTAAAGATTAATTTAATCAAATATTTTGTAATGAAGTTCTACTGTTATTCTCTAGATTGCTTTCAGGGTTATTATTATTTTTTTGCTGTACAGGTTTAGATAGTTTATTATTCTTTATTTTGATATTATAACAAATAGTGCTTTTCAGCATCCCCACAACAAAACCATGATATTAACACTATAGTGTTGTGAGGAAATAGGTTTTGGACTAGAAATAAATAACAAATATTTCTGGTTCCATCTCTTACTAGCTATTCAAGAGTGGGTAATACCTGTACTTATGACTTTCAAAATAATAGTTGTCATTTATTAAGTACTTATGCATTGGCAATGTTCCTTGCACTTGACATGTATTTTCCCATTTATTCCTCATAAAAATCCTACGATCAAAGTGCCTTTAACATTCCTATTTTAAAGATAAAGAAACTGAGATTTACATTAAGTGATGTGTCTAAGATTAAGACCTATGATTTGTATTTAGAAATTCTCAACCCGAGGCTGGTTGCCACTGGCCACAAATGCCTCTCAGCCACCATTCACCTATCTATAGGACTAAGAAAATATCATGTAATCTTCACAGCAGGTTGATAGTATATATGAAATATATAGAAAGATGTAGGATAGCAAGGAATAGGCAGGCACAGATTACCTTCATTGATGGACTTTTCCTAGCTATACATGGGGGAATGAGATAGGAAAAAATGAGCATCATTCCAATCACTCTGTATCTCAGCAACATTCTATCCTGAGATGTATAATAGATCTCACAGAAAATCAGCAGAATAGCTTTTCTTCATTTAGGACACATTTTGAATATCAGCCTTGTTTTGTTTTGTTTTTCTTTCAATTTTGTCTGCAGTCATCTAATATGGAGCAGTCCTTTTGAGCAGCTAGTTTCATGCAATGCTACTTCAGAGGAAAGTATGATCTCCTTTATCAAGTCAATGCATGGATAGAATCTCTGGACATGAGTTTTGGCATTTTAATGTAGAAAGAACAGTGTGGGGCCACTTTTTTCAGAAGTGGGCTGTGGATCTTGTAGGTACTTACGATTTCATGGCCCTCTTTGAGGCAAAGTGCTTCTGGGTAAAAATGCATGCTACTAAATTAAATAGAAGATTATACCATTTTTCTCATATCCTCTCCCATTAAATTATGACCTCAAGAGAAGTCAAGGGTAAAGTAAAGCACTTATGGTTTAGAGAAAAAATACAAAATATGTTAATTTTTGAAATATATTAAACAATATCAATATTTCCTGACACGGTGGATTTTGAAAAATTATTATTAGCCAATATATATCTGGTTAGAGAAGCAATATGCAATAGTGATGGAGTATTAACAGACTTAGGTTTGAATTCCTCCTCTTCCTTCTCTGTATATACATTTCATCCTTATTTCTACTTTGGACACCAAGCTAGGGATTTTGGAGAGAGAGGTGAAAAAAAGCAGTAGCTACTTAAGGAATGTAAGCAGATAAAACAATGGTATCAGGTAAGGTTGAATGGAAATGGCAGAATGGAAAGAAGAGTGAGTAGGGAGAAGAGAAAAAAACTATGACACAAAAGAAACAAGATGATTTAGGGATGAGGAGAGTAACAACAGGTTTAGGAAATAATTGTGAGGGTTTGAATGATTCCTAAAGTGGTCTACCTGACTTCATGTGGCCTCTAGTTCCCATATATCTTTCCACTGCTGCCATATGATCTTTCTTAAAAGATCGAACTGTGCTATTCTCCTTGCTTAAAACTTAATAGTGGTTGTGCATTGAGTTCAAGATAAAATACAAATGTTTTCTGCCTGTTTGTCCATCTGTTCAGCCTTATCTCTGGCTATTCCCTCCTCACATCAGATTATCCAGATCTACATTTCCACCCCACTCCTAACAAGCTTTGCATATAGTATCCAACGACTTAAATACCTCTCCCCACCCCCTTCATTTGGGGATGATTACCACAGCATCCTAAGACTGCCTACTGGTTAGCTGATCTTTAGAAATATCCCTTTTCCTCTTTTCCAAACATTTTTGAGCACTTACTGGCCCAGACTCTATGCAAGAAGTTAGGGACTAGAAGATGAATAAGACATATTCTCTGTTTTTAGCTAACTCACAATCAAAAGTCTCAGGTTTTTTTAAATCATGCTATTTGCATCTCTTTTTTGAAGACTAATTCTGAATATCAAATAGCTTCTTTGAATCTTTGGTTCCTAAAAATGTGAACTTTAAGTATGAATTCAATTCAAATGTATGATTGTATTCATATTGACCTTACATAGTAATTAGTATTGTACTGATTGTTTCACAAGCAAAAATTAAAGAAAGCAGTTCCACTTAAAGAAATGATACTAAATATTTCACAATCACATATTAGGAACACACGCACTAATACAGACACAATTGCTTTGTGACAATTAGTACTTATACACATAAATATTGCATACCTAATTTGTGCACAGATGCTATATTTTAGGTACCGTGAGAAAATTCAAAAGAAGGCAAAAGAACCCCCTGGCATGTAGAGTTTACCATGTGATTATGTTTATTGGTTAGGAACACTAATTAGTCACATCTGATAAGGTATTGATAAAAGTCATTCTGCAATATTCTCCTTCCAAATGGAATTTCCTTTCCTGTGATTAGATGAGAGTTGGAGCCTACAAGATCATCATTTTTTTCTTTGTGACGTATAACTTGTAAATATAAAATATACCATGTATGGGGCACCTAGGTTGCTCAGTGGTTGAGCTCCTGCCTTTGGCTCACATCATGATCCTGGGGTCCTGGTATTTAGTCCTGCATTAGGCTCCCTGTGGGGACCTCTGCTTCTCCCTCTGCCTATGTCTATGCTTCTTTCTGTGTGTCTCATGAATAAATAAAATCTTTATTAAAATAAAATAAAATAAAATAAAATAAAATAAAATAAAATAGTGTGCTAAATCAGTACATTTATATATTGTAATGTAGCAACATTACATGTATCAGATTACATAGACATAGTACAATATTATTGTCTATATTCAATATACATTAGAGCTCTATAACTTATTTAGTATACATTACAAGTTTCTACCCTTATATATCATATTATACTTTTACATCAATCATATCCCACCAACCCCCATCCCCAGTAACTACTGTTTTCACTTAAGTGGATTGAAAACTCCGTTAGAATTCTGTCTTGTTCATCTCTATTTGTCCTTGCCTAACATAATACATAGCACATAATAGGCACTTAATTTATTGAATGAATGAATAAATGAATGAATGATGAATAAATACAGGTTTCTTCTTTCCTCTGGAACTAGCTAGTTATTTATTTATTTATTTATTTATTATTTTAATTTTTTGGAGAAGGATTTTGTTTTAAAGATTTTATTAATTTTTGAGAAACACACAGAGGCAGAGACATAGGCAGAGGGAGAAGCAGGCTCCCCACAAGGAGCCCAACATAGGACTCGATCCTGGATCCCAGGATCACACCCTGAGCTGAAGGCAAGACTCTCAACCACTGAGCCACCCAGGTGTCCCGAGAAGGATCTTTCTTAAGAAAGAATCCAAAGGCATATATGAACATTTCTACTCTGAGCTTTTTGTTGCCATATTTTCAATTTTGGAATCAATATAATAGCCATGTAGGTCAAATTGGAGATTTTTGGGACACTCCAAAAGTATAATTCCAAAATAATCATTGTGGAAACGGGGCAAAAATGAAACAAACAAAAATAAATGATGAAACTACAGAGTTTGTAGAGAAACTTGCAATGATGATTTACCGAATAGGTAGACAGACCAGTGGGTGAATATGGTACCAAGCACACTAGGGCAACAAAGAGAAATGTACAGTTGTAACAAACATATGTGGCATTTTGCAATCAGAAATTATATGAAGTTATTTTAATTTTAATACATATATGTGTATTTTTTAAATAAAGTTGTATTTTGAACTACGAAACATTTAATTTTTAAAGGTCCTGATCTGGCCTTGCTGACATTGCAGATCTCTACAATAGAACAAACAGATTTCATTGCTAACAAGAATTTTAACTGGCCAGACATCTCAGCAAATGACCCATCTAGTCACTATATTTGATGGTAAAACAAACAGAAATTCCTTCTTCTAGTAGGAAAGAAGTTCTGGTGGGCATTATCCTTTTTCCTGCTTTTTAAGTATTGAAGAAAATGAGGAGTGGTGACAGGGATAAAGAACCATGTAGTGGGCTTGAAATCCACATTCTCTTATATGTGTTTATAGTAGAAAAAAATGTGTGATTTCTGTGGCTGCACACTATGTGTCATGGAGTTTTTAAATTACTAATTATGCTGAACAACTGCAACAAAGGACAGAGGAGAAATCTTGCACATGATGATTTTTTTTAAAGTTCCTCTGCCCCTTTCAATAGACAGCACTAACTGAAATTTCAATATCCAGGGTCCATTTCTATCTTGTCTTTTTTTTCCCCTCGTTTGATAGTTTCCCTACAGTCCCCAAAGATTTTACTCTTGCAAATAAAAGAGTTTAGTTATTTCTATAGTGGGAGGATTAGAGTTTCCACAAACAGGTTTTTTTCTGTTTAAAACTGTCGTAAGTATAATAAAATGCAAGTAATTCATGAACAATGCAGCTGCCCAATGAGGTAGCAGAATGAAAACTGGAAGAAGAGAGAAATACATAAAAATGTAAGTTTTTTGTTTGTTTGTTTGTTTGTTTTTGTTTTTGTTTTTGTTTTTGTTTTTTTTTTAGCACTATTATTGGCTGCTAAAATCCAGGTCAGGGCCAGGGAGAATAAATGAATGGGATAATGCCGTAACACAATAGCTGATGCTTATGCAGGTCTTTTTTGTTTATGTAATTTCTACAGCCCCAGTTCAAGGCATGTTCTGGGTAAGTTATGTAACAGCCGTTCAGAGAATTTCATTTTGTTGTTGTTACAGCACTTTAGCTATGCTTTGCATGCATGCCATTTTTTCTTACTATTTGAGAAGAGCTATGTTAATGTTTTTAGGTTTTTGATATTGCTAAGTAATACCTTGCTTTTTTTTCTAAATTCTGATATTATTATATTCCTTGAATGGTCCACCTCTTACTCCTAATCTTTGGTGATTATCTAATCCTCTAAAACAAGATCACTTATTTAGCAAAAATAGAACACAAGCTTCTAAGGGTGTATTTTCTGGAGGCTGGTTTCATGTGATACCAATATCATGTGTCTTCAAGAACCTAGCTTATCATCTTTCAGGCATGATTTTGACTGCTGTACCCCAGAATAGTAGTTACTATGCTGAGAAGTTGATCTGCAGTGATTTTAATTCATTCATTAGGGGTTTATTATACTAAACAGTTACAGAATTCCTGTCCTTATGGAGAGGCAACAAAAATATTCTTAGCATATTCTTTCTTCTCTTATCTATTTGAAGTTATTGGGACAGGAGAAACTCTAATAGTTTGTAGAAGGGAAACCTAAATCATAACATTTGAAAAATTTGGCTCATCTTGTTTCTTTGGAACTTGAGAAGGAGGAACTATAGTTTACTTTTTTTTTCTTTTTTCTTTTCTTTTCTTTTCTTTTCTTTTCTTTTCTTTTCTTTTCTTTTCTTTCTTTTCTTTTCTTTTCTTTTCCTTTTCTTTCTTTCTTTCTTTCTTTCTTTCTTTCTTTCTTTCTTTCTTCTTTCTTTTTTATTTTGTTTTGTAAGTTTGTCTTTTTTAATTTATAAGAGCAGGTAAGCTTCTACAGTTTTGACTGTGGCCAAAAGGCAAACCTGAATATTCTGAATTTTTGTCTTCATATGCTTTCAATTTGATTTTACCTCCCCTATGCTGATGGTGTTTTTCTCTGGTAGGTAATATGAAGAATTTAAACTGAAATATAAGTCATACGTAACCTAAACAAATCTTGGGCTCCTTAGGGCTGGTGTTTAGGGCACTCTTAACATGATGTCACATCCAAAGAAAAATAACTAACTCAAAAGCACTTGAGCATATGCAGATTTCTTTTTTAAATTGGGCTATACAGCACTAAGCAAAACATCTAAATAATTTTTTTCTATTTATCTCTATGCCAGTTATCCAAAAATCTCTCTTTAGTCTCAAGCCCCATTCTCTGACCCCAAACTCTACCTGTGCTCACTTCTGTCTTCTCCACCCTTTCCCATTTTCTTCCTTGCTTCTTCCTCTGGCCTTGCATAACTAATCTCTTCCCTGAGAAGTTACTCAGTATTTCTTTATACTATTTTTTCCTTTTCTTAACTTTAAATTAGAAAATATTTTAAATGTGCAGAAAATCAAGAGAATAATTTAACAGACACTCATGTACACACCACTGAGATTAAACAAACTTAACTTTCTGAAGTATTTTGTATAAACTGGAGACTATCTGTTCCTTGAATGTTCCCAGAAAAAAATCTTATACAATATTCTAAGCCTGATGTGTGCATGCATTTAAAAATACTGATTCAATTTGTTTTTAGCATTTATAGGTCCATTCAAGTACTTTATTCCTATATGAGTCAGTTTGGTAAGTTATTTTAGATAGGTTATATATTTTTACTAGGTAAAAGGTCCATTTAAGTTTCCAAATTCATTGGAATGCATTTTTCAAGATTTGCCCATGATTCTTTTTCTTGCCCCAGGTAAGTTTTCCTTTAGTCTTCCCCAAAGAGTACAGAAAGTAGAACACAGAGTTTGGAGACTCTTTCTGTGTTGAGGGACTCCAAGAGAAGATGTCTTGCATTAAAGCTTGTAACTTAGGAATTTGTTTTTAATAAAACTCCTAGAGGAGCAGAAACATTAAATTTGCTATAATCATGGGACACCTGGGTGGCTCAGCAGTTAAGTGTGTCTGCCTTCAGCTCAAGGAGTGATCCTGGGGTCCCAGGATCGAGTCCCAACATCGGGTTCCCTGCATGGAGCCTGCTTCTCCCTCTACCTATGTCTCTGCCTCTCTCTTTCTGTGTCTCTCATGGATAAATAAATAAAATCTTTTAAAAATGTTTGCAGTAATCACATATGAATTTGCCTCACTGGGGTTTTTCAATAGTGGATGTTTTTAGATTTAATTATTTAAATTAGGAAAACTATATTTAGATTTTACTTCTTATGATGAAATAATTACACTGGAATGTCCAAGTGGCTGATTTCTCCCAGGTATGCATGTGTTTAAGGTAGAAAATACATTGATTTTTCTTCCAACGATAACAGAAGGAAAGGTCACAGCTTCCAAAATGTCTCATTCCAGAAAGATTCATGCTTAGAATACAGCATTCTCTAATTAATGAGAATGAAATATGTGGGTGGATGAACAAGTGTATCATTTTTTTGCTTTCATTCCCCAATGGAAAGAATATCAAGTAATATAATAATTTAAAATGTATTAAAATATTTTTATTAAATCTTAAGAAGTATGCTGTAATCATATTTTATGCTCTTATACAGTTGTCGCTTGAACAATGCAGGAGTTAAGGCACTGACCCCTCCCCACTCTACTCAGTCAAAACCTATGTCTCACTCTTGACTCCCCAGTAACTTAACTACTAATAGCCTATAGTTGACTGGGAGCTTTACTAATAAGATAAACAATCTATTATTAACACATATTTTGTATGATATATATAATATATATATTATATATATACTGTGTTTTTATAATAAAGTAAGCTAGAGAAAAGAAAATGTGGTTAAGAAAATCATAAAAGAGAAAATACATTTACCATATCATATTGTAAAAAAAAATCTACATGTACCATTTAAACTCTTGTCATTCAAGGGTTTGTATATGTGAAGGAACATCTATTTTTAAAAAAAATTTTAGGAACACTTATTGTTAGAGAAGTACTTTGGGTTTCTATTTCAATACTCAATATCGTGGGGCTTACCAAGAAAGCCAGGGGCATGCTCCCCTGGCATCCAAGAAAACCTAGTTCAATCTCTTGGATACTTAATAAATAATCTGTGCAATGTTGTAAAGTATCACATCTTGTGCCCAGATAGTAATAGGAGGCTTTAAAGACTTACTAAAAATAGTAAGACATAGGGTGGTAGAATAATTGCTACTATATTAGCAAATGTTTTTAGCATTTGATGCTGGACACTTTATTTAGAATATTTTATCTAATCTTCACAAAAGCCTTTAAGGTTAGAATTTTTATTATCTTTGTTTTACCACTGTTAAAGTTAAGTCTCAGAGAAATGAAATACTTTTCCCCAGAGTGCTAATAAGTTATAGTGCCAGGCCTTCTCTAACTCTAAAGACCATAATCATAACCTATATATTGTATTTGCATTCCTGACTAGGGAAGAATTAGTAGTGTGAGACCTAAGTAGATATGATTAAAGTCAAGGTGAGTTTTGTGAACCCAGAATAATATTTTTGGCCTAAAGATTTTTCTAACCCTCTTAAATCTTAAAATAACTCATCTAAACTATGAGATGTAACTGATGCCACTGTTTACTGAGGCTCCTTTTGTTGCTAAAATGCTTCATGGGCAGAGGATTTGTTCTTTGAAACAAATATTCATCCATTTAATGATGTCCAGATGCTTTTCCTAGATCCCTGATATTTGTGTTTTTTTCTCCATTACGAATTCTTGCATATCTCCATACTCAGCAATGATCTTCAATGATGCCCATACTGAATTCTAAAGAGACCTATAATTTGTAAAGGCAGAGGGAAGCAAGAAACAAAGGAGAGATTGAAAAGGGGATAGGGTGGAATGATTGATTCAAGGTGTTAAACATGCTATTACACAACAGTTATTTTCTTCTCTCCAGAGGGCAGTTTTCTGTTTTGTAGAATATAATGGCTAAAACTGTAGGGAGGTAACATGATGTGGAAAATAGCAAGTTCTTTGGAATCAGATAATGATAATGATAATGATAATGATAACAATAATAATGATAACAATAATAATCACAGCAACAACTCTTATTTACTTAGTGCCTGCTATTTGTCAGCTGGTCTGAGCACTTTACATCTATTATCTCAATCCTTCACCAACCATGTAAAGCATGTACAACTATTATCTCCATTTTATAGATAAGGAAAGTCAGGCATAGAGTGATTAAGTAATTTCCCAATGTCACACAATGAGTAACTGAATTAGGTTTTCTGGTCAGGTGGTCTTATTCTAGAAAGTGTGATCTCAACTAAATCTGAGTTCAATTCTGATCTTTTTCATGCAGAAGCTTATTTGGAGAACAGTATTTACTTTTCTTTTCTTTTTTTTTATTTTTTTATTTTTTTATTTTTTTATTTTTTTATTTTTTTTTTTATTGGTGTTCAATTTACTAACATACAGAATAACACCCAGTGCCCGTCACCCATTCACTCCCACCCCCCGCCCTCCTCCCCTTCTACCACCCCTAGTTCGTTTCCCAGAGTTAGCAGTCTTTATGTTCTGTCTCCCTTTCTGATATTTCCCACACATTTCTTCTCCCTTCCCTTATTTTCCCTTTCACTATTATTTATATTCCCCAAATGAATGAGAACATATAATGTTTGTCCTTCTCTGACTGACTTACTTCACTCAGCATAATACCCTCCAGTTCCAACCACGTTGAAGCAAATGGTGGGTATTTGTCATTTCTAATAGCTGAGTAATATTCCATTGTATACATAAACCACATCTTCTTTATCCATTCATCTTTCGTTGGACACCGAGGCTCCTTCCACAGTTTGGCTATCGTGGCCATTGCTGCTAGAAACATCGGGGTGCAGGTATCCCGGCGTTTCATTGCATTTGTATCTTTGGGGTAAATCCCCAACAGTGCAATTGCTGGGTCGTAGGGCAGGTATATTTTTAACTGTTTGAGGAACCTCCACACAGTTTTCCAGAGTGGCTGCACCAGTTCACATTCCCACCAACAGTGTAAGAGGGTTCCCTTTTCTCCGCATCCTCTCCAACATTTGTTGTTTCCTGCCTTGTTAATTTTCCTCATTCTCACTGGTGTGAGGTGGTATCTCATTGTAGTTTTCATTTGTATTTCCCTGATGGCAAGTGATGCAGAGCATTTTCTCATATGCATGTTGGCCATGTCTATGTCTTCCTCTGTGAGATTTCTGTTCATGTCTTTTGCCCATTTCATGATTGGATTGTTTGTTTCTTTGGTGTTGAGTTTAATAAGTTCTTTATAGATCTTGGAAACTAGCCCTTTATCTGATATGTCATTTGCAAATATCTTCTCCCATTCTGTAGGTTGTCTTTGAGTTTTGTTGACTGTATCCTTTGCTGTGCAAAAGCTTCTTATCTTGATGAAGTCCCAATAGTTCATTTTTGCTTTTGTTTCTTTTGCCTTCGTGGATGTATCTTGCAAGAAGTTACTATGGCCGAGTTCAAAAAGGGTGTTGCCTGTGTTCTTCTCTAGGATTTTGATGGAATCTTGTCTCACATTTAGATCTTTCATCCATTTTGAGTTTATTTTTGTGTATGGTGCAAGAGAGTGGTCTAGTTTCATTCTTCTGCATGTGGATGTCCAATTTTCCCAGCACCATTTATTGAAGAGACTGTCTTTCTTCCAATGGATAGTCTTTCCTCCTTTATCGAATATTAGTTGCCCATAAAGTTCAGGGTCCACTTCTGGATTCTCTATTCTGTTCCACTGATCTATGTGTCTGTTTTTGTGCCAGTACCACACTGTCTTGATTACCACAGCTTTGTAGTACAACCTGAAATCTGGCATTGTGATGCCCCCAGATATGGTTTTCTTTTTTAAAATTCCCCTGGCTATTCGGGGTCTTTTCTGATTCCACACAAATCTTAAAATAATTTGTTCTAACTCTCTGAAGAAAGTCCATGGTATTTTGATAGGGATTGCATTAAACGTGTATATTGCCCTGGGTAACATTGACATTTTCACAATATTAATTCTGCCAATCCATGAGCATGGAATATTTTTCCATCTCTTTGTGTCTTCCTCAATTTCTTTCAGAAGTGTTCTATAGTTTTGAGGGTATAGATCCTTTACATCTTTGGTGAGGTTTATTCCTAGGTATCTTATGCTTTTGGGTGCAATTGTAAATGGGATTGACTCCTTAATTTCTCTTTCTTCAGTCTCATTGTTAGTGTATAGAAATGCCACTGACTTCTGGGCATTGATTTTGTATCCTGCCACGCTACCGAATCGCTGTATGAGTTCTAGCAATCTTGGGGTGGAGACTTTTGGGTTTTCTATGTAGAGTATCATGTCATCGGCGAAAGAAGAAATCATACCTATTCTCCTAAAGCTGTTTGGAAAGATAGAAAGAGATGGAGTACTTCCAAATTCGTTCTATGAAGCCAGCATCACCTTAATTCCAAAGCCAGACAAAGACCCCGCCAAAAAGGAGAATTACAGACCAATATCCCTGATGAACATGGATGCAAAAATTCTCAACAAGATACTGGCCAATAGGATCCAACAGTACATTAAGAAAATTATTCACCATGACCAAGTAGGATTTATCCCTGGGACACAAGGCTGGTTCAACACCCGTAAAACAATCAATGTGATTCATCATATCAGCAAGAGAAAAACCAAGAACCATATGATCCTCTCATTGGATGCAGAGAAAGCATTTGACAAAATACAGCATCCATTCCTGATCAAAACTCTTCAGAGTGTAGGGATAGAGGGAACATTCCTCGACATCTTAAAAGCCATCTACGAAAAGCCCACAGCAAATATCATTCTCAATGGGGAAGCACTGGGAGCCTTTCCCCTAAGATCAGGAACAAGACAGGGATGTCCACTCTCACCACTGCTATTCAACATAGTACTGGAAGTCCTAGCCTCAGCAATCAGACAACAAAAAGACATTAAAGGCATTCAAATTGGCAAAGAAGAAGTATTTACTTTTCTGAACCTCATTCTCTTCATACGTGAAAACAGAGAGCTATGGTGTGGATTTTATGAGGTGATATACAGAAAGGCACCTAGCCTGGCCCATAGTAAAGGCTCAATAAATGTTGGCTCCTCCTCCTCATTCCTAGTTGCTGCTGTGGATCAAGTTTTCTCAGATTGTGATCAAGAGAACATCTTTATCGGAATCATCTGGGATGCTTATTAAAAAGACAATGATAACATTTTTTATGCCCAAGGATATTCAGTTCATAGATGAAAGGTTTGCTATAACCAAATAAGAAAAGTAAAATTTTAATGTCATTTTTAGCAGTAACAATAAAAAGAAATTACTAAGTACCCTTTGAATTCTGAACAGATGCATTCTGGCTATCTGAATCAACAGCATCACAAATATGTCAACCAGATATATAAATCTGAGTCTTCATTATCACTCAATCAATATATATATATATATATATATATGCTAGTGAGATTAGCAAAATTATTAATAATATAGGAGCCAACTCTATTGTATCCCCAGTGCAGCACCATAGATACTAGTGAATGCATGCACATAAGCACATGCACAAGAGTTAGCATGCATATGCACATACATGCCCACATATATCCAAAGAAAAGATGAAGCAAAGAACAAACATTTCCTCAAGGTACACATAGACACCTCAGAAATGCATGAGAGGTCAGAAGAGAAATACCGTGTATGGAACTAATTAAATTTATGTGGAAGAGAGTGTGTAACAGAAGCAAGACAAATTCTTTTCCACTAGTCAACCTGTGTAAATCCATTTCCTCCCAGAGATTTATAAAGTCTGTATGTCCAATATTTAAGGAAATGAGGCACAGCTAAGATGGTGGCATAGTAGGAAAACCCTAGAGTTTCCTTGTCCCTTGAATACAGCTAGATAACTATCAAATCATTCTGAATATGCAGTAAATCAACCTAAGGACTGACAGAACAAACTTCAGAGCTAGAGGGAGAGAAGAGGACACATCAAAGAATACAATCTGAGGTGATTAGGGAGAGATATTTCCCTTCCTGGAGCACATCTGTGAGATGAGGCATTCCAAAGATGCCTCTCCCAGGACAAAAGAGCTGGTGGGTATCATTTCCCTTCAATTTCCCCTCAGCGTAGGTGCAGAGATACCCGTTAAGGGTGGCTAACCCAGACACTGGCTGTTTAGCCTGCTTTTCTCCAAAGCCTAAGCCTCTGCATTCTAGCATGGCTGTCTTTCTTGGTAAAATATGCATTAGTCTCCAGCACAGCAAAACCTTCCTCAGAAGACCAGCACAAGTTCTCAACACACCAGGTCCCTAAAGCTTGGAGTGTTAAAAGTCAGCAGGCCTAGCTGGGATATAGCCCAAGGTACACGGTGCTCTTTCAGCAAGCAAGCAACCTCGAGACGGAAAACAGCCATCTAAAAAATGCCTGTGACACAGAAGTGGAAATTGTTCGCTCTTCTGGGAGTGCTTCTCTGAGAGCAGAAAGTGTAGAGGCCCCTCTCTGGAGACAAAGGAGCTGGTTGGCACTATTTCTGTCCACACCCCTCAGCATAAGCCAACTTCAGTGAACAGCACAGCACCAACACTGGTTGCCTAACCTACTTACACCAAGTCCCACCCCTTGTGCTCTGCTGGTATGCTTTTCTCAAGCAAGTGTGCCTAAGGACCAGCACAGTAGGCCCTTTCCTAAGAGGGCCAGCAAAAACTTCACACATTACACCTACCAACTATAGAATTCTGCAAGGCTTTAGATCCACTAAAAGTAGTATCAAGTCTCATTTAACAAGCAGATCAGAGCACATCTAGCTAAAAGAAACCATACTCTGGCCAAGGTTCAAATGCTGTCCACTGCAGGCAAAGGAAGCTTCTGCAGATGATGGACCTGAGGGATAGAGCAAACAAAGCACAGCAGCAGACTGCACACATCACATGCAAAGGCACTCACTGAAATGCCAGGCCTTGGAAACTATATAACCTCTTCTTCATAAAGCCATTACTCTTAGAAGCAGAAAACATAATATGCTTTTATAACACAGAGAATAAGACAGAGACCTAGACAAAATACCAAGATGGAAGAATTCATCCCAAAAGAAAAAACAGGAAAAGTTCATGGCCAGAGTTATAATCAAAACAGATATAAGTAATATGCCTGATGGAGAATTTAAAGCATAATAAGGATACTCACTGGGTTTAAGAAAAGAATAGAAGACATCAGGGAAATATTAGCACAGATAGAGTTAAAAAATTCAGAAATGAAAAATATAATAACTAAGATTTAGAACAATCTGTATGGAATGATCACAAGGATGGAAGAAGCAAAAGAATGAATAAGGGATACAGAAGATTAAATAATTGAAAAACATGAAGCTGAACAAAAGAGAGAAAGAATAATGATGAATCACAAGAATAGACTTGGGGAACTTGGTGACTTCATCAAACATAATAACATAGCCTTAGATCCCAGAAGAAGAAGAGAGAAAAGGGGGCAGAAGGAATATTTGAGGAAACAATAGCCAAAAACTTCCTTATCTGGGGAAAGAAGCCAACAACCAATCCAGGAAGCACAGAGACCTTGCATAAAAATCAACAAAAGCAGGCCAACACCAAGATATATTATAGTAAAATTTGCAAACTATAGTGATAAATAATAAAATCCTAAAAGCAGCAAAACAAAACAAAACAAAACAAAAATCCCTAACTAACAAGGGAAGACCCATAAGGTGAGCAGCAGATCTCTCCCCAGAAACTTGTCAGGTGAAAGAAAGTGGCATGACATATTCAATGCTGAATGGGAAAAATCTACAGCAAATAATACTCTATCCAGCAAGGCAATCATTCAGAACAGAAGGAGAGAGAAAGAGTTTCCCAGACAAACAAAAACTAGAGGAGTTTATGGCCACTAAATCAGCCTTGCAAGAAATATTAAAGGGGACTCTGAATATAAAGGGAGATCAAAAGTGACAAAGACAAGAAAGGAACAGATAAAAATCTCCAGAAAAAATGACATAACAAATAATAAATGGCAATAAATGCATATCAATCAAGAATTACTATAAATATAAATGGTCTATATGCTTTAATCAAAAGACATAGAGAGACAGAATGGATAAAAAACAAGACTCATCTATATGCTACCTATAAGGGACTCATTTTAGACCCAAAGACACCTGAAGATCGAAAGTAAGGAGATGGAGGGGAGGGGGCAAGATAGCGGAAGAGTAGGGTCCCCAAGTCACCTGTCCCCACCAAATTACCTAGATAACTTTCAAATCATCCTGAAAACCTATAAATTCGGTCTGAGATTTAAAGAGAGAACAGCTGGAATGCTACAGTGAGAAGTGTTTGCGCTTCTATCAAGGTAGGCAAACGGAAAAAAAAAAGAAATAAATAAAAAAGCATGAAGGGGAAGGGGCCCAGTGAGGAGCCGGGCTAAGACTGCAGGCGAGTGCCCCAAGGACAGGAAAGCCCCGTCCCAGAGAAGCAGGAGCTTCACCAATCTTCCTGGACAGAAAGGCACTGGCAGGGAGCTAGGGCAGGATCTGAGGAGGGGCAGGGATGCCCTCAGGATCCCAGGGGAACTAACAGAAGACCTGGGCCCCAGGGGAGAGCACGCCAAAAACCGCAGCTGAGCTCCCTAAAGGGCTGCAGCGCCCCCCCCCCCCGCCCCCGCAGCCGGGAGCAGCTCAGGCCACGGCTCCGCACTGAGGGGGTGCATGGCCCAGGAGCGAGATTCCAGTGGCCAGGACCTGGAACCCAGGGCACTGGGGAACAGAGACCAGGATCTGGAGCTCCCCCGGGACTGGCAGAGGCCAGGAGGACACAGGACAGCAAGGATGCTCCTGCTTCTGGGCGACCGTGAGCTGTGCAGATTGGTGGCCCCAGCCCCCGGAGCATCCAGGCCCCTGTGGACTGGGAGCTGCGGAAGTTACTACCGGAGCTGACTCCAGCGCTGGAGAGCTGGCTTCCACCACTGTTTTTGTTCCTCCTGGGGCCTCACAGGATAAAAAGGATAAACAACTCCCACTGAGCCGTGCACCAGGCAGGGCGCTGAGCAGCTGCCACAGGTGATCACCCCTGAGAATCAGCACAGCAGGCCCCTCCCCCAGAAGCCCAGCTAGAAGGACAGGGGAAAAGCAACTTACTGACCAAACAGCACTGGAAAGTTCCATGGACTTACAGTATATAGAATCAGAGGATACTCCTCCTTGTTTTTTGTTTTCTATTTGCTACCCACTCTTTTTTTTTTTCTTCTTTTTGATTTCTTTTTTCTCTTCTCTCTTTTTCTCCTTTTTCCAGTACAACTTGTTCTTAGCGACTCTGCACTGAGGAAAATGACTAGAAGGAAAAACTCACCTCAACAGAAAAAATCGGAAACAGTCCTCCCTCCCGAGAGTTACAGAATTTGGATTACAATTCATTATCAGAAAGCCAACTCAGAAGCACAATTATACAGCTACTGGTGGCTCTAGAAAAAAAGCATAAAGCATTCAAGAGACTTCATGACTGCAGACTTTAGATCTAATCAGGCAGAAATTAAAAATCAATTAAATGAGATGCAATCCAAACTAGAGGTCCTAACGAGGAGGATTAATGAGGTAGAAGAACGAATGAGTGGCAGAGAAGACAAGTTGATGGCAAGGAGGGAAACGGATGAAAAAGAGAAAAACAATTAAAAGATCCTGAGGATAGGTTATGGGAAATAAATGACAGCCTCAGAAGGAAAAATCTTCATTTAATTGGGGTTCCCAAGGGCGCTAAAAGGGACAGAAGTACAGAATATGTATTTGAACAAATCATAGCTGAGAACTTTCTGAATTTGGGAAGGGAAACAGGCTTTCAGGTCCAGGAGAAAGAGAGATCCCCCCCCCCCAAAATCAATAAAAACCGCTCAACACCTCGACATTTAATAGTGAAACTTGCAAATTCCAAAGATAAAGAGAAGATCCTTAAAGCAGCAAGAGACAAAAAATCACTAACTTTTATGGGGAGAAATATTAGACTAACAGCAGACCTCTCCACAGAGACCTGGCAAGCCAGAAAGGGCTAGCAGGATATATTCAGGGTCCTAAATGAGAAGAACATGCAGCCAAAAATACTTTATCCAGCGAGGCTCTCATTCAGAATAGAAAGAGAGATAAAGAGCTTCAAAAACAGGCAGAAACTGAAAGAATATGTGACCACAAAGCCAGCTCTGCAAGAAATACTACGGGTGATTCTGTAATAGAAAGAGGAATTCCAAGGGAACAATCCACAAAAACAGCAACTGAATAGGTATCATGATGACACTAAATTCAAATCTTTCAGTAGTAACTCTGAACATGAATGGGCTTAATGACCCTATCAAAAGGCTCAGGGTTTCAGACTGGATGAAAAAGCAGGGCCCATCTATTTGCTGTCTACAAGAAACTCATTTTAGACAGAAAGACACCTATAACCTGAAAATAAAAGGTTGGAGAACCATTTACCATTCAAATGGTCCACAAAAGAAAGCAGGGGTCGCCATCCTTATATCAGATAAACTAAAGTTTATCCCAAAGACTGTAGTAAGAGATGAAGAGGGACACTATATCCTACTTAAAGGATCTATCCAACAAAAGGACTTAACAATCATCAATATTTATGCCCCGAACATGGGAGCTGCCAAGTATGTCAATCAATTAATAACAAAAGTAAAGACATACCTAGATAATAATACACTAATACTGGGAGACTTCAACACAGGGCTCTCTGCAAATGAGACATGTTCTAAGCACAACATCTCCAAAGAAACAAGAGCTGTAAATGATACACTGGACGAGATGGATTTCACAGATGTTTACCAAACTTTACATCCAAATGCAACTGAATACACATTCTTCTCAAGTGCACATGGAACTTTCTCCAGAATAGACCACAGACTGGGGCACAAATCAGGTCTTAACTGATACCAAAAGATTGGGATCATCCCCTGCATATTTTCAGACCATAATGCTTTGAAATTAGAACTAAATCACAACAAGAAGTTTGGAAGGAATTCAAACACGTGGAGGTTAAGGACCATCCTGGTAAAAGATGAAAGGGTCAACCAGGAAATTAGGGAAGAATTAAAAAGATTCATGGAAACTAATGAGAATGAAGATACAACTGTTCAAAATCTTTGGGATATGCAAAAGCAGTCCTGAGGGGGAAATACATGGCAATACAAGCCTGCATCCAAAAACTGGAAAGAACTCAAATACAAAAGCTAACCTTGCACCTAAAGGAGCTGGAGAAGTAACAGCAAAGAAAACCTACACCCAGCGGAAGAAGAAAGTTAAAGATTCCATCAGAACTCAACGAAATCGAGACCAGAAGAACTGTGGAACAGATCAACAAAAGCAGGAGTTGGTTCTGAAAGAACTAATAAGATAGATAAACCATTACCCAACCTTATTAAAAAGAAGAGAGAAAAGACTCAAATTAAAAAAATCATGAATGAGAAAGGAGAGATCACCACCAATACAAAGGAAATACAAATGATCTTACAATCTTATTATGAGCAACTATATGCCAATAAATTAGGCTATCTACAAGAAATGGACACATTTCTGGAAAACCAAACTACCAAAATTGGAACAGGAAGAAATAGAAAACCTGAACAGACCAATAACCAGGGAGGAAATTGAAACAGTTATCAAAAACCTCCTAAGACACAGAAGTCCAGGGCCAGATGGCTTCCCAGGGGAATTCTATCAAACGTCTAAAGAGGAAACCATACCTATTCTACTAAAGCTGTCCCGAAAGAAAGAGATGGAATACTTCCAAACTAGTTCTATGAGGCCAGCATCACCTTCATTCCAAAACCAGACAAAGACCCCACCAAAAAGGAGAATTATAGACCAATATCCCTGATGAACATGGATACAGAAATCTCAACAAGAAACGAGCCAATAGGATCCAACAGTACATTAAGAAGATTATTCACCATTATTAAGTGGGATTTATCCCCGGTATCAAGGCTGGTTCAACACTCGCAAAGCAGTCAACATGATGGAAGATGATATCAATAAGCGAAAATCAAGAAGCATATGATTTTCTCAATAGATGCGGAGAAAGCATTTGACAAAATACAGCATCCATTCCTGATCAAAAGTCTTCAGAGTGTGGGGATAGAGAGAACATTCCTCAGCATCTTAAAAGCCATCTATGAAAAGCCCACAGCAAATATCATTCTCAATGGGGAAGCACTAGGAGCCTTTTCCCTAAGATCAGGAACAAGAAAGGAATGTCCACTTTTACCACTGCTATTCAACATAGTACTAGAAGTCCTAGCCTCAGTAATCAGGCAACAAAGAGAAATAAAATGCATTCAAATTGGAATATAGAAGTCAAACTCTCCCTCTTTGCAGATGACATGATACTATATGTAGAAATCCCAAAAGACTCCACCCCAAGAGAGTTGGAACAAATCATCTTAAGACTTGTGTGGAATCACAAAAGACCCCAATAGCTAGGGGAATTTTAAAAAAGAAAACCATAGCTGGGGGCATCACAATGCCAGATTTCAGGTTGTACTACAAAGCTGTGGTCATCAAGACAGTGTGGTACTGGCACAAAAACAGACACATAGGTCAATGGTACAGAATAGAGAATCCAGAAGTGGACCCTCAACTTTGTGGTCAACTAATATTCTACAAAAGAGAAAAGACTATCCACTGGAAAAAGGCAGTCTCTTCAACAAACAGTGCTGGGAAAATTGGACAGCCACATGCAGAGGAATGAAACTGGACCATTCTCTTATGCCATCCACAAAGATAAACTCAAAATAGATGAAAGATCTAAATGTGAGACAAGATTCCATCAAAATCCTAGAGGAGAACACAGGCAACATCCTTTTTGTTTTTCGTTTTGTTTTTTAATAATAAATTTATTTTTTATTGGTGTTCAATTTGCCAACATACAGAATAACACCCAGTGCTCATCCCGTCAAGTGCCCCCCTCAGTGCCCATCACCCAATCACCCCCACCCCCCGCCCTCCTCCCCCTCCATCATCCCTAGTTCGTTTCCCAGAGTTAGGAGTCTTTATGTTCTGTCTCCCTTTCTGATATTTCCCACACATTTCTTCTCCCTTCCCTTATATTCCCTTTAACTATTATTTATATTCCCCAAATGAATGAGAACATACAATGTTTGTCCTTCTCCAATTGACTTACTTCACTCAGCATAATACCTTCCAGTTCCATCCACGTTGAAGCAAATGGTGGGTATTTGTCATTTCTAATAGCTGAGTAATATTCCATTGTATACATAAACCACATCTTCTTTATCCATTCATCTTTCGATGGACACCGAGGCTCCTTACACAGTTTGGCTATTGTGGACATTGCTGCTAGAAACATCGGGGTGCAGGTGTCCCGGCGTTTCATTGTATCTGAATATTTGGGGTAAATCCCCAACAGTGCAATTGCTGGGTCGTAGGGCCGGTTTATTTTTAATTCTTTGAGGAACCTCCACACAGTTTTCCAGAGTGGCTGCACCAGTCCATCCTTTTTTTTTTTAATTTTATTTTATTTATTTATTTATTTATTTATTTATTTATTTTTTAATTTATTTTTTATTGGTGTTCAATTTACTAACATACAGAAAAACCCCCAGTGCCCGTCACCCATTCACTCCCACCCCCCGCCCTCCTCCCCTTCTACCACCCCTAGTTCGTTTCCCAGAGTTAGCAGTCTTTACGTTCTGTCTCCCCTTCTGATATTTCCCACACATTTCTTCTCCCTTCCCTTATATTCCCTTTCACTCTTTTTTTTTTAAGATTTTATTTATTTATTCATGATAGTCACAGAGGGGAGAGAGAGAGAGGCAGAGACACAGGCAGAGGGAGAAGCAGGCTCCATGCACCGGGAGCCCGACGTGGGATTCGATCCCTGGTCTCCAGGATCGCGCCCTGGGCCAAAGGCAGGCGCCAAACCGCTGCGCCACCCAGGGATCCCCCCCTTTCACTCTTATTTATATTCCCCAAATGAATGAGAACATATAATGTTTGTCCTTCTCCGACTGACTTACTTCACTCAGCATAATACCCTCCAGTTCCATCCACGTTGAAGCAAATGGTGGGTATTTGTCATTTCTAATAGCTGAGTAATATTCCATTGTATACATAAACCACATCTTCTTTATCCATTCATCTTTCATTGGACACCGAGGCTCCTTACACAGTTTGGCTATCGTGGCCATTGCTGCTATAAACATCGGGGTGCAGGTGTCCCGGCATTTCATTGCATTTGTATCTTTGGGGTAAATCCCCAACAGTGCAATTGCTGGGTCGTAGGGCAGGTCTATTTTTAACTCTTTGAGGAGCCTCCACACAGTTTTCCAGAGTGGCTGCACCGTTTCACATTCCCACCAACAGTGTAAGAGGGTTCCCTTTTCTCCGCATCCTCTCCAACATTTGTTGTTTCCTGCCTTGTTAATTTGCCCCATTCTCACTGGTGTGAGGTGGTATCTCATTGTGGTTTTGATTTGTATTTCCCTGATGGCAAGTGATGCAGAGCATTTTCTCATATGCATGTTGGCCATGTCTATGTCTTCCTCTGTGAGATTTCTCTTCATGTCTTTTGCCCATTTCATGATTGGATTGTTTGTTTCTTTGGTGTTGAGTTTAATAGTTCATCAAGATAAGAAGCTTTTGCACAGCAAAGGATACGGTCAACAAAACTAAAAGACAACCTACAGAATGGGAGAAGATATTTGCAAATGACATATCAGATAAAGGGCTAGTTTCCAAGATCTATAAAGTCCATCCTTTTTGAACCCGGCCACAGTAACTTCTTGCAAGATATATCCATGAAGGCAAGAGAAACAAAAGCAAAAATGAACTATTGGGACTTCATCAAGATGCTTTTGAACATCAAAAGAAACAGTCAACAAAACTAAAAAAAACAATCCACAGAATGGGAGAAGATATTTGCAAATGACCTATCAGATAAAGGGCTAGTTTCTAAGATCTATAAAGAACTTATTCAACTCAACAGCAAAGAAACAAACAATCCAATCATGAAATGGGCAAAAGACATAATAACCGAAATCTTACAGAGAAAGACATTGACATGGCCAACAAGCACAGGAGAAAATGCTCTGCATCACTGTCCATGAGGGAAATACAAATCAAACCACAATGGGATACCACCTCACACCAGTGAGAATGGGGAAAATTAACAAGGCAGGAAACAACAAATGTTGGAGAGGATGTGGAGAAAGGGGAACCCTCTTGCACTGTTTGTGAGAATTGGTACAGCTACTCTGGAAAACTGTGTGGAGTTTCCTCAATGAGTTAAAAATAGGTCTGCCCTATGACCCAGCATTGCACTGCTGGGGATTTACCGCAAAGATACAGATGCAGTGAAATGTTGGGACACCTGCGCCCCAATGTTTATAGCAGCTGTGTCCACGATAGCCAAACTGTGGAAGGAGCCTCAGTGTCCATCGAAATATGAATGGATATAGAAGATGTGGTATATATATACAATGGAATATTCCTCAGCCATTAGAAACAACAATTACCCACCATTTGCTTCGACATGGATGGGACTGGAAGGTATTATGCTGAGTCAAATAAGTCAATCAGAGAAGGACAAACATTATATGGTCTCATTCATTTGGGGAATATTAAAAATAGTGAAATGAATAAAGGGGAAAGGAGAGAAAATGAGTGGGAATTATCAGAGAGGGAGACAGAACATGAGAGACTCCTAACTCTGGGAAACGAACAATGGGTGATGGAAAGGGAGGTGGGCAGCTTGTAGGGGTTACTGGGTGATGGGCACTGAGGGGGGCACTTGATGGGATGAGCACTGGGTGTTATGCTATATGTTGGCAAATTCAACTGCAATAAGAAAAAAAAAGGAATGTAAGAGGATGGAGAATCATTTATCATACAAATGGACAATGTCAAAATAAAGCCAAAATAACAATACTTGTGTCAGACAAACTGGACCTTAAAACAATGATTGTAATAAGAGATGATGAAGTGCACTATATCATAATAAAGGGTTGATCAATTGTAAATATTTATGACTCCAACTTGGGAGTACCCAAATACATAAAAAAATAATAACAAACATATAGCAACTCATTGATAACAATACAATTATAGTAGAAGACTTTAACACCCCAGTTATATCAATGAACAGATCATCTAAGCAGAAAATCAACAGGGAAACAATCATTTTGAATGAAACACTGGGTCAGATGGATTTAACAGATATATTCAGAACATTCTATCCTAAAGCAGCATAATACATTTTCTCTTCAAATCCACCTGAGACATTCTCCAGAATAGATCCCATACAGGGGCACAAATCTGGCCTCAACAAGTACAGAAAGATTGGGATCATACCATGAATATTTTCTGACCACAACACTATGAAATCTGAAGTCAACCATGAGAAAAACTTTGGAAAGACCACAAACACATCGAGTCTAAACAACGTGCTCCTAAACAATGAATGGGTAAGCCAGGAAATTAAAGAAGAAATAACAGAATATAGGGAAACAGATGAAAATGAAAACATGACAGTCTAGAACTTCGAGAAACAGAAAAAGTAGTCATACAATGGAAATATGTAGCAATACAGGCCTACCTTAAGAAGCAAGAAGAATCTCAAATAGACAATTTAACCTTACACAAAACAGAGCTAGAAAAAGAACAACAAAGCTAAAAGCTAGTATAAGGGAAATAATAAAGATTATAGCAGACATATATGATATAGAAACTAAAAAAAAACAGAACAGATCAATGAAATCAGGAGGTGGTTCTTTGAAAAATTAATAAAATCAGTAACCCCCTAGCTAGTCTTATCAAAAAGAAAAGTGAGAGGACTCAAATAAAGAAAATCACAAATAGGAGAGGAGAAACACCACAGAAATACAATTAGAAGAGAATATGATGAAAAATTATATGTCAACAAATTAGACAACTTTGAAATAATGGATAAATTTCAAGAAACATATAAACTACCAAAACTGAAACAGGAAGAAATAGAAAACTTGAGCAAACAAACAGAAAGTAAACTGAATCAGTAATAAAAAATCTCCCAATAAATAAAAGTCCAGGGTCAGATGGCTTCCCAAGGGAATTCATGGAACATTTAAAGAGTTAATACCCATTCCTCTAAAACTATACCAAAACTAGAAATATAAGGAAAACTTTGAAATTCTCTCTATGAGGCCAGCATTACCCTGATTCCAAAACTAGACAAAGACTCAACTAAAAAAGAGAACTACAGTCCAATATCCCTGATGAACATGAACTAAAGATTCTCAACAAAATGCTAGCAAACCAAATCCAACAGCATTAAAAGAATCATCCACCATGAACAAGTGGGATTTATTCCTGGGCTGCAAGTATGATTCAATAATTGCAAATCAATCATGATACATCACATTAATAAAAGAAACAGTAAGAACTATATGATCCCTTCAATAGATGCAGAAAGAGCATTTGATGAAGTACAACATTCATTTATGATAAAAACTCTCAACAAAGTAGGGATAGAGGGAACATACTACAACATAATGATGGCCATATAGGAAAAAATCCACAGCTAATACCATCTTCAATGGGAAAATCTGAGAGATTTTCCTCTAAGGTCAGGAGCAAGACAAGGATGTCCACTCTCACCATGTCATTTTTTAAAATATGTTTTTACTTATTTGGGGGAAGAGGGAGAGAAAGGGTTTTTTTTAAGATTTTATTTATTTATTCATAGACACACACAGAGAGAGAGACAGAGAGACAGAGAGACTCAGAGACACAAGGCAGAGTGGGCTGCAGATGGCGCTACACCGCTGCACCACCGGGGCTGCCAGGGAGAGAAAGTCTTAAGCAGACTCCTTGCTAAGTGCAGAGCCTGATGCAGGGCTTGATCTCACAACACTGAGATCATAACCTGAGCTGAAATCAAGAGTTGGATGCTTAATAGACTGCATCACCCAGGTGCCCCTCTCACCACTGTTATTTCACATAGCACTGGAAGTCCTAGCCTTAGCAATCAGACAACAAAAAGAAATAAACGGCAGCCAAATTAGCAAGTAAGAAGTCAAAGTTTCACTATTTGCAGATGGCATGATACTCTACATAGAAAACCTGAAATAATTGGTAGAACTAATACACAAAATCAGTAAAGTCACAGGATACAAAACCAACACACAGGAATCTGTTGCATTATCTATACATTGATAATGAAGCAACAGAAAGAGAAATCAAGGAATAAATCCCATTTACAATTGCACCCCAAACCATGAGATACCAAGGAATAAACCTAGCCAAAGAGGTAAAAGATCTGTATTCTAAAAACTATAAAGTGCTTATGAAACACATTGATGATGACACAAAGAAATGGAAAGACATTCCATGGTCATGGATTGGAAAAAGAAATGTTTTAAAAATGTTTATATTACACAACACACTCTACATATTTAATACAATCCTTGTCATAATAACACCAGAATTTTTCACAGAGATAGAACAAGTAATCCTAAAGTTTGTATTGAAGCACAAAAGACCCCAAATAGCCAAAGCAATATTGAAAAAGAAAAGCTAAACTGGAGACATCACAATTCTGGACTTCAAACTATGTTACGAAGTTGTAGTCATCAAGACAGTATGGTACTAACACAAATACAGACACATAGATCAATGGAACAGAATACAGTACCAAGAAATAAACCCACAACTATATGGTTAACTAATCTTTCACCAAGCAGGAAGGAATATCTAATGGGAAAATGAGAGTCTCTTCAACAAATGGTGTTGAGAAATCTGGACTGCAACATGCAAAATGATGAAACTGGACTACTTCTTTCACCACATACAAAAATAAATTCAAAATGGATGAAAGACCTAAATATGAGACAGGAAACCATAAAAATCATAGAGAACACAGGCAGTAGTAACCTCTTTGACATTGGCCATAGCAACTTCTTACTAGGTATGTCTCCTGTCACAAAGGAAATAAAAGGAAAAATAAACATTTTCATCAAGATAAAAAGCTATTGCACAGTGAAGGAAATGGTAAACAAAACTAAAAGACAAATGGAATGGCAGATAATATTTGCAAATGACATGTTAGATAAAGGGTTAGTATCTAAAATCTATAAAGAACTTATCAAATTCAATACCCCAAAAATATATAGTCCAGTTAAGAAATGGGCAGAAGACATGGACAGACATCTTTTCCAAAGAATACACACAAATGGCAAATGGCAAAAATTAACAACACAGGAAACTACAGATGTTGGCGAGGATGCAGAGAAGGGGGAATCCTCTTGCACTGTTGGTTGGAATGCAAACTGGTGCAGCCACTGTGAAAATATTATGGAGATTCCTCAACAAGTGAAAAATAGAACTACCCTATGACTCAGCAATTGTACTATTAGGTATTTACCTAAATAATACAAAAATGCTGATTTGAAGGGACACATGCACCCCAATGTTTATAGCAGCAATTTTAACAATAGCCAAATTATGGAAAAAGCCCAAATATCCATCAACTGATGAATGGGCAGAGAAGATGTAGTATATTTGTACAATGGAATATTAGTCATAAATGAAATCTTGCCATTTACAATGATTTGGATAGAGCTAGAGGGTATTTATGCTAAGTGAAATAAGTCAATCAAACAAAAACAAATACCACATGATCTCACTAATATGTGAAATTTAAGAAAGAAAACACATAAACGGGAAAAAAGAGAGAAGCAAACCAGAAAACAGACACTTAACTATAAAGAACAATCTGATGATTACTGGATGGGAGGTGGGTGCAGGTGATGAGTTAAATAGGTGAGAGATATTAAGGAGGACACTTGTGATGACCACTGCGTGTTGTATGTAAGTGATGAATCATTAAATTCTACATCTGAAAATATTACACTCTATGTTAACTAATTGGAACTTAAATAAAAACTTGAAAAAGAAATAAAGATATTTGAACAAGGAAAAAAAACAAAATTAAAAGGGATGGGGAAATTATTTGGGACATGCTCTCTTCAGTGTTTGATACTTAAAGGTAGTCGGTATATTTTTTTTTTCATACAAATATTTATTGGTTGCCTACCATGTAACAGGTGTTATATTAAATACTGGATATATAATAATTAGCTAAATAGATTTGTGGAGTTTATTATATATTAGAGAACATAGACAATAGGTGAACAGATAAAAAATTATTACCCATAATCACCTTATGCAATTTCCAAACTTCATTAAGTGTCAAAATCACCTGGGACCTTGGTGCAAATACAGTTTAGGTCCTACCCTGCCTACCTCAATGAGCCTGGGACTCTGTCCATTAGTTTTCCAGGTGATTCTACTACATACCAAAGTTTGAGAATCGCTCATCTAGTGGTTTGAATAAATATTTAGGGAATAGTCAAGCTGTAAGGGAAGTTCGAATGTCCTATAGTCCAGTGCTTCTCAAACCTTCAATGTGCATTCAAATCACCTAGAAATCTCACCAAAATACACATTCTGATTCACTAAATTTAAGGTAGGTGGCTGAGATTCTGCGCTTCAGATAAGCTTTTAGGTGAGAATCTGGCCTTACGTAGCAAGCTATAGTCCATAGTGTGCATTCCCAAAGTTGGATTTTATTTCTATATCAGATTTTGATCATTCTCATTCACCTTAGTCTCTTCATCAAAATGTGAGAACAGGAATCAGAGTTGTCTGAAGGTGCTAATTAAATATGCAAATGCCCCAAGTGATCTTGGTGTAAACCGAAATTTGAAGACTGATTTTTTTTCCAGAGAAACTGACTACAATTTTTTTCACATGTGTGAAGCATGCTTCAATTCCTCCATTGACCGTAGATCAATGGTTCATCAACCTGGAAATGCATTAGAAACACCTGTGGAGAGGTAAAAACAAATATCAATGTTCTGGTCCAATCCCACACCAATCAAATCTGAGTCTGTGGAGGTGGGCCCCAGGCATCTGTATTTTTATAGAGCTCCCTTGGTGATTCTAATATACATACAGGGCTGAGAACCACTGCTGAAGACAAATTGCCTTTTTATTTAAACTTAGGAATATAGTTGATCTAAATAGAAATTGCAGAATTAACAGAGTTTGTCATCTCCTTTCTGGGCCCTTGTCATAAGCCTTCTTCCCACCAAATACCTTGGTGTTCCTATCATGGTGACTCCCTGACCTCATGTGTCCCATGTCCTGACTTTCTCCCTTCTCTTTGGAATCAAGACTGTGCACCATCCCCTCTGAGACTTTTTTTTCTTTCCTGGTAGAGAGTAGAAACAGATTAATCAGAAAAAGCAATCCCAGGTCATGTTTAAATTAATGTCCTTTCCTCCTTTGATGCTGCACTCTCTTAACCCTATTTGAATAGATGTTTAGGTTCTCTTGAAGTTGTGAATTTCAAGTATGACTGTTTGGAATAATATATATGAGCCTCAAATGAGCAGTCTCCTACTGTAATAATCTTTAGTCCTGGCCTTGCTTAAGGAAGAATTCCTTGTATTGTGGTTGATTTCATTATAAAAGGATTATTTTTTCCTTCATAAATACTGTCCAGGATATTATATGATGATATGTGGGGGTATTTTTTATAGAGGGAAATGTTAACTGTGGCAAGGAAATCATTTTGACAGCATGTCCTTTTGTTATCAAAAATAAATTTAGCGATTTTTAAAGTATATTATTTTCTAAGAATGAGGAAAAGGGAAAGTCTTTGATGAAGACCTTGTAATCAGGGGAACAGAGAGGGAAACAAAGGATACACAAATATGAGAAATTGACTACTTCCAAAAAAAACTGTTACATCAACATCAATTAACATTTATTGAGCACCTACTTGGTATATAACATTCTGCTATCAATTTGAAAAATGACATGGAATATATACCTATAAAACATAATTACCAGTGACTATTTTTGGCTATTTGTTTAAAGTTATTATAGCAAGGAAGAACTTTTAACAAAAGCTGCTTGTAATTTGGTCTCATTTATAAAACTGATTCCTAGGGAGACTTGCTCAGAAGGATAGAAATTAAACCACATCGAAATATTATTTTCTGTTATTCTGATAATTACAACACATACACATAGACGAGGCCAAATGCTATAATTTCAAATATATGATTATGAAATTTCAGTCATTAATCCATTCCCAGAGGAAGTACAGGATGCAGCACACACTGCTTGATATTTCCTTCACTTATCATTAATAAGTGGTGTGGATTTGGACCTATTGATGTGTATGCAGCTATATGTGTATATCACTGAGCTCTAAAGAAATAAGACTCATTCCACAACTCATATATAGGAAGCACTCTTACTTCCTTATGCTTGTGGATGACAAATTATACATTTATACTTTTTCTGTTTTGAAAACGGAGACAAGGCTTGAACTATTTACATAATCACCTGAAAATGTTAGCTAATATATTTGCATGTGAGCTGAAAAGTCTGTGCTATAGCTACTTGGAAAGTGCCAAGACACCTTGACTGGAAGACTCATGCCTGAGAAAGACTAAGAGAATCTGAAAGTTTCATGAACATCCACTTCTCCTAAAAACAGAAATTGGCCATGTTATTTAAAATTCAGAGAAAATTGATATTTGATATAGATTTTCATGTTAATCAATTCAGTTGACCATTTTTAGTATTTTATTTGGTCTTGGTTCTATTATTATTTGGAGTAGAAATCAATTTTGCAAATATTTTATTTTCCAGTTCCAGAAAATGTCCAGAGTGTTTACCTTGTTAGGTAGGAGAAAAATAGATTGAGGAAACTTTAATGCAAGCTCTTATCACTCTAGGATGTCTGTAGCCTGCTCCATACCATGCCTTGAAAATGATGCATTTGAACAGCCTAAAGAGGCCTGGTCCCTATATAATGGGATATCTTTCCAATTTTGTTTTATAATTATGATTTGCCTTGGACCTGTGAGGGTGTACTTATCTGATTGGCTTGATTATATTCTCTCTGAAGGTAATCCAAGGTGAGAAACTTTCCACAGGTGAGGATATAACTTATTTACAAGTTGGTAAATAATGTCTACTGTTAATTTTTAAATTTTACTATACTTAAAGCACGTGGTATGGTCACAGTTCAGGTTGGAAATAGTGCGTCAAATTCTAGTAACGACTAGGCAGTTAGTATTGTCAAAAAGGAGGAGAAAGAAGGATGCTTGAATAAACAGGTAAAGGAAGAAGAAAAGAAGTGAGAAGACAGGAAAACACCTCTATGTGTATTATGAGATACATATCCTGAGCATGAGAACCTGTCTATCGAGTTCATCAGCTCCTACTGTTTTCTTTTTTAAAAAATATTTTATTTAAATTCAATTTGCCAACATATAGTATAACATCCAGTGCTCATTCCATCAAGCTCCTATTGTTTTCAAAGAGATTATATATATGATCATAGAGCATTACATGTACTCAAATTTGGGGAAAATAGTTACTCATTTCTAGTTCACATATCTTAGCTATGATCTTAAAAGAAACAGTGAAATAGATTCTAGAACAACATAAGGAAATAACTCTCTATAGTTATCAGGCATTTCTAGCTATCAGGCATTTATACACACTGAGCAAGTAGATGATCTTTGTTCTGAACTATCTTTTTAAGGATATGTATATGATGAACAGTCTTGCTAGATAGAGATAGTGTCTCCAGCTAGAATAAAGGCCATATTTGCTTCTGTAAATATACTACAAATAATGTCTCTCTCCAGGGAAAAGATCATGCATTCTAATGGCCTATTATTAACTGTTTAGGTTAAGCTTGAAGTTCCTCTCCTATAATGTAACCCACAGTCTATATAGATGTTACCTGGACCTCTTCAGATTGCCTTTGTGAATTGGGGTTTAGGGAATTTAAACAATTACTAATACTTTGGATACTGATATTACTATGAACAATAAACTGTCTGTCTCTGATCCAGGAGTCTCATGTTTTCTACTAGGCTAACTTGTTAGCTTGCAGGTAGGGTAAAATCTCAGAAATTTCATGGTCCTTGACAAACAGTAGAAGGTCAGATCTAAAAGAAATATTGGAGATATGAAGTACAACCCACTCTATATTATAAATGAAGAAATTTATACCCAGAATTTAATTTGTCTGCCAAAGGTCAAAAAGTGATTAACAAAAGAATCAGGACTAAAGGTAATTAAAGCATATCCAAAAGATAACCAATTTAACTCCAAATTTGTTGATAATCCCCATTTTGAATTTAACAATACCCTTTCCAGATATCCTTAGATTTCTCTTATATCTATGTTTCCTCCTCATGAGTACGTTTGTTTCTGACTACCATAGTCTTCAGGCCCAGCACCATTAGGCAAAATAGGCTTGAAAAAATAAGACAGGAAAAAGAATTTGAAATGTGAAGAGGGTTATTCTCAGAGCCTAAGAAGTAGAAAAATTGAGGAAATAGAGCATGTTTTAAAAAATAGAACTAGTTTATTCATTCATTCAACACAAAAAAAAATCACTGGTTAAATACTAGGTGCCAGGTATCATGCTAGGTATTGAGTGTGCTGGTGATTATTAAACAATCAGTGGAAAACAAGCCAGTTTTGTTGAGTTTACGACTTCTTATGGTGGAAGTATTCCCACCATGGCTTATTTCAAACGATCAAAAGGACATCAATTAGCTCACAAAATTCCTGAAAGTGTAACAATGGGCTCCTGTGAGTCAGTACAAGCCGGCTCTGGCATAAGCTGTCTCCAGAACAACATTGCCTGAGGTTCTATCAGTAAACACCATAGAAATGCTCTCTGTCTTTCCAGGGATTACTGATAAACAGGTATACAAGCAAATAGAACATGACTGGGAAAGTAAACAGAAAAATATTCCCCTAAAAGCACTCCTCAACCCAGTCTTAAAGATGAGGGACAGGAAGATCTTCCCAAAGAAATTACATCTATTTGGAGACCAGAAGCATAAGGAGTTTGCTGAATGAGGGAAGGCTGGGAGGTGAGAGAAGATGGTTTTTCTATTAGGGAGCTGTAAAGACTAAGAGCAGTAGGGAAAGTAGCAAAAGGTGAGGCTGAAGACATAGGGAGAGATAGACAATGATCAACCTCCTAGGATGGGTTAACAAGTTTAGACATTAGCCTCAGGCACCATTTCCTCCAGTAAGTCTACAAAATACCAATAGGTATATGGGGGGAAAGAGGATGTAGAAGAAAAGAAAGAAAAAGAAAAACCTATGCTCAAAAACTATTTTTGGAAGTACTGGTTGGTCAATTATTTTTTAATTCCAGGTAGTTCTACAGTGTAGTATTGGTTTCAGGAGTAAAATTTAGTGATTCGTCACTTAGATATAACACCTAATGCTCATCACAAGTGCCCTCCTTAATGCCCACCACCCATTTAGCTCATGATACCACCCCTTCTCCCCTCCAGCTACCCTCAGGTTGTACTCTACAGTTAAGGGTCATTCATTTTTTGCTTCCCTTTCTGTTTTTATCTTATGTTTTCTTTCCATTCCCCCATTGATTTGTCTGGTTTCTTAAATTTCACATATGAGTGAAATCACATAGTATTTGTCTTTCTCTTACTTATTTTGCTTAGCATAATACATTTTATGTCTATCCACGTTGTTGCAAATGGCAAGATTTCATTCTTTTTTTGACTGAGTAATATCAATTATGTATGGATATTTGGTCTTTTTCAATAATGTGGCCATTGTTAATAATGTTGCTATAAACATTGGGATGCATGTGTCCCTTCATATCAGTATTTTTGTATCCTTTGGATAAATATCCAATGGTGCAATTGCTGAGTCATAGGGTCATTTTATTTTTAACTTCAAGGAACCTCCACACTGTTTTCCAGAGTGGCCACACTAGTTTGCATTTCTACCAATAGTACAAAAGGATTCCCCTTTCTCTGCATCTCATCACCGTTTGTTGTTTCCTGAGTTGTTAATTTTACCCATTATGACAGTTGTGAGGTGCTCTCTCATCGTGGTTTAGATTAGTATTTCTTTGATGATGAGTGATGTTGAGCATTTTTTCATCTGTTAGCCATTTGTACTTTTTCCTTGGAGAAATGTCTGTTCATGTCTTCTGCTCATTTCTTAACTGGAGTATGTATTTTTTGGGTGTTGATTTTGATTAGTTCTTTATAGATTCTGGAAACTAGTTCTTTATCCAACATGTCATTTGCAAATATTATGTCCCATTCCATCAGTTGCATTTTAGTTTTGTTGATAATTTCCTTTGCTGAGCAGATGGTTTTAATTCTGATGAGGCCCCAATAGTACAGTTTTGCTTTGGTTTTCCTTGCCTCTGGAGATGTGTCTAGTATAGCTGCTGTGCCTAAGGTCAAATAGGTTGTTGTCTGTGTTCCCCTCTAGAATTTTGATGGATTCTTGTCTCACGATCTTTCATCCATTTTGAATTTATTTTTGTGTATGGAGTAAGAAAGTTTTCCAGTTTCTTTTTTTTTTAAGATCTTATTTATTCATTCATGACAGACACACACACACACACACACACACAGAGAGAGAGAGAGAGAGAGAGAGAAGCAAAGGGAGAAGCAGGCTCCATGCAGGGAGCCTGACGTGGGACTCACTTCCAGGTCTCCAGGATCACACCCTGGGCCAAAGGCGGCACTAAATGGCTGGGCCACCAGGGCTGCCCAGTTTTTCAGTTTCATTATTTTTATATCACTGTCTAGTTTTCCCAACAATATTTTTGTTGAAGAGACTGTATTTTTTTTTCCATTGGATATTCTTTCCTGCTTTGTCAAAGATTAGTTGACCAAAGAGTTGAGAGTCCGTTTCTGGGTTCTCTCCTCTGATCCACTGATCTTTGTGTCTGTTTTTGTGCCAGTATTATACTGTCTTGATTTGTGATAATAGCTTTGTAATATAACTTGAAGTCTGGGATTGTGATGCCTCCTACTTTGCTTTTTTTTTTCAACATTAAATTGGCTATTCAAGGTCTTTTGTAGTTCCATACAAATCTTAAGATGGTTTGTTCTAGTTCTATGAAAAATGCTGCTGTTATTTTTATTGGGATTACATTGAATGTGTAGATTGCTTTGGGTAATGTAGACATTTTAACATTTGTTCTTCCAATCCATGAGCATGGGATATTTTTCCATTTGTTTGTGTTTCCTTCAATTTCTTTCATAAATGTTCTATAGTTTTCAGTGTATAGATCTTTTGCCTCTTTCATTAGGTTTATTCCTAGATATCAGATTATTTTGGTGCGATTGTAAATGGGGATGATTCCTTGATTTCTCTTTCTGCTGCTTCATTATGAGTGTAGAGATAATACAACAGATTTCTGAATTCTGAATTTCTGTTGACTTTATCTCCTGTGACTGCTGAATTCATATATTAGTTCTCGAATTTTTTTGGTTTAGTCTTTCCTTTTCCACATAGTGTATCATGTAGTCTGAGAAGAGTGAATTTGACTCCTTTGACAATTTCAATGCCTTTTATTTTGTTGTTGTTGTTTTTGTTGTTGATGTTGTTGTTGTTTGATTGGTGAAGCCAGGACTTCTATAATATGTTGAGTAACAGTGATGAGAGTGGACATCTTTGTCATGTTCCTGATCTTATGGGAAAAGCTCACAGTTTTCCCCATTGGGAATGATATTAGCTGTGAGTCTTTTGTATGTGGTCTTTATGATGTTGAAGTATATTTCTTCTATCCCTACTTTCTTGAGAGTTCTTATCAAGAAAGAATGCTGTATTTTGTCAAATGTTTTTATGTATCCATTGAGAAGATCATATGTTTCTTATTATTTCTTTTATTAATATGGTGTACCACATTGATTTATTTGTGGCTGCTGAACAACCCCTGCAGCCCAGGAACAAATCTCACTTGATCATAGTGAATAATACCTTTAATGTATTCTTGGATTCAATTTCTTAGCATTTTGTTAAGAATTTTTGCATTCATATTCATCAGGGATATTGGTCTATAATTTTCCTTTTTAGTGGGATATTTTCCTGAATTTGGAATCAAGGTAATACTGACTCCATAGGATGAGTTTGGAAGTTTTCCAGCCATTTCTACTCTTTGTAACTGCTTCAGAAGAATAGGTATCAATTATTTTTTAAATGTTTGGTAGACTTTCCCTAGAAAGCCATCCAGCCCTGGGCTATTGCTTGTTGGGAGATTTTTGATTACTCATTCAATTTCTTTGCTGGTTAGGAGTCTGTTCAGATTTTCTATTTCTTCTTTCAGTTTTGGTAGTTTATATGATTCCAGGAATTTATCCATTTCTCACAGATTACCCACTTGTTGGCATATAATTTTTTATAATATTCTTGTGTAATTGTATTTCTTTGATGATGATTATGATCTCTCCACTTTCACAATTTTATTCTCTTTTCCTTTTGGTAAGTCTGGCTAGGGGGTTAGCAATTTTACTAATTCTTTCAGAGAAACAGCTCCTAGTTTAATTGATGTGTTCTACTGCTGTTTTTTTTTTTAACCTATATCATTGATTTCTGCTCTAATCTTTATCTTCTGCTGGATTTAGGCTTTATTGCTATTCTTGTTCGAGCTGCTTTTGGTGAAAGGTTAGGTTGTGTATCAGAGACTTTCGTTGCTTCTTGCATAAGGTCTATATTGCTATATACTTCCATCTTATGACTGCCTTGTTGAGTCCCAAAGGTTTTGGCTGTCATGTTTTCCATTTGCTTTGCTTCCATGTATTTTTTTTATTTCTTCTTTAATTTCCTGGTTAACCCATTCATTCTTTAGTAGGATGTTCTTTAAGCTCCATGTATTTGTAGTCATTCCAAATTTTCTCTTGTGATTGACTTCAGGTTTCATAGCATTGTAGTCTGAAAATATGAATGGTATGATCTCAATCTCTTTGTACTTGTTGAGGGCTGATTTGTGACCTAGCAGGTGATCTCTTCTGGAGAAGGTTCCATGTGCATTAGAGAAGAATGTGTATTTTGCTGTTTTAGGATGAAATGTTCTGAATATTTGTTAAGTCCATCTGGTCCAGTGTTTCATTCAAAGCTATTGTTTCCTTGATGATTTTCTGCTTTGATGATCTATCCGATAATATAAGTGGAGTTGAAAGTCTTCTGCAATTATTGTGTTATTGTCAATTAGTTCCTTCCTGTTTGTTATTAATTGATTTATATATTGGCTGCTCCCAATTTGGGGGCATAAATATTTACAATTGTTAGATCTTGCTGTTGGATAAATCCCTTAATTATGATATATTGCCCTTTTTTTTTGCCCTTTTTCATCTTTTCTAACAGTCTTTGTTCTAAAGTCTAGTTTATCTGATTTAAGTATGGTTACTCTGGCTTTCTTTTGATGTCCACTAGCATGATAAGTGGTTTTCCATATCTTCACTTTCAGTCTGTACAATTTTTTTTAGGTCTAAAGCTAGTATCTTGTAGGCAGCATGTAGATGAGTCTTGTGGTTTTATACATTCTGATACCCTATGTCTTTTGATTGTAGCGTTTAGTTTATTTGCATTCAAAGTATTTATTGATAGATATGAATTTAGTGACATTGTATTACCTTTAAAGTCACTGTTCCTGTACATGGTCTCCATTCCTTTTTAGTTTTTGTTGCTTTTAGTGACTCTTTCCCACTCAAGGAGTCCATTTTAATATTTCTTGTAGGGCTGGTTTAGTGTTCACTGACTCCTTTAGTTTTTATTTGTCTTGGAAAGTCTTTATTTCTCCTATTATTCTGAATGACAGCCTTTCTGGATATAGTGTTCCTAGGTGCATATTTTTCCCATTTAGTATGTTGAATATGTCATGTCACTTCTTTCTGGCCTGCCAGATTTCTGTGGACAGACCTCCTGGCAATCTTATGTGTCTAACCTTGTAAATTAAGGACCTTTTGTCCCTAGCTGCTTTCGGAGTTCTCTCTTTATCTTTGTATTTTGGAAGTTTCATTCTATCTTGGTTGGCATTGACCTCTTTTTGTTGATTTTGAGGGGAGTTATTGTGCCTCATGAACTTGAATGACTGTTCCCTTCCCCAGATTAGGGAAGTTCTCAGCTATAATTTGTTCAAATAACTTCCTGCCTGTTTTCCTCATTATTCTTCTTCTGGAACTCCTATGATATGGATATCATTGTGCTTTGTGGAATTGTTGAGCTCCCTGAATCTATATTCATGATCTAATAGTTTTCTTTCCCTCTTCAGCTTCATTATTTCCCATAATTTTATCTCCTATATCACCTATGTGTTCCACTGTTGTAACTGAGATGTGAAACTTACTGGTTGTAATCACAGTGAGGATGGAGATAGTTGATCAATGTTAAATAGTTGTCCTCACTATAGTATTTATCAGTCTTTAACCTATTGATGGTTCTCCCAGAGTGAGATATAGTATATATTATTTCTTGGGATTATTGGACTGTGGAACACCTCTCATTTATTTCTATGACTATATATCAGGAGTAGGGTGCTAAGAAACTAGTGTCTACAAAACACATTCTAAAAGTGCTCTTCTGAGGACAATAGAAAGGCATCATAGGTTTTTAAGCCACAATGACATGATCAGATAATGTTGAAAGTGTTTTCTTTCACTAATTAGCTATTCATTTTGTATCATGTTTTTCTATTGCCTCCAACCATCCTGAACTTTCTTCTATCCCCCAAATGTAAAAAGACTTAGGAAAACGTCCAAATGCATCTTAATAGTAAAAACTAAAATTGTCTTGCATAAGTACTACACTGGTACTAAATTTGATAAATTTCATTGTTTTGGTTTCTGACTTTAATCCTTTTTTTAAAAAAAGTTCCCATTATTTCTAAAAAACAGAGTAAGATCTGAGTCTGTCTCAAATCTTAGGCCTCATTTTCTTCAAAAGGTAACAATGACAAACTTAATCCATTCATCTCTAGAAGATTATAGACTCCCACACCTGAAATGGGAATTGTAGGTCAGATGATCATACATTTTATATCCCCTTTATAACAACTTCATTCTACATAAGGAATGAACAGGACAGTGATTATCTTAGAGAAGAAAAAGAAAGAAGTGGAGAGGAGAGAAAAATGACCATTTAGTGACCTATCAGAGCTTGTCGAAGTCTGATATAATTAACAAATTTGTATAGCTCTAGCAATTGTAATTCTAATTATTTGCTAGCTGAAGGCAAATTTCACTGATATAAGTTAGGAAATCATGTAAATAGCCTAATTAATATAATTTGCCTTATGTTCTAGTTCTACTAAGAAAGCGAAAACAAATATGTCATTTTTAAGAATAAATACCATGGTATAGACTAAATATTATAAATGTTCAGTTTGTAGAACAAATATTGCATATTATGGACCCTTTTCAGTAATTCTATGAAGTTCAGTATGATTTAATGAAATTATGTTAGTTGTTTGAGTTTTACAACTGCATTACAATAAAAAGAAAGCATTTCCTTTGAATAGATAAGAGGAAGATCCTTGACAAAATAGCATAGTAGAGTTTACAATGCTGTGGGCTTGAAGAGATAAAGATTTCATTCTTTTTCTTGCCAGTTCTCTAATCTCAAGAGAACCCCAAAGTTAAAATAAATCTTTTAAGAATTCCATATGCTAGTGGTGGAGAGATATAATAAATGAATCTTTGCCATTTTTTCATGTAGAATTGAGAGATAAAGCTGCTTATAAAACCCTAAAAGACTTAAAAATCATTTCTGTAGATTGTCATATGTTAATGTCAGTGAACATTTAATCACCACATGTGAAAATGCATAGTGCAATGGTTGGCTTTCATTGCTCTTTGTCTGAGGGCTCCACTTTGCCCCATTATATTTAATCACCTGCCCTCTGTCCTGCCGTCAAGTACTTATCTCTCAAAAACCACTTAAGACTACCATGATGAAGAGAGAGAGAAGGAAAGATTATTATAGAGTTAATAAAGAATTATTTATTGAGGTTCTATATTTCTAGCACTATGCAAGGCACTCTAAAGTAAAACAAAACAAAACAAAGCAAAAACACCCACAGTGTTTTAAGGGCACACATGGCCTCCTGCCTTGAAAATTTCTCCTATGTATTTGAAGTATCAAAACTCCCACTTACAAATCAATTATAGACCAACCAAGTGATATATATACATATATATACACATATATATATATAGACATATACATACATATACACATATATACACATACACATACATGATTCATTTTTCAATTTTTAAAGATAAAGCTTGAATGAGCTACATATTTAACACATATTCAGTGTATATTAAGGGTTGGGCATGGATGGACTTGATAACAATGTATAGAATGTGATAACTATGATTAATGCTTTGAAGTTTCATTTGACTACTTTAATGGTAAATCTTGACCATCAGAAAGCACAAGGTGGAAACAACTGTAAGAGTTTCTTGAAGGAATGGAGACAATGGATGTCTGGAAGAATTTGAGCAGAAGGTTTAGTCCTGGAAAGGTTAAATAGTTGGGAGATTTAGAGTGAAGATAAGTCAGGGTATAAAGAGATTCCAGGCCATTAAAGGCCAATAAACATAACCATTGGTCTTTTTATCCCCATCACTTCAAAATTTTACTAAATATAGATAAATAATGAAATAATCCTGAGTCAGAAAGTGAGAATCCTAAAAGAGTAGATAGAGCAAAATATTATATAGTAAATGCAAAAAAGAAAATCATTTCACAGTAGCATAGGCTGAAAATATTGTGTTGAAAAGTTTAAAGGGGTTTAGGTAAAATTTTAGTTGAAATTCCTATAGCCATCTACTAAGTAAAGTGATAAATATTTCTAATATATGCAGATTGACAATCTATATTGTCATATGCAATCCATATGCATATGCAGAAGACAATTCAAAGAATAAGGCTTTGAGATATTAAAAATATATTTAAGCTCTATTTAACTTTACCTTTTTTATAACCAGGAGATAAGAATGAAAAACAAAGAAAGTGCTATTGATAACACATACTTAGAGATAAAAACACTCATAGGGATATTCTTGTGAGCATTTCAGTGTTATATTCACCCTTGTAACAGAATTGAATCACATATAATAGGAAGTGAATGAAAATTTGTTGATTGAATTAGATTATAAGGGATAATGCATATGCTACTACAATTAGTTTTTGGCAGATGAAAAAGGAGTTATACTGTATTGGGTGTGGTGGAGAGTAATGTGGATATACTGAATATTGAAAAATGTCTGATTAAGTTATGATATATTCTGCATACGCAACAAATCTTAAATTTCTAAAAAGGAGGGAGATGGAGAGGAAGAGCAGGAGAAGGAGGGGTGCAGGAAGGCAAGGAGAGAGGGAGGGAGTGGGAAGGAGTGAAGGAGAAAGGAAGGAATGGGTGAGGAGGGAAGAAGTAGGAAGGGAAGATGGATAGGGGAGGAAGGAAGTGAGGGAGAGACAAAGAAAGGTTATTTCTATTATAGGAAATCATAGATCAAAGCCTATATGTGTAATATTTTCTAGAGTGTAAATGAATATACTCAAAATAACATTTCATGCCGGCCAAAATGAAATAAAACAAGTAAGTATAATGAATTTGAAAAAAAAAAAACCTGTATGAAAAAATAGCTTTCTCTTTTACATGGCAAATTCCAACTGATAAAACATACTAGCACTGTTTAAACCATCAGATCACAGTTATAGTAAGAAATATTATACCCATTCTAAATATGAAATATGGTAAATCAATAATTTTCTAGAGTAACATTTCAGAATCATTAGATTATGATAGGAATCATAAATTATAAACAATGACAGATTTTTTTAATAATAAATTTATTTTTATTGGTGTTCAATTTGCCAACAAACAGAATAACACCCAGTGCTCATCCCGTCAAGTGCCCACCTCAGTGCCTGCCACCCACTCACCCCCACCCCCCGCCCTCCTCCCCTTCCACCACCCCCACTGCGCCTCCCAGAGTTAGGAGTCTCCTGTGTTCTGTCTCCCCTTCTAATATTTCCCACTTATTTTTTCTCCTTTCCCATTTGTTTCCTTTCACTTTTTTTATATTTCCCAAATGAATGAGACCATATAATGTTTGTCCTTCTCCAATTGACTTACTTCACTCAGCATAATACCCTCCAGTTCCATCCACGCTGAAGCAAATGGTGGGTATTTGTCGTTTCTAATGGTTGAGTAATATTCCATTGTATACATAAACCACATCTTCTTTATCCTTTCATCTTTCAATGGACACCAAGGTTCCTTCCACAGTTTGGCTATTGCGGACTTTGGGACTAGAAACATCGGGGTGCAGATGTCCCGGCATTTCATTGCATCTGTATCTTTGGGGTAAATTCCCAGCAGTGAAATTGCTGGGTAGTAGGGCAGATCTATTTTTAACTCTTGGAAAAACCTCCACACAGTTTTCCAGAGAGGCTGCACCAGTTCAGATTCCCACCAACAGTGAAAGAAGGTTCCCTTTTCTCCGCATCCCCTCCAACATTTGTTGTTTCCTGCCTTGTTAATTTTCCCCATTCTCACTGGTGTGAGGTGGTATCTCATTGTGGTTCGGATTTGTATTTTTCTGATAGCAAGTGATGCAGAGCATTTTTCTCATGTGCTTGTTGGCCATGTCTATGTCTTCCTCTGTGAGATTTCTGTTCATGTCTTTTGCCAATTTCATAATTGGATTGTCTGTTTCTTTGCTGTTGAGTTTAATAAGTTCTTTATAGATCTTGGAAACTAGCCCTTTATCTGATACGTCATTTGCAAAATCTTCTCCCATTCTGTAGGTTGTCTTTTAGTTTTGTTGTAGCCAATAGGATCCAACAGTGGAGTAAGAAGATTATTCACCATGACCACGTAGGATTTATCCCCGGGATGCAAGGCTGGTTCAACACTCATAAAACAATCAATGTGATTCATCATATCATCAAGAGAAAAAACAAGAACCACATGATCCTTTCAATAGATGCAGAGAAAGCATTTGACAAAATACAGCATCCATTCCTGATCAAAACTCTTCAGAGTGTAGGGATAGAGGGAACATTCCTCAACAACTTAAAAGCCATCTATGAAAAGCCCACAACAAATATCATTCTCAATGGGGAAACACTGGGAGCCTTTCCCCTAAGATCAGGAACAAGACAGGGATGTCCACTCTCACCACTGCTATTCAACATAGTACTGGAAGTCCTAGCCTCAGCAATAAGACAACAAGAAAAAAAATAAAAGGCATTCAAATTGGCAAAGAAGAAGTCGAACTCTCCCTCTTCGCCAATGACATGATACTCTACATAGAAAACTCAAAAGACCCCACCCCAAGATTGCTAGAACTCACAGCAATTTGGGGGTGTGGCAGGATACAAAATCAATGCCCAGAAGTCAGTGGCATTTCTATACACTAACAATGAGACTGAAGAAAGAGAAATTCAGGAGTCAATCTCATTTACAATTGCACCCAAATACATAAGATACCTAGGAATAAACTTAACCAAAGAGGTAAAGTATCTATATCCTAAAAACTACAGAACACATCTGAAAGAAATTGAGGAAGACACAAAGAGATGGAAAAATGTTCCATGCTCATGGAGTAGAAGAATTAATATTGTGAAAATGTCAATGCTACCCAGGGCAATTTACACGTTTAATGCAATCCCTATCAAACTACCATGGACTTTCTTTAGAGAGTTGGAGCTAATCATCTTAAGATTTGTGTGGAATCAGAAAAAACCTCGAATAGCCAGGGGAATTTTAAAAAAGAAAACAATAGCTGGGGGCATCGCAATGCCAGATTTCAGGTTGTACTACAAAGCTGTGGTCATCAAGACAGTGTGGTACTGGCACAACAACAGACACAGAACAATGGAACAGAATAGAGAATCCAGAAGTGGACCCTCAACTTTGTGGTCAACTAATATTCGACAAAGGAGGAAAGACTATCCATTGGAAGAAAGACAGTCTCTTCAATAAATGGTGCTGAGAAAATTGGACATCCACATACAGAAGAATGAAACTAGACCACTCTCTTGCACCATATACAAAGGTAGACTCAAAATGGATGAAAGATCTAAATGTGAGACAAGATTCCATCAAAATCCTAGAGGATAACACAGGCAACACCCTTTTTGAACTCAGCCACAGTAACTTCTTGCAAGATACATCCACGAAGGCAAGAGAAACAAAATCAAGGGGGGAGGAGCAAGATGGCGGAAGAGTAGGGTCCCCAAATCACCTGTCCCCACCAAATTACCTAGAAAACCTTCAAATTATCCTGAAAATCTATGAATTCGGCCTGAGATTTAAAGAGAGAACACTTGGAATGCTACAGTGAGAAGAGTTCGCACTTCTATCAAGGTAGGAAGATGGGGGGAAAAAGAAATAAAAACACAAAAGGCCTCCAAGGGGGAGAGGCCCTGCAAGGAGCTGGGCTGAGGCTGGGGTGAGTGTCCCCAGGACAGGAGAGCCCCGTCCTGGAGAAGCAGGAACTGCACCAACCTTCCCGGGCGGAAAGGGGCTCACAGGGAGTTAGAGCAGGACCTCAGGAGAGCGGGGATGCCCTCAGGTTCCCTGGGACAATAACAGAGCTACTGCGTGCCCAGGAGAGTGTGCCATACCCCGCGGCCCAGCTCCCTAAAAGACTGTAGCTCGCATGGCCGGACCGGAGCAGCTCGGCGGCTCGGGCAGAGGAAGAGGCTCCGGGCGAAGGGGCTGCGCGGCTCCAGGAGTGCGAATCCAACAGCGCAGGCACCGGGAGCACTGGGCGCCGGACACAGCCCATAATCCGGCCCCCCCCCGGGACAGGGAGAGGCCGGGAGGGCCCAGGACAGCACAGACACTCCTGCCCAAGCTGAGCAGATCAGCGGCCCCGCCCCGGAGCCTCCAGACCCTGCAGACAGAGAGCTCCTAATAGTTACTGTGGGAGCTGAATCAAGGTTTCCAGAGCTGGCCGCGCCACTGCTGTTGTACCTCCTGGGGCCTCACGGGATAAACAACCCCCACTGAGCCCTGCACCAGGCAGGGGGCAGAGCAGCTCCCCCAAGTGCTAACACCTGAAAATCAGCACAACAGGCCCCTCCCCCAGAACACCAGCTAGATGGACAAGTTTCAGAGGAAGTCAAGGGACTTAAAGTATACAGAATCAGAAGATACTCCCCGTGGGTTTTTTGTTTTTTTGTTTGTTTGTTTGTGTTTTGTTTTGTTTTGTTTTGCTTTTTGATTTGTTTGCTTCCCCCACCCTTTTTTTCCCTTTCTTTCTTTTTCTTTCTCTTTTTCTTCTTTTTTTTTCTTCCTTTTTTTTCTCTTTCTCTTTTCTTTCCTTCTTTCTCTCTCTTTTGCTCCTTTTCCCAATACAACTTGCTTTTTGGCCACTCTGCAATGAGCAAAATGACTAGAAGGAAAACCTCCCCTCAAAAGAAAGAATCAGAAACAGTCCTCTCTCCCACAGAGTTACAAAATCTGGATTACAATTCAATGTCAGAAGAAGCACTATTATACAGTTACTGGTGGCTCTAGAAAAAAAGCATAAAGGACTCAAGAGATTTCATGACTGCAGAATTTATAGCTAATCAGGCAGAAATTAAAAATCAATTGAATGAGATGCAATCCAACCTAGAAGTCCTAATGACGAGGGTTAACGAGGTGGAAGAACAAGTGAGTGACATAGAAGACAAGTTGATGGCAAACAGGGAAACTGAGGAAAAAAGAGACAAACAATTAAAAGACCATGAGGATAAATTAAGGGAAATAAATGACAGCCTGAGGAAGAAAAACCTACGTTTAATTGGGGTTCCCGAGGGCGCCGAAAAGGACAGAGGGCCAGAATATGTATTTGATGAGCAAATCATAGCTGAAAACTTTCCTAATCTGGGAAGGGAAACAGGCATTCAGATCCAGGAAATAGAGAGATCCCCCCTAAAATCAATAAAAGCCACTCAACACCTCGACATTTAATAGTGACACTTGCAAATTACAAAGATAAAAAGAAGATCCTTAAAGCAGCCAGAGACAAGAAATCCCTGACTTTTATGGGGAGGAGTATTAGGGTAACAGCAGACCTCTCCACAGAGACCTGGCAGGCCAGGAAGGGATGGCAGGATATATTCAGGGTCCTAAATGAGAAAAGCATGCAACCAAGAATACTTTATCCAGCAAGGCTCTCATTCAGAATGGAAGGAGAGATAAAGAGCTTCCAAGACAGGCAGGAACTGAAAGAATATGTGACCTCCAAACCAGCTCTGCAAGAAATTTTAAGGGGGACTCTTAAAATTATCCTTTAAGAAGAAGTCCAGTGAAACAATCCACAAAAACAAGGACTGAACAGATATCATGATGACACTAAACTCATATCTTTCAATAGTAACTCTGAATGAGAACAGCCTTAATGACCCCATCAAAAGGGGCAGGGTGTCAAACCGGATAAAAAAGCAGGACCCATCTATTTGCTGTCTACAGGAGACTCATTTGAGACAGAAGGACACCTACAGCCTGAAAATAAAAGGTTGGAGAACCATTTACCAGTCAAATGGTCCTCAAAAGAAAGCAGGGGTAGTCATCCTTATATCAGGTAAACTAAAATTTACCCCGAAGACTGTACTAAGAGATGAAGGGGGACACTATATCATACTTAAAGGATCTATCCAACAAGAGGACTTAACAATCCTCAATATATATGCCCCGAATGTGGGAGCTGCCAAATATATCAATCAATTAATAACCAAAGTGAATAAATACTTAGATAATAATACACGTATACTTGGTGCCTTCAATGTAGTGCATTCTACACTTGATAGGTCTTCTAAACACAACATCTCCAAAGAAACGAGAGCTTTAAATGATACACTGGACCAGATGGATTTCACAGATATCTACAGAACTTTACATCCAAACTCAACTGAATACGCATTCTTCTCAAGTGCACATGGAACTTTCTCCAGAATAGACCACATACTGGATCACAAATAAGGTCTGAACTGATACCAAAAGATTGGGATCATCCCCTGCATATTCGCAGACCATAATGCCTTGAAGTTAGAACTAAATCACAACAAGAAGTTTGGAAGGACTTCAAACACATGGAGGTTAAGGACCATCCTGCTAAAAGATGAAAGGATCAACCAGGAAATTAAGGAAGAATTAAAAAGATTCATGGAAACTAATGAGAATGAAGATAACCATTCAAAATCTTTGGGATACAGCAAAAGCAGTCCTGAGGGGGAAATACATTGCAATACAAGCTTCCATCCAAAAACTGGAAAGAACTCAAATACAAAAGGTAACCTTACACCTAAAGAAGGTAGAGAAAAAAACAGCAAATAGATCCTACACCCAGCAGAAGAAGAGAGTTAATAAATATTCGAGCAGAACTCAACGAAATCGAGACCAGAAGAGCTGTGGAACAGATCAACAAAACCAGGAGTTGGTTCTTTGAAAGAACTAATAAGATAGATAAACCATTACCCAGCCTTATTAACAAGAAGAGAAAGAGAATCAAATTAATAAAATCTTGACTGAGAAAGGAGAGATCACTACCAACACCAAGGAAATACAAACTATTTTAAAAACATATTATGAACAGCTATACGCCAATAAATTAGGCAATCTAGAAGAAATGGGCGCATTCCTGGAAAGCCACAAACTACCAAAACTGGAACAGGAAGAAATAGAAAACCTGAACAGGCCAATAATCAGGGAGGAAATTGAAGCAGTCATCAAAAACCTCCCAAGACACAAGAGTCCAGGGCCAGATGGCTTCCCTGGGGAATTCTATCAGACATTTAAAGAAGAAACTGTATCTATTCTACTAAAGCTGTTTGGAAAGATAGAAAGAGATGGAGTACTTCCAAATTCATTCTATGAGGCCAGCATCACCTTAATTCCAAAACCAGACAAAGACCCCACCAAAAAGGAGAATTATAGACCAATATCCCTGATGAACATGGATGCAAAAATTCTCAACAACATACTAGCCAATAGGATTTCTCAGTATCTTTAAAGCGATCTGTGAACACCCCACTGCAAATATCATTCTCAGTGGGGAAACACTGGGATCCTTTCCCCTAAGATTAGGTACTCGAATTGGATGTCCACTCTCAGCACTGCTATTCAATATCGTAGTAGAAGTCCTAGCCTCAGCAATCAGGAAGCAAAAAAATAAAAAATAAAACACATTCAAATTGGCAAAGAAGAAGGCAAACTCTCCCTCTTCGCAGATGACATGATACTGTATGTAGAAAACCCAAAAGACTCCACCTGAAGATTGCTAGAACTCATAGAGCAATTCGGCTTGTGGCAGGATACAAAATCAGTGCCCAGAAATCAGTGGCATTTCTATACACTCAAAATGAGACTGAAGAAAGAGAAATTAAGGGGTCAATCCCATTTACAATTGCACCCAAATGCATAAGATACCTAGGAATAAACCTCACCAAAGAGGCAAAGGATCTATACCCTAAAAACTACAGAAAACTTCTGAAAGAAATTGAGGAAGGCAAAAAGAGATGAAAAATATTCCATGCTCATGGATTCAAAAAATTAATTTTGTGAAATTGTCAATGTTACCCAGGGCAATTTGCACATTTAATTCAATCCCTATCAAAATACCACGAACTTTCTTCAGAGAGTTGGAACAAATCATCTTAAGATTTGTGTGGAATCAGCAAAGACCCTGAATAGCCAGGGGAATATTAAGAAAGCAAACCATAGTTGGGGGCATCACAGTGCCAGATTTCAGGTTGCCCTATAAAGCTGTGGTCATATAGACAGTGTGGTCCTGGCACAAAAACAGACACCTAGATCAATGGAACAGAATAGAGAATCCAGAAATGGTCCTCAGCTCTATGGTCAACTGATATTCGACAAAGCAGGAAAGACTATCCACTGGAAAAAGGACAGTCTCTTCAAAAAATGGTGCTGGGAAAATTGGACAGCCATGTGCTGAAGAATGAAACTAGACCATTCTCTTACAGCATACACAAAGATAAACTCAAAATGGATGAAAGGTCTCAATGTGAGACAAGCATCCATCAAAATCCTAGCGGAGAACACAGGCAACACCCTTTTTGAACTTGACCATAGCAACTTCTTGCAAGATACATCCATGAAGGCAAGAGGAAGAATAGCAAATTGAATTATGGGACTTCATCAAGATAAAAAGCTTCTGCCCAGCCAAAGAAACAGTCAACAAAACTAAAAGACAACCTACACAATGGGAGATGATATTTCCAAACGACCTATCAGATAAAGGGCTAGTATCCAAGATCTATAAAGAACTTATGAAACTTAACAGCAAAGAAACAAACAATCCAATCATGAAACGAGTAAAAGACATGATCATAAACTTCACAGAGGAAGACATAGACATGGGCAACAAGCACATGAGAAAATGCTCTGCATCACTTGCCATCAGGGAAATACAAATCAAAACCACAATGAGATATCACCTCACCTCTGTGAGAATGGTGATAATTAGCTAGATCAGAAACAGCAAATGTTGGAGAGGATGTGGAGAAATGGGAACCCTCTTCCACTGTTGGTGGGAATGTGAACTGGTGTAGACACTCTGGAAAACTGTGTGGAGATTCCTCAAAGAGTTAAAAATAGATCTGCCCTATGACCCAGCAATTGCACTGCTTGGGATTTACCTTAAAGATACAGATGCAGTGAAACGCTGAGACACCTGCACCCCAATGTTTATAGCAGCTGTGTCCACAGTAGCCAAACTGTGGAAGTAGCCTCAGTGTCCATCGAAAGATGAATGGATAAAGATGTGGTATATATAGAAACATCGGGGTGCAGGTGTCTCGGCGTTTCATTGCATGTGTATCTTTGGGGTAAATCCCCAACAGTGCAATTGCTGGGTCGTAGGGCAGGTCTATTTTTAACTGTTTGAGGAACCTCCACACAGTTTTCCAGAGTGGCTGCACCAGTTCACATTCCCACCAACAGTGTAAGAGGGTTCCCTTTTCTCCGCATCCTCTCCAACATTTGTGGTTTCCTGCCTTGTTAATTTTCCCCATTCTCACTGGTGTGAGGTGGTATCTCATTGTAGTTTTGATTTGTATTTCCCTGATGGCAAGTGATGCAGAGCATTTTCTCATATGCATGTTGGCCATGTCTATGTCTTCCTCTGTGAGATTTCTGTTCATGTCTTTTGCCCATTTCATGATTGGATTGTTTGTTTCTTTGGTGTTGAGTTTAATAAGTTCTTTATAGATCTTGGAAACTAGCCCTTTATCTGATATGTCATTTGCAAATATCTTCTCCCATTCTGTAGGTTGTCTTTGAGTTTTGTTGACTGTATCCTTTGCTGTACAAAAGCTTCTTATCTTGATGAAGTCCCAATAGTTCATTTTTGCTTTTGTTTCTTTTGCCTTTGTGGATGTATCTTGCAAGAAGTTACTGTGGCCAAGTTCAAAAAGGGTGTTGCCTGTGTTCTTCTCTAGGATTTTGATGGAATCTTGTCTCACATTTAGATCTTTCATCCATTTTGAGTTTATCTTTGTGTATGGTGAAAGAGAGTGGTCTAGTTTCATTCTTCTGCATGTGGATGTCCAATTTTCCCAGCACCATTTATTGAAGAGACTGTCTTTCTTCCAATGGATAGTCTTTCCTCCTTTATCGAATATTAGTTGCCCATAAAGTTCAGGGTCCACTTCTGGATTCTCTATTCTGTTCCACTGATCTATGTGTCTGTTTTTGTGCCAGTACCACACTGTCTTGATGACCACAGCTTTGTAGTACAACCTGAAATCTGGCATTGTGATGCCCCCAGATATGGTTTTCTTTTTTAAAATTCCCCTGGCTATTCGGGGTCTTTTCTGATTCCACACAAATCTTAAAATAATTTGTTCTAACTCTCTGAAGAAAGTCCATGGTATTTTGATAGGGATTGCATTAAACGTGTATATTGCCCTGGGTAACATTGACATTTTCACAATATTAATTCTGCCAATCCATGAGCATGGAATATTTTTCCATCTCTTTGTGTCTTCCTCAATTTCTTTCAGAAGTGTTCTATAGTTTTGAGGGTATAGATCCTTTACATCTTTGGTGAGGTTTATTCCTAGGTATCTTATGCTTTTGGGTGCAATTGTAAATGGGATTGACTCCTTAATTTCTCTTTCTTCAGTCTCATTGTTAGTGTATAGAAATGCCACTGACTTCTGGGCATTGATTTTGTATCCTGCCACGCTACCGAATTGCTGTATGAGTTCTAGCAAATTTGGGGTGGAGACTTTTGGGTTTTCTATGTAGAGTATCATGTCATCGGCGAAGAGAGAGAGTTTGACTTCTTCTTTGCCAATTTGAATGCCTTTAATGTCTTTTTGTTGTCTGATTGCTGAGGCTAGGACTTCCAGTACTATGTTGAATAGCAGTGGTGAGAGTGGACATCCCTGTCTTGTTCCTGATCTTAGGGGAAAGGCTCCCAGTGCTTCCCCATTGAGAATGATATTTGCTGTGGGCTTTTCATAGATGGCTTTTAAGATGTCGAGGAATGTTCCCTCTATCCCTACACTCTGAAGAGTTTTAATCAGGAATGGATGCTGTATTTTGTCAAATGCTTTCTCTGCATCCAATGAGAGGATCATATGGTTCTTGGTTTTTCTCTTGCTGATATGATGAATCACATTGATTGTTTTACGGGTGTTGAACCAGCCTTGTGTCCCAGGGATAAATCCTACTTGGTCATGGTGAATAATTTTCTTAATGTACTGTTGGATCCTATTGGCCAGTATCTTGTTGAGAATTTTTGCATCCATGTTCATCAGGGATATTGGTCTGTAATTCTCCTTTTTGGCGGGGTCTTTGTCTGGCTTTGGAATTAAGGTGATGCTGGCTTCATAGAACGAATTTGGAAGTACTCCATCTCTTTCTATCTTTCCAAACAGATTTAGGAGAATAGGTATCTAGCAGCAATGGCCACTATAGCCAAACTGTGGAAGGAGCCTCGGTGTCCAACGAAAGATGAATGGATAAAGAAGATGTGGTTTATGTATACAATGGAATATTACTCAGCTATTAGAAATGACAAATACCCACCATTTGCTTCAACGTGGATGGAACTGGAGGGTATTATGCTGAGTGAAGTAAGTCAGTCGGAGAAGGACAAACATTATATGTTCTCATTCATTTGGGGAATATAAATAATAGTGAAAGGGAAAATAAGGGAAGGGAGAAGAAATGTGTGGGAAATATCAGAAAGGGAGACAGAACGTAAAGACTGCTAACTCTGGGAAACGAACTAGGGGTGGTAGAAGGGGAGGAGGGCGGGGGGTGGGAGTGAATGGGTGACGGGCACTGGGTATTATTCTGTATGTTAGTAAATTGAACACCAATAAAAAAAATAAAATAAAATAAAATAAAATAAAAAAAAAATAAAAAAAAAAGATGTGGTATATATATACAATGGAATATTGCTCAGCCATTGGAAATGACAAATACCCACTATTTGCTTCGATGTGGAGGGACCTGCAGGGTACTGTGCTGAGTGAAATAAGTCAATTGGAAATGGACAAGCATTGTATGGTCTCATTCATTTGGGGAATATAAAAATTAGTGAAAGGGATTAAAGGGAAAGGAGAGAAAATTAGTGAAAATATCAGTGAGTATGACAAAACGTGAAAGACTCCTAACTCTGGGAAATAAACAAGGAGTAGTAGAAGGGGAAGTGGGTGGGGTTTGGTGTGACTGGGCAATGGGCACTGAGGGGAGCACTTGATGGGATGAGCACTGGGTGTTATGCTATATGTTGGCAAATTGAACTCCAATAAAATTTTTTTTTAAAAAAAGACACAGGGTGATGAAATGAATTAAAAAAAAATAAGCCCCAGTTATGTTTTCTATAAGAGACTCATTTCACACCTGAAAGACATGCAGATTGCAGGTGAAGGAATGAAGAAAAATATATCATGGAAATAGATATGAAAAGAAAGCTGGGGTAGCAATACTAGGACTAAATAAATGTTAAAACAAAGACTGTAACAAGAGACAAAGAAGGACACTATATAATCATAAATAGAACAATACAAAAGAAGGTAAAGCAATTACAAATGTTTATGAATCTAATATAGAAGCACCAAAATACATAGCACAGTTAACAACAAATATAAAGAAAGTAAATGATAGTAAACAATTATACTACAGGACTTTAACAACCCACTTACATCAATGGACGGATGATCCAAACAGAAAATCAACAAGAAAACAGTAACTTTGAATGCCACAATGGACCAGATAGATTCAGCAGATATATTCAGAATATTTCATCCTAAAAAATAGAATGCACATTGTTTTCAAGTGTACATGGAACAATCTTCAGAATAGATCACATATTTGCTCACAAAATAAGTCTCAAAAGTTCAAAAGATCAAAGTCATAGTCATCTTTTCTGGCCACAATGCTATGAAACTAGAAGTCAACCACAGGAAGAAATATGGAAACAGCACAAATATGTGAAAGTTAAAGTACATGCTACTAAATAATGAATGAGTCAACCATGAAATCAAAGAGGAAATCAAAAAGTGCATGGAGTCAAATGAAAATGAACACACAACAGTCCAAAATCTACCTTAAGAACCAAAAATGTTTCAAATAAACACCCTAAACTTACACTTAAAGGATCTAGAAAAAGAAGAACAAACAAAACCTCCAAAACAGCAGAAGGAAGGAAATAATAAAGATTAGAACAGAAATAAATGATATAGAAAATGAAAAATAGAACAGATCAATGAAACCAGGGCTGGTTCTTTGAAAGTATCAACAAAGTTGATTAACTTCTAGAGAGACTCAAAAAAAAAAAAAAAAAAAAGAAAAAGAAAAAAAAAACAAAAAAGAGAAGACACAAATAAACAAGATCACAACTGAAAGGGAAGCAATCACAGCCAACATCACAGAAATACAATTATAAGAGAACATTATGAAAAATTATATGCCAAAAAATTGGACAACATAGAAAAAATGGATTAATTTTTAGAAACAAAACCTCACAAAAGTAAATCTGGAAGAAGATATTCTGAACAGACCAATTACCATCAATGAAATTGAAGTAATTAAAAAATGCTCAAGTCCAGGACCAAATGTCTTCTAAGGGAATTCTACCAAAGATTTAAAGAGTTAATATCTATTCTTCTCAAACTATTCAAAAAAATTAGAAGATGAAGGAAAACATCCAAATTCATTTTATGAGGCCAGCACTACCATGATACCAAGACCAGATAAAGACACTACAAAAGAGAACTGCAGGCCAATATCTCTAATGAACACACAGGCATAAAAATTCGACAAAATATTAGCAAACCAAATCCAACAATACATTTAAAAATCACTCACCACAATCAAAGGGGACTTATTCTTGTGATACAAATGTGGTTCAATATTTGAAATCAATCAACATGACACATAACACCAATAAAAGAAAGGATAAAAATAGATATTTTTTTATCATTCCAATGGATGCAGAGAGAGCACTTGACAAAGAAAAACATACATTCATGATAAAAATCCTCAGCAAAGTAGGTTTCTAAAAAGTATACCTCAACATAATAAAAGTCTTATTTGAAAAAAAACACAGCTAACATCATATTCAATGATGAAAAAGTGAGAGCTTTTCCCCTATGGTCAGGAGGGACTCAGAGATATGCATTCTCACCACTTATTCAACATAGTACTGGAAGTCTTAGCCCCAGTAATCCGACAACACAAAGAAATAAGAGGCACCCTAATCAGTAAGGAAGAAGTAAAACTTTCACTGCTTGCAGATGGCATGATACTGTGTATGGAAATCTCTAAACACTCCACCAAAAAACTACTAGAACTGGTAAATAAATTCAGTAAAGTTGCAGGATACAAAATCAATCTACAGAAATCTGTAATATTTCTATACACTAATAAAAAAGTAGCAGAAAGTGAAGTTAAAAGAATTTAATTTACAATTGAAGCAAAAATAATAAAATGCCTAGGAATGAACTTAAGAAGCAAAAGGCCTGTATTCTGAAAACTATCTTTTTATTCTGAAAACTATTTAAAAAAACTGATGAAAGAAATTGAATATGACAGAAAGAGAAAGACGTTCCATGCTAATTACTTAGAAGAATAAATATTGTTAAAATGTCTATACGAGCCAAAGCAATCTACACTTAATGCAAACCCTATCAAAATACCATCATAATTTTTCACAGAACTAGAACAATCCTTAAATTTTTATGGAACCACAAAAGACTCTGTATAGTCAAAGCAATCTTGAAAAAGAAAAGCATGGAGCCTGCTTCTCCCTCTGCCTATGTCTCTGCCTCTCTCTCTGTGTGTGTGACTATCATGAATAAATAAAAACTTTAAAAAAAGATATGTATACGTATCCACATATATACAACAGAATATTATTCACCCATTAAAAAAGAAATCTTGCCATTTGAAACAACTGGATGGATCTAGAGGGTATAATGCTAAATAAAATGTCAGTCAGAGAAAGACAGTACTGTATGATTTAACTCATATGTGGAATTTTCAGTATGAAACAAAGGAATAAAATTGACAAACTAGAAAACAGACTCTTAAACAGATGGTTACCATATAGGAGATGGGGTAAAGGGTGATAAAACTGAAGGGGATTGAGTCCACTTCTCTTGATACACACTGAGTAATATATAGAATTATTGAATCAGTATATTGTACACCAAAAACTAACTTAACACTGTATGTTAACTATATTGGAATTAAAATAAAAAAACAAAGTTATTACTGAAAAGGAGTGACGTACTTCAGACATTTTGTTCTTTGTTTTCTATATGCTTTATATCTTTTCTGTCCCTCATTTCCTACATTACTGTCTCCTTTTATGTCTAGCTGATTTTCTAGTGAAACATTTAATTGCCCTCTCATTTCCTTTTATATTTATTCTGTAACTATTTCCTTTGTGGTTACCACAGGGATTATATTGAATAACCTAAAGTTATAGTACTCTAATTTGAATTTACACTAGCTCAACTTCAATTACATACAAACTTCCGCTCCTATATAACTTCTTCCCCACCTCTTTCAGTTATTAATTACTCAATTATTAGTGGCACAAATTTACATCTTCATACAATGTGTGTTCAAAAATGTACTCATTTTCTTTATAATGTGTTAGTTTCTTAAATTATGTAGGAAAGACAAAGTTACAAATAATTCTTATAATAATACTAACTTGTATAGTTGCCTATATAAAATTTATCCTTCCTGAGATCTTTATTTCTTCGTAAGTCTTCAAGTTTCTATTTAATGTCTTTTCATTTCAAACTGCAGGACTCCAGTTAGCATTTCTTACAGGGTAATCCAGTAGTAATGAACTCCCTCAGCTTTTGTTTATCTGGGAATATCTTTATTTATTCCTCACTTTTGAAAGACAGTTTCACCAGTTAAAAGATTCTTGGTTGACAGGTTGGTTCGTTTGTTTTTCTTTTAGCACTTTGAATATATCATCCCACTACCTTCTGGCCTCCAAAGTTTCTGATAAGATATCTGCCGATAATCTTAGTGAATATTCCTTATGTATGATGAGTTGCTTTTCTCTTGCTGCATTAAAAAGATTCTTTGTCTTTGTCTTTGAAAGTTTGATTATAATGTGCCTCAGTGTAAGCCTCTTTGAGCTCATCTTACTTCAAGATTCCTGAACTTCTTTGGATTTTTACATTCATATTTTCATCAAATTTGGGAAGTTTTTGACCATTATTTCTTAGAATATTTTCTCTGCCCACTTCTCTTCTCTTGGGACTCAACCAATCATATGTTGGTGCACTTGATGGTGTCCCATGATTCCTTAGACTCAGGTCACTTTTCTTGAATTTTGTTTTTGTTCCCCAAAAGTTATAATTCCAGTTTTATTACCTTAAAATTTGTTCTTTCTTCTGCTTGTTGAAATCTCACTCTGAATTTCTTTAATGAACTTTCATTTAAGTTACTATATTCTTCAATTTTAGAATTTCCCTTTGGTTTCTTAAGTTTCCTCTATTTATTGATATTTTTCATTTCATTCATACATCACTTTCTTGACTTTCTCAATGTCTTTCCTTAGTTCTTTGAGTATCTTTAAGACTGTTTTAAAACAATTATGTAGTAGGTCTTGTATTTTGTCCTTCACCAGGAGAGTTTATGATTTTCTATGTATTTTTAAATGTGCCCTTCAAGTAGGCCATACTTTCCTTTTCCTTTGTATGCTTTGTGATTCTTTTTGTTGCTATTAAAAAACTATACATTTGAAAAACAATTTGTGGTGACTCTGGAAATTAGGTTCTTCTACCCAGGAATTTGGGGGTTTTGTTTGTTTTTGTTTTACTGTTATCATCTCCCTTTGTACTGAAGATAAGCCTGAAGTGGAAACTTAAGGTCTTCTCAGGTATTTTCTAATTCTACACCTTTCCTTAGGCATGTGCAGTGACCTTCTAGATTGTTCTGTATGTGTAGTTGACTTTTGAACATCTTGTTCTTTAATGTCTGGCTCCCAAAGAAGGAAAAATAGAACAGTGAGAGGAAGAAAAAGGTGCTGACCCTTTAAGTTCCCTAGAAGTCACTTTATTTGGAAGGGGAGAGGCTTGCAACAAAGATGGTGCAACAGTACCTGCAACTTCTGCATCTGCATCTTCACTATATGAGTCAGGAATTAGTGACTAGAATACAAAAACCAAATATCTGAAGACAAGGTCCTTATTGCTCACCCTGGTTCCTGCAAGCTTTATATGAGTTGCTCTAGCAACACATACACAGTTGCCTTTTACAGGGTGGGGTTGAGAGATGGATAGTGGCCGCTGAGCAATGAACTAAAATTAGCCACAATTAATCATCAAAGCCTTCCCCTAAAAGTTGAAACCCTTCCAAAATAGTTACATCTGACAGATCCTACCAGTGCAATTATTGTCTAGGTTGGGAGATATATTCCTGGTGCTTCCTACTCTGCCATCTCCCCAGAATCCCTCCAATCCATCAAATTTTATTTTGGTACCTTAATAGTTCCTTTAAATATTTCTTTCCCTTTCAAATAAGACTCATCTATGTTTGCCTCCCTAGTCATTGACCTTTTTTATGCATCATTTCACTTATAAACTTTAAGGTTGTTAGGAAAGTTTAAATATAATTTGTATCTTCTCTTCTGAGTTGGTGGCGTTCAATAAAGAAATAATTACAGTAGAAGATTATCCCAAGAGAGAAAATTATAACTAGGCATATCTCGCTTTACATATATACAGATTCTCAGGTAAATTTTGATCACAAATTTTTTATTGCAAAGGACAATATCAGAAACAGAAAGAAGTAGGTTGGCTCTCATATCACAGGTAGAACTTACAGAACTTGCAGTGAGGAAAACAAAATGAGTTAAAATCTATAGCACAGGTCACACAACACACTGTGTTCTTTACTGCCTGCATCTGGCATGTATATAGAGACAGCGAAACCTCATTAACCCAAACTCCTTTAGTTTAGAATCTGCAATAATCTCTACCTGCCTGACCTAAATATATGTCTGTGTTATGGACACATACACACAGAGCATTGTGTTCACCGCTCAGACTCAGCAAACAGATAAATGAGACTAAATGAGAAGATTATAAGGATCCCTACTTTTTCTGAAGCTTTTGTATACAATGAATGCCCTAATCGCAAATGATTATCTGCTCATTAAAGCCATTATGGAATTCTGTTAAGACTTGAGTCCAAGTTCTCTCTACTTTTCCCCTGAGGTAATTAAACTGCTTTTAGTTTAGCATTTTATTTAACTTATCTTGGGCTCTCCCTCCAAAGAACTGATGAATTAGTCTGTCTGGATCAATTTGAACAAATTGACTATCTAGACATGTGTGCATACACCATCCCATATGGCCAAATGATAAACTCGTTCGTCAGAGCTTAGCCAGAAAATTCTTGGTTTCCCCCTCTCTAATAGTGTTTCAAAGGATAAAAATCTTTCTATGGTATTGCTTTCACAATTGAAAAGTATTTCTATACATGAGGTCTTTAATGCACCTTATTTATTATAGGCTATGAATATATTCTGTATCACAGGACTCGTTAAGGAGAAGTCAGCTACCCCATAGTCTGGGTCTGGTGGGCCAGGACAGTGTAGTCTACTGGTCTGTAACAGAAAACCAAAGAGGTCATTTCACAGCCATCAAACACATGCAAAAATACCTTACTGATTTATACTCCTATGTTTTTTAGGATATAAAGTCATCTCTTACTTTATGAAAACAGAGCTCTCTCTTATATAATCACTTAATTTACATATAAAAGTTGCACTTCAAAAAAATATATGAACCAATATTGCAACAAGATTCTAAAACCATGAACTATCTTTTCAGAATGCACTTTTTTTCTCTCTCTTGAGAAGCTTCATTGCTTTTAGGACAGGAGATATTACTCCAGAATTCAAGATTTAAAGCATTTCTTCAGCCCATGATAAGGGTAATAAAGCTTTTATTATAAAAATGACTGTAAATATATTTAGTAATAATTTCAACAACTCAGAAATGGTTCTAATTCTACAGTGGGAAATATGAGTCTCATGACGTTAGGTGCTATCAAGAATTTCCATTACTGTTTTCACTGATCTCTTTAGCAGTGGTGATGTTGAGTTACAATTATTCTAGATAAAGATTCACTAAAGATAATTATATAATAAATACTCCCTTAAGTCAAATGTATAGACACAGAAGTGAGAATGGGAGATTGGAAAATAATGTCTCTTTTTCTGAGGTTTTGACAACATGTCTATTTCTGTACAAGGGGAAGTAGAGAGAGCTTTGACCTGCCAACTGTATTGCAGTTAAAACCAGGGCTCTGGATGAGAAAATAGGGTAGAAAATCACAGTGGTTAGAACCTTCTGGACAAGGCAGCATTCATATGGACAAATGTGAGCCAAAGGTTATAAGGTCCATAGTAGTTTGCTATGAGGAAAAGGGAAAGGAATTCTCCGAGTTGGAGGAAAGGGGCAATAAAGCTATTTGGCAGAACTCAATTTCTCCTGCTCAAAGACTTTGTTCAATAAGTTTCTTCCTGAAACTCAAATGTTACCAGGAGGAACTCCACATCTCCCAACTCTAGCCATTTTTGTTGTGGTTATCAGCAGAAGAGTTTTCTCATATAGGAAAGATGCAAGATATTATCAGTAGAAATATACCTTGAAAATAAACTCTGGGCATATATTGAATCTTTTTACTATTTATTCATGAAGATTTTTTGAAAATCCTGATTTTACAGTTATTCTTACTTTTTTGTTATTTTGTGGTACTTTCAATAAGTTTGAGAATGATATTTTGCTTAAGAACTTTCCTGATAAGAATAATGAAAAAAAAATCTAGAACTAAGGGACCAAATTTAAATTTTCAATATGGTTTGAAAATATGAAAAGGCTTATTTGGAAAACTTACCATGTTTGGTTCAGCAGCACATATACTAAAATTAGATGACTTAATTTTAGTTACTTTAGGTAACTGAGAGTCAGAGAGGTAAGTAAGTATTTCAATATTATAGAACTAGAAGGTGTGGAGGCAGCTTCAATTGAGTGCAAAATTTATCAGAGCTTGCATTTTACATATTTTGGCACTGCAGGCTCTTTTATAACTGAATATTTATATTCCTTGGTTAATCAGTTCTCCCTGATTCCTCACAAATTCAGATCTATCCCTTTTCTCTCTCCTCTTAAAACTATCAGCCCTAGATTATAGCTACTACAATTCTAGCAGGTCTTCTATCAATTCTAGCAGGTCTTTCTCTCTCTCTCTCTCTCTCTCTCTCTCTCTAGTTATCTCAGACATAAAGTCTATATCTGTTGTGAAAACTAAAATAATCTTTCTTAAACTTTATTTTCAATATCTCAACCCCTTACTCAGTTTACGTAGTGTCACATAAAAAGGATGACCACATATTCCGTTTTTTTGGAGAACAGTCCTAATTTATACATATCATCCTGGAATAATTCTTAAGTGTCCTCTTTCATTCTTCAAAATGCCCAGATTGGGGTGATAAATAATATGGTCTCCCAGGGCACCTGGGTGGCTCAGCGGTTGAGTGTCTGCCTTCAGCTCAGGGTGTGATCCTGGGGTCCTGGGATCGAGTTCCACATTGGGCTTTCTGCAGGGAGCCTGTTTCTCCCTCAGCCTATGTCTCTGCCTCTCTATCTGTATCTCTCATGAATTAACAAATAAAATTTTTGGGCAGCCCACGTGGCTCAGTGGTTTAGCGCCGCCTTCAGCCCAGGGCCTGATCCTGGAGACATGGGATCGAGTCCCCCATCGGGCTCCTTGCGTGGAGCCTGCTTCTCCCTCTGCCTGTGTCTCTGCCTCTCTCTCTCTTCTCTCTCTGTCTCTCTCATGAATAAATAAATAAGATCTTTTAAAAAAATAAATAAAATCTTTTTAAAATATATGGCCTTCCCACATATAACTCATTACTCCCAAATAGTTTACTTCATATCTCTCAGCCACAATTCCTCTGCCTCATACAAGCTAATCCACTCATTAGCTTCCTGTATGAAACCTGATTTTAAGTCTCTTCACAGCACCTTTGTATACTAAATGTGTCAATTCTTATCACTCTTTTATGTAGAGTTCACACATTCAACAAAGTTTTGGTGAGCACCTGCTCTTTGCTTTGGACTGTTCTAAGTCCTGGAGTTAGAGCAGCAACAGGACAGACAGGTTTGCTGCTCTCATTGAGTTTCTGTGGTGTTGTTAGGTATTTGCTCACATATTTACTCTTTGCTCATCGCCTTCTTCTTTTCATGCTGAAAAATAAACAAGGGAAAATGAAAACAGTTCCCTCCCATTTCCAAGTTTCCCTTCCAGTGCACAGACAGAATCTGGAAAGAGTGGTGATCAATGAAACGCCAGAACACCTGCACCCCGATGTTTATAGCAGCAATGTCCACAATAGCTAAACTGTGGAAGGAGCCTCGGTGAACATTGAAAGATGAATGGATAAAGAAGATGTGGTTTATGTATACAATGGAATATTACTCAGCCATTAGAAACTACAAATACTCACCATTTGCTTCAACGTGGATGGAACTGGAGGGTATTATGCTGAGTGAAGTAAGTCAATTGGAGAAGGACAAACAGTGTATGTTCTCATTCATTTGGGGAATATAAATAATAGTGAAAGGGAATATAAGGGAAGGGAGAAGAAATTGTGGGAAATATCAGAAAGGGAGACAGAATATAAAGACTCCTAACTCTGGGAAACGAACTAGGGGTGGTGGAAGGGGAGGAGGGTGGGGGGTGGGGGTGAATGTGTGACGGGCACTGAGAGGGGCACTTGACGGGATGAGCACTGGGTGTTATTCTGTATGTTGGTAAATTGAACACCAATAAAAAATAAATTTATTTAAAAAAGAAAAAAAAGAGTGGTGATCTGAAATTGCTGCTTACATGACAATGAGAAGGTCTCAATGAGGAGCTTCAGGCTATCAGCAGCTGTAACAATGGAGGGCATATACCTTGAAGACTACATTACAAAACTGTGATCCTCTTTCTGGAATTCAGGGAAGCAACATATGTACATTTGTGTCACAATCATTATGCTTTGAAACATTATAAATCTAATTAAGCCTCATGTCTGACTCTGCCACCAACATACATACCTCTCATGCTTTAAGAACAAAAATCTAGATGAAAAATTTTGACTAAGGAGAAAATAAGGAAGAAGCATTAGGAGATCAACATACAAAAATAATTGCAACCTATGGTGTTGCAATTTTAGGTCAGTTTTATCTTAGCAGATGGATGTGAGTTGAGATGAGAAATGTCATAAACATCAATGAAAATTGGGGTGCCTTGGTAGTTCAGTCGATTAAGTGACGGACTCGATATCAGCTCAGGTCATGATCTTGGGGTTGTGAGACCAAGCCCGTGTCAGGTGTCAGGCTCAACCCTGGGAAATTCTCTCTCTCCCTCTCCTACTGCCCCTTCCCCCAGAAAAGACTCAATGAAAATTGTACATTCCTTGCTGTTTGCTTAATTCTACCTCTATAATACACTTTAATGGGAAAGTCTGGTTGGAGGCAAGAGAAATTACAGAGGTAAATGGGGCATATTTATTTACATAGGTAATTTTGTAAGTTAATTGTGTCTCATGTCATGTTTTATTGATTTTGTTACTTCTTTGTTTCAACTAAATATCCTTGAGGGCAGGGACTATGCCTTCTAGTTAATTCCTGCATTTTTGTGTTCTAATGAGTGTTCACTATATGATGGGCCTTTGCTGGGGGCTAGGACACAGCAGTGAATAAAAAAAACAAAAATTCCTGCCCTTGTTACTGGCCACAGCACCTCTCACACTATCTGCCAATGGCCAAAAGTCTTTATCTAATACATCACAAAAGGAATTAAGAGGTTTGCATGAGAAAAGGGAATTTTTGAAGTTGTCAGCAATTTCTTAAACTTCTTTCTGAGTTTAAATTTATGTTTAATTTGAAAGACTAGCTGTTCGAGTATTTGAGTATTCCTTTAAATATTTTTAGCTTCTAAGTTTTGTGTGAAATGGTGAGGATCTCAAAATGTGAAGGGTGGTTAGCTTCATTCTAATTCAATTTCCCTATCTAAAATAAAAGTAAGAACACTGTAGGAAGGAAGAGTGTGGGTCTGGGAAGAAAGGTTACATTAATTGTTAACTTTGTTTTGACTCCCTCTTAAAAATTTACATATGTAAGCAAATAATAATACTCTTTATTAATCACAAAGATTGTCAAACTTGGAAATTGCAGACACTTCTTTCAGGATATTTTTTTAATAATAAATTTATTTTTTATTGGTGTTCAATTTGCCAACATACAGAATAACACCCAGTGCTCATCCTGTCAAGTGCCCCTCTCAGTGCTCATCACACATTCACCACCACCCTTCGCCCTCCTCCCCTTCCACCACCCTTAGTTCGTTTCCCAGAGTTAGGAGTCTTTATGTTCTGTCAACCCTTATGATATTTACTACCCATTTCTTCTCCCTTCCCTTCTATTCCCTTTTACTATTATTTATATCCCCCAAATGAATGAGAACATACACTGTCCTTCTCCGATTGACTCATTTCACTCAGCATAATACCCTCCAGTTCCATCCACGTTGAGGCAATTGATGGGTATTTGTCGTTTCTAATGGCTGAGTAATATTCCATTGTATACATAAACCACATCTTCTTTACCCATTCATCTTTCGATGGACACCAAGGCTCCTTCCACAGTTTGGCTATTGTGGACATTGCTGCTAGAAACATCGGGGTGCAGGGGTCCCGGCATTTCATTGAGTCTGTATCTTTGGGATAAATCCCCAACAGTGCAATTGCTGGGTCGTAGGGCAGATCTATTTTTAACTCTTTGAGGAACCTCCACACAGTTTTCCAGAGTGGCTGCACCGTTTCACATTCCCACCAAAAGTGTAAGAGAGTTCCCTTTTCTCCGCATCCTCTCCAACATTTGTGGTTTCCTGCCTTGTTAATTTTCCCCATTCTCACTGGTGTGAGGTGGTATCTCATGGTGGTTTTGATTTGTATTTCCCTGATGGCAAGTGATGCAGAGCATTTTCTCATATGCATGTTGGCCATGTCTATGTCTTCCTCTGTGAGATTTCTGCTCATCTCTATTGCCCATTTCAGGATTGGATTGTTTGTTTCTATGGTGTTGAGTTTAATAACTTATTTATAGATCTCAGAAAATAGCCCTTTATCTGATACATCATTTACAAATATCTTCTCCCATTCTGTAGGTTGTCTTTTAGTTTTGTTGACTGTATCCTTTGCTGGGCAAAAGCTTCTTATCTTGATGAAGTCCCAATAGTTCATTTTTGCTTTTGTTTCTTTTGCCTTCATAGATATATCTTGCAAGAAGTTACAGTGGCCTAGTTCAAAAAGGGTGTTGCCTGTGTTCTCCTCTAGGATTTTGATGGAATCTTGTCTCACATTTAGATCTTTCATTCATTTTGAGTTTATCTTTGTGTATGGTGTAAGAGAATGCTCTAGTTTCATTCTTCTGCATGTGGCTGTCTAATGTTCCCTCATATTAATTGAAGAGACTGTCCTCTTTCCAGTGGATAGTCTCTCCTGCTTTGTCGAATATTAGTTGAACAGAGCTGAGGGGCCACTTCTAGATTCTCTATTCTGTTTCATTGACCTATGTGTCTATTTCAGTGCCAGTACCACACTGTCTTGATGACCCCAGCTTCGTAGTACAACCTGAAATCTGGCATTGTGATGCCCCCAGCTATGGTTTTCTTTTTTCTTTTTTAAAATTCCCCTGGCTATTCGGGGTCTTTTCTGATTCCACACAACTTAAGATGATTTGTTCCAACTCTCTAAAGAAAGCCCATGGTATTTTGATAGGGATTGCATTAAACGTGTAAATTGCCCTGGGTAACGTTGACATTTTCACAATATTGATTCTGCCAATCCATGAGCATGGAATATTTTTCAATCTCTTTGTGTCTCCCTCAATTTCTTTCAGAGGTGTTCTGTAGTTTTTAGGGTATAGATCCTTTACCTCTTTGGTTAGGTTTATTCCTAGGTGTCTTATGCTTTTGGGTGCAATTGTAAATGGGATTGACTCCTGAATTTATCTTTCTTCAATCTCATTGTTAGTGTATAGAAATGTCACTGACTTCTGGGCATTGATTTTGTATCCTGCCACACTGCAAAATTGCTGTATGAATTCTAGCAATCTTGGGATGGAGGCTTTTGGGTTTTCTATGTAGAGTATCATGTCATTGGTGAAGAGGGAGAGTTTGACTTCTTCTTTGCCAATTTGAATGCCTTTATGTCTTTTTTTTTCTCTGATTGCTGAGGCTAGGACTTCCAGTACTATGTTGAATAGCAGTGGTGAGAGTAGACATTCCTGTCTTGTTCCTGATCTTAGGGGAAAGGCTCCCAGTGCTTCCCCATTGAGAATGATTTGCTGTGGGCTTTTCGTAGATGGCTTTTAAGATGTTGAGGAATGTTCCCTCTATCCCTACACTCTGAAGAGTTTTGATCAGGAATAGATGCTGTATTTTGTCAAATGCTTTCTCTGCATCTAACGTGAGGATCATATGGTTCTTGGTTTTTCTCTTGCTGATATGATAAATAACATTGATTGTTTTACGGGTGTTGAACCAGCCTTGTGTCCCGGGAATAAATCCTACTTGGTCATGGTGAATAATTTTCTTAATGTACTCTTGGATCATATTGGCTAGTATGTTGTTGAGAATTTTTGCATCCATGTTCATCAGGGATATTGGTCTCTATTTTTCCTTATTGGTGGGGTCTTTGTCTGGTTTTGGAAGTAAGGTGATGCTGGCCTCATAGAATGAATTTGGAAGTACTCCATCTCTTTCTATCTTTCCAAACAGCTTTAGTAGAATCGGTACGGTTTCTTCTTTAAACATTTGATAGAATTCCCCTGGGAAGCCATCTGGCCCTGGACTTTTGCGTCTTGGAAGGTTTTTGATGACTGCTTCAATTTCCTCCCTGGTTATTGGCCTGTTTAGGTTTTCTATTTCTTCCTGATCCAGTTTTGGTAATTTGTGGCTTTCCAGAAATGCATCCATTTCTTTAGATTGTCTAATTGATTGGCATATAGCTGTTCATAATATGTTTTTAAAATAGTTTGTATTTCCTTGGTGTTGGTAGTGATCTCTCCTTTCTCATTCAAGATTTTATTAATTTGAATCTTCTCTCTCTTCTTTTTAATTAGGCTGGCTAATGGTTTATTTATCTTATTAATTCTTTCAAAGAACCAACTCATGGTTTTGTTGATCTGTTCCACAGTTCTTTTGGTCTCAATTTCGTTGAGTTCTGCTCGAATCTTTATTAACTCTCTTCTTCTGCTGGGTGCAGGATCTATTTGCTGTTTTTTTCTCTACCTTCTTTAGGTGTAAGGTTACCTTTTGTATTTGACTTCTTTCCAGGTTTTGGATGGAAGCTTGTATTGCGATGTATTTCCCCCTTAGGTCTGCTTTTGCTGCATCCCAAAGATTTTGAACAGTTGTATCTTAATTCTCATTAGTTTCCATGAATCTTTTTAATTCTTCCTTATATTCCTGGTTGACCCTTTCATCTTTTAGCAGGATGGTCCTTAACCTCCACGTGTTTGAAGTCCTTCTAAACTTCTTGTTGTGATTTAGTTCTAATTTCAAGGCATTATGGTCTGAGAATATGCAGGGGAGGATCCCAATCTTTTGGTATCGGTTCAGACCTGCTTTGTGAACCAGTATGTGGTCTATTCTGGAGAAAGTTCCATGTGCACTTGAGAAGAATGTGTATTCAGTTGAGTTTGGATGTAAAGTTCTGTAGATATCTGTGAAATCCATCTGGTCCAGTGTATCATTTAAAGCTCTCGTTTCTTTGGAGATGTTGTGCTTAGAAGACCTATCGAGTGTAGAAAGCGCTAGATTGAAGTCACCAAGTATAAGTGTATTATTATCTAAGTATGTCTTAACTTTGGTTATTAATTGATTGATATATTTGGCAGCTCCCACATTCGGGGCATATATATTGAGGATTGTTAAGTCCTCTTGTTGGATAGATCCTTTAAGTATGATATAGTGTCCCTCTTCATCTCTTAGTACAGTCTTCGGGGTAAATTTTAGTTTACCTGATATAAGGATGACTACCCCTGCTTTCTTTTGAGGACCATTTGAATTGTAAATGGTTCTCCAACCTTTTATTTTCAGGCTGTAGGTGTCCTGTCTCAAATGAGTCTCTTGTAGACAGCATATAGATGGGTCCTGCTTTTTTATCCAGTATGACACCCTGCGCCTTTTGATGGGTCATTAAGCCCATTCAGGTTCAGAGTTACCATTGAAAGATATGAGTGTAGTGTCATCATGATATCTGTTCAGTCCTTGTTTTTGTGGATTGTTCCACTGGACTTCTTCTTAAAGGGTAATTTTAAGAGTCCCCCTTAAAATTTCTTGCAAAGCTGGTTTGGAGGTCACGTATTGTTTCAGTTCCTGCCTGTCTTGGAAGCTCTTTATCTCTCTTTCCATTCTGAATGAGAGCCTTGCTGGATAAAGTATTCTTGGATGCAGGTTCTTCTCATTTAGGACCCTGAATATATCCTGCCAGCCCTTTCTGGCCTGCCAGGTCTCTGTGGAGAGATCTGATGTTATCCTAATACTCCTCCCCCAAAAAGTCAGCAATTTCTTGTCTCTTGCTGCTTTAACGATCTTCTCTTTATCTTTGGAATTTGCAAGCGTCACTATTAAATGTCGAGGTGTTGAACAGTTTTTATTGATTTTATGGGGGATCTCTCTATTTCCTGGATCTGAATACCTGTTTCCCTTTCCAGATTAGGAAAGTTTTCAGCTATGATTTGTTCAAATACATATTTTAGCCCTCTGTTCCTTTTGGCGCCCTCGGGAACCCCAATTAAATGTAGGTTTTTCTTCCTCAGCCTGTCATTTATTTCCCTTAATCTATCCTCATGGTATTTTAATTGTTTGTTTCTCTTTTCTTCAGTTTCCCTCTTTGCCATAAACTTGTCTTCTATGTCACTCACTCATTCTTCCACCTCGTTAACCCTCGTCGTTTGGACTTCTAGGTTGGATTGCATCTCATTCAATTGTTTTTTAATTTCTGCCTGATTATAATTAAATTCTGTAGTCATGAAGTCTCTTGAGTCCTTTATGCTTTTTTCTAGAGCCACCAGTAGCTTTATAATAGTGCTTCTGAATTGGCTTTCTCACATTGAATTGTAATCCAGATTTTGTAACTCTGTGGGAGAGAGAGGACTGTTTCTGATTCTTTCTTTTGAGGTGAGGTTTTCCTTCTAGTCATTTTGCTCAGTGCAGAGTGGCCAAAAACAAGTTGTATTGGGAAAAGGAGAAAAAGTTTGGAGAGAAAGAAGGAAAGGAAAGAGAAAAAGAAAAAAGAATAAAGGAAGAAATATGGACAAAAAGAGAAAAAAGAGAAATAAAAAGAAGGAAGGCAAAAAGAAAAGGGTGGGGAAGCAAACAGCAATCAAAAAGAAAAAAAACATGGGGAATATCTTCTGATTCTGTATATTTTAAGTCCTTTGACTTCCCCTGGAACTTGTCCATCTAGCTGGTCTTCTCGGGGAGGGGCCTATTGTGCTGATTTTCCGGTGTTAGCACTTGGGGGAGCTGCTCTGCCCATGCCTGGTGCAGGGCTCAGTGGGGGTTGTTTACCCTGTGAGGGCCCAGGAGGAACAACCACAGTGGCCGTGGCCAGCTCTCGAGTCCCAGATTCAGCTCCCACAGTAACTACGGAGCTCTCAGTCTGCAGGGGCCTGTATGCTCCGGGGGCGGGGCCGCTGATCTGCTCAGCTTGGGGCAGGAGCGTCCTTGCTGTCCTGGGCCCTCCTGGCCTCTTCCTGTCCCGAGGGGAGTCCAGATCCTGGGCTGTGTCTTCCGTGCCCTGGGTTCCCGTGCCTGCGCTGTTGGATTCGCGCTCCCGGCCACGCAGCCCCCTCTCCCCAGAGCCGCCGCCTGAGCCCCTCCAAGCTGCTCCTGGGGCCGCGCAGCCCCCTCCGCGTGGAGCCTCCGCCCGATCCCCTCGGAGCTCCTCCGGGTCAAGCTGGTGCCTGCTGCAGCTCTTTAGGGAGCTCGGTGCACTTTCCCCGGGGCGCAGGTGTCTGTTAGTGTCCCAGGAAGCCTGAGGGCATCCCCGCCCTCCTCGGGTCCTGCTGTAACACCCTGTGAGTGCCTTTCTGCCCGGTAAGATTGGTGAAGCTCCTGCTTCTCTGGACGGGGCTTTCCTGTCCTGTGGACACTCGACCCGGCCTTAGCCTGGCTCCTCCCACGGCCCCTCCCCCTTGGATGCCTTTTGTTTCTTTATTTCTTTTTTCTCCATCTTTTTACCTTGATAGAAGTGTGAACTCTTCTCACTGTAGCATTCCAGCTGTTCTCTCTTTAAATCTCAGGCCGAATTCGTAGATTTTCAGGATGATTTGAAGGTTATCTAGGTAATTTGGTGGGGACAGGTGACTTGGGGACCCTACTCTTCTGCCACCTAGCCCCTCTTCCTTCTTTCAGGTTTTAAGGCAACAAAAATAAGGTACCCCTTACAACAAATTCAGATGTATGTATCATCACATTTGATAACATTAATGTGTCTTTGTAACTTCGCTTTTATTACTCTGTATCTCTGAAGGGAATATAACTTGATAGGGAATCCATTTAAGGGGCGACTTCTGAGAAAAACTTATTTTTCAAAAATGTTTTTATAATTGGGTAGATTTATCACAAAAATGATTAACCATCTTGAACAATAAAAGCACTCAAAATGGTAAGTACAGATTATTCTTAAATTGTTAGAATAAATTGGAAATATAGTGCTCAACTGGAAGTGGCTTATTGCAATAATTGCATCACATGGCCTGCAATTAATTTTTTAGAGGGATGTAGAGAATGGGTAGGTGGTGTTCCAGAAAATAAAGGCTCAGATTGTAAAGTTCTGCCCATCGTGCCTGCATTTACTTTTCATAGGGAAGCCATGTCACCTTTCTAAGTAATCTCCTGATCATTGTTTAATTCTGTGTTCAACATCTCTCTCACTCTTAACTACCCAGAGATCCTGGCTTCCCCAGTCATTCTCATATTTAGCACCACCCTCCTAGGCCTTTGGCTAAAGGTGGCAAACTGAGAAGCCAATAGGGGCTTGGCAAATACCATAATGAAGTTACACTTGATCTAAGAGACAGGGAGATGGTTGGGACCATAGCAAAAGATAGAGCAAATACCCTATTTAAAGAAGGAGCTACCACAATAGCTTCAAGTTGTTATTGCCATGCAAAAACGCTAGCCCAGTGCTTCTAAATCTTTTTTTTTCCCAAGAGAATCTAAAATCCAGGGGTGCCTGGGTGGCTCAGTTGGTGGGGTGTCTTCCTTCAGCTCGGGTCATGATCCCAGGGTCCTGGGATTGAGCCTTGCATCTGGCTTCCTGCTCAGTGGGGAGTCTGCTTCTCCCTCTCCCTCACACCTTCATCTGCCCTCACTCATGCTCTTTCTCACTCTCTCTCAAATAAATAAATGAAATATTAAAAAAAATGAAATCCAGAATGTCATATGAATTCTCCCAATGTTTGTGTTATCCACCTTTCTACTACTATTCTACATAAATTCTTCCATATACTTTACTCACCTCACCCACACAGACAAATACAAATGCACATTTCTGTTTTGTATTTCCTTTCTTCAGACCCTCTGATATAATTCTACTCATTATTTTTATATTAAAGTGTTTACCATTGACATTGTTTTAATATAGTTTCAAAGCTGTGCTTATATTTAAACAGGGGCTAATGTTTTACTTAGGAATGAATTGATAACCTGACGGTAAGTGTTTATATTAGGATAGTTAGTTGTTTTGAAAAAGGGACTATGGGTTCCCTCAAATCATAAGACATGTAAGCTGGTTGCCTATGCCAACCAACATATTGCATCTGCCAATATGTTAAGTAGACCAGCTGCAGAGTAATATTACAGAAAATGTGAATTTATCTCAATTCAGTTCAAAACACATTTACTGAGAGTGTGCCATGTGCCAATCAGTATACTTAGGTTGAAAGCCTTTAACTTAGTTTTTTCGTTTGTTTTTTTTTCCTGAGAAAAAGTGCCTTTTTGTAGAAGGTAGAACTTGGTAAAAAGAATAGTGGCATCTCAGTCAGTTTAGGCCACCATAACAAAATACTATAGACTTGCTGGCTTAAACAACAGAAATTTAGTTGTTAGTTCTGAAGGACAGAAGTCCAGGATCAAGCATATCAGTTTCCGGTCAGGACTATTCCCTAGCTTGGAGGTGGCTGCCTTCCCTGTATCCTCACATGATGGTGGGTGGGGTGGGGGTGGGGGGGAGGACAAGCTCTCTAGAGTCTAAGAGTACTAACCCCATTATGAAGGTTCCATCCTCATGACTACATCCAAATTTAATCATCTCCCAAAGACCCCTTATCTAAATACCATCAGATTGTGGAGTAGGGCTTCAATATATGGATTTTGGGGATCCCTGGGTGGCGCAGCAGTTTGGCGCCTGCCTTTGGCCCAGGGCGCGATCCTGGAGACCCGGGATCGAATCCCACGTCGGGCTCCCGGTGCATGGAGCCTGCTTCTCTCTCTGCCTCTCTCTCTCGCTCTCTCTCTGTGACTATCATAAATTAATAAAAAATTAAAAAAAAAATATATGGATTTTGAAGGGTTACAATTCAGCCCATAGCAATAGGTGGATATGGTATTGAAAATAAGGTTCTTTGTTTAAATACTTAATTACCTAATATATAACAAGCTATTTATAAACAAAAATTAATATGCATTAATGAGCTATACTCTACTTTGTAATAATTATTTTTATTTAAATTTAAAAGGGCCATTGGTCAAAAAAGGGAGTTATTTTCCTAGCTAGAAAGAATAAATATACTGTTTTTCTTGTTTCTGTTTCTTTTCTCTCCATTTTCTCCCAACTAATTACTGTTTTTGAATGTGTATTTATGGAAGAATTTAACAATTCTTTTCTTTTGTATACAAAACAGAATCTATAGATGAATTAATACTCCTTTAGCAATCATAGGTGCTTCCCAGCTTATAATTTTTGATATTATTGACATTTATTTCCTAATAATTTTTGATTCTATAGAGAAAGTTCAAGAATGAAGCAAAGACAACTTGAAAAGTTGACACCTCAATCTGTAATAAGAAAATCTGCCAACAGAAAAGTAACTGGCATATTAAGCTAAATCCATATCTGTCTCAGTTTAAATTCAATGTTATTTCAAATGGTCAATTAGAAAAACATTAGGCAGTTACTATGAGCATAATTCAATGTTAGGTACCACAAAGTAAATAAAGTAGTATAAGACACAGTTCTTGTTCTCAAGGAGTTTAAAGTCCATTGAGGAAAGGAATTCATATGCAAAGAATGCTTAGAGAACCATTACAGTCTAGGCTGTATGGTGAAGTCTATCAAAAAAAGAAGAGTTCTGAAAAGCATATAATCAAACTGAGCTTAAGTAGCCAGAATGGCTAAAAATCAAAACAACTGAAAACACAAAATGTTGGCGAGAATGTGAAACAACCAGAAATCTCATTCATTGGTAGTGGGAGCATAAAATGGTACAAAAACTTTGGAGGAATGTCTGGCAGTTTCTTACAAAACTAAACATAATGCTAAGTGAAATAAACTAGACATGCATACATACAAATATTGTATAATTACACCTATATAAGTTACTTAGAATAGGCAAATTCATAGAGACAGAAAATAGAATGAGGGTTACCTGGAGTGGGAAGGAGGAGATGGAGAATTATTGTCTAATGGGCATGAAGTTTTGGTTGGGGTTGATGAGAAAAGTTCTAGAAATGGATAGTGTTGATGGTTGTACAACATTGTGAATGCACTTAATGCCACTGACTTATACATTTAAAATGGCTAAAATGATAAGTTTTATGTTCTGTATGTTTTACCATGATTTAAAAAGTTACATGCATGCACAAACACACACACACAAATGAAATGAAAAAAAAAACCCACAATGCATCATTAAGAAAATGAAAAATGAAAACAAGACCATAAATATATACCCCCCCATTACTCAGGAATTCTAACTCTAGGTATTTATCTAAGAGAAATAAAAACCTATGTCTACAAAAACATTTGTACAAAAACGTAGTTTTATTTATACAAGCCAAAGCCTAGAAAGAACTCAAGATACTAATCAACAGGAAAATGTATAAACAAAGCAAGATTATTCAACAATAAAAAAGAAACTATTCATATACATAAAAACATAGATTAATCTCAAAAGTATTATGTAGAATGAAATAAGATTTACATGAAGAATATCAACTATAAGATATTATCTATATAGGATTCTATTTTTTTAATTTAATTTATTTTTTTAATTGGAGTTCAATTTTCCAACATATAGCATATCACCCAGTGCTCATCCCATCAAATGCCCCCCTCAGCGCCATCACCCAGTCACCCCAAATGACTGCCACCTGCCCACCTCCCTTTCCACTACCACTTATTCATTTTCCAGAGTTAGGAGTCTCTCATGTTCTGTCATCCTCACTCATTTTCTCTCCTTTCACTTTTATTCCTTTTCACTATTTTTTATATTCCCCAAATGAATGAGACCATATAATGTTTGTCCTTCTCTGATTGACGTATTTCACTCAGCATAATACCATCCAGTTCCATTCATGTTGAAGCAAATGGTGGGTATTTGTCGTTTGTAATGCCTGAGTAATATTCCATTGTATACATATATCACATCTTTTTTATCCTTTCATCTTTTGATGGACACTGAGGCTCCTTCCACAGTTTGGCTATTGTGGACATTGCTGCTATAAACATTGGGGTGCAGGTGTACTGGCATTTCACTGCATCTGTATCTTTGGGGGTAAATCCCCAGCAGTGCAACTGCTGGGTTGTAGGGCAGATCTATTTTTAACTCTTTGAGGAACCTCCACACAGTTTTCCAGAGTGGCTATACCAGTTCACATTCCCACTAACAGTGCAAGAGGATTCCCCTTTCTCCACATCTTCTCCAACATTTGTGGTTTCCTGTCTTGTTAATTTTCCCCATTCTCACTGAGGAGAGCTGTTGTCTCATTGTGGTTTTGATTGGTATTTCCCTGATGGCCAGGGATGCGGAGAATTTTCTCATGTGCTTGTTGGCACTGTCTATGTCTTCCTCTGTGAAATTTCTGTTCATGTCTTTTGCCTATTTCATGATTGGACTGTTTCTTTGCTGTTGAGTTTAATAAGTTCTTTATAGATCTTGGATACTAGCCCTTTATCTGATATGTCATTTGCAAATATCTTCTCCCATTCTGTAGATTGTCTTTGAGTTTTGTTGACTGTTTCTTTTGCTGTGCAGAAGCTTTTTATCTTGACAAAATCCCAATAATTCATTTTTCCTTTTGTTTCCCTTGCTTTAATAGATGTATCCTGCAAGAAGTTGCTGTGGCCAAGTTGAAAAAGGGTGTTGCCTGTGCTCTCCTCTATGATTTTGATGGATTCTTGTCTCACATTTAGACTTTTCATCCATTTTGAGATTTACCTTTGTGTATGGTTTAAGAGAATGGTCTAGTTTCATTTTTCTGCACGTGGCTGTCCAATTTTCCCAGTACCATTTATAAAACTGTGGAACAGATCAACAAGATCCGTGGCATAGATCAAGAAAACCAGGAGTTGGTTCTTTGAAATATCTAATAAGATAGATAAACCATTAGCCAGCCTTATTAAAAACAAAAGAGAAAAGGCTGTAATTAATAAAATGACGAATGAAAAAGGAGAGATCACCAATACCAAAGAAATAGAAACTATTTTAAAAACTTATTATAAGCAGCTATATGCCAATAAATTATGCAATCTAGAAGAAATGTACACATTTCTGGAAAACCACAAAGTACCAAAACTGGAATAGGAAGAAATAGAAAACCTTAACAGGCTGATAACCAGGAGGAGATTGAAGCAGTCATCCAAAACCTCCCAAGACACAAAAGTCCAGGGCCAGATGGCTTCCCAGGGGAATTCTATCAAACGTTTAAAGAAGAAACAATACCTATTCTACTAATGTTCCGAAAGACAGAAAGGTTTAGAATACTTCCAAACTCATTTTATAAGGCCAGCATCACCCTAATTCCAAAACCAGACAAAGACCCCACCGAAAAGGATAATTATAGACGAATATCCCTGATGAACACAGATGCAAAAATTCTCAACAAGATACTAGCCAATAGGATCCAACAGCATATTAAGAAGGTTATTCACCATGACTAAGTGGGATTTATCCCCGCGAGGCAAGGTTCGTTCTGGACTCGTAAAACAACGTGATAGATCATATCAACAAAAGAAAAAAACAAGAAGCATATGGTCCTCTCAATAGATGCAGAGAAAGCATTTGACAAAATACAGCATCCATTCCTGATCAAAACTCTTTGGAGTGTAGGGATAGAGGGAACATTCCTCAGCATCTTAAAAGCCATCTACAAAAAACCAACAGTAAATATCATTTTCAATGTGGAGACACTGGGAGCCCTTCCTCTAAGATCAGGAACAAGACAGGGATGTCAACTCACACACTGCTATTCAACATAATACTAGAAGTCCTAGCCTCAGCAATCAGTCAACAAAAAGAAAAGCATTCAAAATGGCAAAGAAGAAGTCAAATTCTCCCTCTTTGCAGATGACATGATACTGTCCATGGAAAACCCAAAAGCCTCCACCCCAAGATTGCTAGAACTCATACAGGAATTTGGCTGTGTGGCAGGAGAGAAAATCAATGCCCAGAAAGCAGTGGCATTTCTATCCACTAACAATGAGACTGAAGAAAGAGTAATTAAGGAGTCGATCCCATTTATATAGGATTCTAAAAATGAAAATGAAATTACGGTAGAAATCATAACAGTGTTTGCCTCTGCTCAAGTTGGGGATGGGGATGGGCTGTGTTGGAAAATAGTGTTCATGGAGAAATTAGGAACAGAAGTTGGCAGTGTGGGTAATATTTTATAGGTCTAAGGAAGAGAGACGTTCTTGTCTGCATTGGGGAGTCACAGGAAGCAAAGACTCAGTGGAAAGGAATGAAATAGTCATAGAGTGTGGAAGCTGGTATGACCAAAGCAGAAGCTATGTATTTGTGAGAAATAAGTTTGCATACATATCATAGGGCAGATCATGACAAACTTTAAAAAACAAGGTAAAGGAATATAAACTTATTGAGGCATTTAGTAATATTTTCATAGGGCAATGGCTTGGTATAAATGGTTTCTTAAGAAGATTTTTCAGCCAGCAATTTTCTGGACATATTGCATCAGAAAGAGTCTGTAGTTAGGCTACTTGATTACATAGTTATCTCCACAATACAGATATGAAATGACAATTCCATACCTAGGGAGGAATCAGTGGGAATGCTGTTCAATTTTAAGCTATGAATTTATGGTCACTATAGCCATTGCTGTACATATTTTAAATTAGTTTCAAGAATTTTAGGGAGGGGTATAATATTTTCCTTAGGGAACAGAGTTACATGTATATAAATCATTTACTATAAACTTCTTTGGGTTGATATCAGGTGATGTCCCTGGGTAATATATTTTTGACTGAAATGGATGGAAAAGAGGATTTGGAAGGTCCTTGCTCTAATCATCTTTACCAGAAATCTGTTTCTAAGGGATATGAAGCAATGTAGAGTAGGAACTCTATACCTGAAGGATTTATTATTAGAATAATAGAAGATATAGAAGAGCCTAGTAATAGCTTTTAGTAATAGCCCTAGTGATAGCTGTTAGGATTTGAAGTTGGGTGTGTTGGCATGTATTTTAGTAAACTAGCTATTGGAATACTGCGTATTGTAGACCACCAAATAAAAAGGAACAAGCAGACTGTAAAATGACTTGAGCACATAAAAGACTTATAAAGAGACCAGAGTGGAAGTTTTAATAAGAGATTTTAACTATCCAGGGATAGACTGGCAGCATTAAATAGAAGAGACAGGACTGGAAGATTTTTATGGCTTTGAAACATGGTTGCTTTTTCAATCAATGGGTGTTTCCCACTAAAATGAGCATTATGTTAAGTAACATATGGCTGAACACATACAAATACGCTGAAGGATGTTGTGTTTTAGTGGAAATCTCTTTAGTGGTGAATAGGAGAAGACTCTAATAGCTGGTTTATTTAGAAATATTGAGAAAGAAAGACTGAGCAGAAGAGCTTAGAAAGTCATGATTAGAATGGTCAAATGCAGGGCAAGTAGCTAGCTTTGACACATCTAGAATCAAGAAAAATAAGAGATACGTCTTTATAGATAGAAAAATAGAGAAAGGATCATATAATAGCATATAAAAACAATTAAAAAGGGTATTGTAACAACTATGACTAAAGAGGAAACTAGAATTAAAATAAATGTGTAATATTTTAAAGGAAGAAAAATCAAGACAGGCAAATTGATGATTACAGACTCAAACTTCCTTGATGAATCTTCGATTTCTTTTTTTTTTTTTTTTTTTTTTTTTTTGAATCTTCGATTTCTTATATTTATTAAAAAAAACTACTATGTGCGTATGTGTGGGTGGGGGAATCACTGAATTTAATAAGAAGAAAAAGAAGGATCATTACATCTAGAGTGAATGGAGACAGGAAAGTCAAAGCTCTTCTCGGGCTCACTGGCTGAAACCTAGGATATGGAGTCAGGAACTGCAGGAACCATGTAACCATATTTCTCAGCCTCAGTTCTGCCTAATAAAGAGACCAATTCATCAAGTCACAAATAAAACAAAACAAGCAAAAGAGAGGAACCCTGAGCATGGCCAAGACTGAGAAGACAGGAATTATCCAACTATGCCTTACAGATTTATACTTTCTAGAAAACAGTGAATTTCTTGACACCTCACATATTCCACATGCATGTTGGGAGGGCTCTAAATGTATTTGATTTGCTCAGAAACAGATGTAATCCATCTAAAATGACTAGGCTACCTATTGTGAACTAAAAAAAGAGAAGTGTGAAAAAAATCCTCAAAGCAAATGCCAGCGTTGGCAATAAAATCTTCCTGCTCTCATCTGCAGTTATGGCTGAGTAAGTACCAGGAATTTATAGATATATGTGATTTCACCTGTCAAAGAAACTAAATTAGAAATCTCAGTGCCTAACTTTGCCTCACTAACTTCGTCTAACTTTGCCTCACTTAGCATATAGGTTTCAGGCTTTCTTTGAAGGACACTGAATTCAGAAACTGAGGAGTGAATTACAATGATACAAAATAAACATGTTCAAAGGTTACACCTTTTTGCCTCTGATCACAATCTAAAATGTATTTTTCAATTTTTGAAAATGATTATTCTCTGTTTAAAAATAAAGTATGATGTAAAAGTAAGGCAACAGAACATACAAAATATTCACAGATTTAAGGTATGGAAAGTACCAAAAGAAGAACAAATAAGGGGATCCCTGGGTGGCGCAGCGGTTTAGCGCCTGCTTTTGGCCCAGGGCGCGATCCTGGAGACCCGGGATCGAATCCCACGTTGGGCTCCCGGTGCATGGAGCCTGCTTCTCCCTCTGCCTATGTCTCTTCCTCTCCCTCTCTCTCTCTCTGTGACTATCAAAAATTTAAAAAATTAAAAAAAAAGAAGAACAAATAAATCAACCCCATCAGGAAACAGAACAATAAAGAAATCAATATAATTTATTCATTTTGTATATCATAGAAGGATTAAGTTAGAAAAAATAAATATGGTCAATGTATAACTATCACTATGGATATCTGCCATTAGTAATATTTGCATTTTTCCATAATCTGTATGATATGCTATATTTGGTAAACATAACAAATGATAATTTATACAGAAAAATTGTTCAGTAATTTGGTAATGGAAAGAATTGCTATGAATCTATTAATGCCTTGTACTTATGTACTGCAAAGCCTTTCAATGCAGGATATTCAACCCAGCTGGGGTATATTACTTGGGAGATTATTCCTTATATTACAGCTAAGATCAGTCATGGCCTTATTCTTAATAGGAACAAGAATCTATTTTCTTCACTTTCAGTACAGTGTTCTGTTCAATAATAGTCTAAGGTTCTATATAGAGAAAAAAGGGATCTTATATGATTCTTAAGATCACAGTAAAGCTCATTTTAATCAAGAAAAAATGCTTAAAATTAGCCCTAGCTTTAAAGTTAACCTGGATTTGAAAACAGAATAGAGTTAGCATTAAGAACTGAAACACATAATTAAGAAAGTTAAATCTGTTCCTACACACAGACCAACTTTTCATAAAGATTTTTTTAAAACAACCTATAACTTTTAAAGTACTACAAGTAAAGAATTGGAAGAAAATACATAAAGAGCTAGTAGTAAATAGCAAGTTTCCTGAAATGTCAGAAAAATACGGAGTCAATTGTGGATTCTAGCTTCAAAGAATGGCTAAGTCCTGGTGCTTTGTTTAAACTAAATAACCAGTTACTGCCATGGATTGATGACTTTAAACATCTTGAAAAGGAGTCTGTAGAATCTAGATGCAGAGAATAGGCTTGGCCAACCCAATGTCTATGGATGTGTGTTTGTGAACAATTCTACATGTTCCCTACAGGTGTATTTTGTTCACAGTAACACCATTAGTAATGTCTCTTTTTGTAAATTCCAGAATTTTATAGAAGCCAAAACTGAAGAAAATTATAGCTATGAATATAGGCATCCTTTATTATTAATTTTTTTAAAAAATTAAAAAAAAATAAATATAGGCATTCTGGGATATATAAAAAGAAATTTCTGACTCTTGTACCAATCAGTTTATGACATGAGGCATAAATTTGATTACCCTTATATTAATATAATAATAAGTGATATTATTGGCCATAAAATTGTAGTGGTTGATTGCAACTACTGAATTTTGAAAAGAATTATTTGCTTTAGTGACCTCTGAGATATTCTTATCTATATTTTCTAACGGGAGGGGAGAATGAAGTATAATGTTATATCAAAAATGTAATTCTTATATTACTAAATAGATGACTAGAACATTTATCTATAAAAAAATTTGAGCCAAAAAATTTTCAGGCTCTGAAAAATGCAGATGTTGAAGCAGAAAAGAGGATGCAGCAACTTAGAACACTTTGCTAGAACAAGTTGGATGGGTACCAGAAATTTACTTTTCTAATAGAAATTCCTTTCCTCCCTTCTCATGGAGCGAGAAGTGCCTCATCTGATTGGCAAAATCTGGAGAAATGTATGACTTCTTGGTTCTGCTATTTGATGAGACAGTTGGATCAATTTAGAGAGCTGGTTTAAAAAAGTTCAATTGTGACTTCAAGTTTAAGCTAGGCATATTTATAAACATTACAGATGATATTTTGTTTTCTATCTGATTCTTCCTTCCCAGTTGGTTCAAAATGTGTAAGAAGATGAGTAGGACTATGACTGTGGAGACCTTAAAAAATTCCTAAGTAGATGTCAGGAGCCCAACAAACCTTCTAGGACCTGTTCTTTCCTATCATCACACACTTACACTAATCTTAGGAGACAGGTGAGTATAGTGAATTTAGGTTTTGTAGTTATGCCCCCTAGGTTTGAATCCCGTTTTCACCCTTGGAAACTTAGGCCAGTCATTAAACTACCCTAGGCTTCAATTTCCTCATGTGCAAACTAAGAAGTATAAATAATATTACCAAGTAATCACCCACCAAATATAAGCATAAAATAACTTTGTAATTATTGTCCTTCAATATACGTGGATATTAAATACTATTTCATGTTTGATGAATAATGCAAGTATTTCTTTTTTTAAATGCAAGTATTTCTAATAATGACTACCTGTTCCTTCTTACAGATACCTAAGTACTATGTTAAGAGGTGTGAAATTATATAATTCACATCTGACAGGCCTAATACACATTATATCATTCATCCTATCCCTGATAGTGTATTGATTTTCTATTGCTGCTGTAACAAATCACCACAAATTTAGTTGCTTAAAATAACAGAAATGTATTATCTTGTAGTTTTGTAGGTCAGAAGTCTGCAATGTGTCTCACTAGGCTAAAAGCAAGGAATTGTCAGGGTTATATTTCTTTTTGGAGAGTCTCAGAATCCACTTCCTTGCATTTTCCAGCTTCTAAATACTTCTGCACTTCTTGGCTCCTGGTTCATTCTTCCATCTTCAAAGGCATATCTCTGAATTTTTCTGCCTTCTACTTTTACAGACCTTTGTAGTTATATTTAACCCACCTGGTTAATCTGACTACTCTTATCAGCTTGAGATTCTTAATCACATATGCAAAGCCCCTTTTTTGCCATGTAACCTAATATTTACAGGTTCAGAAAATTAGGATGTGGACGTCTTTGAGGACCATTGCTCTGCCTACTAAAATAGGGAAAGAAATTGAGGCCCAGGAAGGCTAAGTAACATTCTAAAGTTCATGGACTTAGTGCTTAGGTGGGCCTAAAGCTCATGCTTCCTAATTTCTGGATAACTACATTTTTTTTATTATGCTTGATTGAAAAATTAATCTCATCCCTGAATCTAGTAAATCGAGGACTGCAGTCAATATGAGGCTTATTCTATTGTCTACTCTTTTGACCCTTTCTTAGGGTTAATGAAAAGAACTGAAGACATTAGGAGGGGTATATGTTTTAACTGCAGGAAGGATTAGCTGGATCTGTTCTACTAATTCTTTTTTTTAAGATTTTATTTATTTATTCATGAGAGACACACAGAAAGAGAGGCAGGTTCCATGCAGGGAGCCTGACATGGGACTCAATCCCGGGTCTCCAAGATAAAGCCCTGGGCTGAAGGTGGCACTAAACCGCTGGGCTACTGGGGCTGCCTAGTTCCACTAATTCAAGTACAAAAGGTCATAGGCTAGAGAAGAGGTCATTATAACATAAAATATAAGCTTTTCTAGGGTTACTAGAATATGCAAATCTAGTAATGGAAGAAACAGTGTTATCAAACTTGGAAGGTTAAGGGAGCAGACTCAAGTGAGCTACAATGTCAACAAATTCATAATTCTTGTATTTAGAAGAGTTCTGTTTGTTGTTCGAAATGCTTGTTTTTCTGAGAAATTGAGAATACTGTTCCTGTTTTACATAAAATTTAAAGAAAATTTTGGGAAAATTTTAAAATAAAGGGCATGGACTTCATTGCTGTGAGCTTGCAGTATAACCATTACTACATGAAAAGATAAAGAAAAGAAAGAAAGAAAGAAAGAAAGAAAGAAAGAAAGAAAGAAAGAAAGAAAGAAAGAAAGAAAGAAAATTAAGGGAAAATTGAATGAAATCCCTGTGTGGTAATTGCTGTAAGTGAAGCTGGTTCAAAGAAAGAGGGGACTTACTAACCTAGCTATAGTGGCTACAGAAAGCTTTATGGTATACATAGAGTTAAATGTGGCCTTTGAATCAGTAATACAAACTAAAAATATTCACACCCTTTGACCCAGCAATTCCACTAATATAAAAACAACCAAATAAATTTAAAATGCAACAAAATACATCTTTATGCACCTTATAACAATGAAAAATCCTGAATACTTCCCAAATAGATAAATAATTAAATAAATTATAGTATAATACATGGGGATACTATATGGCAATTGAAATTATGTTTTTGAAGAATTGCTCATGATTGAAAGATGATTATGTTATATTGTAGGCCAATACAAAGGATAATACAAAACTATACTATATTTATAAATATTTATTATTTCAACACTGAATCTTCCTTAAAAGTCAATAAAATTCATTATTCTTCTAGTAGAAAAAGAGTAAGACACTTGCCTTTAAGGCCAGGGCAGAGGTTGTCTTTCCTTCTGAAGAAGTACCTTCAGTAGTTGCTGGGTATCCCAATTTATGCAACCTCTCCCCAGTACTTCTTAAATCTAGGACACCCCATGGGAAGATAGCTTAGGGTAGAGACTTGTCACCACCCATATACAGAAGAGAAAAGAAAAAAAAAGTCCACACAAAAACTTGTACACAAATGGTCATAGTGACATTATTCATAATAGCTAAAGGGTGGAAACACTCCATATGTTCCCCAACTTTTTAATGGATAACAAAATGTGATATATCATAAAATGGAACATTATTCAGCAAAAAAGAATAAGTAATGATATATGCTAAACATGATGAACCCTAAAAACATTGTAGTAAGTGAAAGAAGCCAGGTGTAAAAGGCCACAAAAGATGTGATTCATTATCAAATGTCCACAATTTGCTAATCCATAAAGACAGAAAGTGGTTGCTTAGGGCTGAGTGAGGAGGGTAGTGGGAATGGGGATTGACTGCTTATCAATATGGGATATCTATCTGGGGTGATAAAACTGTCCTAAAATTAGACTGTGGTGAAGGTTGTATAACTCTATACATGTGCTAAACACAAAAATGAACTGAACATTTAAAATGAGTGGATTTTATGGTATATAAATTACATGTTTATAAAGCTATTGAAATAAATAAATAAATAAATAAATAAATAAATAAATAAACTTATTAAGACCTTTCCCTGGACCTACATGATAAGTCCATGGCTGAATGCCCACCTGGACAACAAAAAAGCAAATTTGAACACTGATACTAGGTGTTTGTGTCTAGTAAAATAGGTATTATGTCAGAGAGCTCCAAACCACAGGTGTCTCCTTGGAGTGGAATTTTCCTATCTAATCTATGTTTACTATAAAGCAGAAATCTGATTTTGTGACTGTTATAGAGGGAGATTGACTCTGGCTCACTTGAGTCCTCATATACCTGGACCAGAATAGCTGTATAGAATAACCAACTTAAGCCCAATTCTAAGGCAAAAGGAAGGAAAGGTGATGTGATGATTTAAGGCCCTTCTAGCCGCAAAACCCTTGTGAGTCACTTGGTGAGATCATACTCAACTAGCTGATGTTAGCTTGATTATCTCTGAAGTTGGCTCTGACTGGGTGTCCTCCATGCATAGGCCTCTGTGTGTGTGTGTGTGCGGTGCTGGGGAGGAGACACTATTGTAGTAGAGCTGACCCCTACTGCCCCTTGTGATAACTTACTGAGCACAGTCTCTTCCCAACTTTATGTTCAGTGAAATCATTGGTAGTAGTTTAAAATCAGCCATGGTGGGAATATTTATACTATGGAAATTGACAAATGTTACAAATCAAAGCTTTTGTTTTCAGAGTTCATTGTTAAATGCGACAACTGATTGGGCCAAGTATGTATTTCATATGTTGGCAATTGATGTGCCATTGGCTCCTGCATTTGAGGGTGGATGTCTTTCCAGTTTAAATCTCCTCTGGAACATCTAGCCCTGCATTGACCTACTCTTTCCAAACCAAAGCAAATGGAGAAAAACTGGTTTAATATTCCTGATTTCCCAAATTCCTTTGATGTACTTTATGTGTAAGCTCCCTGCAATTTCACGGAGAGGTACATAGGAATGCCATAGATCGGTGGGTTTAGAAGAACAAAGGATATGCTTTGTTATGATGAGCACAATGACTGAGTCTGCATAGCAGAAACATTTATTATAGTGAAAAGAAAAGGCACACTAAATCAGCAGGTGATGACTTTCTGAAATCTAGGCCACTGCAAGGGCAGAAGTCTTCACCTAGTAGTAAACAGAGCCATTAGCAAATTAGGTGTTGAGAGCTATGGAACAATATAGGTAAAAGGACCTCCGAACTCTCTTGACTGTTAACACTTTTAGTTTATCTCCTACACTAGATGTGGTAGGATTTTTGATAATTTTCACTCTTCTTTACAGCTTTTCTGTATTTTACAGACCTTTAAAAATGAATATGCATTAATTTTATATTAAATTAAAGTTATCAAAAATAGGATTTTTCAATAAAAATTGGAAGTCAGAAAAGAGGACATGACAAATTAAGCAAAATATATAAATCAAAGAAGGTTAAGAAGAGATTCATAAGTCAAGCAGATAACTTAGGATTTAAAAGCAATAGAAAGCTATTAGGTATTCTTCAGTAGTGTTAGGAAACATTTGTGCCTCAGTGAAAAACTATGCATTGTTTATGGCACATCCTCCAAGTTTATCTGGTTTTCTAGTCTTTCATTGGTTTTGAGGTATTTTATAATTCTATAAGTTGTATAGAATTGATGGTAATAATGCAAATTATTCTTACCTACATACATGAAAATAACTTCTATCCCAGGGAGGGATGCCTTCCATCATAAAAAAGAAGAAGAAAAAGAAAGAAAGGAATCCATTTTCCATTTGCAAATCCATTTTAGTATTTGAGATCTATAAATGTGTCTGTTTTTTGGACAACTTGTAAAAGGTTCCAAGTTCCCTCACTTAAATTAATAAAACATTAAACAACGTAAATAAAATCATTAACAGGTGGACATTTTATATCTGTGTGTGAGTCATGGTTTTACCTTTTAGTGAAAATTATCTTTTGACAGTAGGCAAGTACATATAATGAAACTCATGTTTTTAATGCAGATATAACATCAGGCAAACTTCCCATTGTGTGCCTGCCTGGTGACTTAAAGAAAAGGCAAATAAACTACTTACAGAAAAGGCAGGAGAGAGGAGGGGCAAGATGGCAAAAGAGTAGGGTCCCCAAATCACCTGTCCCCACCAAATTACCTAGATAACCTTCAAATCATCCTGAAAATCTACAAATACGGCCTGAGATTTAAAGAGAGAACAGCTGGAATGCTACAGTGAGAAGAGTTCGCGCAGCTATCAAGGTAGGAAGATGGGGAAAATAAAGAAATAAAGAAACAAAAGGCATCCAAGGGAGAGGGGCCCCACGAGGAGCCAGGCTAAGGCGGGGTCGAGTGTCCACAGGACAGGAAAGCCCCGTCCAGAGAAGCAGGAGCTTCACCAATCTTACCGGGCAGAAAGGCACTCGCAGGGTGTTACAGCAGGACCCGAGGAGGGCGGGAATGCCCTCAGGCTCCCTGGGACACTAACAGACACCTGCGCCCCAGGAAGAGTGCGCCAAGCTCACGAAAGGGCTGCAGCGCGTGCACTTTGACCCAGGAGCAGCTCGGAGGGGTGCGGGCAGCGGCTCCGCAGAGAGGCGGCTGCGCGGCTGGGAGCACGAATCCAACAGCACAGGCCCCGGAGCACAGGGCACCCGGGACACAGCCCAGGATCCGACCTCCCCCTGGGACAGGCAGACGCTGGGAGGGCCCAGGACAGCAAGAACGCTTCTGCCCCGAGCTGAGCAGATCAGTGGCCCTGCCCCCGGAGCATCCAGGCCCCTGCAGACAGAGAGCTCCAGAGTTACTGCAGGAGCTGAATCCAGGGCTCCATAGAGGGCCGCCGCCACTGGGGTTGTTCCTCCTGGGGCCTCACAGGGTAAACAACCCCCACTGAGCCCTGTACCAGGCAGGGGGCAGAACAGCTCCCCCAAGTACTAACACCTGAAAATCAGCACAACAGGCCCCTCCCCCAGAAGACCAAATAGACGGACAAGTTCCAGGGGAAGTCAAGGGACTTAAAGTATACAGAATCGGAAGATACTCCCCCATGGTTTTTTTTTTTTTTTTTTTTTTTGCTTTTTGATTTCTGTTTGCTTCCCCCACCATTTTTTCCTTTCTTTTTCATTCTCTTTTTCTTCTTTTTTTCTTCCTTTTTTCTTTTTTCCTTTTTTGTTTCCTTCTTTCTCTCCTCTCTTTTGCTTCTTTTACCAATACAACTTGTTTTTGGCCACTCTACACTGAGCAAAATGACTAGAAGGAAAACCTCAACTCAAAAGAAAGAATCAGAAACAGTCTTCTCTCCCACAGAGTTACAAAATCTGGATTACAATTCAATGTCAGAAAGCCAATTCACAAGCACTATTAAAAAGCTACTGGTGGCTATAGAAAAAAGCATAAAGAACTCAAGAGACTTCATGACTGCAGAATTTAGATCCAATCAGGCAGAAATTAAAAATCAATTGAATGAGATGCAATCCAAACTAGAAGTCCTAACGATGAGGGTTAACGAGGTGGAAGAACGAGTGAGTGACATAGAAGACAGGTTGATGGCAAAGAGGAAACTGAGGAAAAAAGAGATAAACAATTAAAAGAACATGAGGATAGATTAAGGGAAATAAACAACAGCCTAAGGAAGAAAAACCTACATTTAATTGGGGATCCCGAGGGCGCCAAAAGGGCCAGAGGGCCAGAATATGTATTTGATGAACAAATAATAGGTGAAAACTTTCCTAATCTGGAAAGGGAAACAGGCATTGAGATCCAGGAAATAGAGAGATCTCCCCCTAAAATCAATAAAAACCGTTCAACACCTCGACATTTAACAGTGAAGCTTGCAATTCCAAGATAAAGAGAAGATCCTTAAAGCAGCAAGACACAAGAAATCCCTGACTTTTATGGGGAGGAGTATTAGGATAACATCAGACCTCTCCACAGAGACCTGGCAGGCCAGGAGGGGCTGGCAGGATATATTCAGGGTCCTAAATGAGAAAAGCATGCAACAAAGTATACTTTATCCAGCAAGGCTCTATTCAGAATGGAAGGACAGATAAAGAGCTTCTAAGACAGGAAGGAACTGAAAGATTATGTGACCTCCAAACCAGCTCTGCAAGAAATTTAAAGGGGGACTCTTAAAATCCCCTTTAAGAAGAAGACCAGTGAAACAATCCACAAAAACAAGGACTGAACAGATATCATGATGACACTAAACTCATATCTTTCAATAGTAACTCTGAATGAGAAGGGTCTTAATGACCCCATCAAAAGGCGCAGGGTTTCCAACTGGATAAAAAAGCAGGACCCATCTATTTGCTGTCTACAAGAGACTCATTTTAGACAGAAGAACACCTATAGCCTGAAAATAAAATGTTGGAGAACCATTTACCATTCAAATGGACCTCAAAAGAAAGCAGGGGTAACCATCCTTATGTCAGATAAACTAAAATTTACCCCGAAGACTGTAGTAAGAGATGAAGCGGAACACTATATCATACTAAAAGGATCTATCCAAAAAGAGGACTTAACAATCATCAATATATATGCCCCGAATGTGGGAGCTGCCAAATATATCAATCAATTAATAACCAAAGTTAAGACACACTTAGATAATAATACACTTCTACTTGGTGACTTCAACGTAGCACTTTCTACACTCTATAGGTCTTCTAAACACAACATCTCCAAAGAAACGAGAGCTTTAAATGAAACACTGGACCAGATGGATTTCACAGATATCTACAGAACTTTACACCCAAACTCAACTAAATACACATTCTTCTCAAGTGCACATGGAACTTTCTCCAGAATAGACCACATACTGGTTCACAAAGCAGGTCTGAACCGATACCAAAAGATTGGGATCGTCCCCTGCATATTCTCAGACCATAATGCCTTGAAATTAGAACTAAATCACAAGAAGTTTGGAAGGAATTCAAACACGTGGAGGTTAAGGACCATCCCGCTAAAAGATGAAAGAGTCAACCAGGAAATTAAGGAAGAATTAAAAAGATTCATGGAAACTAATGAGAATGAAGATACAACCATTCAAAATTTGGGATGCAACAAAAGCAATCCTAAGGGGGAAGTACATGGCACTGCAAGCATCCATTCAAAAACTGGAAAGAACTCAAATACAAAAGCTAACCTTACACCTAAAGGAGCTAGAGAAAAAACAGCAAATAGATCCTACACCCAGCAGAAGAAGAGAGTTAATAAAGATTCAAGCAGAACTCAACGAAATTGAGACCAGAAGAACTGTGGAACAGATCAACAAAACCAGGAGTTGGTTCTTTGAAAGAATTAATAAGACAGATAAACCATTAGCCAGCCTTATTAAAAAGAAGAGAGAGAAAACTAAAATTAAAAAAATCATGAATGAGAAAGGAGAGATCACTACCAACACCAAGGAAATACAAACAATTTTAAAAACATATTATGAACACCTGTATGCCAATAAATTAGGCAATCTAAGAAAGGACACATTCCTGGAAAGCCACAAACTACCAAAACTGGAACAGGAAGAAATAGAAAACCTTAACAGGGCAATAACCAGGGTGGAAATTGAAGCAGTCCTCAAAAACCTTCCAAGACACAAATGTCCAGGACAGATGGCTTCCCAGGGGAATTCTATCAAACATTTATTTATTTATTTTAATTTTTTTATTTTTATTTGTGATAGTCACAGAGAGAGAGAGAGACACAGGCAGAGGGAGAAGCAGGCTCCATGCACCGGGAGCCCGACGTGGGACTCGATCCCAGGTCTCCAGGATCGCGCCCTGGGCCAAAGGCAGGCGCCAAACCGCTGCGCCACCCAGGGATCCCCTCTATCGAACATTTAAAGAAGAAACCATACCTATTCTATTAAAGCTGTTTGGAAAGATAGAAAGAGATGGAGTACTTCCAAATTTGTTCTATATTCCAGCATCACCTTAAGTCCAAAACCAAAGACCACACCAAAAAGGAGAACTATAGATCAATATCCCTGATGAACATGAATGCAAAAATTCTCAATAAGACACTAGCCAATAGAATACAATAGTACATTAAGAAAATATTTCACCATGACCAAGTAGGATTTATTCCTGGGACACAAGGCTGGTTCAACACTTGTAAAACAATCAGTGTGATTCATCATATCAGCAAGAGAGAAACCAAGAACCATATGATCCTCTCATTAGATGCAGAGAAAGCATTTGACAATAGACAGCATCCATTCCTGATCAAAACTCTTCAGAGTGTAGGGATAGAGGGAACATTCCTCAACATCTTAAAATCCATCTACGAAAAGCCCACAGCAAATATCATTCTCAATGGGGAAGCACTGGGAGCCTTTCCCGTAAGATCAGGAACAAGACAGGGATGTCCCCTCTCACCACTGCTATTCAACATAGTACTGGAAGTCCTAGCCTCAGCAATCAGACAACAAAAAGACATTAAAGGCATTCAAATTGGCAAAGAAGAAGTCAAACTCTCCCTCTTCACTGAGGACATGATACTCTACATAGAAAACCCAAAAGCCTCCACCCCAAGATTGCTAGAACTCCTACAGCAATTTGGTAGAGTGGCAGGATACAAATCAATGCCCAGAAATCAGTGGCATTTCTATACACTAACAATGAGACTGAAGAAAGAGAAATTCAGGAGTCAATCCCATTTACAATTGCACCCCAAAGCATAAGATACCTAGGAATAAACGTAACCAAAGAGGTAAAGGATCTATACCCTAAAAACTATAGAACACTTCTGAAAGAAATTGAGGAAGAGACAAAGAGGTGGAAAAATATTCCATGCTCATGGAGTGACAGAATTAATATTGTGAAAATGTCAATGTTACCCAGGGCAATATACACGTTTAATGCAATCCCTATCAAAATACCATGGACTTTCTTCAGAGAGTTAGAACAAATTATTTTAAGATTTGTGTGGAATCAGAAAAGACCCCGAATAGCCAGGGGAATTTTAAAAAAGAAAACCATATCTCGGGGCATCACAATGCCAGATTTCAAGTTGTACTACAAAGCTGTGGTCATCAAGACAGTGTGGTACTGGCACAAAAAGAGACACATAGATCAATGGAACAGAATAGAGATCCCAGAAGTGGACCCTGAACTTTATGGTCAACTAATATTTGATAAAGGAGGAAAGACTATCCATTGGAAGAAAGACAGTCTATTCAAAAGTGGTGCTGGGAAAATTGGACATCCACATGCAGAAGAATGAAACTAGACCACTCTCTCTCACCATACACAAAGATAAACTCAAAATGGATGAAAGATCTAAATGTGAGACAAGAGTCCATCAAAATACTAGAGAAGAACACAGGAAACACCCTTTTTGAACTTGGCCACAGTAACTTCTTGCAAGATACATCCATGAAAGCAAAAGAAACAAAAGCAAAAATGAACTATTGGGACTTCATCAAGATAGAAGCTTTTGCACAGCAAAGGATACAGTCAACAAAACTAAAAAACAACGTACAGAATGGGAGAAGATATTTGCAAATGACGTATCAGAAAAAGGTCTAGTTTCCAAGATCTATAAAGAACTTATTAAACTCAAAACCAAAGAAACAAACAATCGAATCATGAAGTGGGCAAAAGACATGAACAGAAATCTCACAGAGGAAGACATAGACATGGCCAACATGCACATGAGAAAATGCTCTGCATCACTTGCCATCAGGGAAATACACATCAAAATCACAATGAGATACCACCTCACTCCAGTGAGAATGGGGAAAATTAACAAGGCAGGAAACCACAAATGTTGGATAGGATGTGGAGAAACCGGAACCCTCTTACACTGTTGGTGGGAATGTGAAATGGTGCAGCCACTCTGGAAAACTGTCTGGATGTTCCTCAAAGAGTTAAAAATAGACCTGCCTTACAACTCAGCAATTGCACTGTTGGGGATTTACACCAAAGATACAGATGTAATGAAACGCTGGGACACCTGCACCCCGATGTTTCTAGCAGCAATGTCCACAATAGCTAAACTGTGGAAGGAGCCTCGGTGTCCATCGAAAGATGAATGGATAAAGAAGATGTGGTTTATGTATACAATGGAATATTACTCAGCCATTAGGAACGACAAATACCCACCATTTTCCTCGATGTGGATGGAACTGGAGGGTATTATGCTGAGTGAAATCAGTTAATTGGATCAGGACAAACATTATATGTTCTCATTCATTTTGGGGAATATAAATAATAGTGAAAGGGTATATAAGGGAAGGGAGAAGAACTGTGTGGGAAATATCAGAAAAGGAGACAGAACATAAAGACTCCTAACTCTGGGAAACGAACGAACTAGGGGTGGTGGAAGGGGAGGAGGGTGGGGGGTGGGGGTGAATATGTGACGGGCACTGAGGGGGCACTTGACGGAATGAGCACTGGGTGTTTTTCTGTATGTTGGCAAATTGAACACCAATACAAATAAATTTATTATTGAAAAAATTAATAAATCTTTAAAAAAAAGAAAAAAAAAAGAAATGGACCATGAAGCTTTAAATGAGGCTCTTCCTGAATTTAATGTGGGCTTCAATGTCAAGAACGTATCTGTCAAAGATGTTCGTGGCAATGTGGCTGGTGACAGCAAAAATGACCCACCAATGGAAGCAGCTGGCTTCATGGCTCAGGTGATTATCCTGAACCATCCAGGCCAAATCAGTGTTGGATATGCACCTGTGCTGGATTGTCACACAGCTCACATTGCTTGCAAGTTCGCTGAGCTGAAGGAAAAGATAGATCGTTGTTCTGGAAAAAAGCTGGAAGATGGTCCCAAGTTCTTGAAATCTGGGGCTGCTGCCATTGTTGATATGGTTCCTGGCAAACCTATGTGTGTTGAGAGCTTCTCTGACTATCCTCTTCTGGGCCGTTTTGCTGTTCGTGACATGAGACAGACGGTTGCTGTGTCATCAAAGCAGTGGACATGAAGGCAGCTGGAGTTGGCAAAGTCACCAAGTCTGTCAAGAAAGCTCAGAAGGCTAAATGAATATTATCCCCAATACCTGCCACCTCAGTCTTAATCAGTGGTTGAAGAATGGTCTCAGAACTGTTTGTATCAGGATCCCTGGGTGGCACAGCGGTTTAGCACCTGCCTTTGGCCTGGGGCGCGATCCTGGAGACCTGGGATCAAATCCCACATCGGGCTCCCGGTGCATGGAGCCTGCTTCTCCCTCTACCTATGTCTCTGCCCCTCTCTCTCTCTCTCTGTGTGACTATCATAAATAATTTTTTTAAAAAAGAACTGTTTGTGTCAATTGGCTATTTAAGTTTAATAGTAAAAGACTGGTTATTAATAATGCATTGTAAAACCTTCAGAAGGAATGGAGAATGTTTTGTGGACCATTTTTTTTGTGTGCATGTGTGGCAGTTTTAAGTTATTAGTTTTTAAAAATCGGTACTTTTTAATGGAAACAACTTGACCAAAAATCTGTCACAGAATTTTGAGACTCATTAAAACAAAAGTTTAATGAGAAAAAAAAAAGTGCCACATATGAAAATTTGCATTTGCAAAAAAAGATAAATTAGGGAACAATTATTCATTTCACAAAAGAATTCACCAAAGAGGTACTTTAAAGAATGAGCTTTCCTAAAATGAATCCTAAATAAAATTCAATTAACAGAAATTCAATTTGCACACAACTCTCCGAGAACACATCTACTTTCTCAAACTAGCTACACCTGTGGATCATTTGCAAAACCTCTGGAGACTGTAAGAGGTTTCTCCATAAAAACTATGGTACTTGGTGTTGAAAACACCGTATTCCACATTTTCAAGGGCTTACACTCTCTGTGTATGGAGACAATCTATGCCTTCTTGTAAATTTTCTTTCCTTAGTCTAAATGATGGTTAGAATATTTAGCTTAATCCATAGTATAGTATAATGTAATCAAACAAAGATTCCACTTGGAAGTTTTTTGAAAACAGAAGCAAAAAGTAATCCAGGCATCCATATGTCAGTCTAGCATATAAATTGCTTAGAATTTATCACTCCATCTTAATGAGGAGTAAAAAGTTGAACAAAAGGAAAATTGACTTCTCTCTTTAATCAGTTAGAGAAGAGAGGACAAAGAGCAAACCACTGCTCTCAAAACTGGAGAGACAGATAGGCAGATACTGAGACTCATACCTTGCCAGAACAGAACCCCACCAGCACATACTTTCATAGAAATCGATGCCTGAGTAGAAAAACATGAACTGGAATTGAATTGCTGGAGGCTCAGTGTGGACCACCATAAAAGTTAAAATCTCCAAAGGCACCCCATCAGAGGGGCTTCATGTTTTGTGAGTTTTGCCTCCAGAAGCTCTATAGCATTCTCACACTGAATAGTGAAGAATACCCTCAAGAGCCAATTCTGCTAAGGTTTAAACAGAGCCTAATGTAAACAGGGGAAACTAAGATATACTTTAGTAAATTAGAAAAAAAGAGTAAATTCAGTTCAAAGCAGAAGAAAATAAAGAATAAAAATCAGAGCAGAAATCAATGAAATTGAAAACAGGAAATAAAGAAAATCAACAAAACCAAAAGCTGGTTCTTTGAAAAAAATAAAAACACTCAAAAAGCCTCTATACAGGCTAAGAAATTTTTTTAAAAGGTACAAACTACTAATATCAAAAATTAGAAAGAGGATATCACTACAGATGTGTGTGAAAGGATAGTAAATGAATATTATAAACAACTTCTATGCCCACAAATTTGATAACCTAGATTAAATAGACCCATTCCTTGAAAAAGACAGTCTCCCAAAGCTCACATGACAAGAAATAGGCAATTTAAATAGGTCTATATTTATCAAATAAATTGAATCAATAATTAATAACATTCTAAAACAGAAGGCATGAGCCCCAGATAGGTTTACTTATGAGTTCTACCAAACATTTAAGGAATAGGTTATACCATTTCCTTACAATGTATTCCAGATGATAAGAGCAGAGGGAATACTTTTAAAGTCAATCAATGGAGCCAGAGTCACTCTAATACCATAACCAGACAAAGACCTTATAAGACAAAAACAAAACAAAACAAAAAAAGCCTCAAAACTACAGACTAATATCTCTCATGAACATAGGTGTAAAAATCCTCAATAAAATATTAACAAATAAAACCTAACAATCCATAAAATGAAATATTTATCATGACCAAATTGGATAATCTCAGGTGTACAAAAATGGTTCAACATTCAAAAATCAATTAACATACTTTATACATCAACACACTAAAGAAGAATCATATGATTATATGAATAGATGCATAGATGCAGAAAAGCATTTGACAAAATCCAACACTTACTCATGATTAAAGCTCTGAGTAAACTAGGAGCAGAGAGAAACTTCCTCAACTTGACAAAGAACATTTAGAAAAAAAAATCTATAGCTAACATTACATTTAATGCTGAAGAACTTGAAGTATTCTTACTAATATCAGGAATAAGACAAAGATGTTTCCTCTCACCACTCCTTTTTAACATTGTACTAGATGTCCTAGCTAATGCAATAAGACAAGAAAAGACAAGAAAAGGAAATCAAACATATATAACTTGGAAAGAAAAAATCGAACTGTCTTTATTTGTAGATGATAAGCTCATCTATTCAGAAAATCCAAAAAAATTGACAAAAAAACTCTTTGAATGAAAATCAGTTATTTTTCTATATTTCAGTGAACAAATGGAATTTGAAATTAAAAATATATTACCATTTAAAAAATATTTTATTTATTTATTCATGAGAGACACACAGAGAGACCAAGAGAGGCAGAGACACATGCAGAGGGAGAAGCAGCCTCCATGCAGGGAGCCTGATGTGGGACTCGATACTGGGTCTCCAGGATCAGGCCGTGGGCTGAAAGCGGCACTAAACCGCTGAGCCACCGGGGCTGCCCTGTATTACCATTTATACTAACAACCAAAAGAATAGCATACCTAAGTATAAATCTAATGAAATATGAAGAAGATTTTTATCAGGAAAACTACAAACTCTAATGAAAGATATCACAGAAGAAATAAAGAATTGGAGATAATCCATGTTCATGGATAGGAAGACTCAATTTTGTCAAGATGTCATTTCTTTTTAATTTGATATATAGATTCATTACAGTTCTAATAAAAATTCCAGCAAGTTATTTTGTGGGTATTGACAAACTAATTCTCATATGAGAAGAAATAGATGATTTAAATAGGTCTATATTTATTAAATAAATTGAATCAATAATTAATAACATTTTAAAAGAGTAAACATGAGGCTCAGATAGGTTAACTTATAAATTCTACCATTTAAGGAATAAGTTATAGCATTTCCTTACAATGTGTTCCAGATGATAAGAGCAGAGGGAATACTTTTAAATTCAATCAATGGGGCCAGACTTACTCTAATACCATAACCAGACAAAGACCTTACAAGGCAAAAACAAAAACAAACAAACAAACATAAAAACAAAACAAAACAAAAAACAGAGTAGTCAACTCAATATTAAAGAAGCACAAAGTTGAAGGTCTAATATATATAATCATTATTATCATCAAGATAGTGGGGTATGGGTGAAAGGATAAATAGAGGAATGGAACATAATAAGGAGCCTAGAAATAGACCCCTATAAATATAATCAATTGCTCTTTGACAAAGGAAGAAAGGCAATACTGGGCAGCCGGGGTGGCACAGCAGTTTAGCACTGACTTCAGCCTAGGGCCTGATCCTGGAGACCCGGGATTGAGTCCCACATCAGGCTCCCTGCATGGAGCCTGCTTCTCCCTCTGTCTTTGCTTCTTCTTCTCTCTCTGTGTCTCTCATGAATAAATAAATAAAATCTTAAAGACAGAAAACTTTAAAAAAAAGGAAGAAAGGCAATACAGCAAAACAAAGATAGTCTTTTCAATAAATGGTGCTGGATAAAACAACTGGTCACCTACAAGCAAAAAAAAAAAATGAATCTAGATACAAACCTTGCACCCTCTATAAAAATCCATTTAAAATGGATCATAGATATAGATGTAAAACACAAAAATATAAAATTCCTAAAAGATAACATAGGAGAAAACCTAGATGACATTGAGTATGGTGATGGCTTTTTAGGTACAACACTTATGGCATTATCCACGAAAAAAAGTAATTGATAAACTGGACTTCATTAAAATCAAAATATTCTAAAAAAATAAAAATAAATAAATAAAATATTCTGATCTATACAAGACAATGTCAAGAGAATGATAAGATAAGCCACAGACTGGGAGACAATATTTCCAAAAGACACATCTGATTAAAAAAAAAATCTATTCAAAATTTGCAAAGAACTCTTATTATTCAATAGGAGAATGAACAACTCAATTAAAAAATGGATCAAAGTTCTGAACAGATACCACACCAGAGAAAATTTACAGATGGCAAATAAGCATCTGAAGAGAAGCTCATAATTATGTGTCATTAGAAAATTGCAAGTTAAAAAGGAGATGCCACTACACACCTACTAGAATGGCCAAAACCCAAAACAGTGGCCAAATCAAGTGATTCTGATTATAGGCAGGACCAGGAACTCTCATTCCTTGCTAGTGGAAATGCAAAATGGTATAGCCACATTAGAAGATAGTTTGGGGGCACCTGGGTGGCTCCTGGGATCGAGTGTCTCAGGAAGCTTCCCATGAGGAGCCTGCTTCTCCCTCTGCCTATGTCTCTGACTCTCTGTGTCTCTCACGAATAAATAAATAAAATCTTGAAAAAACAGAAGACAATTTGGCAGTTTCTTTTTTTATTTTTTTAAGATTTATTTATTTATTCAGAGATGCAGAGAGAGAGAGAGAGAGAGAGAGAGAGGCAGAGACACAGGCAGAGGGAGAAGCAGGCTCCATGCAGAGAGCCTGACGTGGGACTCGATCCAGAGTCCCCAGATCACGCCCTGGGCTGCAGGCGGCGCTAAACCGCTGCGGCACCGGGGCTTCCCAATTTGGCAGTTTCTTATAAAACTAAACATACTCTTGCTATGTGATCTAGCAATCAGACTTTTTGGCATTTCCTCAAATGAATTGAAAACAAATCCACCCAAAAAGATTCACACAGATGTTGATAGAAGATTTATTCACAGTTGCTAAAACTTGGAAGCAACTGATACATTTCAGTAGGTGAATGGATAAAAGAAACTGGGTACATCCAGGCAAAAGAATATTATTCAGAGCTAAAAAAATAATATGGTAGTAGACCATGAAAAACCATGGACAGAATTTAAATGCATATTAAGTGTAAGAAGAGCATTGGAAAAGTCTACACACTGTATAGTTCCAACTATATGTCATTCTGGAAAAGCCAAAATTATGGAGACATCAAAAGATAAATGGTTGCCTGGGCTTATGGAAAAGGGAACGATGAATAGGCAAAATACAAAGGATTTGCAAGGCAGTGAAAATATTCTGTGGGCTACCGAAATGGCAGGTAATTGTCATTATATATCTGCATATAGAATGTACAGCAGCAAGAGTGAGCCTTAATGTAAAATATGGATTTTGATGTGTGGAATAATGGTGTGTCAATGTAGGTTAATCAATTGTAACAAATATACCACAAGTTGTTAGTGGGGGCAGTTGTGTCTGAGGGGACAGGAAATATAAGGGAACTCTGTACCTTCCACTCAGTTTTGCTATAGATCTAAAACTGGTTCAAAAATTAAAGTTTATTTTAAAAAGTAATATCCAAATGTGAAAACTTCAATTAGGTAACTGAGTTCCATGCAAAACCAGCATATTTTAATTAACTATTTTGACTAAGATTGGCTCTGGTTGTGGAAAGCTTCTTGCTTCAGTCTCTCAACAATCATAAAGAATTCTGAAAAATTCACAGTTTATCTTGGTGTAATTAGATTTTAGAAGGGTTTCCATACAATAAAGTATATGTAAAACCTGGGAATATGCCATTACTTTAGAAAAGATAACATAATGCAGTCTAATAACAAGAGTTCAAATATCTATTTTCTTTTCCCATTATTGCAAAAATGTAAGTTGCCTTTTCCAAGGTATGTTAATTTTCCCTCTAAGAATATTGATGACATTTACACACAATAATTTGCAGAAACAAATACAGAGTTCTGGGGTGAGGGGCAAGATGGCAGAGAAGTAGGGTCTCCAAGTCACCTGTCCCCACCAACTTACCTAGATAACTTTCAAATCATCTTGAAAACCTACGAATTTGACCTCAGATTTAAACAGAGAACATCTGGAATGCAACCAAGAGAAGAGTTTGCACTTCTAACAAAGTAGGAAGGCAGAAAAAACAACAACAACAATCAAGTGGTGGAGGAACCCCAAGAGGAGCCAGGCTAAGGCAGAGTGGTGAGAGCCTCCTGCAACAGGAAAGACCAGCCCCGGAGAAGCAGGAACTTTAAAATTTGCACCAGGTTTTTCTCAGATGGAATAGCACTTAGCAGGGAACTGGGGCAGAACTGCAGGAGGGACAATGGAGCCTCCAGGTTTCCGAGTCACAGAGGAAGTGCGCCCTGAGGAGAGCACACCACAGACTGGGCTGAGCTCAAGGAAGGGGTAGAGAGCATCCAGTGGAGCCTGAGGAGAAGCTCAGGCAATGGCTCAGGACAGAGGGGGTTGCGTCTGCTGCCTTTGGGAGCTGCGGCCCCTGGAGCGTGATTCCAGGAGCACAGGCCCAGATCCCAGGGGACAGGGGACACAGGCCAGGATGCTGTGCTCCCCCCAGGACAGGTGGAGGCCGGGAGGGCCCAGGACAGCCAGGACACTCCTGCTGGGGTGACTCCGAGCTGTGCAGATCTCTCCCCCAGCCCCCAGGAGCATCAGGGCAGTGCACACTCAGAGATAGTTACTGCGGGTGCTAACTCCAGAGCAGGAGAGCTGGATGCTGCTACTGTGGTTGTTCCTCTTGGTGTCACCCTGTGCCTGGGACACACTGGGGCCGCCAGGGAACAGGATAAACAGCTCCCATTGAGCCATGCACCTGGCAGGGGGCGGGACAGCTCTCCCAGGTGCACACACCTAAGAATCCGCACAGCAGGGCCCTCCACCAGACAACCAACTAAAATAACATGGGAAGAGCAAGTTCTTGACCATGCAGTGCTGGAAAGCTCCAGGGGAAATCGAGGGATTTGTAGTATATAGAACGAGAGGATACGACTCCTTGTTTTTTGTTTTTTGTTTTGTCTCTCTCCCCTCTTTTTTTTTCTTCCGTTTTCCAACACAACTCGTTTTTAGCCACTCTGCACTGAAAAAATGACTATAAAGAACTCACCACAAAAGAAAGAATCAAAAACAGTATTCTCTCCCATAGAGTTACAGAATTTGGATTACAATTCAAGGTCAGAAAGCCAATTCAGAAACACAATTATAAAGCTACTGGTGGCTCTGGAAAAAAAGCATAAAGGATTCAACAGACTTCAGGACTTGAGAATTTAGATCTAATCAGGCCGAAATTAAAAATCAATTAAATGAGATGCAATCCAAACTGGAGGTCCTAACGATGAGGGTTAATGGGGTGGAAGAAAGAGTGAGTGACATAGAAGACAAGCTAATGGCAAGGAAGGAAGCTGAGGAAAAAAAAAAAACACGAGGAAAGGTTAAGGGAAATAAATGACACCCTCAGAAGGAAAAAAAAATCTACATTTAATTGAGGTTCCAGAGGGGGCCAAGAGGGACAGAGGACCAGAAAGCATATTTGAATGAAACATAGCTGAGAACTTCCCTAATTTGGGGAGGGAAACAGGCATTCAGATGCAGGAGATAGAAACATCCCCCCCTAAAATCAATAAAAACTGTTCAACACCTCGACTTTTAATAGTGAAGCTTGCAAATTCCAAAGATAAACAGAAAATCCTTAAGCAGCAAGAGATAAGAGATCCCTAAATTATATGGGGAAAACTATTAGATTAACAGCATAACTCTCCACAGAGACCTGCAGACCAGAAAGGGCTGTGAGGATATATTCAGGGTCCTAAATGAGAAGAATCTGCATCCAAGAATACTTTATCCAGCAAGGCAGTCATTCAGAATAGAGGAGAGATAAAGAGCTTCCAAGATGGGCAGAAACTGAAAGAATATGTGAACACCAAACCAGCTCTGCAAGAACTATTAAGGGGGACTCTGTAAAAGAAAGAGGAAGCCCAAAGAAATAAGCCACAAAACAGGACTGAAGAGTAATCATGATGAGACTAAATTCATATCTTTTAATACTAACTCTGAACGTGAATGGGTTAATGATCCCATCAAAAGATGCAGGGTTTCAGACTGGATAAAAAAACAAGACCCAACTATTTGCTGTCTACAAGAGACTAATTTTAGACCTAAGGATACCTCCAGCCTGAAAATGAAAGGGTGGTGAACCATTTACCATTCAAATGGTTCTCAAAAGAAAGCAGGGGTAACAATCCTCATATCATATAAATTAAACTCTATCCCAAAAACTGTAGTAAGAGATGAAGAGGGACACTATATCACACTTAAAGGATCTATCTAACAAGAGGACCAAAAATCATGAATATTTATGCCCCTGCTGTGGGAGCAGCCAAGTATATCAATCAATTAATAACCAAAGTAAAGACATACTTAGGTAATAATACACTAATACTGTGAGACTTCAACATGGCACTTTCTGCAAATGACAGATTTCCAAGCACAACATCTTCAAAGAAACAAGAGCTTTAAATGATGCACTGGACCAGATGGATTTCACAGATCTTTACAGAACTTTTCTTCCAAATGCAACTGAATACACATTCTTCTCAAATGCTCATGGAACTTTATCCAGAATAGACCACATACTGGGTCACCAAAAGATTGGGATCATCCCCTGCATATTTTCAGACCATGATGCTTTGAAATTAGAACTAAATCACAAGAAGAAGTTTGAAAGGATTTCTAGCACATCAAGGTTAAGGACCATCCTGCTAAAAGATGGAAGGGTCAACCAGGAAATTAGAGAACAATTTAAAACATTCATGCAAAGTAATGAGAAGAAGATACAACCATTCAAAATTTTGGGATGCATCAAAAGCAGTCCTAAGAGGGAAATACATTGCAATACAAACATCCCTTAAAAAATTGGGAAAAACTCATATGCATGAGCTAATCTTGCACCTAAAGGAACTATAGAAAGAACAGCAAATAAAATCTACACTAGCAGAAGAGTTAAAGATTCAACCAGAGTTTAATGAAATAGAGACCAAAAGGACTGTAGAACAGATCAACAAAACCAGGAGTTGGTTCTTTGAAAGAATTAATAAGGTAGATAAACCGTTAGCCAGTCTTATTAAACACAAAACAGAGGGCAACCAAGGTGGCTCAGCAGTTTAGCACCACCTTCAGCCCAGGGCCTGATCCTGGAGACCCTGGATGAAGTCCCACATCAGGATCCCTCTCTCTCTCTCTCTCTCTCTCTGTGTGTGTGTGTCTCATTAATAAATAAACAAAATCTTTTTAAGAAAAGAGAGAGGAACTTCTTCCTATTTAAAAAAAGAGAAAATACTCTAATTAATAAAATCACGAATTAAAAAAGAGAGATCAAAACCAATACTAAGGCAATGCAAACCATATTATGAGGAGCTATGTGCCAATAAATTTGGCACTCTAGAAGAAATGGACGCATTTCTGGAAAACCACAGACTACCAAAACTGGAACAGGAAAAAATAGAAAATATGAACAGGCCAATAACCAGGAAGCAAATTGAAGCAGTCATTAAAAATCTTCCCAAACACAAAAGTCCAGGGCCAGATGGCTTCCCAGGGGAATTCTATCAAACAATTAAAGAAGAAATAATACCTATTCTACCTAGAATTCTGAAATAAAGGGATGGAATTTCCAAACTAGTTTTATGAGGCCAGCATCACCTTAATTCCAAAACCAGACAAAGACCCAGCCAAAAGGAGAATTATAGACCAATATCCCTGATAAAAAACAGATGCAAAAATTCTCAACAATTATTACCCAATAGGATCCAACAGTACATTAAGAAGATTATTCACCATGATTAAGTGGGATTTATCCCCTGGATTCAAGGCTGGTTCAATATTCCCAAAGCAGTCAACATGATAGATAATATCAATAAGAGAAAATCAAGAACCATATGATCCTCTCAATAGATGCAGAGAAAGCATTTGACAAAATATAGCATCCATTCCTGATCAAAACTCTTCATGGTGTAGGGATAGAGGGAACATTCTTCAGCATCATAAAAGCCATTTATGAAAAGCCGACTGCAAATATTATTTTCAATGAGGAAACACTGGGAGTCTTTCCCCTAAGATCAGGAACAAGACAGGGATGTCCACTCACACCACTGCTATTCAACATAGTAGTAGAAGTCCTAGCCTCAGCAATCAGACAACAAAAAGAAATAAAAGGCATTCAAATTGGCAAAGAAGAAGGCAAACTCTCCCTCTTTGCAGAAAACATGATACTCTACATAGAAAACCCAAAAGACTCCACCCCAAGATTGCTAGAACTCATACAGCAATTCGGCAGTGTGGCTGGATACAAAATCAATGCCCAGAAGTCAGTGGCATTTCTATACACTCACAATGAGACTGAAGAAAGAGAAATGAAGAAGTCAATCCCATTTACAATTGCATCCAACAGCATAAGATAACTGGGAATAAATGGAACCAAATAGGTAAGGGATCTTACCCTAAAAACCACAAAACAGTTCTGAAAAAAAAATGAGGAAGACACAAAGACATGGAAAAATATTCCATGCTCATGGATTGGAAGAATTAATATTGTGAAAGTGTCAATGCTACCCAGGGCTTTTTATACATTTAATGCAATCCCTATCAAAATACCATGGAATTTCTTCTGAGAGTTGGAACAAGTAATCTTAAGATTTGTGAGGAATCAAAAAAGACCCTGAATAGCCAGGGGAATAAAGAATCCAGAAATGGGCCCTCAACTCTATGATCAACTAATATTGGGCAATTCAGGAAAGACTACCCCCTGGAAAAAGGACAGTTTTTTCAGTAATTGGTGCTGAAAAAATTGCACAGCCACGTGCAGAAGAATGAAACTAGACCATCTCTTATACCATACAGAAAGATAAACTCAAAATGGATGAAAGATCTAAATGTGAGACATAATCCATGAAAATCATAGAGGAGAACACAAGCAACACCCTTTTTGAACTCGGCCATAGCAACTTCTTGCAAGATACATCCATGAAGACAAGGGAAACAAATGTAAAAATGAGCATTTGGGACTTAAGATAAAAATCTTCTGCGCAGCAAAAGAAACAGTCAAGAAAACTCAAAGACAACCTACAGAATGGGAGAAGATATTTGCAAATAACACGTCAGGTAAAGGGCTAGTATCCAATATCTATAAAGAGCTTATTAAACTCAACAGCAAAGAATCTAATCATGAAATGGGCAAAATACATGAACAGGAATCTCACAGAGGAAGACATAGACATGGCCAACATGCACAGGAGAAAATGCTCTGCATCACTGGCCATCAGGGAAATACAAATCAAACCACAATGAGATACCACCTCACACCAGTGAGAATGGGGAAAATTGACAAGACAGGAAACAACAAATGTTGGAGAGGATGTGAAGAAAGGGGAACACTCTTGCACTGTTGGTGGGAATGTGAACTGGTACAGCCACTCTGGAAAACTGTGTGGAGGTTCCTCAAAGAGTTAAAATTGGAGCTACCCTACGACCGAAAAATTGCACTGCTGGGGATTTACCCCAAAGATATAGATGCAGTGAAACAGCAGGACAACTGCACCCCAATGCTTATAGCAGCAATGTCTACAATAGCATAACTGTTGAAGGAGCTTCAGTGTCCGATGAACCATGAATGGATAAAGAAAGTGTGGTATATGTCTACAATGGAATGTTACTCAGCCATTAAAATGACAAATATCCTCCATTTGCTTCTATGTGGATGGAACTGTAGGGTATTATGGTGAGTGAATTAAGTCAATCAGAGAAGGACAAACAGTATATGGTATCATTCATTTATGGACTATAAAAAATAGTGAAATGGAATAAAGGGGAAAGGAGAGAAAATTAGTGGGAAATATCAATGAGGGTGACAGAACATGAGAGACTCATAACTCTGGGAAATTTAAAGGGGTAGTGGAAGGGAGGTGGGGCAGGATATGGGGTGACTGGGTGACATTCACTGAGGGGGGGCACTTGACAGGATGAGCACTGGGTGTTATGTTATATGTTGGCAAATCGAACTCCAATAAAAATTTTTAAAAAAAGAAATACAGAGCTCTAAATGGGGGCTGAAAATATAAGTTGCTGGCTAATGAGGAGATTTGGAGATTGTCATCACAAATGCAACTCAAGAACATTATTTTCTTAAAAAAATGATTTGGCTACTTATGTTCTTTTAACAGGAATATGTCTGAATAAGCCCATATCATCAATTCTCTCAAACTTCTCACAGAATCCGTGTCTTACCCTATTTTGTTACCAGGAAAACAGATGTGAAGCCAGTCAAAACCTTTGGAATACAAGCACTTTCATGGTTTTGTTTGCAAATGCCTTTGTCTGGAGGTGTTTCTGTTAAATAGCCCTCACCATTATAAAGACATTGTTTATTCATATCTACTTTCTGGATGGCCAAGCTGAAACACAGATCACATTTCAAGCATGCAGTGCTGGGTATGACATGCTGATAACTGTGCAAATTGTCATCATTTCTGTTCTTTGAACTTAACACAAAAATGAAACAGTATTGATTAAAAGTTTTTCATTCTGTGTCAAATTATATCTTTCCTGCTAGAATTGTTATTTTGACATGTTTAGTAGTACTGTTTCTTGTCCAGTAGAAAAATTTTTTAAAATTGCTAAAATCCAACATAATTGTGCTCTGTTATGCAATTTGAATTCAAAGGATAGATACATCTGGTTAGTAACAAATGCTCCTGCAGTGGTTGGAATTTAGCCAATTCAAAGCAAACTTGAATATATTCATATGACCAAGTGAGAGCTTTATAAAAATTCTGTGCACCTTTTCTATCTAATTACTCTATTATGTTTCAAGTAATCACAATGCTGTGTATTTTCTTTTGAGGAGAGAAAATTAAATATGCCTTGGTAGAATAAATAAAGAAAGGAAACTAACAAAACCCACCTCACTAGGTAAAAGCAACTGTTGAAGCGTAAGCAATCTTTTTCTGTAAATGCTCAATGATAATTTTTCACATCTTCCTTATAAGCAAGTATTTATATATAAATTGCCAATATGCAATTTCATTTCCCAGTTGGAGTTGAAAGTGTACATTCCTGAAGGGGAATACAAAAAATGTGAAAACTAGAATTATTTAATTGAGTACAAGTGCATGTGCGTGTGTGTGTGTGTGTGTGTGCATAGGGGGAGGTAAAGGGGATGATATTAGTTTCTAATTCCATTTTAAAAAATTATAGCTTATTGAATTATCTAAATTATTAAAAAAATTAAATAGGTATACTAATTATCTAAGAACTGTGAACTGTGAAACACGTGTTTTGCTTATAGAAATTCAAATAGTTTTTTTTTATATTTACTCCCCACTTCAGGTAAGGAAAAATAATTTTTATTTTACCCTTCTATGTTCTTGGCTGAACCCCTCCACCCTATAATAAGACAGATTAACAAGAGAAACACAAACAGAAGTTTCATAACATGTATAACTGTATACATAGGAAATATCCAGGAAACCTAGTAACTCCTCTAAATGGCCGAAGCTTAAATACCATTTCCAGCTAAATATAAAAGATGTTGGTGTTTGGGAGATCAGCTAGGAAAGGTTATCAGGAAAAGCATTGTAAACAAGAGTATGACTGTTATGCAGATTTAAGTCCCTGCCTTCTTCATTAATAATAATTTTTAAAGATTTAGTAATCACCTTTTCTTGATACACAGTGGAAAATATCCTTACAAATGAAGATTTTCCATAAAATGTAAATTTTTCTCAAAAATGAAAAGCTTCTACTCTGATTTCGAGATGCTCTTGTGTCTTCAGCCTCTCAAAAATAATGAGTGCAAATAATCAATATGCAAAGAAACACATGTGGGGGTGGCATATTCTGCTCCCATAATCCATGAACCATTATGATAATATTAAAAAGTATCCATTAGTTATCCATTATGTCCGCAATGTGCAAAAGACACATTGTTACTCTATGTAATATTTATTTCAAATAAATATTAAAGAAAAGTGGATATTTTGGCCCCGAAATTCTCTTTTTTATGCATTGGTATTTTTTTTTAAAGATTTTATTTATTTCTTCATGACAGACAAAGAGAGAGAGGCAGAGACACAGGCAGAGGGAGAAGCAGGCTCCATGCAGGGAGCCTGATGTGGGACTTGATCCTGGGTCTCCAGGATCACACCCAGGGCTGAAGGCAGCACTAAACCACTGGGCCACTGGGGAAGCCCTATGCATTGGTCTTTGAAGTACTTATAACATCCTGCTCTTCTTCATATACTTTTATTTTTTATTATTTTTTTTATTCATGAGAGACACAGAGAGGCAGAGACACAGTCAGAGGGAGAAGTAGACTCTGTGCAAGGAGCTGGATGTGGGACTTAATCTCAGGAATCCAGGATCATGCCCTGAGCCAAAGGCAGATGGTCAACCGCTGAGCCACCCAGGCATCCCCTTCATATACTTTTAAAAATGGATTTATTGAGGTATAATTTCCATGCATTATAAGTGTTCAATTCAATAATTTTAGTGAATATATAAAATTATGCAATCTCCCTACAATCCAGTTTTAGATTTTCGTTATCTCCAAAGCTTTTCTTAAGTTCACTTATAGTCACTCCCCGTTCCCACTCCCAGTCCCAGGTAACTACTGATCTGCTTTTTGTCTCTGTAGATCATAGGCTTTAGTTTTAACAACTTCTCTATTGAATTGAAATAATACAGAGGCAAATGTATAGAATTTTTGTCATATTATTGCTTATAGTCAACATATTTAGTGAACAACTATTAAGTGGTTAATATAGTGGTAGATATATTTGATATCCATCATAGTATTGCAGGACTTCTTTTCCTTTAGTCCCTGTGGTTCTTGCTCATGCCACTCTGGAAAATGAAGTGTGGTGGGCAGCAAAGCAAAATTTATCGAGTGACAGTAAAGTTTATTGAGAGATGGTACAAAGCTCCTGAAGAAGGAGGTGACCAGAGAGGGTTACCACTGGAGTTTCTAAGTCTAAGGGTTTTTTTCTAAGATTTTATTTATTTATTCATGAGAAACACAAAAGAGAGGGAGGCAGACACAGAGGCAGAGGGAGAAGAGGGCTCCCTGTGGGAAGCTTAATCCCAGGGTCCTGGGATCAGACCTGAGCCAAAGCCAGGCACTCAACCACTGAGCCACCCAGGCATCCCTAAGTCTAGGGGTTTTTAGGGGTTTGTTGGAAGGCTGTTTTAATTTGATTCACCCTCCATGTGCCTGTCACCCAATCAGGGTTTTTTTCCACATGCTTCTCAACTATCATGTAGTTGTTCATGTGGGAAGGGGTGGAAGGCTCCTTCCAGGGTGGTATAAAATCCTTTTAAGTGGTTTCCTCTTAGGACAAGGGTCCTTTGTCCCTGTATGGCTTTTTTCTGAGTATCCTTCATTAATAGTACAAACTGTTGAAAGAAAGAACTGTCATTTGAAATGTAATTGAAAATTTCATGAATTAGGGGGAATAAAGTAGATATAAGCTCCCTGCCTCATGAAGTCTTTATTATAGATGTAAATTAAATGATACATAACTCAGAACATAAATAATAGAATTTGGTAAAATGATAAAAATTACAGTATCTTCTGAATTGAATGACTGATTCATGAAAATGATCATCAGAAATCTACCAACTATTATAGGTATTAACACAATATGCCATAAGATATTCTTAAAGTACTCTATTTTGTGGGGGAATAATTAAATATCTTTAACTTCTGATTTATAAGACAGAAAAGGCAACATATAACTGAATTATGTAACGAATGCCCTTCAAAATTATTTCACAGTACTTACTTCCAGCTTTATTTAAGCTTTTAGCCCTTAATACCACATTTTTTAGATTGAAAGAGTTCAAAACAAACCTCCCTAAAATATGCCACCTGTCATGACGACTATTTTGAGCTAAAAGCAATCAAGACACAGCAAACTCAAGAAAGACTTTTACCTATCCCTTAAACTACCTAAATGAATTTAGATAGGGGGATGGCCCAGAAAGAAAGCTATTACCAATAGATAATGTCTTTACCTGAATAAGCTACCTGTATGGCAGGACAAACACCTAATTACCAAACATCTACTCATCTTATTGTCCTGTGATTCACTCTCCTCCACTTTGAAAACCCAGGCCACTATCCTATTCTTTAGTGCAAGATGTCATATAAACCTCTGTTGTCTGACTTGACCTTGTATCTGACGTTCTTATGGAACACCCATATGTATTTAATTAAATTTGGTTTTATCCTGTTGATGTGCCTTATATTATTTTAGTTATTATACCGGCCAAAGGATACAGAAAGGTAGAAGAAAAATTTTTCCCTCCCCAACAATTCATATTAGTCATTTATTATTTACATTATTATTAGTAAGATTATTTATTAGTTGGTTCATTCAACAGACTTCTTTTTCCTCTTAGTCATATGTCATGCACTATTCTACATGCTGAAAAATTAGTATTGAAGACAAATATAGAGTCCTTGCTACTGTGGAACTTTCATTATAGTGGGAGAGACAGAAAATAATAAATTGAAAAATTTTAAATACATGAGGAAAAATAAAGCAGGATAAAGGGGAAAATAAAGCAGGATAAAGGGGATAGAGAGTGATGGGAGATAGAAAGGAGGCTTGTTTAAGTAAGATGGTCAGGGAAATTATTTCTGAGATGGTAACACTTTGAGCAAATGAAATGAATGAATGAAATGAGGAAGTAAGCTATGCATTGTCTAGAGAAAGAGCAACCTAGGCAAAAGAATCTATACAGAGGCTCTGAAGCAAGAACATGCTTGCCAAATTTGAGGGACATTAGAAGGCCAGTGTGGCTATTACTAAGAGAGAGAGGGAGAGAATTGGATGTGAGATCAGAAAGGAAGCTGAATACCATATAATGTGTGCCTTGTAGACCAGGTGAAGAAATTAGATTTTATTCTGAGTGACTTACAAATTACTGATATGTTTAGATTATAAGAGTGACATGATATGATTTACATTTTTGATGGTTCACTTTGGCTTTTTTGTGGATACTTGAGACCTGGGGAGAGGGAGCTAAGTGTGGAAGCTGAGGGACTAATTAGAAAATTATTTCTGATAATTTTAGACTAAGGTGGTAGCAGTAGAAGTAGTAGAGTGGCTGGATTTTGGATAATCTATATTTTGAATATTAGGCCAATGGGATTTGCTGATGTGTACAATGTGAGTTGTAAGGGAAAATCATGTTGACACCAAGGATTTTGTCCCAAATAAAAAGAAAGATAGAGTTGTCACTAACTAAGATGGAGAAGTCTGTGGGCCAAACTGGTTAGGGAATATTGTAAATTAAGAGTTCAGTTTGGGACATGGTTTGCTTGAATTGTCTGTTATGCATGCAAGTGGAGATGTTGAGCAGGAAAGTAGATTGAGTCTGGAGGTCATGATAGAGGTCAAGGATGGATATTTAATTTTAACAGTTATCTGTATAGAGGTGGTATTTTAGAGCCATGATCCTGAATGAAATCACCCAAGGCATGAATGTAAAGAGATGAGAGGAGCTTAGGAAGATGGTAAGATGATCCTGAGCTCACCTTTCCTCAAAGGCACATCAAGGCAGCAAATAAATATATTAGAACTCATTCTTAAAATGACTTTAAGACTAGTAGAATAGCTTTTCCATACAACATCACTCCCAAAGCAATCAATGCACACCACACCCAGTGAGCAGTCCCAGCTGGGATTGGTGCCCCTCAAAAGTGACTCCTATGCTTGAGAAGGTGGCCTCATCCAGCAGCATGCCCAAAACAGTTGTGGTCAGGTTTCTCAGCTGGCTGCATTAGGTGTTAACTTCACCTACCAGCATTCCCTCACCCTCTAAGCAAACTGTGCCAGGGCTAATCCTGCCTACTAGTGTGCCTACAGTAGTTTCAACCCAGTCACAGTAGTAGCACACATGAAGCCCACACAAGGGGACACCCCTCAAGTGCCTGGTTCTGCTTACTGGGGGATTGTACTTCTGGACCCCATACAATGCCTTCTACATAAGGCCACCATTTGCAAGACCAGATATAGATGACATGCCTAATAGAAACAAACACAGAGAATCAGACAAAATAAAGAGATAGAAGAATATGTTCCAAATGAAAAAAAAAAATCAGAAAAACTCAGAAGAAAAAACTAAATGAAATTGAGAAAAGCCATCTACCTGATGGAGTTCATGATAGTGGTTATAAAAATTATTTGGGGACGTCAGAAAAGAGTGGGTGAGCCCAGTAAGAATTTCGACAAAGACACAGAAAATATAAAAAGAACTAATTGGAACTGAAGAATATAATAACTGAAAATAAAGATATACCAAAGAGAATCAATAGCAGATTAGAGGATACAGAAAAACAGATCAGTGATTGGGAAGACAAGACAGTGGAAACCATCTACACTGAGCAGCAGAAAGAAAAATAAAATAATGAAGCTAGGTTAAGCGATCTCTGGAGCAACATCAATCATACCAAAATTCATATTATAGGGGTCCCAGTAGAAGAGAGAAAGGAGTCGAAAATTTATTTGGAGAAATAATAACTGAAAACTTTTCTGAAAAGTCATCCAGATCCAGAATGGACAGAGAACCTCAAACAAGATGAACCCAAGGAGAGCCATATCCAGATACATAATAATTAAAATGTCAAAAATAAGAGATAAAGAGAAAAATCTTAAAAGCAGCAAGAGAAGAAAGCAAATTGCTTCATGCAAGGGAAACCCTGTAAGGCTATCAGCTGTTTTTTTTTTTTTCAGTGTAAATTTTGCAGTCCAAAGGGGAGTGATCTGATATATTCAAAGTGTTAAAAGAAAGAAAAACAACAACAATAAATTATATCCAAAAATTCTCTATCTCGCAAGGTTATTATTTCAAAGAAAGATAAAGAGATTCCTAGACAAAAAAAGTTAAAGGAATTCATCACCACTAAACAGGTCTTACAAGAAGTGTTTTCTTTAAACAAAAAAGGAAAGGCCATAACTCAAAGTAAGAGAATTATTTAAGCAAAAATTTCACTGTTAAAAGCAAACATATAGAAAGGTAGTAGATCAATCATTTCATGCTAGTGTGAAGGTTAAAATACAAAAGGAGGGGATCCCTGGGTGGCTCAGCAGTTTAGTGCCTGCCTTTGGCCCAGGGCGTGATCCTGGAGCCCCGGGATTGAGTCCCACATCAGGCTCCCTGCATGGAGCCTGCTCCTCCCTCTGCCTGTGTCTCTGCCTCTGTGTGTGTGTGTGTCTCTCATGAATAAATAAATAAAATCTGTAAAAAAATAAAAATAAAATAAAATACAAAAGGAGAAAAATCAATTCTATTTATGATAATTAAATAATACACAAAATAAAAAGATGAAAATTTGATGCCTTGTACATAAAATGTGGAAGGGAATAGTAAAAATGAAGTTCTTTTAGAATATATTCAAATGTAAGTGACCATAAACTTAAAACCGACTGCTATATACATAGAATGTTACATATGAACCTTATGATAACCACAAACTATAACCTATACTATTTATATAAAACCTTTATGTTTATACAAAACATAAAAAGAAAGTAATTCAAGCATAACATTTAAGAAAATCACCACATCAGAAATAAAGAGCAAGAGAAAAAAGGAACAGAGAACTAGAAAGCAATCAGAAAATAATTAATGAAATGACAATAAGTATATACCTATCAAAACTTACTTTAAATGTAAATGAACTAAATGCTCCCATCAAAAGACATAAAGCAGCCGAGTGGATTAAATAAAAAAAAAAGACCCATCTGTATGCTTCTTACAAAAGAGTCACTTTAGACCTAAAGACATACAGATTGAATGTGAAGAGATGGAAAAAAATATTCCATGAAAATAGAAACAGAAAAAGAAAAAAAAAAGCTTGGGTAGCAAGAGTTTTTTTTAATTTTTTTTTAATTTTTATTTATTTATGATAGTCACAGAGAGAGAGAGAGAGAGGCAGAGACACAGGCAGAAGGAGAAGCAGGCTCCATGCACCGGGAGCCTGATGTGGGATTTGATCCTGGGTCTCCAGGATCGTGCCCTGGGCCAAAAGCAGGCGCCAAACCACTGCGCCACCCAGGGATCCCAAGAGTTTTTAATCAAAACTGTCATAAGAGAAATAAGTGTATGACATAATGATAAAAGGAATAATATTTCAAGAGGATATAACAATTGTAAATACCTATATAAATACAGGAGCACCTAAATATATAAAGCAAATATTGAAATACATAAACGGGGAGATTTATGATAACACAATAATAGTAGGGGACTTTAACACACCACTTATATCAATGAATATATCATTCAAATAAAAAATTAATAATGAAACTGTGCCTTTGAACAACATATAAGACCAGATGAATTTAACAGATACATACAGAACACTCCATCTAAAAACAGATTATATATTTTTTCAAGTGCACATGGAATATTCTCCAAGATAGATCACATGTTAAGCCAAAAAACAAGTATCAATTAATTTAAGAAAATTGGTAATATATAAAGCATCTTTTCTGACCACAAAGATAAGGAAATACAAATCAATTATGAGAAATAAAACTGGAAAAAAAACACAAACACATGGAAATGAAGAAATGAAAATGGAAATACTACAGTTCAAAATCTTTGGGATACAGCAAAAGCAGCTTTAAGAGGGAAATAGCATAACAGGCCTACCTTGAGAAATAAAAAATATTCTACCTTACAGTAAAGGAAATAGAAAAAGACAAAGTCTAAAGTTAGTAGAAAGAAGGAAATAATAAAGATCAGAGTGAAAATATGTGAAACAGAGACTAATAACATAATAGAAAAGATCAATGAAATTAAGACCTATTTTTTGAAAGAGAAAATTTATAAACCTTTAGCCAGATTCATCATAGAAAAGCAAGGACTCATATTAATATAATCAAGAATGAAAGAAGTTAAAATAGTCAAGATTGAAAGAGAAGTTAATATTGACACAAAAGAAATACAAAGAATTATGAAAATACGACAGAAATTTATATACCAAAAAGCTGGACACCTAGAAAAAAATGGATAAAGTCCTGGAAACATATAATTTTCTAAAATGGACTCAGGAGGAAAAGGAAATCTGAACAGACTTATTACTACTAATAAAATTAAGTTGGTAATCAAAAAACTTACAACAAACAAAAGTTCAAGACCAGATCCCTTTACAGGGATATTCTAGGATTTAATGAGTTAATAATTATCCTTCTTAAATGATTCAAAAACAAACCCCAAAACAAAAACAACAACTGAATAAGAAGGAACACTTCCTAATTCTTTTTATGAGGCCAACATTACTCTATACTAAAACCAGACAAAGGGAGAGGCGGGGCAAGATGGCGGAAGAGTAGGGTCCCCAAGTCACCTGTCCCCACCAAATTACCTAGATAACCTTCAAACCTGTGAATTCAGCCTGACATTTAAAGAGACAACAGCTGGATTGCTACAGTGAGAACAGTTTGTGCTTCTATAAAGGTAGGAAGACAGAAAAAAAAAAAGAAATAAATAAAAAAGCATCCAAGGGGGAGCAGCCCCAGGAGGAGCCAGGCTAAGGTGGCGGCGAGTGCCCCCAGGACAGGAAAGCCCCGCCCGGAGAAGCAGGAGCTGCACCAATCTTCCCGGGTGGAAAGGCGCTCGCAGGGAGTTGGAGCAGGATCCCAGCAGGGGCGGGGATGCCCTCAGGCTCCCAGGGGCACTAACAGAGGACCTGAGCCCCGGGGGAGAGCATGCCACACATGGCGGGCAGAGTTTCCTAAAGGGCTGTAGCGCAAACCCGGCCCAGGAGCAGCTCCAGCAGATGAGGTGGCAGATCCGTGCGGAGGGGGCTGCACAGCCCCAGGAGCGTGATTCCAGCAGCACAGGCCCCACAGCCCAGGGCGCCCAGGGACACAGCCCAAGATCCAGTGCTCCCCCTGGGACAGGCAGAGGCCGGGAGGACACAGGACAGCAAGGATGCTCCTGCTCCCAGGCGGCCCCAAGGTGTGCAGATCAGTGCCCCCCGCCCCTGGAACATCCAGGCCCCTGCAGAATTGGAGCTGCAGTAGTTACTGTGGGAGCTGACTCTAGGGCTGGAGAGGTGGCCGCCACCACTGTTGTTGTTCCTCCTGGTGTCACCTTGTACCTGGGACTGAGCAGGGGACTCACAGGATAAACAGCTCCCATTGAACCATGCACCTGGCAGGGGGCTAGGCAGCTCCCCCAGGTGCTCACACCTGAGAATCAGCACAGCAGGCCCCTCCCCCAGAAGAACAGCTAGAAGGACAGGGGAAAAGCAAGCTATTGACCAAGCAGCACTGGAAAGTTCCAGGGGAAGTCGAGGGATTTCCTGTATATAGAATCAGAGGATACTCCCGTTTGTTTTTTGTTTTTTGTTGTTTTGTTTTTTGTTTGTTCCCCCCCCCCCCCTTTTTTTCCTTTTTTTTTCTTTCTTTTTCTCCTTTTTCCACTACAACTTGCTTTTGGCCACTCTGCACTAAGCAAAATGACTAGAAGGAAAACCTCACCTCAAAAGAAAGAATCAGAAACAGTACTCTCTCCCGCAGAGTTACAAAATTTGGGTTACAATTCAATGTCAGAAAGCCAATTCAGAAGCACAATTATAAAGCTACTGGTGGCTCTAGAAAAAAGCATAAATGATTCAAGAGACTTGACTGCAGAATTTAGATCTAATTAGGACAAAATTAAAAATCAATTAAATGAGATGGAATACAAACTGGAGGTCCTGACAATGAGGGTCAACGAGGTAGAAGAATGAGTGAGTGACATAGAAGACAAGTTGATGGCAAGGGGGGAAACTGAGGAAAACAGAGAAAAAACAAAAGATCATGAGGATAGGTTAAGGGAAATAAATGACAGCCTCAGAAGGAAAAATCTACGTTCAATTGGAGTTCCCGAGGGCGCCAAAAGGGACAGAGGTCCAGAAACTGTATTTGAACAATTTATAGCTGAGAACTTCCCTAACCTGGGAAGGGAAACAGACATTAAGACCTAGGAGATAGAGAGATTTCCCCCTAAAATCAATAAAAACCGCTCAACACCTCGACATTTAATAGTGAAACTTGCAAATTCCAAAGATAAAGAGAAGATCCTTAAAGCAGCAAGAGACAAGAAATCCCTGACTTTTATGGGGAGGAGTATTAGGGTAACAGCAGACCTCTGCACAGAGACCTGACAGGCCAGAAAGGGCTGGCAGGATATATTCAGGGTCCTAAATAAGAAGAGCCAGCAGCCAAGAATACTTTATCCAGCAAGGCTCTCCTTCAGAATAGAAGGAGAGATAAAGAGCTTCTAACATAGGCAGAAAGTGAAATAATATGTGACCGCCAAGCTGACCTTGCAAGAAATATTAAGGGGGACCCTGTGGAACAAAGAGGAAGTCCAAGGAAACAATCCAAAAAAAGAGGGACTAAATAGGTATCATGATGACACTAAACTCATATCTTTGAATAGTAACTCTGAAGGTGAAAGGGCTTAATGACCCCATCAAGGGGCTCAGGGATTCAGACTGGATGAAAAAGCAAGACCCATCCATTGCTGTTTACAAGAGACTCATTTGAGACATAAGGACACCTACAGCCTGAAACTAAGAGGTGGGAGAACCATTTACCATTCAAATGGTCCTAAAAAGAAAGCAGGGGTAGCCATCCTTATATCTGAAATTAAAGTTTATCCCAAAGACTGTAGTAAGAGATGAAGAGGGACACTATATCCTATTTAAAGGATCTATTCAACAAGAGGACCTAAGAATCATGAATATTTATGCCCCAAACGTGGTAGCCGCCAAGTATATCAATCAATTAATAACGAAAGTTAAGACATACTTAGATAATAATACACTTAGACTAGGTGACTCGAATATGGCACTTTCTACAATAGACAGGTCTTCTAAGCACAACATCTCCAAAGAAACAAGAGCTTTCAATGACACACTGGACCAGATGGATTTCACAGATATTTACAGAACTTTACATCCAAAGGCAGCTGAATACACATTCTTCTCAAGTGCACAGGGAACTTTCTCCAGAATAGACCACATACTGGGTCACAAATCAGGTCTCAACCGATACCAAAAGATTGGGATCATCTCCTGCATATTTTCAGATCATAATGCTTTGAAACTTGAACTAAATCACAAGAAGAAATTTGGAAGGATTTCAAACATGTGGAGGTTAAGGACCATCCTGCTAAAAGATGAAAGGGTCAACCAGGAAATGAGGGAAGAATTAAAAACTTCATGAAAACTAATGAGAATGAAGATACAACCATTCAAAATCTTTGGGATACAGCAAAAGCAGTCCTTATGGGGAAATACATTGCAATCCCTCCAAAAACTGGAAAGAACCCAAACACAAAAGCTAACGTTGCACCTAAAGGAGCTGGAGAAAAAACAGCAAATATACCCTACACCCAGAAGAAGAAAAGAACTAATAAAGATTCGAGCAGAACTCAATGAAATAGAGACCAGAAGAACTGTGGAACAGACCTACAAAACAAGAAGTTTGTTCATTGAAGGAATTAATAAGATAGATAAACCATTAGCCAGCCGTTTTAAAAAGAAGAGAGAAAAGACTTAATACAATCATGAATGAGAAAGGAGAGATCACCACTAACACCAAGGAAATACAAGCAACATTAAAAATTTATTATGAGGGGAATCCCTGGGTAGCTCAGCAGTTTAGCACCTACCTTCGGCCAGGGCGTGATCCTGGAGTCCTGGGATCCACTCCTGCATCGGGCGCCCTGCATGGAGCCTGCTTCTACCTCTTCCTGTGTCTCTGTCTCTCTCTCTTTCTCTCTCTGTGTCTTTCATGAATAAATAAATAAAATCTTTAAAAAAAACTTATTATGAGCAGCTATATGCCAATAAATTAGGCAATCTAGAAGAAATGGACACATTTCTGGAAAAACACCAACTACCAAAACTGGAACACGAAGAAATAGAAAGCATGAACAGGCCAATAACCAGGGTGGAAATTGAAGCAGTCATCAAAAACCTCCAAGACACAAAAGTCCAGGGCCAGATGGCTTCCCAGGGAATTCTATCAAACGTTTAAAGAATAAACCATACCTATTCTACTAAACCTGTTCGGAAAGATAGAAAAAATGGAATACTTCCAATCTCTTTCTGTGAGGCCGGCATCACCTTAATTCCAAAACCAGACAAAGACCCCACCATAAAGGAGAATTATAGGGATCCCTGGGTGGCACAGCGGTTTGGCACCTGCCTTTGGCCCAGGGCGCGATCCTGGAGACCCGGGATCGAATCCCACGTCGGGCTCCCGGTGCATGGAGCCTGCTTCTTCCTCTGCCTATGTCTCTGCCTCTCTCTCTCTCTCTGTGACTATCATAAATAAATAAAAATTTTAAAAAAAGGAGAATTATAGACCAATATCCCTGATGAACATGGATGCAAAATTTCTCAACAAGATACTAGCCAATAGGATCCAACAATACATTAAGAAGATTATTCACCATGATTAAGTGATATTTATCCCCAGGATGTAAGGCTCGTTCAACACTCGTAAGGCAGTCAACATGATGGAACATATCAATAAGCGAAAAACAAGAACCATATGGTCTCTCAATAGATTCAGAGAAAGAATTTGACAAAATACAGCATCCATTCCTGATCAAAACTCTTCAGAGTGTAGGGATAGAGGGAACATTCCTCAGCATCTTTGAAGCCATCTATGAAAAGTCCACAGCAAATGTCATTCTCAATGGGGCAACACTGGGAGACTTTCCCCTAAGATCAGGAACAAGACAGGGATGTCCACTCTCACCACTGCTATACACCATAGTACTAGAAGTCCTAGCGTCAGCAATCAGGCAACAAAAAGAAATAAAAGGCATTCAAATTGGCAAGGAAAAGGTCCAACTCTCCCTCTTCACAGATGACATGATACTCTACATAGGAAACCCAAAAGACTATGCCCCAAGATGGCTTGAATTCATACAGCAATTCAGCAGTGTGTCAGGATACAAAATCAATGCCCAGAAATCAGTGGCATTTCTATACACTCACAATGAGACTGAAGAAAGAGAAATTAAGGAGTCAGTCCCATTTACAATTGCACCCACAAGCATAAGATACCTAGGAATAAACTTATCCAAAGAAGTAAAGGATCTATACCCTAAAAACTATAGAACACTTCTGAAAGAAATTGAGGAAGACACAAAGAGATGGAAAAATTTTCCATGCACGTGGATTGGAAGATTTAATATTGTGAAAATATCAATGTTACCCAGAGCAATTTACACATTTAATGCAATCCCTATAAAAATACCATGGACTTTCTTCAGAGATTTGGAACAAATTATCTTAAAAATTGTGTGGAATCAGAAAAGACCCCGAATAGCCAGGGGAATATTAAAAAAGAAAACCATAGCTGGAGGCATCTCAATGCCAGATTTCAGGTTGTACTATAAAGCTGTGGTCATCAAGACAGTGTGGTACTGGCACAAAAACAGACTCATAGATCAATGGAACAGAATAGGGAATCCAGAAGTGGACCTCAACTTTATGGTCAACTAATATTCGATAAAGGAGGAAAGACTATCCACTGGAAAAAAAGACAGTCTATTCAATAAGTGGTGCTGGGAAAATTGGACATCCCCAAGCAGAAGAATAAACTGGACCATTCTCTTACACCATACACAAAGATAAACTTGAAATGGATGAAAGATCTAAATGTGAGACAAGAGTCCATCAAAATCCTAGAGGAGAACACAGGCAACACCCTTTTTGAACTTGGCCACAGTAACTTCTTGCAAGGTACATCCATGAATGCAAGAGAAACAAAAGCAAAAATGCATTATTGGGACTTCATCAAGATAAAAAGCTTTTGCACAGCCAAATAAACTGTCAACAAAACTCAAAGACAACCTACAGAATGGGAGAAGATACTTGAAAATGACATATCAGATAAAGGGCTAGTATCCAAGATCTATAAAGAACTTATTAAACTCAACAGCAAAGAATCAAACAATCCAATCATGATATGGGCAAAATACATGAAGAGAAATTTCATAGAGGAAGACATAGACTTGGTCAACAAGCACGTGAGAAAATGCTCCGCATCACTGGCCATCAGGGAAATACAAATCAAACCCAGAATGAAATACCACCTCACACCAGTGAGTATCGGGAAAAATTAGCAAGACAAGAAACAACTAATGTTGGTGAAGCTGTGGAGAAAGGGGAACCCTCTTGCATTGTTGGTGGGAATATGAACCGGCACAGCCACTCTGGAAAACTGTGTGAGGTTCCTCAAAGAGTTAAAAGTAGAACTCCCCATGATCCAGCAATTGCCTTGCTGGGGATTTACCCCAAAGACACAGATGCAGTGAAACACCAGGACACCTGCACCCCTATGCTTATAGCAGCAATGTTCACAATTGCCAAACTGTGGAAGGAGCCTCAGTGTCCATCAAAAGATGAATGGATAAAGAAGATGTGGTATAAGTATACAATGGAATATTACTCTCCCATTAGAAATGACAAATACCCACTATTTGCTTCGACTTGGAGGGACCTGGAGGGTATTATGCTGAGTGAAATAAATCAATCAGAAAAGGACAAACACTATATGGTCTCATTCATTTGGGGAATATAAAGTTTAGTGAAAGGGAATACAGGGAAAGGAGAGAAAATGAGTGAAACTATCAGTGAGGGTGAGAAAACATGAGAGACACCTAACTCTGAGAAATGAACAAGGGGTAGTGGAAGTGGAAGTGGTCGGGGGGTTGGGGTGACTGGGTGATTATCCATGAGGGAGGCCCTTAGCGGAATGAGCACTGGGTGTTATGCTATATGTTGGCAAATTGAACTCCAATAAAAAAAAAACAGACAAAGAAACTACGAGAAAATTATTGATCAATATCCCTATGAAAATAGATGCAAAATATTAAACAAAATATTACCAAACCTCGTATAGGATACATTCCAGTGGTGCAAGGGTGGTTTGATAACCATGAATCAATGTGATACACCACATTAACAAACCGAAGGATAAAAAGCATATAATCATCTCATTAGGTGCAGTAAGCATTTGACAAAAATTAAAATCCTTTCATGATAAATATCATAAGAAAGTTAATATAGAGAGAACATACCTCACATAAGAAAGGCTGTATATTACAAACCCACAGCTACCTTCATAGTCAATGGTGAAAAGCTGAAAGGTTTTTCTCTAAGATCAGGAAAAAGACAAGTATGTTCTTTATTATACTTTTTTAAAAATTTTTTTCTTTATTATACTTTTATTCACCGTAATACTTCACCATGATACTGAAAGTCCTAGCCACATTAATTAGACAAGAAAAAGAAATAAAATGCATGCACATTGATTAAGATTAAAACTGTCACTATTTGCAGATGGCATAATGCTATATATAAAAAATTGCAAATATTCCACCAAAAAACTCTTAGGACTAATAAGTGAAATCATTAAAGTTGTAGGATAAAAAATTAATGTGTAGAAATCTGTTGCATTTCCATACATTAATAAGGGACTAGTAGAAGGAGAAATTAAATTAAATTAAATTAATCCCATTGCAATTGTATCAAAAAGAATAAAATATCTAGGAATAATTATAACTAAGAAGATGGAAGGCCCGTACTCTGAAAACTGTAAGACAGTAATGAAAGGAATTTAAGACAACACAAATAAATGAAAAAGTAATACCATGCTCATGGACTGGAAAAAGCTATTTACATTAAATCTCGGAATCAATGCAATCCCTATGAAAATACTGATAGCATTTTTCATTGAAGTAGAACAAATGATTCTAAAATTTGTACAAATCCACAAAATCTCTGAATAGTCAAAGCAATCTTGAGTAAGAATGAAGCTGAAATATCACTATCCCAAATATTAAACTATATTACAAAGCTCTAGTAGTCAAAACTGTATGGTACTGGCACAAAAACAGATACATAGATGAACAGAACTAAAGAGTGAGCCCATAAATAAATCCATGATTATATAGTCAGTTAATCTACAATAAAGGAAGCGAGAATATTCAATGGGGAAAAAAAGACAGTCTATTCAACAAATGATGATGGGAAAACTGGACAACTATTTGCAAAAGAATGATAACAGATCACTTTCTTGTACCATATACAGAAATAAACTCAAAATCAATTAAAGACAGAAATGTAAAATCTCAATCCATAAAACTTCTAAAAGAAAACAGGCAGTAAACTCTTAAACATCCATCTTAGCAATAATTTTTGGATTTGCATCCTTAGACATCTAAAATGTAACTATATCAAACTAAAGTATTTGCACAGTGAAGGAAAATATCAACAAGATAAAAGTTAACCTACCAAATCGGAGAAGATATTTACAAATGATGTATCTAAAAGAAAGTTTGTATCCAAAATATATAAAGAACTTATAAAATTCAAAACCCAAATAATAAAACAAATAATCCAATTTAAAAATGGGCAGAGGAAAAGAAGAAATATTTTCCAAAGCATACATTCAGATGGCCATAAGATACTTGAAAAGATGTTCAATATCACTCATCATCAGAGAAATGCAAATCAAAACCACTATGAGATTTTACCTCACACCAGTCAGAATGGCTAGTATCAAAAAGTCAAGCTAAAGAAACAAACAAACAAAACAGAAAACAAACCCAGGAGAAATACCACATAATCCAGTAATTCCACTTCTGAGTATTTACCCAATGAAAATAAAACACTAATTTGAAAAGATATATGCAGCTTTATGATTACTGCAGCATTGTTATAAAATCCAAGATATGAAAGCAATTAGGTGTCCTTTGCCAGATGAACAAAGAAGATGTAGTAATATTTCTCAAGCCATAAAAAAGAATGAAATCTTGCCATTTATGACAACCTGGATGGGCCTTAAGGGTATTATGCTAAGTAAAATAAGTCAGTCAGAGAAAGACAAATACTATATGATTTCACTAATATGTGGAATCTAAAAGTATGAACAATAAAAAATAAAAACAGGAATAGATTTGCAAATACAGAGAACAAACTGGTGGCTGCCAGAGGGATGGTTGGAATAGGTAAAGGGTATTAAGAGATACAAACTTCCAATTATAAAATAGATAAGTTATGAACATGAAAAGTGCGCTTAGAGAATATAGTCAACAATATTGTATTAACTTTGGTGACAGGTGGTAACTATGCTTACCATGGTGAGCATTTTATAATGTTTATCAATATGGAATCACTCTATTGTACACCTGACACTAATATAATATTGCCAATTGTACTTCAATTACAAAGAATAAGTAGAAAAGAAGAGGGATGTTTCAGGATTTAGACTTGGAAAACTACAATATTTAAAGGTCTGGAAAATAAGAAATATCCAAGAAAGATGATTGATTAAGGAGAAACAGCCAAAAGAGTGAATCAAGAATTAAAAATTGTCTCCTTGAAAGCAAAGTGAAGAAAATAAATTCTCATATATGATCACTGTTATACATTAGGAACAATGGATATGAGTAAGTATCATAACGGATACTAATATTTTTAAATGATGTTTCTCATGATTCCCTAGTCTGTGGGAGAAAATTAGATCAAAATAACATTAGTACATGAATTTTATTAGCTTATTGATTTTAATCTTCTGATACCAGACGTTTAGCCCCCTGCAGATTTAAATAACAAGGGCTGTGCTATATTAAAAACTCTATTTCTCTTTGCAAACTATTCCTATTTTGGTGAGTTATGTTCATTGTGCCTTTTTATTGCTTTTTAAAAAATAAGTTCTCTTGTGAAGCCTCTTTATTATTTCCTCCAAATAGGCTTTTGTTTGGTTGATTCTTAGACTTGCCTGCCATGTCAAGATGTGTTTGAAACCTAGCATTTAACACAGCTGGAGTTATTTTTTAGAATACTTCTCAACAAAGAGACTTCAATTGAACCTATCTTGTCAGTTCATTAGAACATGTGCAAACATGTCCAAATTCTGGCTAAGCACCTAAGATCTGGATTACATTTTCTGCCAAGTTATATACAAAATACAATAGAAAAAAGTGCTGTAAGAAAACAGACAAAGCAGAGGAACAAATTTTGCCTGGGGAGGAATGGGGAAAGCTGGAAAGTTAGACAATAGAAAAGTCTTTACAAAAAAGTTCTGACGTTGAGGTGGACCTTGAAAGAGGTGTATGATTTTGCCAAAAGAATAAAATCGGCAGACAGGGCACTGTAGGTACAGGGTATTTGAACAGATCATGGAGGCATGAAAGTCCATGATACATTCAAGAATAACCAAAAAGCTTTATTCCTAGAGGGGAAGTTGACCAATGTGATGAAATAGAAAAAAAAATAGGTTTATTCAGATTGTGAAGTAATTCTCACTTTTTACCCGGAGGTTCAATTTCTATTCTATAGGTAATGAAGACACTGTTTTTTTTTTAATTTTTATGTGGTAATTGAAGTTTTGAGCTGCAGAATTCATTATTGAATCTATATTCCAGAAAAAAAAAATAACTGATTACTATGTACAGGGCAGATACAGAGAAGGAGGAGAACAATTTGAGTAGTTTGATAAGAGAAAATGAAGAACTAAACTTAAGAGGGTGCCAATTGAATGGAGAAAGGCCAAGTATGACCAAGATTCTTAGAAATAGAATTGACAAGGTTTAATGACTAATTTTAAGTAGTTAGTGAATGAAAAGTAAGCATAAAAGTTGATTATGAGGTTCCAATGTTGATAACCATATATATGGTAGTGCAGTAATAAATGAAGCAGATAAAGATCTATAGGAAGAGACAGTGGACTTCGTTTTGAATTATTTGAGTGGGAAGTATCTATACTACATTCAGCCACAGGTCTTGTTTTTTAAGATTTTATTTATTTATTCATGAGAGACACAGAGAGAGAGGTAGAGACATAAGCAGAGGGAGAAGCAGGCTCCATGCAGGAAGCCCAACGTGGGACTTGATCCCAGGACTCCAGGATCATGCTCTGGGCCAAAAGCAGGCGTTAAACTGCTGAGCCACCCAGGATCCCCCAGCCACAGGTCTTTAAGAGAAAATTGGAAATATGAACTTGGAACTAAGAAATTAGGTATAAACTATAAATACAGATTTAGCAATTATCAACATAAGTGTTAGTTGAAATCATGGGCATGATTGGGTCAACTGGTTGAGAGAATATAATGAAGATTGGTTAATTCATTTAACAAATTCCTAATAAAGAGGTACTAACAAAGTAGTACCTAACAAAGAGTTGTGATAAGACCTGAAAACAAAATTGTGAGAAAACATATACAGTCCATATATTTATTTATCTGAAGTTGTATTACAATTTTGTGTGGGGAGACAGATGTCAAGCAACAAATTACTTAATAAATTAAAATTTTGGTAAGTACCTATGAAGAAACTGTATATGATCCCAAAAAGTCCTATAGTAGAAGAACCTGAAACAATTTTTAAGGGATGGAAAAAGTGAAGGAAACATTCCTAAGGAAATAATTTTTGAGCTTTGAAAGAAGGGTTAACCAAGCAAAAAGAAATGGGAGTTGGAGGGGGAATTTCAGAGTAAGAATAATTTTCTCTAAAGTCTCAGAAGGAAGAGAAATGTAGAGCTTTGTAGAACTGAAAGAAGGCCAATGTGCTTGAAACACAGAGAGGAGTTATGCTCCTTTTCTAGAGATGTGGGAGAGTAAGAAAATAGAAAACCTCTTACTTTTAAACATCAAATAATGTTGGATCAAATATAACAAATATAACATATGTATATTCTTGCAGTAAAGGAAATGGTTAGGGTCCTGTCAGTCTATGATTTATAAAAAGCTATAAACACGATTCTCCTACAAATAAATGTAAAGTGAAAATGTGTCAAAAATTTAATTTATTAACAAAGGAGCAATCAGTATAGTAAAGTTGGGTCAAAGAATTAGAGGAATAGGAGTTTTATAGTCCAATAGGAAAGGCATACTGAAAGGTTTGTTAAATTAGACACAGAATTGGTTAATGTCCCATAAGGCAGTAAGACCATAATCTTAAGGGTTATTTTATCTTTACCTGATAGGAATCAATTGTGCATCTACTAGACAAAATCTGAGTTAACATGTAACTTTTCAGATTCTGGGCCCTAGTCAATAGTAAATAACATGTCAAATCAAGTACCTTCCACTTCAAAATTAAATGATCCTTGGGTTGGACCTTTAGTCAATGCTCCAGTATGACATTGAATGGAAAAATAGTTATTCTGTCATTTAATTTCTAAGGTTTTGACATTTCTTTTTCTTAATAGGCCCCAAACAAACAGAAACTTCAAAATAGGAGTAGTAAACATAAATGCCATGAGGGCATGGATTTTGTTTTATTATCTGCTGTAACTCTAGTGCCTATAACCTTTGACATAGGAGGCATTTAATAAATATCTATTGACTACATGAATGAATATATTTACACTTAAGTTGATCTGAAATTACCTGCCATTCTTCATCAATGGGATTTTGAGTTTAATGGCTACACAAGGACAGATAAGCCTTGGATCTGTGAAAAATGGGAATTTGAAACTAAGAATCCTCTTAAAAACCCAAGATCTCCTATAGACTACATCTTAAGGGTAAGGAGAGCATAGATAAAAATAAACCCTACCAGCAAAGGAAGTTTGTCTATATCACTTTGAGTTCTAGATTATAAAAATATTTCCCTTCTTGAAAATTAATTTTCCCTCACATGAGTCTTACACTATCTGCATATTCTAGGAGAACCAAATTAACATAAGAAGTAACTCCATTATGATGACATTCCTAAGGAAGCTATCAGACATACCCTCATCTCAAGATTGCCATACAGGATTACAACAAAAACCCTACCAAACACAAATTCACAATCCAAAATTATAAAGCACACCAATACACAAACTATCATGAGAAAAATTAACAGAGTTGATAAACAGCAGACCCAGACAAAATAATCCAGGACACAGCTGAAAGAGACAGAGATCAATAATAGAAAGGTTAAAGATTAATTGAGAATGCCCAAACTATGTTTAATAGAAATCTCAGTAGGAAGGAATAATGAGTATGGGAAGAGGCAATACTCAGAGTGATAATGATTAAGAATTTTCTGAAAATCATGGAAGACATAAATCCTCATATTTAAGAAACATGGAAACAAAAGAAAGAATGGCTGAGATGAAGCTGGGAAGTTTGACAAAACTCAGATCATAGAGGGCTTATGTAGCCATCTTAAGGATTTTGGTCTTTATTTTAAGAGCAAAGAGAAACTATTGAAGGGTCTTTAATAAGGAATAACATGGGGCAACCTGGGTGGCTCAGCGGTTTAGCGTTGCCTGCAGCCTGGGGTGTGATCCTGGAGACCTGGGATCGAGTCCCACATGGGGCTCCCTGCATGGAGCCTGCTTCTCCCTCTGCCTGTGTCTCTGCCTCTCTCTCTCTCTCTCTCTCTGTGTGTCTCTCATTAATAAATAAAATCTTTTAAAAAATAAGGAATAACATGATCAGATTTCATTTGAAAAATATTTGACAGAATTTTAAGCAACGCATTAGATGAGGGCAAGACTAGATTCAAGGAGACAAGTTGGGAGGCTATTACAAGTAAGTGATAGAATGAATCAGGTAGTAACAACAAAAATAGAGAAAAGTGGACATTCAGGAGGTATAATTGGCAGGACTAGATGGTAGATTACATGTAAAAGTGAGGAATAGGGCAGCCCAGGTGGCTGAGCAGTTTAGCGCCACCTTCAGCCCAGGTCTTGATCCTGGAGACCCAGGATCCAGTCCCACGTCAGGCTCCCTGCATGGAGCCTGCCTCTCCCTCTGCCTGTGTCTCTTCCTCTCTCTCTCTCTCTCTCTCTCTCTCTCTCTCTCACACACACACACACACACAAATGAATAAATAAAAATCTAAAAAAAAGTGAGGTATAGAGAGGAGTAAAAAATGGCTTCAATTTTCTGGCTTGTAAAAGTAGGTAAAAAGTGATAATACTTTTTGGGTTAAAGAATATTGAATGTAGATCAGGCTTATGAAGTGGAAAGGAGATCATGAGTTTAGTTTTCAACATGAAGAGTGTGATGTGACTATTTATTTATTTATTTATTTATTTATTTATTTATTGTGATGTGACTTTAGATCACATAGCTAGTGACTTTCAGTCACTATTACTAAAAGAGTGGACTGAAAAATAGAAGATAACAAAGATGACGAAGAAAGGAAAATCATAGAAAACGTCAGAAAACTAGTAGAACATAATGACATGAAACCCAGGAGAGGAGAGGTACAAGAAAGTTTCAAACACTGCATGAAGGCAAATAAGGATATACTACAGAAATAGATTTAGCAAGTAGTAAGCCATCGATGATCTTAGTAAAGAGTACTTTCTCCAATTTATGTGAAAACTTCATCTCAGTAAATAAAAGACAGAGTTACTTTAGACTAAAATACTATAGTGGTGATGTCATTTTAGTAAATGTCATGAGTTTTAATTCATGCTAGAAACAATATAAGTTAAGCATTCCATGTTTTAAATATTAATACTGCTAGAAAAAAGACTTGGATACCATTAGTGGTTTCAGAGTAGTTGGCTATATACACATAATTTCTTCTGGAAATAAGACTTCGATGGATTATTTACTGAACTGCATATATGATGATAAAAAATGACTGCAAGGGTCATCTGGGTGGCTCAGTGGTCGAGTGTCTGCCTTTGACTCAGGTCATGATCTTGGGGTCCTGGGATCAAGTCCCACATTGGGCTCCCCAGAGGGAATTTGCTTCTCCCTCTGCCTGTGTCTCTGCCTCTCCCTGTGTGTCTCTCATGAATAAATAAATAATCTTTGAAAAAATAAAAAGAAAATGACTGCAGGACATCTAAACAGAGCAAGCAGAGAAAAACATCTTAAGAAGCTACTCATAATAAAATCCAAATTAAGGGAAAGTATCTTCACTCTTAAATGATAGAGAGATCTGGTAATTGTACAAAACAACATAATGACTGACATTCACTCAATAACTCATTTAACAAATACTTACTGGATATTTACTGAGCAAGGCATAGGGAACACAGTGTACAATGTGCTTAGGTGGATGTGGGAAAGAATTGGGAATAGGTTGGGGATCACAGATGTTATATTCCGTATTTGGTCATTTTTAAAAAAACTGACAGTTTAATAGTTTTTGTTTTAGGATCTGTCAAATATGTCTATGTTAAAGCAATCTTGCTCAAACAACATCATCAAAATATCTTAGCATCAAAATGACTGTGTGAAAATGGACACATCAAAATGGCTGTACTATATTGTTTTATTATATACCCTAATAGGGAATAAATTCAACTAAGTAAGATGTCATTAGCTTGAGTAAGGCTTTAAATACCAGGTAGAGGAGTTTGGATTTACTAATTTAGGCAAGAAACTTTTGCATATTCTGAGTACAGGAATGGCATGATATACATTGTACTTATTTATCATCCAGATAAATTCTAATAATGGCAATAGATGCATTAGGTTGTCAAAGCTGGATGACACTATTTTGAACATCAAAGTGACTCCCTTTGCTTAGATTTAAGGCTCTCTAAGCTATCCTGTGCTTATAATTTGACTTCCCATAAAAATTTGCCCAAAAGGATAAATGTACTATTTAGTGGACACACATATCTGGACAGTTGTTAATCATATAGTCATATGTCTTATTATGAATTAATACATTTAATCTCTGATATATAATCTCTGATATATATCATATATAATATATAGTCATATATATAATCATATATATATATATTTATATATCTTAGTCTGGAAGCAATAGTTAGATTGCAACCTTATCTTCAAATCACAGGGAAAGTCAAAAAGGCATTTTAATCATGAATATTAAAGTGACCTGAACTACAGAGTTTTATAAAAGATTTAAAAGTATTAGACTTTGAAATGTGAGCTTTGCAAGCATATCCCAGTAACCAATACAACACTTACAACTCCCCATGCAGGTCCAAAACTTTCCACCTTGTTAACCTTTGCTCACATTTCACTGAAATGTTTCTTCTACCCCTCCCTAGGCCTCCCATCAGTCACTGGTCAATCATGATTATTTTCATCTTGCCATTTTGAAAAAGAGCTTAGATGCACCTGCAACAATAAGCTTTTCCCAAGTTTCCTAAATCAGAGTGACTTTCTCTTTTTGCTCCTATAATTAAAACACCTACCACCTTTGCCCCATGTTATTGTTTGTGGATGTATACATATCTGTCCCAGGGGAATATTAGTTCCTTAAGAGTAGAAACTATCACTTGCCCAGAGTAGGTGTTTAGTATATTTTTACTAAATTGAATTTCCCAATAAAGTGGCAGTAGCTTCTTCAAGGAAACCAGCACTATCCAATAGAACTTTCTATGACAATGGAAATGTTCTATAGCTAGGCTAATGTACAGTAGCTGCTGGCTGCTTGTGGCTATTGCATACTTAAAATGGGACTAGTATGATTGAGGGACTAAATCTTAATTTTATTTAACTTTAATTTAATTTAAATTAAAATACCCACCTGCCTGTGGTATTGGACAGCACAGGCTTACTATGCAGTAATTTAGCAGGTGTGTGATTAAGTCATTTCTGTAAAGGATCAGTCCTCTATTGTCAAGTAGAGGACTAAGCAATCAGTTGATTGGCAGGTTTTTCTTGCTTCACCTGGCTGCTTTTTTATACTGTGCAGAGAGAACGTTCATCAACACTGTATGGACACTGTATGCTAAACAATATTTGGAGAAAAACAATAAAGAAGAAGCCTTTAGACTCTCACATTTTAAGAAGAGTATAATGTAAAGGCATTAGAGTATTTAAGACTTTAAATACACCTTGCTATATATTCTAGGAAGGAAATTGTATAAAATATTCAGCACTGGCTTAAACTCTGAGCCTCTTTACTCAACAGGGTAGAGTTCACTGCTTCAGTGTGTGTTACACAGAGACACCACTAGAATGTTTTATGTGTCATCTACTCCTCAGAAGTATGCTGCTTACACAGAGAGTGCAAATGAAAAAGCAGGGCTGACTCAGAACACACCAATACTTGCAATTAGAGAAACAATTTAAAAACCACAACATAGTGAGTAGAACCCAATGATTCCTTTGTATGTGGAGGAGAGCTTAACATCCAGCAGGCATTTGTGTGGTGACTTGCTGAGAATCCTTTGCCAGAGACACCCAGATAAAATCCCTAATCTTGCTGCCTTACTGCTGTCAGTCTTTCGTTTTATCTTATTTGTAGACAAAGAGATTTCTAGTTAGCAAAAAGAGTCCTCTTTAGACCAGATTATCATTATTTAGTTAAAAGATATGGAAAATTTTTAGGCACCAGTCTCGAAGGTATTTCACTATGTGATTATCATGAGAAAGTTTTTTTTCAGATAGATATAAAAGCATTTTGCCCTATGAAACTTTTCACAGTTGTTCTTAGTACAAAAATACTTAGAATACTTCCTTTCTGCCTGGTTCCTCTACCCTAACTTATGCTTTTACCTACTGATATATACCTAAGCTGGTAGTGGGGGTGGGTAGGAAGCAGGCTTCACAGAGGGAAAGTATATGGTACAAAGGGGTTGATGGGAGAGTGAGGTGGGTGAAGAGGGTGATACATTTGACCTCTTATAAACTATCTAGCTTTATAAACTTACTTTGAGGGAAACTATTAGGAGTCAAGAACATAAACTATATAGTCAGACAGGGTTTAAATCCTGGTTGTGCCCTCACTAGTTCTATGACTCTAACAAGAAACTAAGCAACTTTATGACTGTTAAATGACGATAGTAATAGCCCTTACTTGGCACAGTAATTGCAAGAACTAATAATAATAATAATAATAATAATAATAAACAATTAATAATAATAATTTCCATAAGGCACTTGGATTGTAACCTCCACAAAAGCCAAGGACCAGGTGTGTCTCCTTCAGTGTTGTGTCCCTGCCACCTAACATAGTGCTGATTGAGTAATTAAATTGTTAGAGGTCATAGGGCTAGAAAAAAAAATAGGCCTGTTTAAAGGAACCTATGTATGATTCTGGCAAAAACAAATTGCTTGAGGTAAAACCTATGGGAGAGACTTGGGAAGGAGAAGGTTCTCTCAGTGCCTACAGCTTTGTGTGGCTCATTGTAAGTGGTGGGAGGGTCTGGAATCAACTGCCATGGCATGAACATAGAAGTTCTCATGATTAGCAGTTGTAGTGGTGAAGCTTTATAGCATGGATTAATGGGCATAGTGTATTGACAGTAAATGCCAGAGAACAGGAGGGATTAGAGCTGATAGATTCATTTACGAAACATCCTAAAATCCCTGTGGAAGTTTTTAAAGACTGTTTCAGCAAAGTGGATGGATTTCCATTATTTTGTTCTTAAGGTAAAACTTGACCTACTTTGCAGCCACAGGATTGTGAAGATCTAAAACAAGCAGTAACTCTGTTGTCAAGCTGGTCTATCATAACAGTCATTCCCCAATATTTCCTAAATTGTTTTAAAATTAAACTTTTAGTATTGTAAGGTATTGGGAGTTCCTTGACATGAATATTGGTATCATCAACCACTCTATCCCTTAAAACTTCCCATTATGAGTGCTTTAATGGTTTATGCTTTTTTGTTCTTATTTTTCCTTTATCTTGTCTTCTAAACTGTCAATTTTTCTTCATCTCTCCTTCTTATCTTTCTGGCTCTCCCATGCCTCTTGACTTCCAATTTGGTATCTAGTAAAGCCCTTAGGAATTCCTTAGCTCTACTACCCACACTGTTATACTTTGACTAAAGATATTGCAGATCCTTGTTTTAAATACTAGCATATGGTAAATAAGTATCAAACAGAATTTGATACTCAATTTCATTATGAGGATAGCAATTAGCAGCCACTTAAATGTGTTAAATGAAGCTATATGGCTTGAGAGGAATAACAAATTTCATCTAGCTTTTCATTGATGCAGAGTTAACTTTTATGGCTTATACATCAGTGTTGCACCAGTCTCAAAGGTATTTCATTTTAAATAAGGAAGAGCAAAGAGACACAAGAATAGATGTTAAAGTTGGAGTGAGATGATCTAGGGAAGACTGAAACTAAAAGAGAAGAAAACTGATGTGTTACACTATGAAGTTGAAAAGGACATCCATTCCAGGGCTTTGATGATCATGTATATGCTGCTAATTCTCTAATACAAAAGCTTCAAAATCACATCCTGCTCTAGATGAATATCTTCAGGTCAAATTGAGCAAGTTTAAAATGAATGTTCCATCTCCTCTCACCACAATTTCTCTCCTCAGTAAAAGCCCCACCAACCACACAGACAACCAAGACAGAAATCCCTTCTCATCCCTTAGGCTTGAAAGATTTTTCACAATGCAAATATGATTTCATCATTCTCTTATCAAACTTTTAGTGCTTTGCTATTGTCTTAGAATGGCAAGGCTCTGTGATCTGCTCCCTGCCTATCTCTCTAGATAGTATCAAATAAAAACCAAATATGGACTTAGACAGGAGAGACTTCATACAAAAGCATTATTGTTAGAGAAAAAGAAACTATTGAAATAGGGAGAACACTATGACCATAATATCTACAAATCTGAGGAGTTAAGCAGAAAAGATTTTTATTTTATACAGAGTTAGAGTTAGAAAGAGTTAAAAAGAACTAGATGTGGGGAAGTGGGATGAAAGGATGGTACTGTTAGTAGATAGATCAATGTTTTATCCTAAGGCAGCATGTTCTATTCTGAAGGCTGTATGCTAATTGTCTGAAGATGGGTCAAGCTTAAGGATCTGTGGGAAAGGATAGAATCTTAACCAAAATTTGGTTAATAAGCATTTTGTTCCCATTTATCAATGGGGACAAAACAGTTCAGCTAATCAACTATGAGGCAAAGAATGAGAATTTGGAGGGTCTGTGTCTGATATTGTCACATGTAAACAAAGGGGTGTCAGTGAATTCTATCTAAGTCACATAGTGAAGGGGGTTCTTCCTAGTAAGCCATTTTCTAGAACACAATAGGTGGGGGAATTTCTTAAATTTCATGTTTTCCAGAAGCACCAGAGATCAGATAAAACTTACTATTATCAGTCATCATATTTCTTTTTTTTTAGTCATCATATTTCTTAGTTTCCTCACTTTAAATTTGTTGTTGTTGTTGTTGTTGTTACTGGAAGGTGAACTTGATATACCTTACACAGGCATTAATCGATATCATAATAGGTTAACATTTTCTACCCAAACACCATTTATCTGGGTTATTCCAAACTATCATTCAGCAAACAACTATATATTACTGGACTGAACTGTTTTTTTCTAATTCCTAAACAAAGAATGATGTCCTGCAATGTATTCCCACTGACATTGGTGAGTGTTACCTGAGCTCTGTGCCCCTGGAAAGCAGTAACAGTTAAGAAATTCCCCACACTTTTGTGTTCTCAGAGTTGCCTATTGCAAAGAGCTACAGTTTCTCCATGACATAGATAAGACTCACAGATGTCCTTATTGTTAACCTAAGACAACACAAAGGCCCTCCAAATTCCAATTCTTTGTCTCATAAATGATTAGCTGAACTTTTTGTCCCCGTTGATAAATTAGAACAAAATGCCATTTAGTCTTACTTGATCAAACTTAGCTTTTCTCATTTTCCTAGGCCCCTCAACTTTGACTTACTTTCAGCCCAAGCCACCATACAAATCCATGTTGTGTTACCTCCTAAGAATAGACTGACACCAGGGTAAAATAGTCTCTGATTATTAAAAAAAAAAAACAACAACAGTTGGGGCAACCCAGATGGCTCAGTGGTTTAACGCTGCCTTCAGTCCAGGGCCTGATCTTGGAGACCTGGGATCGAGTCCCGCATTGGGTTCCCTGCATGGAACCTGCTTCTCCCTCTACCTGTGTCTCTGCCTCTCTCTGTGTGTGTCTCTCATGAATAAACAAATAAAATCTTAAAAAAAAACAACAGTAACAACAGACACTAATTAAAGACTGTAAAAATAGATTTTATTTAATAGTCCCACTGAAGTAGAGGACAAATCTCACTGTAACCTGAGCTCATATATGATCTGTGCAGATGTACCTGGGTATTTCAAAGGGAAAATGATAAAGGAAGAAGGAGAATGAGTTGGGGCCTCAAACAGTGTCAGGAAAGTGTGAACTTACAAAAAACATATAAGACATTGGTCAATTTCACTGTGATTAGGCAATCTGCATCTGCAAACTGGCACTTATCAAAGGTAGGCCCCTTCCCTACCACAGAGACTAGGAGGCGCGGGTCTTATTCATCCTGAGGATTATATTTCAAAGGAATGGCTTTCAGATCCTTGAGAAAGACAATCCTAGGTTGTAGAAGATACAGACACATCTCAAAGGAACAGAAGAAGGACTTACAATTGTAGTTCTATTCTTTTTAAGTAAATGCTTCTAAGAAGAGGGAAAGTTGGGGCACCATAGTTTTTTCCACCCTAAACCTAAAATAAATGGAACAAACTGTACAATTTTTAGCAGCATTGAGCTTTCTTAGACAGGAATTTAAGGGGGTTGAGGTCATAATCCTAGTGGTACTGCCTTGAAGTATTTGAAATAATGTTAGTGTTTGTTTCAGTCTCCTACTGTCGGGGGGCGGGGGGGAGACAGGGGAGGAGCTTAGATAAAATGTCTTGTGCAGAGAACCTGCAGCTCTCATTGGCCAGGGTTGAGGCTTGATTTAGAAGAGGGTTCAGAAGACCCTGACTAAAGTTTGTTCAAGGAGTCTTTGCCAGGATCTGCTATCCATTTCCATCCACTCATCCCACTCTCACATACCCACTTCATCCCAATTCTGTTCACTTTTCCCTATAGAAGAAAAGCCTTTTCTGCCTGACCTTTGAGATGTTTGCAGAGGTCAGAGCATACTCCCTATTGTAATTGCCCTCCTCCCACATGATAGTCCCTGTCCCCTCTTGAAAGATCAAATTATCTTTTGAAATGATCATTTGAAATGATCTTTTCAAATAAAGTTTCCCCTTACCTAAATTCAGATTTGTTTTTCATTTGACACCATAGCACTCTGATGCTTAACACTTTGCAACAACTTGTTTCATGTCTGTGTTACTAGATAACTTTTTTAAAAGTAATATCTATATCCAATATGAGGTTCAAACTCATGACCCTCAAGATCAAAAGTTGTGATGTTCTATCATCTGAACTAGCCAGGTGCTGTTGTTACTCCATAAGGGAAGGGCTATGTCTATTAACTTGAAGGTAGTATCAAATATAAGCTCAATAAATATGTATTGACAGAAGACGATATGAGCAGATGATGTATGAAGAATATATGTATAATTATAAATACTGTGAACAGAATTATAAGATTTAGTTCTGTATATTGACTCTGTTATCAACTGAAACTTTTCAGGAGGGAAGAGGATAAGTAATGGTGCTAGTAATTTCCTTTAGAAACTTTGGCTCCTTGGGACACATGGGTAATTCAATTGGTTAAGTATCTGATTCTTGGTTTTGGCTCAGGTCATTATCTCAGGGTCTTGGGATCAAGCCCTGAATAGGGCTCCATGCTCAGCAGGAAGTCTGCTTCCCCTCTCCCTCTGCCTCTTTTCCTGCTCACACACTCTCTCTAAAATAAATAAAATGAAATCTAAAACAAAACAAAACAAACAACAAACAACAACAACAACAACAAAACTTGGTTTGGTTCCTTAGATAACTGTAGATGACCAGAGGTTAACAATATTATCTCCCACTCCTTTCTTGTATAAATATGAAATTTCCCATTGTATATTGCAAGAAAAGAAAAAAACAACTTTTCTCTACACTTTTAGATTTACTGGGTCTTGCCTACAAATTAAATTGACAAAAGACAGAATTACATGACAAAAAGCACACAATTTTAATTGATATTAATAGTTTGATGTATGTGAGGGCTTCACAAAAAAGAAATGAGAACCCCAAAAGTGATTAGACTCAGTGCTTATATATCATATTAACAAAGGGCAGTACACTGTGGAGAAGTGACTAGACAAAAGAAAAGGGGATTTGGGCTTCTAGGAATGATGCATCATTGTGAAAAAGTTACTAGGAAATAGAGGGAATAATGGGATCCCTGGGTGGCTCAGCGGTTCAGCGCTTGCCTTTGGCCCAGGGCATGATCCTGGAGTCCCGGGATTGAGTCCCATGTCAGGCTCCCGGCATGGAGCCTGCTTCTCCCTCTGTGTCTCTGCCTCTCTCTCTCTCTCTCTCTCTCTCTCTCTCTCTCATAAATAAATAAATAAAATCTTTAAAAAAGGAAATATAGGGGTTAACTGACAAAAGATTTATGCACACTCAGCTTCCCATCTCTAGTGATGAGTCATTCTCCCCCTGGAGTACAGAGAGGGCACCGTTTCCATGGGAAATTTATACCATTCTTTTGGCCAGATAGGAGGAATGCAGATGGCTCTTCCTGCATCTGCTATTTCACAATTGCTTTCACCTCAAAATGATCTATTTGCAAAAGTGGCATATTTTGGGGTGGTACATTCTGATTTCCTTCAAAATTCTTGGTCATTTTCAAAAGAAAGAATATGAAGATTAATATTTTGAGATCCAGGTTGTTGTATCTTTTAATCATTGAGAAGAAGGTTTTCAATTGTATGTGGATTTAAGAAATGGTAAACTTATGTTTTATTTCCTATGTTTCCAAGTAGAATAGTCTCACACTTAACTGCATACTTTGGTAAACTATTCAAATTGATCCCAAAGACTATATTGAAGATTAAAAAAACTATTTACTCAGTATTTAACAGCCTACTAAGCTCATTGATCTCATTGATATCATGGCTCAGCTTCCACAGTGAGCTTGGTAATTAACAATGTAGATGACTTGCTATAGGCAAGATCTTTGTGTGTCAATATTCTGGCTTTCAGCTCCCTTTTAGAAGAGCTATTCACACTTGCATACTTTTTCCATTGTGAAGACCTTTATTGTTGTCTATAAACTTTTAAAATATCTTGAGCATAGCAGCAACTTTACTCAATTGTTCATAGTCTCAGTTCATTCACACTTTAATTGTTAATGAAAGCATCCTCACTGAACAGAAAAGAAATATCTCAATTTGGAGAAGAAGAAAGACATTCCTATTTTGAATATAGTCAAAACTGAAATAATGTAAAAGATTTACAAGCAAATGGAATGACAACTACTTTATGATTTCAAAATACAAAGAATAGGAACTAGAGAAGGGTGGGGCAAGATGGCAGAGGAGTAGGGTCTCCAAGTCACTTGTTCCCATGAAATTACCTAGATAACTTTCAAATCATCCTGAATACCTACGAATTTGACCTGAGATTTAAAGAGAGAACAGCTGGAACACTATAGAGATAAGAGTTTCCTCTTCTAACAAGGTAGGAAGGTGGAAAAAAAATACAAAAGAATCAAATGGGGAAGCCCACCCCCCTCCCCAGGAGCCGGGCTAAGGCCAGGTAGTGAAATCCTCTGGGACAGGAAAGCCCAGTCCCAGAGAAGCAGGAAATTTAAAAATCTGCACCAGATTCTTCCTGGAAGGAAGATGGAAGGTGCTTAGTAGGGAACTCGGGCAGAACCCCAGGAGGGGCAGTGGAGCCTCCAGTTTCCCAGAGTGACTAACAGAGGAAGTGCGCCCAGGGGAGAGCACACCACAGAATATGGGCTGAGCTCGGGAAAGGGCTGGAACCCACAGCCAGTGGGGCATCTGGGAAAAGCCAGTCAGTCAGGCGGGGGCTGCGCTCTGCTGCCTTCAGGAGCCGAGACCCCTGGAGTGTGATTCCAGCAGCACAGATCCCAGATTTCAGGGCGCCAGAGGACACAGCCCAGGATCCTGTGTTCCCCCTGGACAGGTGGAAGCAGGGAGGGCATAAGACAGCGAGGCCTCTCCTGCCACTGGGTGCCCTAAAGCTGTGCAGATCAGTGGACACACCACCCCAGGAGCATCCAAGCCAGTGCAGACTAGGAGACTGTGGTAGTTACTGCGGGAGCTGACTCTGGAACTGGAGAGCTGGCAGCCACCAGTGTTGTTGTTCCTCCTGGTGTCAACCTCTGCCTGGGACAGAATGGGGCCACCAGGGTAAGGGGCCTCACAGCATAAACAGCTTCACTGAGCTGTGCACCTGGGAGGGAGTGCGGCAGTGCCCTCAGGTGCACACATGTGAAAATCAGCACAGCAGGCCCCTCTCCCAGATCAGCTTGAAGGACAGGGGAAGGCAAGTTCTTGACTGAGTAACGCTGGAAAATTCTAGGGGAAGTCGAGGGATTTACAGTATATGGAACCGGAGGATAAGCTTCCAATTTTCTTCCTGTTTTTCCTTCTTTTTCCAGTACAACTCATTTTTAGCCACTCTGCACAGAGCAAAATGATTAGGAAGAAGAATTCACCACAAAAGAAAGAATCAGAAACAGTACTCTCTGCCACAGAGTTACAGATTTTGGATTACAATTTGATGTCAGAAAGCCAATTCAGGAGCACTATTATAAAGCTACTGGTGGCTCTGGAAAAAAGCATAAATGATTCAAGAGACTTCATGACTGCAGAATTTAGATCTAAACGGGAAAAAATTAAAAATCAATTAAATGAGATGCAATGCAAACTGGAGGTCATAATGATGAGGGTTAATGAAGTAGAAGAAAGAGTGAGTGACATAGAAGACAAGTTGATGGCAAGGATGGAAGCTGAGGAAAAAAGAGAAAAACAATTAAAAGACAATGAGGAAAGGTTAAGGGAAATGAATGACAGACTCAGAAGGAAAAATCTAGTTTAATTAGGGTTCCGGAGGGAACCAAGAGGGACAGAGGACCAGAAAACGTATTAGAACAAATCATTGTTGGGGAACTTCCCTAATTTGGGGAGGGAAACAGGCATTCAGATCCAGGAGATAGAGAGATTCCCCCCTTAAATCAATAAAAGCCATGCAACACCCCAACTTTTAATAGTGAAACTTGCAAATTCCAAAGATAAATAGAAAATCCTTAAAGCAGCAAGAGACAAGAGATCCCTAATTTATATGGGGAGAACTACTAGATTAACAGCAGATATATCCACAGAGACCTGACAGGCCAGAAAGGGATGGCAGGATATATTCATGGTCCTAAATGAGAAGAACATGCAGCCAAGAATACTCTATCCAGCAAGGCTCTCATTCAGAATAGCAGGAGAGATAAAGAGCTTCAAAGATGGGCAGAAACTGAAAGAATATGTGACCACTAAATCAGTTCTGCAAGAACTATTAAGGGGGACTCTATAAAAGAACGAGGACACCCAAAGAAATAATCAACAAAAACAGGGAATGAAGAATAGGTATCATGATGACACTATTCATATCTTTCAATAGTAACTCTGAATGTGAGTGGGCTTAATGACCCCATCAAAAGACGCAGAGGGATCCCTGGGTGGCATAGCAGTTTAGCACCTGCCTCTGGCCCAGGGCATAATCCTGGAGACCCAGGATCGAATTCCACGTCGGGCTCCCGGTGCATGGAGCCTGCTTCTCCCTCTGCCTATGTCTCTGCCTCTCTCTCTCACTGTGTGCCTATCATAAATAAATAAAAATAAAAAAATAAGTAGTTTAAAAAAACAAAAGATACAGGGTTTCAGACTGGGTAAAAAAGCGGAACCCATCTATTTGCGGTCCACGAGAGACTCATTTGAGACCTAAGGACACCTATAGTCTGAAAATGAAAGGTATGAGAACCATTTATCATTCAAATGGTTTTCAAAAGAAAGCAGGGCAGCAATCCTCATATCAGATAAATTAAAGTTTATTTCCAAGACAGTTGTAAGAGATGAAGAGGGACACTATATCATGCTTAAAGGATCTATCCAAGAAGAGGACCTAACAATCATGAATATTTATGCCCCTATTGTGGGAACTGCCAAGTATATCAATCACTTAATAACCAAAGACAAGACATACATAGATAGTAATACACTAATACTGGGAGACTTCAACACTGCATTTTCTGCAAATGACAGATATTCTAAGCACAACATCTCCAAAGAAACAAGAGCTTTAAATGATACACTGGACCAGATGGATTTTACAGATCTTTACAGGACTTTATATTCAAACACAACTGAATACACATTATTGCCAATTGCACATGGAACTTTCTCCAGAATAGATCACATACTGGATCACAAATCAGGTCTCAACTGATACCAAAAGACTGAGATTGTACCCTGCATATTTTCAGACCATATAGCCTGGAAACTTGAACTCAATCACAAGAACAAATTTGGAAGAAATTCAAACACGTGAAGGTTAAAAAGCATCCTGCTAAAAGATGAAAGGGTCAAACAGGAAATTAGAGAAGCATTAAAAAGATTCATGGAAACTAATACAAATGAAGATATAACTGTTCAAAATCTTTGGGATGCAGCAAAAGCAGTCCTGAGAGGGAAATACATCACAATACAAGCATCCCTCAAGAAAATGGAAAAAACTCAAATATACAAGCTAACCTTGTACCTAAAGGAACTGGAGAAAGAACAGCAAATAAAGCCTACACCCAGCAGAAGAAGAGAGTTAATAAATATTCGAGCAGAACTCAATGAAATAGAGACCAGAAGAACTGTAAAACACATCAACAAACCAGGAGTTGGTTCTTTGAAAGAATTAATAAGATAGATAAACCATTAGCTAGTCTTATTAAAAACAAAAAAAAGACTCAAATTAATAAAATCACAAATGAGAAAGGAGAGATCACAACCAACACCAACGAAATACAAACAATTTTAAAAACATATTATTAGCAGCTATAGGGCAATAAATTAGGCAATTTGGAAGAAATGGACTCAATTTTGAAAAACCACAAACTACCAAAACCAGAAAAGGAAGAAATAGAAAACCAGAACAGGCCAATAACCAGGGAGGAAATTGAAGCAGTCATCAAATACCTCCTAAGACACAGAACTTCAGGGCTAGATGGCTTCACTGGGGAATTCCATCAAATATTTAAAGAAGAAACCATACCTATTCTACCAAAGCTGTTCCAAGAGATAGAAAGGGTTGGAATACTTCCAAACTCATTCTATGAGACCAGCATCACCTTAATTCCAAAACCAGACAAAGACCCCACCAAAAAGGAGAATTATAGACCAATATCCCCGATGAACACAGGCTTAAATATTCTCAACAGGATACCAGCCAATAGGATCCAACAGTATATTAAGAAGATGATTCACCATGACCAAATGGGATTTATCCCCAGGATATAAGGCTGGTTCAACACTTGTAAAGCAATCAACGAGATCACATCAACAAGAGAAAAAACAAGAAGCATATGATCCTCTCAATAGATGCAGAGAAAGCATTTGACAAAATACAGCATCCATTCCTGATTACAACTCTTTGGAGTGTAGGGATAGAGGGAACATTCCTCAGCATCTTAAAAGCCATCTATGAAAAACCCACAGCAAATATCATTCTCAATGGGGAAACGCTGGGAGCCTTTCCCCTAAGATCAGGAACAAGACAGGGATGTTCACTCTCACCTCTGCTATTCAACATAGTACTAGAAGTCCTAGCCTCAGCCTCAGCAGTCAAACAAAAAGAAACAAAGGCATTCAAATTGGCAAAGAAGACGTCAAACTCTCCCTCTTTGCAGATGACATCATACTGTACATAGAAAACCCAAAAGACTCCACCCCAAGATTGCTAGAACTCACACAGCAATTTGGCACTATGGCAGGATACAAAATCAATGCCCAGAAGTCAGTGGCATTTCTATACACTAACAATGAGACTGAAGAAAGAGAAATCAAGGAGTCAATCCCATTGACAATTGTACCCAAAAGCATAAGATACCTAGGAATAAATCTAACCAAAGAGGTAAAGGATCTATACCTTAAAAACTACAGAACATTTTGAAAGAAATTGAAGAAGACACAAAGAGATGGAAAAATATTCCATGCTCGTGGATTGGAAGTATTAATATTGTGAAAATGTCAACGTTACCAAGGGCAGTGTACATGTTGGATGCAATCCCTATCAAAATACCATGGACTTTTTTCAGAGTTGGAACAAATCATCTTAAGATTTGTGTGGAATCAGAAAAGACTCCGAATAGCCAGGGGAATATTGAAAAATAAAAGCAGAGCTGAGCATAACAATGTCAGATTTCAAGTTGTACTACAAAGCTGTGGTCATCAAGACAGTGTGGTACTGGCACAAAAACAGACACCTAGATCGATGGAACAGAATAGGGAACCCAGGAATGGGCCCTCAACCCAAGGGTCAACTAATATTTGATGAAAATAGAAAGACTATCCCTGGAAAGACAGTCTCTGCAATAAATGATGCTGGGAAAATTGGACAGCCACATGCAGAAGAATGAAACTGGACCATTCTCTTACACCATATACAAAGATAAACTCAAAATGGGAGACAAGAATCCATCAAAATTCTAGAGGAGAACACAGGCAACACCGTTTTTGAACTTGGCCACAGCAACTTCTTGCTAGGTACATCTATGAAGGCAAGGGAATCGAAAGCGAAAATGAATTATTGGGACTTAATCCAGATAAAAAGCTTCTGCAAAGCAAAAGAAACAGTCAACAAAACTAAAACCAACCTACAGAATGGGAGAAGATATTTGCAAATGACCTATAAGATAAATAGCTAGTATCCAAAATCTATAAAGAACTTATTAAACTCAACATCAAAGAAACAAACAATCCAATCACGAATTGGGCAAAAGACATGAACAGAAATTTCACAGAGGAAGACATAGATATGACCAACAAGCCCATGCGAAAATGCTCCACATCACTTGCCATCAGGGAAATACAAAGGACATCCACAATGAGATACCACCTCACACCAGTGAGAATGGTGAAAATTAACAAGACAGGAAACAACAAATGTTGGAGAGGATGTGGAGAAAGGGGAACCCTCTTGCACTGTTGGTGGGAATGTGAACTGGTGCAGCCACTCTGGAAAACTGTGTGGACGTTCCTCAAAGAGTTAAAGATATAACTTCCGTACAAGGCAGCAGTTGTACTGCTGGCGATTAACCCCAAAGATAGAGATGCAGGGAAACAGCCGGACATCTTCACCCAATGTTTATAGCAGCAATGTCCACAATAGCCAAACTGTGGAAGGAGCCTCGGTGTCCATCAAAAGATGAATGGATACAGAAGATTTGATATATGTATACAATGGAATATTACTCAGTCATTTTGAATGACAAATACCCACCATTTGTTTTGACATGGATGGAACTGGAGGGTATTATGCTGAGTGAAATAAGTCAATCGGAGAAGGACAAACATTATATGGTCTCATTCGTTTGGGGAATATAAAAAATAGTGAAAGGGAATAAAGAGGAAAGGAGAGAAAATGAGTGGAAAATATCAGTGAGGATGACAGAACTTGAGAGACTCTTAACTCTGGGAAATGAACAAGGAGTGGTGGAAAGGGATGTGGGTGGGAGGATGGGGTGACTGGGTGATGAGTTGAGGGGTGCACTTGATGGGATGAGTACTGGGTGTTATGCTATATGTTGGCAAATTGAACTCCAATAAAAATATTAAAAAAATAAAAGAAAAGAAAGCAAAGAATACAAACTAGAATTATTCAACATCATGGTTAAGTGCAAGAAGCATAGTGTTCACCTTTTAAATTGAGCCTCTAGTAAACATGGCAATTTTAAATATAGTCCAATTGAAAGGCAGGGGAGAGGAGTGTCACAGAAAGCCCTACACTGCATTTATAATCATAGCTATAACTGTTTACCTATCTTCTAGTACAGTTACTCAGCCAGTGTTTATTTCCACCCGAATAAGATGATAGAGATTACTGGATATATTTTATATGCACAGAAAAAAGCCAACAGTTTCTTAGGAAAGGAATAATAGTCTGAGCTAGGTTTTATTGTTTGGGCAGAAAAAAATGAAAATATTTGAATGGTATTTTCAGACTAGTTTTCTTACCAAGATGTGCTAGTGAATATATTTTATCAGTATTTTACAACAATTTCAGTGTCATTTTTCAAGTCAGAGCTAAGCATGTCTGATGTAACTATAGTGGTTTAGGATAGATTTGGGAAGCTTAAAACTTCTGGTGACTGAGCTAGTTTTAGGTTCTGCCAAACCTCCAAGCAGTGGTAACTATAGAATACAGAAGTACACACTGTCTTCCCAGAGAAGGAATCAGTAATGGAGAGAAGAGAGACAGAGAAAGAATGAGAATGGGGAGGAGATTCCAACATGAATAACAGGATACATCAACAGATGATCAAAGCACATTGATGTGAGTTGTATTGTAAGATCAAAGAAGCTGGAAGGTGGACAGCATTCCAGGAAATTTGCCACAATGTAGAATGGTTCTAGCTACCAAGGTAGGATTCAGGGACAGCAGACAAATCCCAGGGATGGGTATTACTGGTAAGAAAAAGAAGGTCCCAATCCTATAGAGATCTAAGTATTAAGAATATTAACAAGACAGGATATCAAGGAAACAGCAGAAGCCTGTTTTCAGAACAGAGGCATCAGGTTTAGCCCCAACTAGCAGGAAGATCACTCAAGGTGAGTTATGGGCTGAAGAATCTTTACTACCTCATGATTAAGGACAGCACTGGCCCTCTACTATAGGCTATAGGGGTCAATTTGTGTGGTTGTGGGGAAATTAAGGACAATGAAAAATGGGACAAAGCTGAGTCTCACATTAGAACCAGGAAATAAACACTCATCAAGAATTCAGAGTTGGGAAACCTGAGTGGCTCAGCAGTTGAGTGTCTGTTTTCAGCTTTGAGGGTGATCCCGGGTTCAGAGATCACCCAGCATCAGGCTCTCTGCAGGGATCCTGCTTCTTCCTCTGCCTCTGTTTCTGCCTCTCTGTCTGTCTCTCATGAATTAATAAGATCTTTTAAAAATTCAGAGTAAAGTCAAGTAAAAGTTGCTTATTTTGTTGGATTTCATTGTCTGGTATTTCATGAAAAAGATGTGAATGCAGTGAACATGTGGTGGGCAACCCCTTCCATTGCACACACACTTTCATTCCTTCTTATCAGCTCAAAGACTTTGAGGTGTCCCTTTTATCCTTTGTTTTATCTGTTTTTCCATCACTGCTGGATCATTCCTGCAAGTATGCACATAGTGGAAATATTTCCCACCTTGACACATTCTCTTGATGTATTCCCTTCATTCTAGTATTACCTTGCTTTGCTCCTCCTTTAGCAAAACTACCTTAAAATTGTCAGTCTTCACTGACTATACTTCAACATGTTCCATTTTCTCTTGAGCTCTCTCCAGTTAGATTTTTATCCCTACCAATCCATTGAAATAGCTCTTTAAAAGTTTACCGATGATTTCCATATTCCTAAATCCTATACTTAATTCTGCATATAATTCACCTATGAGCTGCATTTGTCATAATTTGATCACTTCCTCTTCAGCTTCTGGGAAAATTTTCTCTTGCTGCATCTGAATGGTAGCAGAATTTGCCATCCAAAAATATTCTACTTTGGCATAAAGATTATTTTGAGCTGAATGTAACTGAGAAGCAGCAGATATAGGAAAATTTCTCTGTCCTTACCCTATTTGCCTAAAAGGGGGACATACATTTACAAAGGTGTCCCTCTTCCCCTCTCTAAAAGGAGAACAAAAGGTAATCACTTTTAGATGCCCAACCTAGAGAAGGCACCAGAGGAATTTATGTACAAACTTCACTAAGTAGCCTTTATCTACCATTAGTTTCCCATATATCTATCTTCCCATGATTTGCCTTCCTTAGGGATTCAAGGTCTTTTCCTTTGTCTTGATATTTCTCTCAAAATACACTGTTACCTTGTTAAAATGCTATATAAACTCAAGCTCTAGTCACTTCTTTAAATTATTCATCTGAATTTCTCCCATATATCTGAGATACATATGTTAATAAACTTGTTTGTTTTTCTCATGTTAGTCTGTCTCTTGTTACAGAGATGCAACAAAGAGCTTAAAAGAGTAGAAGGAAAAATGATTTTTCCTTCTTTACATTTCTTTATTTTATTAACTGCCCTTTCTTGCCCTTTGCTGGATCATCCTTACCTTCCAGATATCTTAAGAGTTAGAGTGTTCTGAGGCTCAATTTTAGAATTTCTTGCCTGTGTCTTCTTATAGTAAAGTATGTGGCATTCTGTTAGAAGATTTTCTCTGGCCACAGCAGTATTTTACCTGTAAATTAATCAGGCTGCCCCTATAAGTTAGCTTCTCTGGGAGCAGTCTTTAACCAACAACTGATAGGAACTAGTGGATAAAGACCCCTAGTTTCCTCACTTCTTAGACAGCATTAAAGTGTGTTCTACAGGTTCTCAGAATTCTCGTTTAGTTGGGTTGTGCCCCCAATTGCACTCAAAAGTAACCTGATAATTAACGTAGCTGATATTGGCTTTCTTTTCTTCCCTTATTCATTTCTCCACTCTTCAACTGGTGCTTCCTGTGATCATATCCTGTTTTGGATTGGGTTCCTCAGTAAACTGACTGTGAGACAGAAATGTGTGTGCAGGAGATTTCATAGAGCTACTCAGGAATGATACCTGTAAATGTGTGAAAGGAACAGAATTGAGCAGAGAAAGTGAGCTACAATGCAGATTTCCTATGGATATGAGCTAATTTTATTAGAGAGCTCTATAACTAGGATGTTCTCTAGAATTGTCTCTAATGGAGACAAAGGGGTCAATTTTGGACTGCTCATTGTATGTAGATTGCCCTTGGGTAAAGACTTCTTGGCAGAGAGCAATGCTTAAAGAAGGACTCAGCTTTAGGCTATTTGTAGCAACATTCCTGGCAGCTAGGAGGATCAGTGGGAAGGGATCCAGCAGCTCACTACAGAATCCACTAGTTTATCATTTGTGCTGTTTGAATTCACTTGTTTCATATGATGTTTGCCAATCTGGGAAAAGTTCCAGCATTCTAGTTGATTTCCCTGGTATAATATAATATAATATAATATAATATAATATAATATAATATACATTTGGTCTTTGTCCCCAGCTCCTGCCACAGAGTTTCTAAAATCCTTAGAACTTCCTGAGTGATAGGGTTATCTTTTGTTATTCATAAGGGACCCTTTTAAACCACAGACCACAACTGAATTTATGCTAATAAAGTGATGGGAGGGGCTTGCTTCAGGATGGGTGCTGGTCAGAAGGATGAATATAGGATGGGAGGATTGGAACTTTTAGCCCCATCCTCTGACATCTGGAGAGGGGAAAGAGGGCTACCGATTAAGTTCTATAAAAGTTCTTGAATAATGATATTAAGAGGAAATCTGAATTGGAGAGCACACTGGAATGCTCAGGGAGTAGCATGCATGGAGGAGTCATGGAAACTCTGTGTTCTTTACTGCCCTACTGTGTTCTTGCCCTATGCATTTCTCCCATTTGGCTGCTCTCAAGTTGTACCCTTTATAATAGACTGGTAAACATTAGGAAAGTATTTCCCTGAGTTCTGTGAGTTGGTGTGGTGAATTACGGAACCTTAGGAGGGGAGTCATGGAAACCTTCAAATTTATAGTCAGTTGGGTAAAAGTATGGGTGGCCCCTGGGTCCTGTGAATGGTATCTGAAGCAGGAGCAGTCTTGTGGGACTGGAGATAGTGACTCTTAATCTGTGGGGGTCTGTGCTACCTTCCATTGCTCAGTTGTTGTCAGAAAATTGCTGTTGGTGTTGGAAAAAAAACATATTTGGTGTCAGAAGTAATATCAAAAAAATACCACCAAAGTCTCTTTTCCTCAAAAAACTTTAAAAAAGGAAATTTGGTGGTATGAGTTCTTGATGCTGCAGCTCTCTTGATACCACAACTGATATTCCTTATCCCTCTCTTTTCTATCTTTGCTAGAGCCCCCTAACCCTCAGCTAGTTCCCCTTCTGGTCCAGGGGCCATAATTGGTGAGGTGACTCATAACTGCTGATATGGACTGAATTTGTTCCCTACCCCCAACTCATATTTTAAACTCCTTACTCCCAATGTGACTATATTTAGAGATTAGGGTCCTTAGGAGGTAATCAAGATTAAATGAAGTTAGAGATTGGGGCCCTAATTTGATAGGATTGATGCCCTTAGAAGAAGAAGAAGAGGAAGAAGAACAAGCAGAAGCAGAAGGAGGAGGAGGAGAAGGAGGAGTAGGGGGAGGGGGAAGAAGAAGAAGAGAGAGAGAAAGGGGGAGGGAAGGAAGGGAAAGAGAAGAAGGAAGGAAGGAAGGAAGGAAGGAAGGAAGGAAGGAAGGAAGGAAGGAAGGAAGGAAGGAGGAGACAGTTTGAGAAAACTGTCCCTGTGCATGCACTAAGTAAAGGCTACGTGAGGACAAAGTGGCTGTCTGTAAGCCAAGAAGAGAGACACTAAACCTGTCAGAACTTGATCTGGGACTTCTAACAACCAGAACTATGAAAATAAGGCTTCAGCCTGTGATATTTGGCTATGGCAGCTTGAGCAGACTAATACAACCTTATCCCCAAGAGGTTCCATGCTGTGGTGTCTTTCTCAGGCCATGGCTTCTGTTTTTGTCCATTTACTACCAAAATTATCAGGAGACTACAATGAAGCAGTGGCTCAACAGGGTGCTAAATATATTATGCCTTGTTCAATTAGTAACAGCAACCCTACCTCCTCCAGATATTGAATTCCCCTGCCAATAACTAACAGTAACTAATTTTTTCTTGCCCTCCTGGTTTCTTAGTATAGGGACCCTAAAGTAAATGAAGGGTAGCTGTAGCTTACAGTTCAATAAGGTTTTTGCTATGGTCCTGAGAATCACGACTTCTAGATCCCTAAAAATATTCAAGCCCTAATTCCTAATACATATGTTACATAACAAGACAAATGGAATTTTGCAGGTAGAAATAAAGTTATCAATTAGTTACTTTTAAAATAAGGGAAATTATCCTGAATATCCAGGTGGGCACAAACTAATCACATAAACCCTTAAAAGTGGGAAAATGTTCTCTAGATGGAGGGAGATGAGGAAATCAGAAGAGATGTGGCAAGAATCAGAGAGATTTGAAACATAAGAAGGACACAATGTACTGTTGCTGGTTTTAAGATGGAGGGGCAACACAACTGGGAATGCAGGCAGTCTTAAGGAGTAGAAAGACATTTTAAGCTGATATCCAGCAATGAAATGGGTACCCTGACTCTACAATCATAAAGAACTAAATTCTACCCCTGATCTAAAAAGCTTGGTAGTGGATTCTACTCTAGAACTTCCAGATAAGACCCCAGATTGGCCAACACCTTGATTTTGGCTTTGTAAAATCCTGGGCAGAGAAAGCCAAATAAGACTTCTTATCTACAAAACTATGAGATGATAATTTGTGTTGTTTTAAGCTGTCATGTTTGTGGTAATTTTTATAGAAGCAATAGAAATTGTTTTCAGTGTCTGGGGTAATGGGAATAGGAAACACACATTGCCCAGTGGGTCATTGAGGAAGATGGTAAACAGATCAATTCTTACTTTCACTCTTTCATTCTCAGAGACATATTTTATACCTATCAAGCTCGTACTACCACATAATGATCATTTATTTAGGTTCACATATCCTAGGGGATGATATCCCATCTGCAGCTTAAGCTGGTGTTTCAATTAATTCATTAAGAGCTATTCCATCATCTTATAGACCAGTAGCATTTAGATTGTGCACTGTTATGGGATCAATGGATACTATGTTTGTGGATCCACTATTAAACCACTGTTTTGTAAGGTTGATTTGCTGCAATATTGTGTAATATCCTATTGGTACAGAAAATGCTCTGTAAGTCTTCAGGTAGTCATGCTGGTCAAAGCAAGAAAGGCAGGCCCATTTCTAAAATACATGTCAACTTTATCTGGGGAAGAGGATACCCAATATAATCCCCTTGTCATCTAGTGCTGGTGGGTTTCCTTGAGGGAAGGTGCTATAATAGTGACTCGAATTTGGTTTCTATTGCTAGCTGGTTATACATTTGGCAGCACCAATAACTAGATCAGCTGGAGTTAGTGAGACTTCATGATATTTAGCCCATGCTTAGCCTCAATACTTGAAAACCAGGTTTTCTCCATTCATGTGCCCATTGTACCAGAATGGAGTGGCCTAATTGCTTTTTCTTTTGTTATGCAGTACCTCTCCCATGTTGGATGGACTCTGGCAAGTGTTAAAATACAAAATAAATATCTTCATATGATATGCCAACTCCCATAGGTCCATTCACTATGTTTATTTTTAAGGTTTTATTTATTTATTTAAGAAAGAGTGGCAGAGCATGAGTGGGTGGAGGAGAGGCAGAGAGAAGCAGACTCCTCACTGAGAAGGGAGCCCAACACAAGGTTTATATTAAGAATTCAGTAAATATTTGTTAAATAAATTAATAAATGCATTTTTCATTCTTTTGGGTTGCCTAAAGACTAGCCAGAGTTGCCTTGTTAGAATATGTGAGATCAAGTCACTCCTCTGTTCAAAATGCTCCAGTGATTTTCCATCTTACTCAAAGTGAAAATAAAGACTTAGTCTACAGGGCCCTACATGATCCAATCTCATCTTCCTTGCTTACCTTGTTTTACTCAAACTGGCCTACTTGCTGTTCTCTGAACTCAAACTGGGTCTGGACTCAGAGCCTTTGGGCCTGATGTTATCTCTCCCTAAAATGTACTTGCCCACAATTAGATGCCTTATTGTTGCCTCACCTCCTTTGGGTTTTTACTCAGTTGTCATCTTTGACGGAAGACTTTTTCTGGTCATCTTATTTAAAATTGCAATTTCTCTCTAACTTTGACTATTCCTCTGCTTAACTTTTCTAGCTAGCAATTATCAGCATCTAATATACTTTATATTTTATTAATCTGCTTATTGTTTCTCTCCCTTCAATGCAAGGTCCATAAATGCAAGTATATTTTTTCTTTCACGCTGCTATGTTTTTAGCACTAAGAACACTGCCTGGCTTATGGTAGGCACTTATTACATATTTATGGCATTAAAGAATCCAATTTCTAGAGCCAATAGTGTCAGTGAATCTAGTGGCATGATCCAGTGTCCAGGGGGTGTAAATTGCTGTGTTTGGTTCCAGTAGATGCAGTAGTGTTGATATTAGTAGTGGGTTCATCAGTAGACCAATTCTGTGGTATAATTTTGGTGCATTATTATAGAGGTTACCCTGTAAGATACTGGTGAAGGGAATTCCTCCCAATTGGCTGAAATTCAAGCCATATATCTCATTGTCCACTTTACCTGGAAGGATATATGGCCTGAGGTGTGGATCATTATATATTCATGGGTAGTACGTAATGGTTTGGCTGGGTGATCAGAGAATTTGAAAGAATAAGATTGGAGAACCGGTGATAAAGAAGTTTGAGTAAGAGATTTCTTCATGGATCTCTAAGAATGTGCACCAAGCATGAGAATGTTTGTATCACAACTCAGCATTCACAAAAAGTCATCATTGGCACAGCAGGTTTTCAATAATCATAGAAAAAATGATTTTCCTCTATAATAACAGTAGGGGTTCTTTCTCCAATCTTCTTAGTGCTTGCCCAGTGTGTTATTCTAAAGTGATGGCCATAGTGGCAGGAATGGAATTTCTTCCTGGAATCAATATGAAATATCTCTCACCAAGATTGGCCTTACTAAGTGACCAATTTGCCTACAGAAACGCCTGACCTTGAGCCTCAACATAGTCCACCACCTAGTGAGAGGTGATTATAGTGGACTCGGACATAAAGAAGGCTGAATTTTTCCTTACTGAAATAAAATATTTTGATGTGCTCCCATTGCCCGTCATGCTTCTACTAGTACCATCATCTATATATTAAATGCCATCTACATAGTCATAGTATTCCAGACAATATTATCTTCTTTTTATTTTTTTATTTATTTTATTTTATTTTATTTTTTTAACGACAGTCACACAGAGAGAGAGAGAGAGAGGGAGAGAGGCAGAGACACAGGCAGAGGGAGAAACAGGCTCCATGCACCAGGAGCCCGACGTGGGATTCGATTCCGGGTCTCCAGGATCGCGCCCTGGGCCAAAGGCCGGCGCTAAACCACTGCGCCACCCAGGGATCCCAGACAATATTATCTTAAACCACAGAACTCATCTTTTAGCAAAAGAAGCAAGAAAATGAATTGGCCAATCTCCATTCATTTTCACTGTTCTTACCATGAATTCCATCACCCAGAAGTATATTGATTTATGGTACAGTCTGCCTTATTGAAGGCACAGTCACTGTGCCAACTGAGAGCTGTTCATGTGAGCTGAGAGAGAGGTTCAGATACTCTTCTGTGGGATGCATGGAAGTATTTTATCTGAAGCAGTGATCAATGTATATGGTAAAGCTTCTTCCATAGTCAAATTACATAAATCTGGGAACCAATGGGAGAAAGTGAGTATGATAACCTCTTTCTCCCTATTCCACTTAATAAAGCACCCATATAGTAACTCTAGGGTTTGTCAATTGAAAGATATTACTACACAGAGGAGGGAAGTTTGCACCAGGAGGTACAATAATGGTTATACTGAATTAAAAAATAAAATATCAACTGGCCATTTTGGATGCTTTATTTACATTGAGTAATAGGCAAAATGGGGCTACATTATTACCTCGAATAAGGTTGGTGTTACACAATTGAGGTAGAGAGAAAGAGCATGCCTGAGGGGTGCTTCTTCTGGGAACTCTATGTCCAGTGGCCAGTGGTAAAAGGGAGTATAGGAACCCTAATTAGGCAGAACTACTAAAGCTCAGATTGTTCACTTGACCTGATAAAAACCACCAGCAAGTTGAGGTGCTGGCTAAGAGAAAAGAGAAGATCTATTCGGTAGTAGAGGAAGGAAGTCATTAATACCCATTGTGACCTTATGATTAGATGCAGAAAAACATACTATAGCACCATTCCATATAATTTTCCTTATTGTGTTCTATGTGCATTGCATATTTTAACTATTTTTTCTACTTTTCTAAGTATATTTTAGGCATATTGATAATCATTAAAATTATGGGATGTCTTGTTTATTATTAAATTTACCAAATTAGAATATTGAGGGAGGGTTGTGAGGCAAAAAGAAGAATAATAGCCATTATGAAGATATCATGGATTTGGAGTGAGGTAAAGCAAATGACAAGAACTTTTGGTTGATACCTTGTCTTAGTTGGTTTGGGCTGATATTTAAAAAAATACCAGTAAACTGAGTATTTTAAGGGTGCCTGGGTGTCACAGTCAGTTAACCCTCTGACTCTTGGTTTTAGCTCAGATGGTGATCTCAGGGTCATGAGATAAAGCCCTGTATCAGGCTCAGCACTCAGCCCAGTCTGCTTGAGAATCTCTCTCCCTCTTCCTCTGCCCCTCCTGCTTGTGCTCTTTCTCTTTCAAATAATTAAAAAAAAAACAGAGCAGTTTATAAACAATAAAAATTACTAACAGTTCTGGAGTCTGGGAAATCTAAAATTGAGGCACTGGTAGATTTTGGTGTTTGCTAAAAGACAGCTTTCTCAGAAATGTCTATTTTCTCACTACATTCTCACATGGCAAAAGGGGCTAGAGCACTCTTTCAGACCCCTTTTTAAGGGCTCTGCTTTTATGACCTAGTCACCTCCCAAAGGCTTAAAAGCATCACCTTGGAGGTTAGGATTTTAAAATATAAATTTCAGTCCATTGTATAACTTTTGTAGACATAGTGCAGTTTTGGTTGTATAAGGAACAATTGCATTATATCACATAAGAATGTGGTATTATGCAGGGGGTTGGGACCTTGAGAAAGTTATTTAATTTTTCTTTACTTTTGTTTTTCCACTGGTATAATGGGAAGCATATAGTACTCACTTCATAGAGTTTAGTGAGGATTAAATGACTAAATATATGTGAAATGCTTAGGAAAAAAATGTCTAACACAAAGTAAGAGCTATGTAACGCTAGATAAAAAATAAGTTATGGAAAGAACATCATATGCTGAAGGAGTGAACCATGGTGGTCTTTTTTTTTTCATGGTGGTATTTTGTGATTGAGTTTTGGCCACCCAGGATCTAAACTTCTTTTCCTATGTTAGGGGAATCTTTCATCATAGGAGGTGAAGGTAATTTCCCAGCTAGATAGAGAAGCTGAAAAGTCCAGGTACTTACTTTCTCAGTGTTAGTGTGGCCATGGCTTGAGCACAGAGACTTTGCTAATTAAATAACTTTCCTCTAATTTTTGAATAGGAAACAAGTGATGCAAAAAAGGAAATGAGTAGAAATTATTTTGGCAGGGATAGAAACAGCAATGACTGCTATAGAAGCCTAGAATCAGTGAGTGCTTCTAAGAGTAAAATCCCAGTGGTACATACTATGCTATCTGGTCTCTTTTGATGATTCTTCACTCAATCAATTCTGTACTGTGATTTAGGGCATTTTTTTTTCACATTTAGTTTTTAGGTGTTTCTGGTGATACTGAACAAATAATATATTTTTATTTTTGTCATCTTTTAATAGAAATAGTTTTATTTAGACAAAAGGGATTTTTGTTATTTACAATTCAGATCACTGGCTTATAATATATTTTAGTTGTTCATCTTAATGAATATTTTAGAATCAATAATGCATTTTGCATTTAAGTAAGTGTGATTGGAAAAAACACATATTGTTTGAGAAGATATTTACTGAGCTTAGAATTTTATTTTTTAACTTTATTGAGTTAGAATTTTATTTTTAATTTTTTAGAAAATTTGGATTTAATTTATTACTGGCCGTATATGTACCTAATAAATAAATTTGTGATATGCTTAACTACATTCTTATGATTTTCTTTATAAAATTATTTTCAGAACTGAAGAAATAATGCCATAATGTGAAATACTGGAAAATGTTTCAGATTATACTGAAAAGTCTTTTTTAGTGCCAAGATTTTTATAGTTGGACAACTATAAAATGAATTTGGCTCTTGTCCAAATGTATTTTGATAAATAAAATATCATCTATGATCTAACTGATCTTCTATTCTATGGTGAAATCATGTTCAGAAACTGGAACACTAAGAGAAAGAGAAGATAGTGAAATAAGAGTTATTTTGTCACCCTCTCTAATTTTTCCCCACTCATTGTTTCACTGCATCTGTATCCTTGGGGTAAATACCCAGTCTGGGAAATGAACAAAGGGTAGTGGAAGGGGAGGTGGACGGGAGGATGGAGTGACTGGGTGACAGGCACTGAGGAGGGTACTTGATGGGATGAGAACTGGGTATTATACCATATGTTGGCAAATCAAACTTCAGTAAATATATATATATATATATATTTATAAATATATATAAAAAAGAGTTATTTAGACCTTATTGCAGATTTTAGAAGGAAAGGAAAGTTACTGAGAAACACCAAAATAACAGCAAATAGTTGGTTAATTAATAGTTTCATTTCAAAATATTCTTTTCAGTTCTGCATTATGTGAAAAATCTCCATTAAAATTTCACTAAGATGTTAATACTTCTTGCTGTGAAAATTGTTTTAAACTATCCTTAATGATTTTAATATGAGCGCTCTTAATATATTATCTTGAAGCAATTCAAGGCAAGGACAGCTACAAAGTATAAATTTAACTAACTTTAATTTTTTTCTTTTATTTCTTTAGCTATTTTAATTAACATTTGACTTTTAGGTATTTGAAAACCAGGAGAAAACACTAAGTATTCTTATCAATGGTATTCAATTTTCCACTTTCCACTATTGACCTTTTATATAAGATAAATTTATGAAAGGTTATGGTATACTCTTTTAATTATAAAATATTACATTAAGCTTAATTTTGAAAAGAACACATTTATTCAGGAAGAAATTTAAGCACGTGAATTATTTTTCTTTGGTCATAGCTAGCAATTTGTTTCTGTGGAATTTGTGTTGCTGTTGGAGTACTCAGTGCACCTACATTCATCTATTTTTAGTGCTGACACCTGGTCATAGACTGCAGTATATACATAGAAAATATGCTCATGCATTTTTATTTTGCTAAAGTATAGTGTTTAGTGACTTTTCCATCAATGCAATATAAGGGGCTTTTCACATGTAAGTACAAATCCCCCTATCTTCTTTCTTTCAGCTGTGCTCCAGTCTTAAAGTCAATAAAAATGATGCTTACTATCTTCTCTAGTAAAAATAACATGACAGTGAAGGGGAAAAAAAGTATAATTGCACACCATGCACTTTAATCCAATCATTACAATAAGAGTTTACCATCATTTGATATTTAGTAGCACAATGATTGTAGTTCACTTTGACACTGCTCTAATTACAGATATCCTAATGAATAGTTCTACGATTGATTGGCTAGATGACGTTAGCACAATTATCGTCATGTACGAGCATTAAATAGCCAAATTGTTGGGGGGCAGAAACACACCAAAGCCTGGAGTAGAATGTAGATGGAGTTGGAATATAAGCAGGGTGTGAGTAGAATAGAACTCTTCTTTATGGAAATGTGCTTGGAACAATTTCACAGGAACCAATTGCTGTTAGGCAATATTATATAGCTGAAAGAACAATTTTCTCTTTTGTAACAACAACAACAGCTTGCAATAATCTGGCATCACACCCTTTTAGTTTAGATTGTCAGGGTAAGTTTTCATTAAGAGAATAGTCAATTCTGTAATGCAATTATTTTTCTGATATTATCAATTAAAAATCAATGCATTGACAATCACCTTTTAAAAACAAACAAAAATTCAAAAGCATGGGTTATTTGTGCCTAACTGAATAAAACAGAAATTTTCAGCCATCAATGAATTATGCTGTTCTTTATTCATCATTATTAAGAATGTCAACCTGAAGAAAATTTTATAGTGCTCCATTCTCAATCTCTCTTTCTCTCTCCCTTTTCTACCTCACTCTCTCTTAACACACACACATATAATTAGTTAAAATTAAACTAAATTATTTGGGTCAAAGCTTTTGTAAGATTTTTGAGCTCTCTCAAGATTGTACTTTTTGGAAGTAAAATAAAGCTTAAAAATAAATGCTATCTTTTTTCTTAGAAAAAAAAAAAGATTGTACTTAAATGTTCCTGTTGTAGCCTGAATACACACGGTAGAGGTATGGAATGGTTGAGCTACACTGAGGTTTAGGTCCTCATTTCCATAACTCCAGCCCGTAATGCATTTATAATTCAGCTGTCCTAGAGCACAGTATGTACTGATTTACATGTCTTCAGTTGACACAGACATTTCATGAAAATTAAACACTGGGATATGTATTACAAGGGAACCTCTAATGCAAAAAATTAATCTTCTGTGGAAAATGGGGTTCACTTTTTGAAAGGCTAGATATAACTCATGCTATACACTACATATCTTAATACATACACTACAATCATCATACGGAAGATCAGTAAAAGCACAATATTCAATTTTTTTTAATCCTACAGAGAACGGTTCTACATGCCATGAGTTGGGCATATTGAAGATAATACAGTTGAGGCAAGGTACTGGAAAATAGCACAGCACTGCCCCTCTTAATGTATTTTACTTAACACCAATGCTATACAGTATCAATGGTTTCACACACTTGGATATTTCATTAGAATTAATATGGGAGTTCCTTAAAAATAAGAATTTATGTATTTCACTCCATAGTTATTGAATCAGAATCTTTGGTGTTGTGTGCACAGAATCTGTATTTTCTTCAGGACCCTCAATCCCCAATGATTCTGACACAGCCAGAAAGACCCATGCTTAGGAATCTTTCTGCTTTAGATTGGACATCTAAGCTCAGATCCTACTCTTAGCAACAAAACTGATTTGGTGTCCATGCTGCAATACTACTTTATTTCTCCATACATCAGTTTCCTCATCCCAATGTGAAGAGACATTGATGAATACAAATAACCATCATATTACTCTGGGCTTAAGAAACAAACATTGGGGTGCCTGGGTAACTCAGTCAGTTAGAGGTCCAATTCTTTATTTTGGCTCAGGTCATGACCTTAGGATTGTGAGATCAAGCCCCACTTCTGGCTTCATGCTGAGCAGGAGGGAGCTTGAGATTCTCTCTTCCTCTCCCTCTGACCCTCCCCCTCCTCTCTCTCTCTCAAAGAGAAAGAAAGAAAGAAAGATCAGAGAGAATCTAAAAATTATACTACATTTATGCTACATTTACAAAAGTGAAAACTTCTGAGTATAGGATCATAGTCTTTAACATAATAAAATATATAGGTTGGTGAACTTAGGTCTGTTTAAATAAATCCCATAAAAATTAGAGCCAGGGAGCAATACGGCAGTTCAAGAAGGCTGATTTAAGAGCAAATGAAGATCCTTTCATGAAGCAGTAGTAAATCTATGAAAGTAATTAGAATGTTAAATTACTAACTCCAAAACATAAGTAAATTCAACAAAAGTTTTAATAAATTGTGGATGATAGATCCATGATTTCCTATGGGAGATAAGAAATATTTGAAAGGGATCATATTAAAGCAAAAATGAGCAACAGCAGAAGTGCAATTTGAAGTTTTTCATCTGATAAAAGTACTTGAAAGTCCACTCAAACACAGGGGGCTAAGATATAGTTTGAATATTTTTAAATCAATGGATTTAAATAATTTTGATATTACTGAAAATCTACTGCTACAGTGTAGGTTGATATACAAATCAAATTGTCTCCTTGATTTTTAGAACTCTTGATTTCAGTATGGAAACTGAAAGCAATGCTTACATATTTCAGAGATATAAATGCAATCTGAATTGAAGCAATTCAATTTTACTTCTTCTAAAATAATTTGTCATCAAAATTAGACATACATCATTAAGTTATTAAAGTTGTCCCTTTTAGTCTGTTCTGGTACTGGCATTCTGGTTAATTTATGGTGATTAACAAATGTACTTATAAAATTCCTAGGTCACCTACCTAAAACTTGGAGGTAGATGCTATTTAAGTTAGTTAAAAAACAAACAAACAAACAAACAAACACAACCTTATGCATTCAGTCTGGCTTCTACTTAAATTTTGGGCAAAAGGTAGAATAATTTTTATAAATTCAAAAGCAGTTCATAATCCATGTTGGGATTATGGATATATATAATAGATACATGCTATAATTTCTGAAATATTTCCCCCAGCACTCCCTACTTCCCCACCTTTCAGCCCTCAGCATTTCTCTGCATCTATAATTCAAAGTAACAATGGAATTGTTGCATGCATCCCAAATCAACAAACCACATTTTATTTCTAAAACTCCAGGAGTGAATCAGAAAACTTTGGATCTCTTGGTTTCCAAACTGTTTCACAATGTTTAAATTTTTTTTCACATTTCTTTTGTTGTTTTGTTTTGTTTTTAAATAAATTTATTTTTTATTGGTGTTCAATTTGCCAACATACAGAATAACACCCAGTGCTCATCCCATGTAGTGCCAACCTCAGTGCCCGGCACCCACTCACCCCCCCACCCCCCGAACTCCTCCCCTTCCACCACCCCTAGTTCGTTTCCCAGAGTTAGGAGTCTTTATGTTCTGTCTCCATTTCTGCCATTTCCCACACATTTCCTCTCCCTTCCCCCATATTACCCCTCACTATCATTTATAATTCCCAAATGAGTGAGAACATACACTGTTTGTCTTTCTCCGATTGACATATTTCACTCAGCATAATACCCTCCAGTTCCATCCACGTTGAAGCAAATGGTGGGTATCTGTCGTTTTTAATGGCTGAGTAATATTCCATTGTATACATAAACCACATCTTTTTTATCCACTCATCTTCGGAAGGACACCGAGGCTCCTTCCACAGCTGGCTATTGTGGGCATTGCTGCTATAAACATCGAGGTGCAGGTGTCCCTGCGTTTCATTGCATCTGTATCTTTGGGGTAAATCCCCAACAGTGCAATTGCTGGGTCGTAGGGCAGGTCTATTTTTAACTCTTTGAGGAACCTCCACACAGTTTTCCAGAGGGGCTGCACCAGTTCACATTCCCACCAACAGTGTAAGAGGGTTCCCTTTTCTCCGCATCCTATCCAACATTTGTTGTTTCCTGGCTTGTTAATTTTCCCCATTCTCACTGGTGTGAGGTGGTATCACATTGTGGTTTGAATTTGTATTTCCCTGATGGCAAGTGATGCAGAGCATTTTCTCATGTGCATGTTGGCCATGTCTATGTCTTCCTCTGGGAGATTTCTGTTCATGTCTTTTGCCCATTTCATGATTGGATTGTTTGTTTCTTTGGTGTTGAGTTTAATAAGTTCTTTATAGATCTTGGAAACTAGCCCTTTATCTGATACGTCATTTGCAAATATCTTCTCCCATTCTGTAGGTTGTCTTTTAGTTTTGTTGACTGTATCCTTTGCTGTGCAAAAGCTTCTTATCTTGATGAAGTCCCAATAGTTCATTTTTGCTTTTGTTTCTTTTGCCTTCATGGATGTATCTTGCAAGAAGTTACTCTGGCCAAGCTCAAAAAGGGTGTTGCCTGTGTTCTCCTCTAGGATTTTGATGGAATCTTATCTCACATTTAGATCTTTCATCCATTTTGAGTCTACCTTTGTGTATGGTGAAAGAGAGTGGTCTAGTTTCATTCTTCTGCATGTGGATGTCCAATTTTCCCAGCACCATTTATTGAAGAGACTGTCTTTCTTCCAATGGATAGTCGTTCCTCCTTTATCGAATATTAGTTGACCATAAAGTTGAGGGTCCATTTCTGGATTCTCTATTCTGTTCCATTGATCTATGTGTCTGTTTTTGTGCCCGTACCACACTGTCTTGATGACCACAGCTTTGTAGTACAACCTGAAATCTGGCATTGTGAGGCCCCCAGATATGGTTTTCTTTTTTAAAATTCTCCTGGCTATTCGGGGTCTTTTCTGATTCCACACAAATCTTAAAATAATTTGTTCTAACTCTCTGAAGAAAGTCCATGGTATTTTGATAGGGATTGCATTAAACGTGTAAATTGCCCTGGGTAACATTGACATTTTCAAAATATTAATTCTTCCAATCCATGAGGGTGGAATATTTTTCCATCTCTTTGTGTTTTCCTCAATTTCTTTTAGAAGTGTTCTATAGTTTTTAGGGTATAGATATTTTACCTCTTTGGTTTGGCTTATTCCTAGGTATCCTATGCTTTTGGGTGCAATTGTAAATGGGATTGACTCCTGAATTTATCTTTCATCAGTCTCATTGTTAGTGTATAGAAATGCCACTGATTTCTGGGAATTGATTTTGTATCCTGCCACACTGCCAAATTGATGTATGAGTTCTAGCCGTCTTGGGGTGGGGTTTTTTGGGTTTTCTGTGTAGAATATCAAGTCATTGGCAAAGAGGGAGAGTTTGACTTCTTCTTTGTCAATTTGAATTCCTTTTATTTCTTTTTGTTGTCTGATTGCTGAGGCTAGGACTTCTAGTACTATGTTGTATAGCAGTGGTGAGAGTGGACATCCCTGTCTTGTTCCTGATCTTAGAGGAAAGGCTCCCAGTGCTTTGCCATTGAGAATGATATTTGCTATGGGCTTTTTGTAGATGGCTTTCAAGATGTTGAGGAAAGTTCCCTCTATCCCTACACTCTGAAGAGGTTTGATCAGGAATGGATGCTGTATTTTGTCAAATGCTTTCTCTGCATCTATTGAGAGGATCCTATGGTTCTTGGTTTTTCTCTCGCAAATATGATGAACCACATTGATTAATTTATGAGTGTTGAACCAGCTTTGTGTCCCGGGGATAAATCCCACCTGGTCATGGTGAATAATCTTCTTAATGTATTGTTGTATCCTATTGGCTAGTATCTTGTTGAGAATTTTTGCATCCATGTTCATCACGGATATTGTTCTATAATTCTCCTTTTTGGTGGCATCTTTGGTTTTGGAAAGAAGGTGATTCTGGTCTCATTGAACGAGTTTGGAAGTATTCCATCTCTTGCTATCTTCCGGAACAGATTCAGTAGAACAGGTATGGTTTCTTCTTTAAACATTTGACAGCATTCCCCTGAGAAGCCATCTGTCCCTGGACTTTTGTGTCTTGGGAGGTTTTGGATGACTGCTTCAATTTCCTCCCTGGTTATTGGCCTGTTCAGGTTTTCTAATTCTTCCTGGTCAGTTTTGGTAGTTTGTGGTTTTCCAGAAATGTGTCCATTTCTTCTAGATTGCCTAATTTATTGGCATATAGCTGTTCATAATATGTTTTTAAAATTGTTTGTATTTCCTTGGTGTTGGTAGTGATCTCTCCTTTCTCATTCATGATTTTATTAATTTGAGTCTTCTCTCTCTTCTTTTTAATAAGGCTGGCTAATGGTTTATCTATCTTATTAATTCTTTCAAAGAACCAACTCCTGGTTTTGTTGATCTGTTCCACAGTTCTTCTGGTCTCGATTTCATTGAGTTTTGCTCAAGTCTTTATTAACCCTCTTCATCTGCTGGGTGTAGGATCTATTTGCTGTTTTTTCTCTAGCTCCTTTAGGTGTAAGGTTAGCTTTTGTATTTGAGTTCTTTCCAGTTTGTGAATGGATGCTTGTATTGGGCTGTATTTCCCCCTCAGGACTGCTTTTGTTGTATCCCAAAAATTTTGAAAGGTTGAATCTTCATTATCATTAGTTTCCATGAATCTTTTTAATTCTTCCTTTATTTCCTGGTTGACTCTTTCATCTTTTAGCAGGATGGTCCTTAACCTCCACATGTTTGAAGTCCTTCCAAACTTCTTGTTGTGATTTAGTTCTAATTTCAGGGCACTATGGTCTGAGAATACACAGGCGACGATCCCAATCTTTTGGTATCGGTTCAGACCTAATTTGTGACTCAGTATGTGGTCTATTCTGGAGAAAGTTCCATGTTCACTTGAAAAGAATGTGTATTCAGTTGCGTTTGGATGTAAAGTTCTGTAGATATTTGTGAAATCCATCTGGTCAAGTGTATCATTTAAAGCTCTTGTTTCTTTGGAGATGTGCTTAAAATTCCTATCAAGTGTAGAAAGGGCGAGAATGAAGTCACCAAGTATAAGTGTAGTATTAGCTAACTATGTCTTAACTTTGGTTATTGATTGATTGATATATTTGGCAGCTCCCACATTTGGGGCAGAAATATTGATGATTTTTAATTCCTCTTGTTGGATAGATCCTTTAAGTAGGATATAGTGTCCCTCTTCATCTCTCACCACAGTCTTCGGCATAAATTTTATTTTATCTGATATAAGGATGGCTACCCCTGCTTTCTTTTGAGGACCATTTGAATGGTAAATGGTTCTCCAACCTTTTGTTTTCAGGCTGTAAGTGTCTTTCTGTCTAAAATGAGTCTCTTGTAGACAGCATATAGATGGGTCCTGCTTTTTTTATCCAGTCTGAAACCCTGCACCTTTTGATGGGGTCATTAAGCCCATTCAGTTCAGAATTACTATTGAAAGATATGAGTTTAGTATGATCATGATACCTATTCAGTCTCTGTTTTTGTGGATTGTTCCATTGGACTTCTTATTAAAGGGGAATTTTAAGAGTCCCCTTTAAAATTTCTTGCAGAGCTGGTTTGGTGGTCACATATTCTTTCAGTTCCTGCCTGTCTTGGAAGCTCTTTATCTCTCCTTCTATTCTGAATGAGAGCCTTGCTGGATAAAGTATTATTGGGTGCATATTTTTCTCATTTAGTATCCTGAATATATCCTGCCAGCCCTTTCTGGCCTGCCAGGTCTCTGTGGAGAGGTCTGCTGTGAATCTGATATTTCTTCCCACATAAGTTAGGGATCTCTTGTCTCTTGCTGGTTTAAGGATCTTCTCTTTATCTTTGGATTTTGCAAGTTTCACTATGAAATGTAGAGGTGTTGAATGTTTTTTTATTAATTTTAGGGGGGGATCTCTCTATTTCCTGGATCTGAATGCCTGTTTCCCTTCCCAGATTAGGAGTGTTTTCAGCTATGATTTGTTCAAATACATATTATGGTCCTCTGGCTCTTTTGGCGCCCTTGGGAACCCCAATTAAACGTAGATTTTTCTTCTTCAGGCTGTCACTTATTTCCCTTAATCTATCCTGATGATCTTTTAATTGTTTGTCTCTTTTTTCCTCAGTTTCCCTGTTTGCCATCAACTTGTTTTCTATGTCACTCACTCGTTCTTCCACCTCGTTAGCCCTCATCGTTAGGACCTCCAGTTTGGATTGCATCTCATTTATTTGATTTTTAATTTCGGCCTAATTACATCTAAATTTTGCAGTCATGAAGTCTCTTGAATCCTTTATGCTTTTTTCCAGAACCACCAGTAACTTTATTATAGTGCTTCTGAATTGGATTTCAGACTGATTTGTAATCCAAATTTTGTAACTCTGTGGGAGAGAGGACTGTTTCTGATTCTTTCTTTTGAGGTCAGGTTTTTCCTTCTAGTCATTTTCCTCAGTGCAGGGTGGCCAAAAACAAGTTGTATTGGGAAAAGGAGAAAAAGAGAGAAGAGAAAGAAGGAAAGAAAAAGAAGTAAAGAAAAAAAGAAAAAAAGGAAGAGAAAAAGAGAAAAAAAGATAAAAAAAGAGAAGGAAAAGAGAAAAAAGGGGGGGAAGGAAACAGAAATCAAAAAGCAAAATAAAAAAAAATCAAGAAAAAAAACAAAAAACCAAGGGGTAGTATGCTCTGATTCTGTATACTGTAAGTCCCTTGACTTCCCCTGGAACTTTCCAGTGCTGCCTGGTCAATAATTTGTTTTTCCCCTGTCTGTCTAGCTGGTCTTCTGGGGGAGGGGCCTGTTGTGCTGATTTTCAGGTGTTAGCCCTTGGGGGATTGCTCTGCCCCCTGCCTGGTGCAGGGCTCGGTCAGTAATGTTTAAGCTGCTTATCCGCTGAGGCCACTGTGAGGCTCAGTGAGGGTTGTTTACCCTGTGAGGCCCTAGGAGGAACAACCACAGTGGTGGCAGCCAGTTCTAGAGCCCTTGATTGAGCTCCCGCAGTAACTAGGGAGCTCTCTGTCTGCAGGGATCTGGATGCTCCAGGGGCGGGGCCACTGACTGCTCAGCTTGGGGCAGGAGCGTCCTTGCTGTTCTGGGCTCTCCTGACCTCTGCCTGTCCCGGAGGGAGGTCGGATCCTGGGCTGTGTCCACAGCGCCCTGTGCTCCCCGGCCTTCATGCTCCCTGCCCCGCAGCCCCCTCCCGAGGAGCCGCTCGCTGCCTGAGCCTCCCGAGCTGCTCCCGGGGCACGCAACCCCCTCCGCGTGGAGCCTCTGCCTGAGCTGCTTCCGAGTTGCTCCGGAGTCCAGCCCTGTGCGCGCTGCAGCCCTTAGGGAGCTCGGCGCACTCTCCTGCGCGCTCAGGTGTCTGTTAGTGCCCCAGGGAGCCTGAGGGCATCCCCGCCCTCTTGGGGTCCTGCTCTAACTCCCTGCCGGCGCCTTTCCACCTGGAAAGGTTGGTGCAGCTCCTGCTCCTCCGGGACGGGGCTCTCCTGTCCTGGGGACACTCGCCCCGGCCTCAGCCCGGCTCCTCGCGGGGCCCCTCCCCCTTGGAGGCCTTCTGTTTCTTTACTTCTTTTTTCCCTGTCTTCCTACCTTGATAGAAGCGCGAACTCTTCTCACTGTAGCATTCCAGCTGTTCTTCTTTAAATCTCAGGCCGAATTCGTAGATTTTCAGGATGATTTGAAGGTTATCTAGGTAATTTGTTGGGGACAGGTGACTTGGGGACCCTACTCTTCCGCCATCTTGCCCCGCCACCTCACATTTGTTTAATACTAATGTTGGCTTTCAAGCCTAGGATTATTAAAATTATCTAAAGTGAATAGAAAGAATTTATAATATCTTTGTTATATCTTAACTTTTTTTTTAGCAAAAAAAGTAAGTTTTTTTATGAGAGTAAGTCAAACATATTTGTCTTGAGTATTGGTTATATTTTTATTATTTATTTTATTTCTTTATTGTGTCTTAAGGGTTGGAGCACTGAGAATACTTACAGAAAAAAAAAGCTGTTACTTGATCAACACATTATACACAGTGTAGTTTCAAACAAGCACACAGCTATTCCCATATACTCTCACACATAAGTTAAAAACAATTCTATATGAATAAAAGAAGATGTTGCTTGAGGGATGCCTTACACACTGTGTAGTTTTTTAATCAAGTTTTTAATTTTAATTCCAGTATAGTTAACATACAATGTTCTGTTTGTTTCAGGTGTACAATATAGTGATTCAAAAATTCCATACATTATCCAGTGATCTTCACCACAAGTGTACTCCTTAATCCTCATCACCTATTTCACCCATCCCCCAACCCACCTCCCCTCTGGTAACCATCAGATTGTTCTCCACAGTTTAGAGTTTGATTCTTGGTCTCTCTCTCTCTCTCTCTCAGTCTCTCTCTCTCTTTTCCTTTGCTTATTTCTTTTGTTTCTTAAATTTCACATATGAGCGAGATACTATGGTATTTGTCTTCCTCTGACTGTCTTATTTCACCCAGAAATATGTATATGTATATATACATATGTATATATAACACTTCTTCATTTTCTATTCATCTACCTATGGACACTTGGGCTGTTTCCATAATTTAGCTATTGTAAACAATGCTGCTATAAACATAAGGGTTCACATATCCCTCTGAATTCATGTTTTTGTATTTTTTGTGTAGATACCCTGTGGTGCAATAACTGGATTGAAGGGTAGTTGTATTTTTTACTTTTTTGAGGAACTGCCATACTGTTTTCCATAGTGGCTGGGCCAGTTTGCATTTGCATCAACAGTGCAAGAGGGTTCCCTTTTCTGTACATCCTTACCAACACTTATTGTTTCTTGTGTTTTTGATTTTACCCATTCTGACAGGTATGAAGTGATATCTCATTGTGATTTTGTAACATTTCCCTGATGGTTAATGATCTTGAGCCCCTTTTGTTTTCTTTCTTTTTAAAAAGATTTTATTTATTTGTTAGAGACAGAGAGAAAGAGAGAGAGAATTCAAGAGAGCCCAAGCAGGGGGAGCGGCAGAGGGAGAGGGAGAAGCAGACTCCCTATTGAGCAGGGAACCCGACATGGGGCTCCATCCCAGGACCCTGGGATCATGACATGAGCCGAAGGTAGACACTCAAGTGACTGAGCCACCCAGGCACCCCAAGTACCTTTTCATATACCTGGTGGTGGTTTGTATATCACCTTTGGAATAATGTCTATTCAGGTCCTTTGACCACTTTTTGATCAGATTATTATTTTTATGTTAGAGAGTTGTATGAATTCCTTATATATTGTGGATGTTAGCCCCTTATCAGACATATGGTTTGCAAATATTTTCTCCTACTCCATAGGTTGCCTTTTAACTTTGTTGATTATTTCTCTTGCTGTGCAAAAGCTTTTTAGTTTCATGTGGCCCCACTTGTTGATTTTCGCTTTCACTGCTTTTGTGTCTTTGTATCACATGCAAAAAGTCATTGCCAAGAACATTGCCGGGGAGCTCTCCCCTTATGTTTTCTTCTGGGAGTTTTATGGTTTCAGGACTTACATCTAAATCTTTGATCCATTTTGAATAAACTTTTGTGAGTGGTGTAAGAGAAGGGTCCAATATCATTCTTTTGCATGCGAATGTCCAGTTTTCCCAGCACCATTTCTTGAATCGACTCTCCTTTCTCCATTGGATATTCTTGGCTCTCTTATGAAATATTAGTTGACCGTTTATGCATGGGTTTGTTTTTGGGCTCTCTGTTCTGTTCCATTGGTCCATGTGTATGCTTTTATGCCAGTATCACACTGTTTGATTATGATGGCTTTGTAATGTAGTTCAAAATGAAGAGGTGTGATGCCTCCAGCTTTGCTCTTATTTCTCCAATTGCGTTGGCTATTTTGAGTCTTTTGCAGTTCCCTATGAATTTAAGGCCTTTTTTTGTTTTGTTCGTGTGGGAAATGGCCTTGATATTTTGATAGGGGTTGCACTGAATCTCTGGATTATTTTGGATAGTAAGGATATTTTAGCAATATTAATTCTTTCCATCCATGAACATGGAGTATCATTCCATTTATTTGTGTCTTCTTCAGTTTCTCTCATCAATTCAGCATATAAATATTTCACCTTCTTGGTTAAATTGATTCATGAATATTTCATTGTTTTTGATGCTTTGTAAATAGGATTTTTTTCTTGGTATATTTTTTTAGATGGTTCTCTGTTAGTTTTAGACATGTACCTAATTTCTATATGCTGAGTGTGCATCCTGCAACTTTACTGTATTCACTGTGATCTTGTTTTTTTTTTTTTAAATCTCATTGTATCATGCTCACAGAGTGATGTTAGTGTTCTGTGTGATGGGTGATGTTCAACAAGAGAATTCTATAACCCAGCTGTGTCATGTGATTTCATGATGGAGAATAGTTGGGTAGACAGTGAGGAAAATTTGAGAGACTGTATATTCTCAATGGGAGAGACAGAGATTGTTGGTGTGGACAAAGCCAGGTGTAGATGGAAGCAGTGAGGACAACCAGACCAGTTATATAGAGATAAAGGCTCTATTTTTTTTTTCATCTGAGTGCGTGGTGAACAAACTTGAGCACCACCATGCTAGAAGGTAACGGAAACAGGGCTTAAATCCGGCTCTGCCTCACTTCTGTGCACAGGCCTATAATCAGCGAGATTTAGTGCTACCCTCTCTTAATGATGAGGCCAGCACAGGGGAAAAGAGTAAATTTGTCCTGGTGGCCATTTTTACATAAGGAAGTAAGGCAACAGACAGATCTTAGGCTGCGGCAACCAGTTAAGGGTGAGGACCAGGTTGGAATAAATGAGGTGTGGCTGTTTATGCTCATACAATGCACTATCACACACCCCTGGGATTTCTACAGGAGAAAGCTTGTCATGTTTGAGGTTTTTCAACCATTTTCTTCTCATGTTCAGTTTAGTGTTTAATATACTATATAATGTGTACATCATACTTTCACCAGGAGGAAGTCGATTTCCCTTTCATTGTGGACATTCACTTCTACCCTTTAAACAAACACACTGTGCTCATGCCTTCTGTCAAATAATTTCTATTCCCAGCTCCTGAAAATGGATTGTCTCAAAGGGAGGTCAAGGATTGCTTTGTATCCAGCCATATTTGTTTTGAGAAAGTAATGGATGGTACTTAAACTGGGTTTTGGTGCACTGCCAAATTAGTCAGATTCAAGGGTTTCGTTCAAAGTGTCCATCGAAAGGTGAATGGATAAAGAAGATGTGGTTTATGTATACAATGGAATATTACTCAGCCATTAGAAGTGACAAATACCCACCATTTGCTTCAACGTGGATGGAACTGGAGGGTATTATGCTGAGTGAAGTAAGTCAGTCGGTGAAAGACAAACATTATATGTTCTCATTCTTTTGGGGAATATAAATAATAGTGAAAGGGAATATAAGGGAAGGGAGAAGAAATGTGTGGGAAATATCAGAAAGGGAAACAGAAGGTAAAGACTGCTAGCTCTGGGAAATGAACTAGGGGTGGTAGAAGGGGAGGAGGGCTGGGGGTGGGAGTGAATGGGTGACGGGCACTGGGGATTATTCTGTATGTTGGTAAATTGAACACTAATAAAAAAAACACTCAAAAAATTTTAGTGACTTTTTTGTTACATTGTATCAAAAACCCATTCTGTTTCTAACTCCTTGTGTTAATCAATGCTGAGAGAAAGCCTAGGGTTCTGTTCACTTAGAAGAAACACATTTGACCTGGAAATGCCTACTGTAAATATTCAGGTATGTGTCAAATTTCCAATTATGATTTGTTCTTCTATTTGGTCTAGTGGACAGCTTCCCATTGTCTTTTACCTCATGAATGAAGCAGGTGAAAATGTAAGAAATAGTTGATTGATAGTATAAATGCATACCTATATAAGATATTTACATGAAACATATCTCATATATATTAGAGTTATATATATTATATATATTATAATTACATATATATTATATTTTAGCTAAAAATATTTTCAAGTTTTTATTAGATATGTCTCCCGAGGCAAGGGAAACAAAAGCAAAAATAAACTGAGACTTCATCAAAATGAAAAGGAAACAGTCAACAGAACTATAAGGCAACCTATGGAGTTGGAGAAGATATTTGCAAATGACATAAATGACAAAGGGTTAGTGTCCAAAATATGTTAATAACTTGCAAAGCTCAACATCCAAAAAACAAATAACCTGGTTAAAAAATGGGCAGAAGATGTGAATAGACACTTTTCCAAAGAAGATATACAGCTTGCCAACAAGGACATGAAAAGATGCACATCATCACTCATCATCAGGGAAATACAAATCAAAACTAGTGAAACATCACATCACACCTGTCAGAATGGCTAAAATAAACAGCATAGGAAACAACATATTTTGGCAAAGATGTGGAGAAAGGGGAACCCTCTTACATTGTTGGCGGGAATGTAAACTAGTGCAGACACTCTGGAAAACAGTATGGAGGTTCTTCAAAAAGTTAAAAGTAGAACTATCCTATGATCTAGCAATTGCACTGGTAGACATTTACCCAAAGGATACAAAAATATTGATGTGATGGGATACATGCACTCTGATGATTATAGTAGCATTTTCCACAATAGCTAAATTATGGAAAGAGTCCAAATGTCCATCAACAGATGAATGGATAAAGAGGATGTGGTGTGTGTGTGTGCGTGTGTGTGTGTGTGTGTGTGTGTGTGTATATATATGTATATATATATACAATGGAATATTCAGCAATAAAAAAGAATGAAATCCTGCCATTCCCAATGACATGGATAGAGTTTAAGAGTATTCTGCTAAGCAAAATAAATCAGTCAGAAGATGGTGGAATGTAGGGGAAACATGAACCTTCTTTTTTCTTTCAATACAGCTAGATCAACATTCAACTATTTTGTTTTGTTTTTTAAAGATTTTACTTATTTATTTGAGAGAGAGAGAGAGAGCACACAAGTGGTGGGGAGGGGCAGAGAGAGAGAGAGAGAGAGTAGCAGACTCCATGCTGAGCAGGGAGCCTGATGCACACCCCATACCAGGACCCTGAGATCATGATCTGAGCTGAAATCAGATGCTTAACCCACCAAGCCACTCAGGCACCCCAGCACTCAACTATTTTGAACAACCAGGAGGATGATATGAGAATTAAGAAAATAATCTTAATCTCTCTCCCTCCAGTTGGAGGGAGAGCATGTTGCAGATCTGAAGTTTGGAGCTATGAATTGGGGAAGAGGAAAGCCATGAGGCTGCAAAGGATAGGGAATTCTTCACATAGCAAAGTCAGTGAGAGGGAGAAAGTGGGAAAGAGCACAGTGGGCAAGGACTGCATAATAAACTGCATTGAGATCTCCTGGGTTGCACAAGGAGAGATTACTTCCCTTCTCAGAGTGCATTTGGAAGAGTGTTTTGCCTTTCGAAGAACAAAAGGCCAGCCAGAAGCCAATGAGAAGTGCTCAACAACAAGGTCAGAGGTGCATGCAGAGAGCAGAAAATCTTTTAATAAGTTTTCACTGAACCATAATAGGCTTAAACCTGTGTGCATGCAGAGCAGCTGCTTTTCTGCTGCAGAACTTAGTAGAAAGCAGACACAGGAGCAGATTGCAGATAAACTGGCAGCCACATTTTACTGTCCTCCACAAGAGATTCAAGTCTCTGAAACTGCTTTTCTGGGTCAGAATGGAGTAGGGAACTGAGTTGAGTGCAGACAGCCAATAACCTGGTTCCAGCTTTTTGCTGAGCATTACAATAAACTCTAGCCTCAGTGCCCAGACTGCAACTGCTTTTCTGGGACAGAATGGTGCTGAGAACACTCCGATACTTTTCTCTGGGGGATAGGAGTGGGCCTGCACCTTACCAAACTATTTAAAACTTGGAATTTTGAATCTCAGCCACTGGCCAGAGATAAAATACAGGGGACGTGAGGCACCAGGCATGCCAACAACCCATGTACAGTCAGGGAACTGGCAAAAGCCTGAGACCAAGGGTATGTTCACTTCTAAGAAGGCCTCCTGAACATCAGTGACTGGGAGTTCTGCTCTCCCAAGACAAGAGGGTGGGATGACGTCATATTCTTCCTCCTCTACCAACTCTACCTCTACCCACCCACCAGCACAGTTGGAAATCAGAGAGAAACACAGCACCTCCAGTAGAGGTTGGAGTCCCCTACACTAAACCCCACCCCCCTGCACCTGGCAGGGGCATCTTTATAAGGGCAAGTCGGCTGTGAGCCCAGCAGGCCTCTCTCTCAGAAGACCAACACAGGCCCCTGCATCTACCAAGTTGATTGATTAAAGAAAGCTCCAACTCATCAGCTTCTGGTGGAAATAGGACCAGGCTTGTTTCATTTTTTTCTACTCTTCTTCTTTTTTATTTTTTTACAATTTTCTATTTATCATTTTTTATTATCCTTTATTATATATATATATATATATATATATATTTTACTTTTCTCTTTATCTATTTTTGTATCAGGCTTATAATTATTTGTCCATTTGCTAGTTTGTTTCTTTCCTTCTCTTATTTTTCAGATTGTTGTGCCCAAGATTGCGAATCCGAGAAACCACCAAGGAGTCAGCACCGATGCAAACACACGAGGGTTTATTTACAAGCTCGAGCTTGGGTCCAAGTATACCTGACACAGCGGAGCAGGGACTTGGACCCCGAGGTGGGTTTCAGCTTAGTTTTAAGGGCTGGTCTAGGGGACCTCCAGAAGGGGTGGAGGAATTTCTCAAGTTCTTTTTTTTTTTTTTTTTTTTTTATTGGTGTTCAATTTACTAACATACAGAATAACACCCAGTGCCCGTCACCCATTCACTCCCACCCCCCGCCCTCCTCCCCTTCTACCACCCCTAGTTCGTTTCCCAGAGTTAGCAGTCTTTACGTTCTGTCTCCCTTTCTGATATTTCCCACACATTTCTTCTCCCTTTCCTTATTTTCCCTTTCACTATTATTTATATTCCCCAAATGAATGAGAACATATAATGTTTGTCCTTCTCCGACTGACTTACTTCACTCAGCATAATACCCTCCAGTTCCATCCACGTTGAAGCAAATGGTGGGTATTTGTCATTTCTGTTTACATTCTGATATGGAGCTTTCAAGGGCATTGAGCTATGTTCTCATTCTTATATGAGACTTTCTGCCAGGGGCATTGAGCTCTGTTGTTGTTTTTTTAATATTTTATTTATTTATTCATGAGAATGCACAGGGAGGAGAGAGAGAGAGGCAGAGACAGGCAGAGGGAGAAGCAGGCTTCATGCAGGGAGCCTGACGTGGGACTCATCCAGGGTCTCCAGGATCACACCCTGGGCTGCAGGCGATGCTAAACCGCTGAGCCACCGGGGCTGCCCTGTTCTTATTCTAATATGGGACTTTCTGCCTCTGGCTTGGGCTCTGTTCTCATTCTAATATGGGGCTTTCTAGGACTTTAAGCTGTAAGGTGTTTTCTTCCTGTAACTGAAGTAATGTAAATTTCAGTTCTTATTCACAGGGGCCTGGGATGGCTGTGCTTGTGCTAACCCCGAACTTAAAGTGGAATGGCCTTAATTTTCTTGGCCTCCACACAGATCAGGCCTAATTTTGCCCCCTCTTTTCTTCTTTTTCTACTCTTTTATCTTTCTTTCTTTCTTTCTTTCTTTCTTTCTTTCTTTCTTTCTTTCTTTCTTTCTTCCTTATTTTTTTAGAATCCAGTTTATAGCTTATTGTTTGCCCATTTCTTTGCATTTTTGTTTCTTTTCCTTTTCTCCTATCTTGGATCAGGCTTTTTATCTTTTTTCATTTTTTTCTTTCTTTTTTTTTTCTTTTACAGGCTTACCGTGACAAACAAATCAAATATATCTACTTAAAGGTCCAACAATCCCCACTACAAACAAGGAGGAACTCTATAGAGGAATGACCAGTGGGAAAAAAGTAGCCAAAACATAACAGTATTAGTGTATGCAGCATACACCAGAAACACTTCATGAAGCTTTTGTTGTTGTTGTTGTTGTTGTTGTTTTTCTTTATTTTTCTTCCTTTCTTTTCTGGGCAAAATGACAAGATGGATAAATTTACCCCCAAAAGAAAGAAAAGGAGATAGTACTCAGCATCAGAGATTTAATTTATACAGATACAACATGTCTGAACTAGAATTTAAAATAATTACAAAGATGCTAGAAGTGATTGAAAACAGCATAGAAGATACTAGAAAATCCTTTACTGTAGAAATAAAAGAATGAAAATCTATTCAGACCAAAATTTAAAATGCTAATACCAAGATGCAGTTCCAAATGGAGGTTTTAACAATGACAATGAATGAAGCAGAAGAGAGTTAGTGACATGCAAGATAAAATACTGGAAAATAGGGAACATGAAAAGAAGAGAGAACGATAACTACTAGATCACTAAAGGAGACTTCAAGAACACAACGACTCCATTAAGCAAAATAATATTTGAACAAATTATACCTGAGAACAATTATACCTGAGAACTTCCTTATCTGGGGAAGGAAATATGCATTCAAATCCAAGAGGCACAGAGAACCCCCCTCGAAATCAATAAAAAGGGGTCAGTACCTTGACATATAATAGTGAAACTTGTAAATTTCAAAGATAAAGAGAAAATCCTGAAAGCAGCTCAGGACAAGATGTCCTCAACCTACAAAAGTAGAAACATAAGGCTGGCAGAAGATCTGTCCAAAGAGACTTGGAAAGCCAGAAGGACTGGCATATGTTCAACTTGCTAAGTGAGAAAAAGATGCAGCCTAGAATGTTTATCCAGCAAGGCCGTCATTCAGATTAGAAGGAGATATAGTTTCTAGGGTAAACAAAACCTAAAGGAATTTGTTAATCATAATAAATATTAGAGCACTGTAAGAAATATTAAAGAGGATCCTTTGCATGGAGAGAGAGCCTAAAAACAACAAAGAGCAGAAAAAAAACCAAAGACAATCTACAGGAACAGCAACTTCACAGGTAATACAATGTTACTAAATTCATATATTTCAATAATCCTCTGAATGTAAATGAAATAAATGCTCCAATCAGAAGACATTGGGTATCAGAATGGATAAAAAAATATAAGACCCATTGATGTGCTACTTAAAAGAGACTCATTTTGGACACCAAAACAACTCCAGATTGATAGTGAGAGAGTGGAGGACCATATATCATGCCAATGGACATCAAAAGAAAGCTGGAGTAGCCATATTTATATCAGGCAAATTAGACTTTGAACCAAAGACTGTATTAAGAAATGAAGAACACTGTATCATTATAAAAGGGTCTATCTGACAAGACGATCTAACAATTGTAAATACTTATGCCCCTACCTTGGGAGCATACAAATGTATAAACCAATTAATAAAAAAATTAAAGAAGCTCATTGATACTAATACAATAATAATAGAGGACTTTAGTCCCCCACTCACAACAATGGACAGATCATCTAAGCAGATGATCAACAAAAAAATGAGAGCTTTGAATGACACATAGGACCAAATGGCCTTCACAGATATATTCAGAGCATTTCATCCTAAAGCAGGAGAATACACATTCTCCTCGAGTGCACGTGGAATATTCTCCAAAATAGATCACCTACTGGGTCACAAAACATGTCTCAATTGGTACAAAAAGATTGAGATTATTCCATGCATATTTTCAGAATACAATGCTTTACAAGTTGAAGTGAACTACAAGAAAAAAAATTATAAAGACAACAAATACATGGAGGTTAAAGAGAATTGTAGTAAAGAATGAATGGGAAAAAAGAATGAATGGGTCAACCTGGAAATTAAAGAACAGTTAAAAAAAATACCTGGAAGCAAATAACAGTGAAAACATGACAGTTCGGGACCTTTGGGATGCATCAAAGGTGGTCCTAGAATGAAGTATATAGCAAAACAGGTCTTCCTCAAGAAACAAGAAAAGTCTCAAATACACAACATAACATTACATTTAAAAGAGCTGCAAAGAAAATAGCAAAGAAACCCTAAATCCAGAAGGAGAAGAGAAATAATAAAGATTAGAGCAGAAATCAATGATATAGAATTAAAAACAAATGGTAGAACACATCAGGGAAACTAGGAGCTGGCTCTTTGAAAGAATTAATAAGATCAATATGACTCTAGCCAGACTTATCAAAAAGAAAAGAGAAAGAATGTAAATAAACAAAATCATAAATGAAAGAGGATAGATAACAACAAACACTGAAGAAATACAATTATAAGAAAATATTATGAGCAATTATATGCCAACACATTAGGCAATTGGAAAGAAATGGATGCATTCCTAGAAAATATAAACTATTAAAACTGAAACAGGAAAAAAAAGAAAACGTGAACAGACCCATAATCAGCAAAAAATTGAATTGGTAATCAAAATTCTCTCAACAAACAAGAGTCCAAGGCCAGATGGCTTTGCAGCAGAATTATACCAAACATTTAAAGAAGAATTAATACATATTCTTATGAAGCTGTTTCAAAAAATAGAAATGGAAGGAAAACTTCCAAAATCATTCTATGAGGCTAGCACTAGCTTGAGTACAAAACCAGAAAAGTACCCACCAAAAAGGAGAATTATAGATCAATATCCTTGAAGAACATGGATGCAAAAATTCTCACAAGACACTAGTAATAGAATCTAACAATACCTTAAAAGGATTATTCATGAAGACCAAGTCGGATTTATTCTTGTGCTGCAAGAGTAGATCAACATCAGCAAAACAAACACTGTGATACAACACACTAATAAAAGAAAGTACAAGAACCATATGATCCTCTCAATAGATACAGACAAAGCATTTTACAAAGTACAGCATCTTTTTTTTTTATAAAAACTCTTCACATTGTAGGGATAGAGAGAACATACCTCAATATCATAAAGGCCATATACAAAAAAAGCCAAAGTGAATATCATCCTCAATGGGAAAAAATAGAGCTTTTCCCCTAAGGTCAGAAACATGACAAGAATGTCCATTCTCACCACTGTTGTTCAATATCATGCTGGAAGTCTAAGCCTCAGCAGACAACAAAAATAAATAAAAGACACCCAGATCAGCAAATAAGGCAAACTTTCACTCTTCACAAGCTACATGATACTTTATGTGGAAAACCCAAAGACTCCACCCCAAAATGCTAGAATTCATACAGGAATTCAGTAAAGTCAAGGATCTAAAATTAATATACTTCAATCATTTGCATTTTTGTACAGTAACAATGAGACAGAAGAAAGAGGAATTAAGAAATCGATCCCATTTACAATTGCCCCCCAAACCATAAGATACCTAGGAATAAACCTAACCAAAGAGGTAAAATATCTGTACTCTGAAAACTACAAAACACTTATGAAAGAAATTGAAGAAGACACAAAGAAATGGAAAAATATTCCGTGCTTGTAGATTGAAAGAACAAATATTGTTAAACTGTCTACCTGAGGCAATCTACACATTCAATGAATCCTTATCAAAATACCATTAGCATTTTTCATAGACCTGGAACAAACAATCCTAAAATTTCTGTGGAATCAGGGAGGACCCCGAATAGCCAGAGTAACATTGAAAAAGAAAACCAAAGCTGGAGGCATCACAATTCTGGACTTCAAACTATATTAAAAAGCTGCAATCATCAAGACAGTATGGTACTGGCACAAAAATGGATACATAGGTCAATGGAACTCTATAGTAATTATAGAGCTGTAACTCTATAGTCAACTGATCTTTGACAAAGCAGGAAAGAATATCCAATGGAAAAAAGATAGTCTCTTCAACGTATGGTGTTGGTAAAATTGGACAGCCACATGAATGAAACAGAACCACTTTCTTCAACCTTACACAAAAATACACCCAAAATGGATGAAAAACCTAAATGTGAGATAAGAATCCATCCAAATCCCAGAGGAGAACACAGACAGCAATTTCTTTGACCTTGATCATAACTTCTTTGTAAGACACATCTCCAAAGGCAAGAGAAACAAAGGCAAAAATGAAGTATTGGGACTTCATAAAGATAAAAAGCTTTTGCACAGCAGAGGAAAGAGTCAACAAAACTAAAAGGCAGCTAATGGAATGGGAGACAATATTTGCAAATGTCTTTTAGATAAAGGGCTAGTATTTTAAATCTATAAAGAACTTACAAATTCAACAACCAAAAAACAAAACAATAACAACAAAAAAAAATCAGTCCTGAAATGGGCAAAAGACATGAACAGACATTTCTCATAAGACTTACAAATGGCCAACAGGCACATGAAAAAATGCTCAACATCACTTGACATCAGGGAAGTACAAATCAAAACCACAATGAAGTACCATCTCACACCTTTCAAACTTGCTAAAATTAACAGCTCAAGAAATAATAGATGTTAGTGGATGCAGAGAAAGAAGAATGCTCTTACACCATTGGTAGGAATGCAAGCTGGGGTGGCTACTCTCAGAAGAATATGGAGATTCCTCAAGTAACTAAAAATAGAGCTACCCTATCACCTAGCAATTGCACTACTAGGTATTTATGCGAAGGATACAAACATAGTGATTTGAAGGGGCACATGTACCAGAATATTTATAGCAGCAATGTATACAATAACCTAACTATGGAAAGAGTCCAGATGTCCATTGATAAATGAAGGATAAAGAAGATAAAGAAGAGGTGAGATGTAGATGATGATGATGATAGATAGATATAGAAATAGAGATATATATCTAGTTCTATCCATGTCATTGCAAATGGCAAGATTAATTTGCAATGACATGCATGGAACTAGAGTGTATTATGCTAAGTGAAGTAATTCAGTCAGAGAAAGACAAATACCATATGATTTCACTCATATGTGGATTTTAAGAAATAAAACAGATGAACATAGGGAAAAGGAAAGAAAAATAAAATTAAACAAAAACAGTGAAGGAGGCAAACCATAAGAGATGATTAACTATAAGAAACAGAGTTGCTGGAAGGGAGGTGGGCTGGGGGATGGGATAATTGGGTGATAGGCATTAATGATGGCACTTGAACATTAATGAGCACTGAGTGTTGTATGCAACTAATGAGTAACTAAATTCTACCTCTGAAACTAATAATGCAGTATATGTTAATTAAATTGAATTTAAATTAAAAAAATATGAAAAGAAATGTTAGAGAAAGACAAATGCCATATGATTTCACTTACATGTGAATTTAAGAAACAAAATTAATGAATATGGGGGAAAAGGATATAAGTCAGATTCTTAATGGCTAAACAGAGCTTGGCCAAAAAAAAATTCATCTATGAATTTATTGTGAACTGGCTTACATATAGGAATTGAAAAAGGAGTTCACAATGACTATAACAATGATACATGCACACTAGATGACAATTAAACAACTTGATAAAGATTAGAACTATTAGATAAACAAATTATCAGAGGTAGATTGCCTGTCTCCTTCATACCATTGCAGTAAATCCAAACACACCAATGGGAAAAAGTAGTCCTAATGTATGGAATCCTATTTCATACCCTGACAAAAAAAATGGCAAAATAAGACTAAATGAAGTTTAATGTATCTGTCCTCTTTTGCCTGGTATTGAAAGTTTTTTTTTTCCAGCTAATACAGGATAGTCTTGAGCAATCTGGAATGGTTGGCCACCGTGGGTCTGAAGATACTTTTCTGTCTCTGAACAAGGACACATCTTTTAGGAATGGTTCTACAGATTCATGGATATGTCTAAGAATAGGTTATACTCAAGAAAAAGCATTATCTGTATTTGAGATCTTGAATGATTACTTCTTGCTCAGCCTCTGACTTGTCCTGGAAACAAATAAAAAGGAGCAAGATAAGACCATGATTTGGGGTCAAACAATTCAGTACACTTGGAAAATATTTACATCATGTGGAAGTGGCAACAGAGTTGGAAGGAATTTTTGACATCTTTGTCCACATTTTATTTTATATAAGTTTATCACAGGGCTGAAGTTATACTAGTGGGTCAGCTAAAAGTACTAAGAACTTAGTTCAAAATAATTTTTCAACATCTTCAGAGATATCAATGTCAATAAGCCCAGTGGCGATTTTAGGTCTGAATACCAGAAATGAATGATTTTTGTCTGTGTCCTGGGTTTTTAGTGCATGAATAACAAACTAGGAATCATGTTACACAAAGATTTTAGCAAAGTTCTACTACATATAACATTGGAGATCATGAAAAAGCTAATGAAGACAAATTCCACTGCCTACTAGATAATTCTGGATTCCTGTCACCTAGAATAGTGCTTGGCACATACTAAGACCTCTCTAAATGTATGTGGAATGAATGAGTGATTAACAGCTGTGACACACAAATCAAACCTATCAGCAAATGTTTATTGAATTCCTGCTAAGTACAATGCACAAAATCTGAAAGTCTATTTGTTTTCCTTGTCATCCCTATTATACTTTGATAATTTTTGTTTATGCATGTCATAGTTCTGACTTATTAGGAAATATGGGTATAGTCTTTTGATTTCTTGCCTAAGTAGTAGCAATAGTGTTAAAAATCTCAGAAAAGACTTTTTCTAAAAATCTGGAACTAGAAGCTTTGAATGCCTAATTATATTATCTGCATCAATGGTACTTTCTAAATATGATGCTCCAGCCAACTGTGGTCCAGTTTAATAGTTATGTGGTTCATATCACACTTTCTCATTTTACTAATTATGTTAACAGGGTGGAATTGAAAGCCTCATAAAAGTCCCTACTTTAGTCTACTAGGTCTGCTTCCAAAAGAGGTAAGTTTGCTCTACTAGGATTTGGTTTTTGTAGGGTGCCTGGGTGGCTCAGTTGGTTAAGTGTCTGCTTTTGGTTCAGGTTATGATCCCAGGGTTCTGGGATTGAGTCTTGCATCAGGCTCTCTGCTCTGTAGGGAGCCTGCTTCTCTCTCTACACTTCTGCCTCTTTCTCACTGTCTTTCATGAATAAATGAGTAAAATCTTTGGTTTTCACAAAGTCATTATAGATAGTAATTTCTTTTTTCATTCAGTTTCCCTACACGTTGAGAAAATTTTCAAATTATTATCTATCTGTATCTATATCTGTAAAGAAGTTAGCTTAGATGGCTTTCATTTACAGTATCATCTCTTTCCTCTTGGGGAAAATATATAAATATACACTGGTATGGCCCCACAATAACTTTGACCCAATTTTTATAGCATCTTGGAATAAGAATTATTGGGATCTGCAGATCTGAATACTACGTTTATGTCTGAAAACTATAGCACAGTCAGTGTAGTCATTTTGTTTCCTCTGATAGTTAATATAATTCTATAACGTGATTGTAGAAAAGGAAGGCAATGTTTGCATTTGGTCAACCCATTTTTCTATACAGTAGCTTTGTAGGAAATGGACTTCAATAACAATGAGCCAGATTCTCTAACCATTTGGTTGAATAGTAAACTGAGCTATATCCCTGAAGCACTGGCAAAATATGATCCACTTTCTGTTATTCTTGAGATGACAGTTTGTGCTTCCTGTCATAGCAAGGGATACTCATGGTAACTTGTCCTCCAGCTTTTATTATTACCAAACCCCAAAACACCCAAGAGAAACCCTTTTAATTTTCCTAATGCCTTATTAGATGAAAATCCTCACTATAAACCTTTTAAACGTGTCTGTCTCTTCACCTTTGAGTTGTACAATAAGCACTGCAGAATTATGATTTTACATTCCTCAGACATTTACCATCCATGCTCTCATTTTATATTATGGCTTTCTTGATGCTAGACTATAAAATTCTTAAAGAAGAGGACACAAAAGCATGTTTTAACATTGTCTTTTTATTGTCTACATTGTCTAGCACATGTAGTCTAGTAAAATGTGAAAGACCAATTGTTAGTCCAATTTACTGTTATTCATTAACTTAGTTCCAGGATGTGCAGGAGCCAGAACAGTAGTTTGTATGGTTATCTTTATCAATTGTGGCAGATTAGAATCATCATGTGTTCTATCCTATCTTGAGTCTACCTTAAAGAACCAGGAAACAAAAGAAGACAGGCTACATACAGGGAAAGTCAGTTCTTAGATACATCTAAGAACTAAAGCTTTGTAATTTAAGAAAACTTGGCTTGTGTATCCCTTTATTCCATCTACTTATTGAATGACCCTAGAGTGAGAAAACCATAAAACCTGAACTTATATGAGACTTCACAAAACAAACATTAACTGACTCATGTTTTGTCATATAATCTACTAGTCCAACAGGATTAAAGGTAGAAGAGTGAAGATATAAACAGAACTAAGGTAATTTCTAGGCTATGCATGAAAGTAGTTCTTTTTGTAAAAAAAGATTTTATTTATTTATTCATGACAGAGAGAGAGAGAGAGAGAGAGAGAGAGAGACAGGCAGAGGGAGAAGCAGGCTCTGAAGGGAGCCTGATATGGGACTTGATCCCAGGACTCCAGGATGACACCCTGGGCTGAAAGCAGGCACTAAACCGCTAAGCCACACAGGGATCCCCTGAAAGTAGTTCTTTACTTTGTTATATATTCTTTGACTCGGGTATATCCCTTCCCTCTGGCTGAATTGCACTAGAGAGAAACTAACTGAAAATACTATGAATTATTAAGTCATGTTTGTAAATTTCTATCTTTCATACATATTCATATATTTATTTAACATTTAGTGCTTTATTAAACTGTCTTTGAACATTGTTTATAAAAGAATATCCTTTGGCAGCCAAAATATACTCTCAAGTATAACCAGCTGTCTGAGAATCAGAGAATCAGAGAAATACCATAGAATCCCCATCTCTAAACCATTTGTTGTGTTTTTGAAGTCAAAGCACTTAAAACATGTAGAGGGATAAAGTACTTTGCCCTATTTAAAAATATCAACATGGAATTCATTTTCTGAGTTTAGTAGATAACTCTATATCAAAAAGTCCTTCATTTTGGAACTGGAACTAAAAATAAAGTTCCTTTGCTATAGAGAAACTTATCAAAAGTTTTTACATATTTGAAGTTAATTTCATATGCAGAATAGTAGGAAAGACTGGATGAATTAAAAGTATTTAAGATTTAAAACAATTGTAAAACTGTGTTATTGGACTGTCTGGAAGTATAAGGATATTCAGCAGGTTAGGTGCTTGATTGCTATCATGAAAGGGGTAAGAAGAACTTATTGACAAATTAAAATGGATCCACTTTGGTCTCATCTAATTCCTTAGCTAATTATCTGATGTGGTCTGTGGTTGAAAAGAAAGTAGGTAGCATTATGCCATTCATATTTTACAGGACTGAACTGTCCCTGGGCTTCTTTGAAAAGGTATACTACCTAAAGTTTCCTTTTTACTACTCCAGATTGTCTACCACCTCATCAGCAAATTATATTCAATTAATTCATTAAGCATTAAAAGAGAAGAAAGAAAAGCCTGAAGGAACATGGAATTCAATCTAATTTCACATTTAATGAGCACCTACAATGCTTCATCCATAGACACCAATGAGACACCATAGTGGATAAGTATCAAGGATTCAAAAAGAAAAATACATACTTCCTGCCCATGATAATCTTTTCTTAAAAAAAAAAGATTTATTTATTTATTTATTTATTTATTTATTTATTTATTTATGAGAAAGAGAGAGAGAATGACTGGGAAGAGGGGCAGAGGGAGACAGAGAGAATCTCAAGCAGACTCCCTCCTGAGCACAGATCAGGACCTGAGATCATGACCTGAGCTGATACCATGAGTCACACTTAACTTACTGAGCCATCCAGATGGCTGCCCCCATGAGAATCTTATAATTTCATATTGGAAGAAGAAAGCAGGTTACAGGCTGCATATTTAAAGTATGCATATTGAACTAGATAAGGAGACAGACAGACAGACAGACAGAGAATGAATTTGCTTGTTCACTAATCCATTTAGTAGCAAGGCTTTACCATTGGCATGGTACTGGAAGATAGGAAACTGCAATTTCCTCAGTTTCAGTTCCCACAACTGCAGTTTTCTCAATTTCAGTTCCCACTTCCTTCTCACAGTGTGAACATCTCCCCATGCTGCCTGTGATTCTCAAGTTTAAGGTTTATATTTTTTATACAACTTGATCTCTGCATGCAAGGCAACTGTCTTACTTAACTATTCAGTCTAAGGGATAACCTCTGAAGAAATATATTTTCAATGTTAATTTGAAACTATGTGAGGGTTTTTTCCTTGTATTTTTAGAACCTCATTTCCCATATAAGGTATGATTTCACTGTATAACTAAGTAGGAATGTGATCATAAAATAACACATGGAAAGAGTAATTTTTTCCAGGGGTGGGAGCAATAAAGACTTCAAAGTAGATGTGGCCTATGAAGGAAACATCTCAAGAGCTTGATAAAAATAAAGCATATTATAGATGTTGGTGAGAAAACTTCCTTTGCCTTCTTAGGGTCCTTAGCTGGACCTGAAAATTAAACTGACAAAGACACATTAACAGTAGAAAAGCATACACATTATTTAAGCTTTATGTGGCACAAGAGCCTTTATAAGGAAGTGAAGACCCAAAGAAACAGTTAACTCTGAACACTTTTATATTAGATTTGATGAAGAGTCAAAAATCATGGAATAACATGATAAGACTAAAGGATATGAGGTAAAAGGAGTAAACTGGGGAAAACTTAACAAGGCCTATTTGTTCAATATCCTCTCCGAGTCCCTCTACCTTTGGAGATAAGGATGCTTCTTTCCTCCAGGTACAGGGAGGGCACTTCTCACATGAGAGTCCTATCATCTGCTTCAGTGGAAGTCAGAACCCTTCCTATACCTGCCATTTTTCAAATTCCTTCAGCTTAAAATATTCAATATGCCAAGGTGCCACATTTTGAGGTAGCATGTTATAAACCTCTTCATAGGCAAAGTGAGTAGGCTCCTTCTATGCAAGAGTATATAGCATCAAATGCATGACAAGTTTAAAGAATGTAAGTAGACTGAGGTAGGTAGTGAATAAAGCATTTGAGGGGAGTTTTGAGAGGTAAGGCTGAAAAGCTAGGTAGAATTAGACTGTGATGGTCCTTGAATGCCATGTTTACAAAGTACAGCCTCTGCCCTATAAGGTGGTGGCAGTCATGAAGGGCTTTTAAATAATAGAGTGGATATGACCATATTTCCATTTTAGAAAGGTAATCCTTGGCTGCCACCTCATGCCCCTAGCTTGGTACAGGCTCTTTCCCACGAGAAAGAAAACCACAAGAAGAGAATATCTTGTAAAAACAATGAAAATAAAACTACAAGGGAATTCAAGGGCCAAAAATGATGCAGGTGAACATAAGATGACATATATTTTTGTCACAGGAGATAAAAGTAGCATTGGTATTTGAATACTTCTGTGAAAGGATGATAATTTTCTGGTCAGAGACAGTAGGAATCAGCTGCTAAAACCTAAACTTAGAACCATAGATTAGAATAGCTGGATGAGGTCCTAGTGATCATCTAGTTGAATGGTAGGCAAATTATACCTGCAGGGCAAATCTGGCCTATATATGTTTTTAAAGATTTTGTTTATTTGTTCATGAGAGACACAGATAGAGAGAGGCAGAGACACAGGCAGGGGGAAAGCAGGCTCCATGCAGGGAGCCTGACGTGGGACTTGATCCCAGGTCTTCAGGATCAGGCCCTGGGCTGAAGGTGGAGCTAAACTGCTGAGCCACTTGGGCTGCCCTGGCCTATATTTTTATATGGCCTTTCATCTAAGAATGATTTTTACATTTTAAAAGTGATTGTAAAGGAGAAAAAAAGGAAAAAAAGTATGTGGCCCACAATACCTAACATACTTTCTATTTGGTCCTTTACAGAAAGTTTGCCACAGTCTAAGTTAACCTGTCTGTGTTATAGAGGGAAACTAAGACCTACTTACTCATCAAATACATACATATTTATATCTTTGAAGGTTTAACTTTATGACACTGAATTACTTTAATTTCCAAAGTATTTCAGGGTTTTGTTGTTGTTGTTGTTGTTGTTGTTTTGTGGTTTTTTTTTTTTTTTGAAATTAGGGAGTGCCAAATTTGAGTGCTCTTGCAAGTCAAGCATGCTCCATGGTACATAGTACAGATTTGTTATATTTTGTGATGTATAACAACACTGCCCCTATCCCTTTCATATTCTTTGTTAGACGTGTTTTAAAATACTTTTGGATAATCATTTATCTTCACTATAGTTTGGTTGGAGTTGACCCCACCCAAGCCCCAGAGACAGGGATATGCTATTGATCTAAGCAATTCAAGACATCCCATGCTTCAGGTCATAGTGACAGACACGTGTTCCAGTTCAAAGTACTGATTATCCAATCTCAGTAATTTATATTAAAATTTTTATAAACACAAATACTTTTTTCTGCTGGATCTGAACATAAAGAAAAAAAGCCATGGATCCCTGGGTGGCTCAGTAGTTTAGCGCCTGCGTTCAGCCCAGAGCATGATCCTGGAGTCCTGGGACCAAGTCCTATATCAGGCTCCCTGCATGAAGCCTGCTTCTCCCTCTGCCTGTGTCTGTCTGTCTGTCTGTCTCTCTCGGATGAATAAATGAAATCTTAAAAAAATAATAAAGAAAAAAGCCCTGGAAATATGTATAGCTATCTTGACACAATCAAAACATAAGAATGAAGTCAACATGAAGGAGAAAATGATTGAGAAATTAAAAGACAGTCTAGTGACATTGTTTGGAACTTCTGGATCAAGCTGTAGCTTAAACCTATGTCCCTGGACTTTTGATTAGGTGAACCAATAAATTCCTTTATGATTAAGTTGATTTGAGCTTGGCTTCCTGCTGTTGACAACCAATAGAGTCAAACTCAGTGATCGGGACTTAGTGATTCATTTATGAATGATCTATGTCTGCTTTTGTGCTGTAGTGGCAGAGTTGAATAGTTGTGACAGAGATTGCATGGCTTACAAAGACTAAAATATGTACAATTTAGGCTCTTTATGGAAAAAGTTTGCTGACTTCTGGTCTAACTAAAATGAGTGACTACCAAAAGTTATTTTGTTTAAACTTCTTCCTATTGAGCTCCTAGGGAGGTAGGTAAAAGGCTCTTTGAAATTTATGGTTCTAAGACTAGGAATTGAAGTATGGACAGGGAGAGAACAGTAAGGTCATATCTAACCATTCAGGGAATGATTCAGTGGATGAGGAATTCATGTACCATAGATAGGAGAAATCGTCCATTAAGAAGATAGAATTTTGAATAAGTTGTTAATTTTAAATAAGCTGAAATGTTTTCTGACCTAAACCCTGGAGAAGCTATTTTACATTTCCAGTTGTAGAAGGAGGGAGTATAAAGGGGGTATTGACATTTATTCATTCTCTGCAATATGTTAGATATTCTGCTAGGTTTTATTCTCATGTTTGATTCATCTTCAAATCAATCATATGTGCTAAATCATATTATTTTCCCAACTTTTATGATGAAAAAACTGATATTTTCCCTAGCTCTACTAAGTTAACAAGTACCAGAGCTGATATTTGAACACAAATCAGTTGGGTTCCCAAATTTATGCTCTTTCTGCTATATCATGAGGTGGAGAAATCAGAAAGCAAGACAAACAAAATAATTTTAAAAATATCTTTTTTTAAAGGTTTTATTTATTTATTCATGAGAGAGAGAGAGAGAGAGAGAGAGAGAGAGAGAGGCAGAGACACAGGCATTAGGGAGAAGCAGGCTCCATGCAGGGAGCCCCATGTGGGACTCCATTTGGGGTCTCCAGGATCACGCCCTGGGCTGAAGGTGGTGCTAAACCGCTGAGCCATCCAGAGATGCCCTAAAAATATCTTAAAAGTAAGAACTGAGTTAGACTGATTTATTTGGGAGTCTCATTAAACAAGAATTATAAACTAATGGGAGAAAGTTCATCTCAAATAAGGAGTAGCAGTTTCGAGAGTGAAAGGGAGCACTATAAAGAATTATTCTGGCTCAGAAGAATTAGTTTGATATGATATTAAACTAACCGGGATGCATTGTGATGCAATTAGTAGTAATAAAAACCATATTATGGGAGGAGTCATGAAAATGAGGCAATGACAAATGACCAGAATATACCAAGTTCAGCTGACATCATTGGCACAGAAACTGCTTTTGGATGGAGCATATAAATGAGCACTAGCAGTTGCTCAAGACAATTATATTGCTGATCTTTAGGAAGGCAAATTCCACCCAGGGACTTTGCTAAATGGTAAGGGAAGGACTTGAAGGGTGGCGTTCTGACAATTTTTACTAAGTTCAGAATCAGAAATTACTCTCATTGTAACTCAACCCCCCCCTCCACCGAAACCTCCAAGCTGCAGAAATGCAGGTTAAACATGCCACCAGGGGGATCCCTGGGTGGCGCAGCGGTTTGGCGCCTGCCTTTGGCCCAGGGCACGATCCTGGAGACCCGGGATCGAATCCCACGTCGGGCTCCCGGTGCATGGAGCCTGCTTCTCCCTCTGCCTGTGTCTCTACCTCTCTCTCTCTCTGTGAGGCTATCATAAATAAATAAAAATTAAAAAAAAAACAAAACATGCCACCAGAAATACTCCTTTCCTTCTATTTTTAAGAAGGATGATGAAAAAGACCAGTATAGGTTTCCAGCCCTTAGCTACTTTGCAGGTAGCTATTGTGTGGATCCCTCTGAGACATACCTGGTAGAGCTTCTATGAAGGAATAAGCTGAACATCAACAGCAATTTTCAGGTTGCCATTCTTCCAGTCTCAGATCCACTTGCCAGTCTGTTCCAGTCCTATACTTTTAAACTAAATTACAGGCTCACCACCATTTCACATGTTTTTCAAAGACAAATGAAAACAGGACTTTTATTTAGCTTTTATTTATTTCTTTTACTTCTTTCCTTTTTTGATGTTATCATTTTTCCCTTTATTTTTAGCCTCTGCCCCCATTCTTGTCCTGCTGTCTGATATCTAATATGGCTGCTTTATGAGGAGTGCCATTTTGAAGGTGAGAAAATGAACTTTTCTATTTTTCTGTTAATGTATTCATAATCAACTTAAGTAGCAACAGGGATAAAGGGATTTCTTTCACCTGTGTGGTTCCCACCCACTCTTTAGGATTTTTTTATCTGTAAAAATTTCTTGTGCTATCAAAAACCATGATAAATTGTAGAACTTGACACACACACATTTATTGGTAAACACCACTTTGAAAGGCTGTGTCTTTAGAGCATCAGTCTTGACAGTGTTCTTAACCAAGTTCTTATCCAGCATGCATTGAAACACTACTGCAGTCATTAGTCAATGAGAGTCAAGTTCTGTTCATGGATTGTGCTGACTCAACATCCATTCACCATGTATGCCCAATCATCATCTGGTCATTTATCCCAAGTTCACCAGCCTGTGCATTGCTTCCCTGATGGATGCAAGATAGCATCTTATATATTGCCAGCATCTTGTATAATGCACAGATTTGATATGCTCTTGCCCCTAGACTCCACAACCTGATATTTAAATGTGACAGTGCTATTATGTTATATTTTATCTTGAAAAACCTTATACCTCTGGCTAGACAAGACAGCCACTCTGGTACCAAGGGTATTTGGGGGTTTCTTTCAAGAACATTATCAGGAGGTAGGGTAGGAAGAAGGTAAAAAGCCAGAGCCAATAGGGAGAGAAAGTCAGACATCTAGGCAAACAAAATTGTTTGTTAATACCGAACAACATTTTAAAAGAACACACTGAGAAACAGCCAGAGGAGACACACAGGAGACTTCTTCATATGCATCATAAAGGATGCGCAAGAGAAAATCACGATTATGCAACTAACATACAACTTAAGGTAGAATGGAGTAAAATGCTGCTAAACTTGATAAAACTCACATTGTGTTGGCTTTTTTTCTCAAGCAAACACAAGGATTTCTGTTTCAGAAGGACTTCCTCTCCCTTTTCTTTACCACATCTTAGTAAATTATAGTAAGGGAATTGTCTTCATAATGATGTTCCTATTTCTAATCAAATTGTGGTTTCTAGATTACTGATTCCTCTTAGTTTCCTCTAATTAAGTGGCATCTATGCTGCTTAGCAATTAGTTTTAAGAGCCTCAGAATGGTTTGCAAGTTTGCCTGGCCTGAAGGGTGGAATCAGAGTGCCTTATGCTACCTCTCAGTATTTTTGTCTACATGCCAAATTAAACAAAGCTGAAAGCTTTGTATTATTAATTTGAAGAAAATGACTTTGTCATATAGTATACTCAGTGCCTGAAACATTCTAAATATATTAGTACCTACCATAAGCTATGCATATTAAAATCTAGTTATTGGGGGAAAAATCATGAAAAAAAAACACTTGAATTTAAATAATTTAAAGGGTCCAAGAAATAATTCTATTTAGCTGTCTCTGATTTAATAGTTCAATAGGTGATGACATCTCCCTATTCATTAAACATCAAATTTATTCATGTTAGATGATAATTTCCCAAATATCTTGAACCATCACTACTATTATTAATGATGCATACATAATTTAAGGAATATTTTTAAAACAAAGTCAATTAATCTTTTGATAGACAGGAAATTATTTTGTGGTAAAATTAACAATTTTAATATAAGTAGAGAATCTAATTTTAACTACAACCCTTCGCTACCACTCCTCTTAGCCTTTGGTTGTTACTTTCCATCAGTATATATAAGTGGCTTTATATTCCAAAAGTATATATTTAAATGTGGTAGGGACCTTGCTAAACGTTGTTCTTAGTTAACTCTCATGATTTGGGTAAACAACAACAAATACAGAAGCAAAAATCTAAAATCAAAAACATTCATTTCTTAGATCTTTGTTTGATAATGATGCTTTCAAAACGTATGAAACTCTCAGAAATAGTTATGCTTTACTACACATGAGTTAAATTTCACTTTTTAAAAATAGATATCGCTTTGGTCTTTTTTTATTTTTCCTGATATGAAAAAACAAATACATTATCTGAGTATAGGAAATGATATTTGCAAATGATGGGGGAAATATACTTCTAGAGACTCTATAATGGGCACCTTTGCTTTCTATGGTTAAACTTTTATTATGTCAAGGCCCCACATGAAAACTGAAACATTCTGCCAAGTTCAGGAACTTCTTTTACATTATTCCTGTCAGTTTCAGAACCTTGGAAGTCAGATTTTCTATGGCTACATTCAGTTAGTTTGTGTATATGGGAATGGTTCCTGAGTATATACAAATATCTAGATATTGCATATTTTCAGTTTTCATTGGGGTATTTGATATCACATACATCTAGCATAATTCTAAAAAGATTCTACTTTAGATCTTTATTTAAATAGTAACCACTAAGATTTGAAAAACATAGTAGCTAAACTTTGGAAGTAAGTTATACAATTTAATTCCAAAGTAAGTTGATGTTAATCAACTTACTTTTAAACAAGTCATTGAATGTTGCAGACACAAATTATTTGACATTTGTGATTCTTATTTTTCAACAGTGCTAGAAAGGAGATACTGGATAATCCACTTTATATTTAACATTTGAAGAGGCTAAGGTTCGAAAAGATAGAATTGCTGAATTCATTGGTTATTCAAATAACTCTTCTGCAACAAAAACAAAACCAACCAAACAAAAACACAGGAATAAAATTATTATTCTTTTATTTACTCAACAGTTATCAATTGATTGCTAACTATGGGTGAAGCAGTACGGTAATTGTGGATGATACAAGGAAGCAGAACACATTCTTAGTTCTTAAAATTCTGATGATGATTTCCTCAAAGCTTCTTAGGGTGTCACAAACATATGTTTTATCATACTTGTATAAAATGACTATTTCTAAAAGCAAAAAGTATATGTAAGTTAAATAAGTTTAAAAATGATAATAATATATTAACATTTTAAGGGACAGGTGATTAAATGCAAATGGAAGTTGCAGGCATTAAGTAAATAAGAATTTAGTCTTTAAGAGCATTCTCTAACTTCAGCTTTTGTTCCACAGGTCTGCTATAAAGCTCCATTTCAAGAAAACTTAGCTGGGATACTTCCCCATCTTCTTCATACAGCAAAGGTTCTCAATAATGCCAAATAAACTGGCAATAATAATAACTTACTTTATCTCCAATCTTGTAAATTCCATGTGATTTTTGACACTACTGTTTTTTGTTTCCCTTGCTAACTGAATTGCCAAATGCTATTCCATCTCTCTCTCAACCTGTCTCCCTGTCTCCCTTTCTCCCTTTCTCTCTCTCTCTCTCTCTCACACACACACACCACTTTCAATCTGTGTTTTCCTTTTTCTTCCCCTTCAGAGCAACTTTCTTAATTTTTGGACATCTCATTTAACTATCATAGCTTCTTCTCAATCCTTTATCATTTTTTTAACTTTTATCAACATTATATTAACTGAGACCACAACTTCTCATTTCCCACTCAATACTGGATGTATAATACAACTTTTGAGATCTATATCAATTCATTGCTTCTCATCTTCAATTCTGTCCATGTGACTTCTTATTCATCAATTGTTTGCTTATTTTTATTTCCTGTAGTGTATCTAACTTTATTTCTAGGTTTTAACCATATTATAATATTTTATTTTATTTTTAAAAAGGATTTTATTTTTATTCATGAAAGACAGAGAAGGAGAGAGGCAGAGAGGTAGGCAGAGGGAGAAGCAGGCTCCATACAGGGAGCCTGATGTGGGACTTGATCCCAGGACCCTTGGATCATGACCTGAGCCGAAGGCAGATGCTCAATCGCTGAGCCACCCAGGCATCCCATGTTAGAACATTTTATTGCTGATTCCTGTCTCATAGATGCCTTTGTGCATGTGCCAGAATAGAAGAGATTCATTTATTCTTTCTTTGATTATAGATAATAAAATCCTGGTGTGATAGATGTGTATCCATCAAAAATATTTTCTCCTTACCTGTAGGAACCCTACATGAAGGAGTTCCCTGCTCCACTGATACTAGGATTGACCATGTGATTTGCTTTGGCCAGTAAAATATAAGTGTCTTCCAAGCAGATGCTTTAGGAGTCAACATGTGCTGTTCTATTCTCACCTTCTCTCTCTACTATGAAATCAAAACTGTCCCAGAAAGGGGCTGAAGTACTAATCTCAGTCCCAGAACAAGTACATCATGGACCATAGTTGCAGCTGACCATCAGTAGACCTGTAGTTCAAATGAGAAAATAAATCTTCATAGCTTTAAGCCACTGAGATTTTGTCATTTTTTGTTACTGCAACATAAAGTATCCTAAATTGACTGATATATTTGGTAGCTATGTTTATTATCTATAATTTGTCACTGGTACTTCATGAAGCATCATGAACTTAAAAGTGAAAAACATGCATGCCATATTATCTGTTCTTTCTCTTTAGTCATCCAGGTATAAAGTCTTGATATATTTTTTTCTTTCTGCCCTGAGTCTTTTTTTTAAAAGCATATGTTCTGATCTTAAATTTTACTCAGAATCTTTTGCCACTATGCCTTTCTATGAAGTAGTAGCTCCTGACACTAGTTAAAGCCTCACAATCAGAAAAGCAACAGCTCACACCAAGTAAGTACAGAAAGGACAAAGTACACTCTAAGCACATTCTATGAACATTACCAACATTGCCCTGTTCAATGATAACAGTGACACTAAGTTTGATGTACTATTATAGTCCCCATTTTTAGGATAGAGAAATGAAGGCAGAGAGAGTTTTAAATATTTTCTCCAAAGTCACATATATATCAGAAACAGGATTTGAAAGCAGCTATGCTGGCATCAGTATGCCATAATTTTTACCATTTCTTCAAACTCTCTTTAGTAGAAATAGTAGGGGATGTGAATTTCCTAGGATGAGTGAAGGGCATGTTAAAAGCTGTCTTTCCTGGCATTTGTTCTTTCTTTCTCTCCTTGACAGATAACCTCCTCCCCAAATTGGTCAACCTAATAGTCCCATTTCCTAATGCCTTGGAACTTGGCTACTTTTTCCATGGTACATGGGCTGAGTCTGGTTTGTGTGGAGCCCAGAAGTAGGAGAGAAGGAAGTAGGCAGTTCTCTCTTAGGCTATATAAATGAAAGATTTTTCTTTGGCATTTTGTTTCTCACAGGTGAAGTGGTAAGATCTAGAGGACTAAAATCAGATAGACTCTTAAGTGCAAAACCAAGCCTTTTAAGGATTCACACACACCGCATTCCTAACACCAGGGAAGGAGTTTTAGAGTCAAAACTCTGACTATGAGATATGCATGTATTTGGTTGGAGTGTTCTTTGTACACTTACCCATCAGGAAATTGGCTCCAGCAGGAAACTAGATGAAAATTTAGGGGACTAAGGACCTCGCAAAATCTTTATTAGAAAAAGATTAATACAGTCATTTTGTTTGTTTTCCTTTCCTATTTTCATTCTAGTCCGAGCCATTATCTCTCATCAGGTTATTATAATAGTTGTCATTTTCTGGTCAGATAACTTCACCTGATGATTAAAAGCATCCTAAAGTATTTTTATTGACCAGAACCACCTCTTTCTTAGTTGAACTTATACCTTTTTAATACTCCAAATTCCATACATGTCTGCATTTCCTGCTTACGTTTCTTTGTCTAAGCTGTTTCTTCTATCCCTATCCCCTCCTCCTCCAACTTCTATATAATCAAATTACTGAAGTACAAATGCAAACTCATCCCTTCCATGAAAATTTTTCTGATTCCTTAGCTTAATGTTATCTCTAACTCCTCAGAAATACAATAGAAATTATCTGTTTTCCTCTTATGGTACATATCAATTATTACTTTGCAGTTAATGAGTTGTATTTTATATACTTCATAATAAGACTATACATTTAGTGAGAACAGAGACCACTTGGAATTTATCTTTATATTCCAATAGCTCCTAGTCTTTGTTCTCTCATTCAGTCATTTTTTTATTCTGCAGCAGCAAACAAAAGAGAGGCGGTGCCTGCATTCATAGAATATGCAATATGATAAGAGCACATAGTTAGACTTCAAATATTGTTGAATTAGTGTTAATTATAACTGATGTATTTGCTGATCTCTATTGAAATGAATAGGTCTTTAAGCAAAAACAAAATATGTTTATATTTAAAAGTACCTCAAAATGAATACAAAGGTCTGTAAGACACATTTAATATTTGTAATCTACAAGGAAGCTTAAGACACAAAAATTAAATGAAAGAGATAATAGCATACATTTAAAAATCATTTTATTTTTTTATTTCATCATGATGTGTACTCTTTAATCTCCATCCACTGTTTCCCAACTGCCCCAACATTCTTCCACTCTGATAACCATCAGTTTGTTCTCTATAGTTAGGAGTCTATTTCTTGGTTTCTCTCCCTCTCTCTCTCTCTCTCTCTCTCTCTCTTCCTTTGATGATATTTCTCACTTTTAAAATTCCACATATGAGTGAAATCCTATATTGTTTGTCTTTCTCTGACTTATTTGGCTTAACTATACTCTCTAACTCTACCCATTTTGCTGCAAACGAGAAGGTTTCATTCTTTTTTATGGCTGAATCATATTCTTTGTACATATATACATCTCCTTTATCCATTCAGGGATGATGAATATTTAGGCTGTTCCTGTATCTTAGCTATTGTAAATAATGCTTCAATGAACATAGGGGTGCATGCATCCCCTTGAATGGGTGGTTTTTATTAAATAATAAATTTATTTTTTACTGGTGTTCAATTTGCCAACATACAGAATAAAACCCAGTGCTCATCCTGTCAAGTGCTCCCCTCAGTGCCCGTCACCCATTTACCCGCACCTCCCACCCGCCGCCCCTTCCACCATCCCTAGTTCATTTCTCAGAGTTAGGAGTCTTTATGTTCTGTCTCCCTTTCTGATATTTCCCACACATTTCTTCTCCCTTCCCTTATATTCCCTTTCACTATTATTTATAATCCCCAAATGAATGAGACCATAAAATGTTTGTCCTTCTCCGATTGACTTACTTCACTCAGCATAATACCCTCCAGTTCCATCCACTTCGAAAAAAATGGTGGGTATTTGTCGTTTCTAATGGCTGAGTAATATTCCATTGTATACATAAATCACATCTTTATCCATTCATCTTTCAATGGACACCGAGGCACCTTCCACAGTTTGGCGTTTGTGGAAATTGCTGCTAGAAACATCGGGGTGCAGGGGTCCCGCGTTTCATTGCATCTGTATCTTTGGGGTAAATTCCCAACAGTGCAATTGCTGGATCGTAGGGCAGGTCTATTTTTAACTCTTTGAGGAACCTCCACACAGTTTTCCAGAGGGGCTGCACCAGTTCACATTCCCACCAACAGTGTAAGAGGGTTCCCTTTTCTCCGCATCCTCTCCAACATATGTGGTTTCCTGCCTTGTTAATTTTCCCCATTCTCACTGGTGTGAGATGGTATTTCATTGTGGTTTTGATTTGTATTTCCCTGATGGCAAGTGATGCAGAGCATTTTCTCATGTGCATGTTGGCCATGTCTATGTCTTCCTCTGTGAGATTTCTGTTCATGTCTTTTGCCCATTTCATGATTGGATTGTTTCTTCGGTGTTGAGTTTAAGAAGTTCTTTATAGATCTTAGAAACTAGCCCTTTATCTGATAGGTCATTTGCAAATATCTTCTCCCATTCTGTAGGTTGTCTTTGAGTTTTGTTGACTGTATCCTTTTCTGTGCAAAAGCTTCTTATCTTGATGAAGTCCCAATAGTTCATTTTTGCTTTTGTTTCTTTTGCCTTCCTGGATGTATCTTGCAAGAAATTACTGCGGCTTAGTTCAAAAAGGGTGTTGCCTGTGTTCTCCTCTAGGATTTTGATGGAATCTTGTCTCACATTTAGATCTTTCATCCGTTTTGAGTTTATCTTTGTGTATGGTGAGAGAGAGTGGTCTAGTTTCATTCTTCTGCATGTGGATGTCCAATTTTCCCAGCACCATTTATTGAAGAGACTGTCTTTCTTCCAATGGATAGTCTTTCCTCCTTCATCAAATATTAGTTGACCATAAAGTTCAGGGTTAAATTCTGGGTTCTCTATTCTGTTCCATTGATCTATGTGTCTGTTTCTGTGCCAGTACCACACTGTCTTGGTGACCACAGCTTTGTAGTACAACCTGAAATCTGGCATTGTGATGCTCCCAGATATGGTTTTCTTTTTTAAAATTCCCCTGGCTATTCGGGGTCTTTTCTGATTCCACACAAATTTTAAACTAATTTGTTCTAACTCTCTGAAGAAAGTCCATGGTATTTTGATAGGGATTGCATTAAACATCTAAATTGCCCTGGGTAACATTGACATTTTCACAATATTAATTCTGCCACTCCATGAGCACGGAATATTTTTCCATCACTTTGTGTCTTCCTCAGTTTCTTTCAGAAGTGTTCTATAGTTTTTAGGGTATAGATCTTTTACCTCTTTGGTGAGGTTTATTCCTAGGTATCTTATGCTTTTGGGTGCAATTGTAAATGGGATTGACTCCTTAATTTCTCTTTCTTCAGTCTCATTGTTAGTGTATAGAAATGCCATTGATTTCTGGGCATTGATTTTGTATCCTGCCACGCTACCAAATTGCTGTATTAGTTCTAGCAATCTTGGGGTGGAGGCTTTTGGGTTTTCTACTTAGATATCATGTCATCGGCGAAGAGGGAGAGTTTGACTTCTTTTTCCCAATTCGAATGCCTTTTTATTCTTTTTGTTGTCTGATTGCTGAGGCTAGGACTTCCAGTACTATGTTGAATAGCAGTGGTGAGAGTGGACATCCCTGTCTTGTTCCTGATCTTAGGGGAAAGGCTCCCAGTGCTTCCCCACTGAGAATGATATTTGCTATGGGCTTTTTGTAGATGGCTTTTAAGATGTTGAGGAATGTTCCCTCTATCCCTACACTCTGAAGAGGTTTGATCAGGAATGGATACTGTCTTTTGTCAAATGCTTTCTCGGCATCTAATGAGAGGATCATATGGTTCTTGGTTTTTCTCTTGCTGATATGATCAATCACATTGATTGCTTTACGAGTGTTGAACCAGCCTTGTGTCCCGGGGATAAATCCTACTTGGTCATGGTGAATAATTTTCTTAATGTACTCTTGGATCCTATGGGCTAGTATCTTGTTGAGAATTGTTGCATCCATGTTCATCAGGGATATTGGTCTATATTTCTCCTTTTTGTTTGGGTCTTTGTCTGGTTTTGGAATTAAGTTGATGCAGGCCTCATAGAATGAATTTGGAAGTACTCCATCTCTTCCTATCTTTCCAAACAGTTTTAGTAGAATTGGTATGGTTTCTTCTTTAAACGTTTGATAGAATTCCCCTGGGAAGCCATCTGGCCCTGGACTTCTGTGTTTTGGGAGGTTTTTGATGACTGCAATTTCCTCCCTTGTTATTGGCCTGTTCAAGTTTTCTCTTTCTTCCAGTTCCAGTTTTGGTAGTTTGTGGCTTTCCAGAAACACGTCCATTTCTTCTAGATTGCCTAATTTATTGGCGTATAGCTGTTCATAATATGTTTTTAAAATCGTTTGTATTTCCTTGGTGTTGGTAGTGATCTCTCCTTTCTCATTCATGATTTTATTAATTTGAGTCTTCTCTCTCTTCTTTTTAATAAGGCTGGCTAATGGTTTATCTATCTTATTAATTATTTCAAAGAACCAACTCCTGGTTTTGTTGATCTGTTCCACAGTTCTTCTGGTCTCGATTTCGTTGAGTTCTGCTCAAATCTTAATTAACTCTCTTCTTCTGCTGGGTGTAGGATCTATTTGCTGTTTTTTTTCTCTAGCTCCTTTATGTGTAAGGTTAGCTTTTGTATTTGAATTCTTTCCAGTTTTCAATGGATGCTTGTATTGTGATGTATTTCCCCGATAGGACTGCTTTTGCTTCATCCCAAAGCTTTTGAACAGTCGTATCTTCATTCTCATTAGTTTCCATGAATCTTTTTAATTCTTCCTTAATTTCCTGGTTGACCCTTTCATCTTTTAGCAGGATAGTCCTTAACCTCCACGTGTTTGAGGTCCTTCCAAACTTCTTGTTGTGATTTAGTTCTAATTTCAAGCCATTATGGTCTGAGATTATGCAGGGGACGATCCCAATCTTTTGATATCGGTTCAGACCCGATATGTGACCCAGTATGTGGTCTATTCTGGAGAAAGTTCCATGTGCACTTGAGAAGAATGTGTATTCAGGTGAGTGTGGATGTAAAGTTCTGTAGATATCTGTGAAATCCATCTGGTCCAGGGTATCATTTAAAGCTCTCGTTTCTTTGGAGATGTTGTGCTTAGAAGACCTATCGAGTGTAGAAAGCGCTAGATTGAAGTCACCAAGTATAAGTGTATTATTATCTAAGTATGTCTTAACTTTGGTTATTAATTGATTGATATACTTGGCCCCTCCCACATTCGGGGCATATATATTGAGGATTGTTAAGTCCTCTTGTTGGATAGATCCTTTAAGTGTGATATAGTATCCCTCTTCATCTCTCACTACAGTCTTTAGGGTAAATTTTAGTTTATCTGATATAAGGATGGCTACCCCTGCTTTCTTTTGAGGACCATTTGACTGGTAAATGGTTCTCCAACCTTTTATTTTCAGGCTGTAGGTGTCGTTCTGTCTAAAATGAGTCTCCTGTAGACAGCAAATAGATGGGTCCTGCTTTTTTATCCAGTCTGAAACCCTGTGCCTTTTGATGGGGTCATTAAGCCCGTTCATGTTCAGTTACTATTTAAAGGTATGAGTTTATTGTCATCATGATATCTTCAGTCCTTGTTTTTGTGGATTGTTCCACTGACCTTCTTCTTAAAGGGGAATTTTAAGAGTCCCCCTTAAAATTTCTTGCAGAGCTGGTGTGGAGGTCACATATTCTTTCAGTTCCTGCCTGTCTTGGAAGCTCCTTATCTCTCCTTCCATTCTGAATGAGTGCCTTGCTGGATAAAGTATTCTTGGTTGCGTGTTTTTCTCACAAAGGACCCTGAATATATCCTGCCAGCCCTTTCTGGCCTGCCCTCTCTGTGGAGAGGTCTGCTGTTACCCTAATACTCCTCCCCATAAAAGTCAGGGATTTCTTGTCTCTTGCTTCTTTAAGGATCTTCTCTTTATCTTTGGAATTTGCAAGCGTCACTATTAAATGTCGAGGTGTTGAACAGTTTTTATTGATTTTAGTGGGGGATCTCTCTATTTCCTGGATTGAATGCCTGTTTCCCTTCCCAGATTAGGAACGTTTTCAGCTATGATTTGTTCAAATACATATTCTGGCCCTCTGTCCCTTTCGGCGCCCTCGGGAACCCCAATTAAGCGTAGGTTTTTCTTCCTCAGGCTGTCGTTTATTTCCCTTAATCTTTTCATGGTCTTTTAATTGTCTGTCTCTTTTTTCCTCAGTTTCCCTCTTTGCCATCAACTTGTCTTCTATGTCACTCACTCGTTCTTCCACCTCGTTAACCCTCGTCGTTAGGACTTCTAGTTTGGTTTGCATCTCATTCAATTAATTTTTAATTTCGGCCTGATTAGATCTAAATTTTGCAGTCATGAAGTCTCTTGAGTCCTTTATGCTTTTTTCTGGAGCCACCAGTAGCTGTATAATAGTGCTTTTGAATTGGCTTTCTGACATTGAATTGTAATCCAGATTTTGTAATTCTGTGGGAGAGAGGACTGTTTCTGATTCTTTCTTTTGCAGTGAGGTTTTCCTTCTAGTCATTTTGCTCAGTGCAGAGTGGCCAAAAACAAGTTGTATTGCGAAAAGGAGAAAAAGAGAAAGAAGGAAAGAAAAGAGAAAAAGAAAAAAGAAAAAAGGAAGAAAAAAGGAAAAAATAGAAGAAAAAGAGAAAGAAAAAGAATGAAAGGAAAAAAGGGTGGGGGGAGCACACAGAAATTAAAAAGCAAAAAAAAAAAAAAAAAAAACCACGGGGGAGTATCTTTTGATTCTGTATACTTTAAGTCCCTTGACTTCCCCTGGAACTTGTCCGTCTAGCTGGTCTTCTGGGGGAGGAGCCTGTTGTGCTGATTTTCAGGTGTTAGCAGTTGGGGGAGCTGCTCTGCCCCTGCCTGGTGCAGGGCTCAGTGGGGGTTGTTTACCCCGTGAGGCTCCAGGAGGAACAATCCCAGTGGCGGGGCCAGCTCTGGAGCCCTGGATTCAGCTCCCGCAGTAACTCTGGAGCTCTCTGTCTGCAGGGCCTGGAGGCTCCGGGGCGGGGCCACTGATCTGCTCAGCTTGGGGCAGGAGCGTCCTTGCTGTCCTGGGCCCTCCGGGCCTCTGCCTGTCCGGGGGGAGGCCGGATCCTGGGCTGTGTCCCCGGCCCTCTGTGCTCCCGGGGCCTGTGCTGTTGGATTCGCACTCCTGGCCGCCCAGCCCCCTCTCCGCGGAGCCACCGCCCGAGCTCCGCCGAGCTGCTCCAGGAACCACGCAGCCCTCTCCGCACTGATCCCCTTCCTCTGCTGGAGTCGCCGCCACCGAGCAGCCCCCTCCACGCAGAGCCACCACCCGAGCCCCTCCGAGCTGTTCCCGGGTCAAGCCCTGCGCGCTGCAGCCCTTAGGGAGCTCGGCGCACTCTCCTGGGCGCGCAAGTGTCTGTTAGTGTCCCCGGGAGCCTGAGGGCATCCCCGCCCTCCTGGGGTCCTGTTCTAACTCCCCGTGGGTGCCTTACCGCCCCGGGAAGATTGGTGCAGCCTCTGTTTCTCAATGTAGAGCTTTCTTACTGTGAAAATATTGATGCCTAAGCATATCTATATATATATCATACAAGTATACTTATTTACTTTATCTTACAATATATACCTAAATTAGTTTCAAAATTATGATCAGTATTACTAAGAATAAATCTACTAAACTTTCTTTGCAGTTCTTTTTTGTCATTGGAAAATAGCCTATTAAGGATGCACAGAGTATTTTAGATAACTATTATTTTTTGTATGGTTACATTTGATAAGCATTTATGCTCATGTGTTTCAAGGTTTGTGTTTCAAGGTTTATATTTTATACTTTTTGGATTTATTTCTTGATAAGGCATTTAACACATTTATTTCTTGTTAAGGCATTTAACACATTGAAACACAAGACATTTGTGTTTCAAGGTTTATATTTATAGTTTTTGGATTTATTTCTTGATAAGGCATTTCCAAAGTCTACACTATATAAAAAGATATGTTCAAGGAGAAGACTTGTTCTTTTATTTTATTTGAAGATTTTATTTATTTATTCATGAGAGACAGAGAGAGAGAGAGAGAGAGAGGCGGAGACACAGGCAGAAGGACAAGCAGGTTCCATGCAGGGAGCCTGAGGTGGGACTTCAACTAGTCCCTCATGTTTGCATACATAGGTTGCTTCCTTTTTTTGTTATTGTGAATAATGTTGCAATGAATAACCTTGTTCATATATTTCATATTGTCAATGTTTTATCTTCAGTGTAGATTCCTAGAAGTTGAATTGCTGGGTCGAAAACTAAAAAAAAGCAATTTTGTTGGATATTACCAAATAATCCTCCAGGGGAGTTGTGATATTTTGCACAGCCACTAGAAATTAAATACAGTTCCTATTTCTCCACACCAAGCTAATAGATTTAGTTGTAAGCATACAGACATACCTCAGATACATTGTAGGTCTGATTCTAGGCCACTGCAATAAAGCAAATATCACAATACAATGAGTCAAATGAATTTTTTAGTTTCCCAGTGCATATAAAGTTCTGTTTACTCTATAGTGTAGTCTATTAAGTGTACAAGAGCATTATGTTTAAAAAAAAAACAGGTCCATACTTTAATTTAAAATACTTTATTGCTAAAAATTGCTAACCATCATCTGAGTGATGAGCAAGTTGTAATCACTGATCCCAGTTCAACATAACAAATATAATGAAAAAGTTTGAGCTATTGTAAGAATTATCAAAATGTGACACAGAGTTATGAAGTAGCCAAACGTTGTTGGAGAAAGTGGTGCTTATAGACTTCCTTGAAGCAGAGTTGTCACAAACCTTCAATATGTAAAAAATGCAATATCTATGTGGTACAATAAAGCAAAATACAATAAAACAGGACACACCTGTGTATGAGAAATGCTATCACACTGTAGTTTTTATTTTAATATTTTATTAAATTATAAGTGAGCATTTTTATGTGTTTAAGGACCATTTTTTTTTTCAGTGAATAGTTTGTGTCCTGTATCATTTTTCTTCTGTTTTCAAAGTTTAAGGGTACAGGGCAGGGCTTAGGAAGATGGTGGAGCAGGAGGACACTGACATCACCCCATCCCATGTTTTCAACTAGATATCATCCATAATAAAGTCAATAAACTGGAGAGCAATCCAAAGATGGCAGAACAAACTCCACAACTAAACACAAGCTGCATCTGAAAGGTTAGGAAGGTTAAAAAGGGAGAGGGAGGCTGCCTGCAGGAAGAAAGGAGCTGCACTGAAGAGAGTTCCACCGAGGAGAGGGACCTCAAACACCAGGGGGCTCATACAAGAAAGAGTAAGCCCCATAACATTTGGCTTTAAAAACCAGAGGGGCTTAATTCCATGAGTTTGTAAAACCAGGGAGACTTAGAACCTGGAGCTTTGGAGGTCAGCTGACTCAGCACTGGGCAAGCTGGAGGGCGAGTGATAGCCAGGACACCACCCTTAAAGAGAAAGTAGCCTTTGCAGAGAGGGAACGTAAAAGCAGCAGTTTACATAACACCGGGGCAAACAGGAAGCAGATCTGTTCACGATGATTCCTGAGCATGTTGGAGGACTTCTCCAAAAATGAGGAAGCTGGCAGGTGCCATTTTCCTTTCCCATTCCCAGCATAAGCACTGACACACCTGCAGGAGGAGGAGATACAGACACTTGTTAGCTAACCCTGTAGCAATGCACCACACCCACAAGTTATCTGGAGGACTTCCTATACAAAGCCTGCTGGCTCTGGGCTCACAGCAAATTTTGTTAAAGCCTTGTGGACACATGGCCCAGCTGGCCAGGCACACAGTTGCCACCATACACAGCACAAATCTACTGCACCATGCCCAGTCTTGTTCCCCTAGCCACCCTTGCATACTGCTCCAGACCATCTCCCCCCAGCCACTGTCATGTGTCTTGCTCAGACACCAGGTTCACAGCTGTGGCCACATAGGGCCCAATCACTGTACCATGCCCTGTTTCATGTCCCTGACCACCATTGCAGACCATGCCCAGCTTCATACCCCTGGCCACCTGGGGCACACAGCCCCTAACCACTGCAGTACTTCAGGGGATATGGCATATGGCTAACGAGCCAGCATAAATTTTGCTAACACTGCTGTCCTGCACCCAAGTTTCCAATAAGGCAAACCACCCCACAGCAGGAATCCCTGTGTCCACTAACATCAGAAAGCAAGCACAGCCTGCAACAAGCAGAGAGTTAGGCAGATGACTGCATTGAAAGCAAAAGTAACTCAGACACAATAGTAGGGAGGAAGCAACATAATAGGATACTCTCCTAAAGGGCCAGGTTCTTGTAAATAGGGGAGACTACACTACTGGGCACTCCAGAACCTTATCTTCATAAAGTCACTACTTTCAGGAGCAGAAGACACAGATGGCATTCTTAACACACAGAGAAAGACACAGAGAGGCAGACGAAAGGAGGAGACAGAAATTTATCCCAAATGAAATAGGACAAAGCCACAGTGAGAGATTTAAGCAAAAGAGATGTAAGTACCATGTTCGATAAATAATTTGAAGGAATGATCATAAGGATACTCACTGAACTTGAGAAAAGAGTGGTAGACATGTGTGAGACCATTAACACACAGATAAGGAATAATATGGTAGAGATAAAGGACACAGTAAATGGAATGAGAAACACACCTAATGGAATGAACAGTAGGATGAAAGAAGCATAATGAATTAGTTAGTGATCAACTCCTTTATAGTAATGGAAAGTAATCAAGCTGAACAAAAGAGAGAGAAAATAATTATGTGAAATGAGAGTAGATGTAGGAAACTCAGTGACTCCACCAAATGTAATAACCTTCAAGTTATAGGAGTCCCAGAAAAAAGAAGAGAGAGAAAGGGGGACAGAAAATGTATTTGAAGAAATGATAGCTGAATACTTCCCTAATCTGGGGAAAGAAACAGACATCCAGATCCAGGAGTCACAGAGAACCCTGAACAGAGCCAGGAAAAGCAGACTGACATAAAGATATACTATAAACTAAATTTGCAAAATATACTGATAACAAACAAAATTATAAAATCAGCAAGAAAATAATGAAGTCACCAACTTATCAGGGAAAAACCTAAAAGGCTAACATGAGATTTTTCAATGGCAACTTTGCAAGCCAGAAGAGAATGGCATAATATATTCAAAGTGCTGTATGGGAAAAATCAGTAGTCAAGAATACTGTAACCTACAAGGCTATCATTCAGAATACAAGGAGAGATAAAGAGTTTTCCAGACAAAAAAATTAAAGAAGTTCATAATCACTAAAGTAGCTCTGCAAGAAATATGAAAAGGGACTCTTTGAGTGGAAAAGAGAGACCAAAAGTGACAGTATAGAGGTAGGAAAGTCAAAAACAATAAAAATGAATATTTCCATAAAAAATCAGTCAAGGAACTCACAAAAATGCATATAAAATATAATATATACCTAAAAAGTGGAGAGGAGAAAAGAATGGGTTCAAACCTAAACGACTGCCAACTTAATACAGACTGCTATGTGCAGAAGACATTATATAAAAACCTAATTGTAATAATTTTTAAAAAACACTAAAAATATGTAATGAATAAATGAAGAAATCAAAACATATCACTAAAGAAAATCAGCAAACCATGAAAGAAAGAAAAGAATCAGAGAAAATCTTTAGAAACAACTACAAAACAAGTAATTAAATGGTAATAAATGCATGTCTATCAATAATTATGTTTACTGTAAATGGACTAAATGCTCCAAACAAAATACATAGGTGACAGAATGGATAAAAAATACAAGACCTATCCATATGTTATCTATAAGAGATCTATTTTAGACCTAAACACCCTTGCAGATTGAAAGTGAGAAAATGGAGAAATATCCATTACATGAATGGATGTCAAAAGAAAGTTGGATTAGCAATACTTGTATTGACAAAATACAGTTTAAAACAAATACTGCAATAAAAGACAAAGAAGGACACTATATAATAATAAAAGGGACAGTTTGGAATGCCTGGGTGTCTCAGTGGTTGAGCGTTAGCCAATGGCTCAGGGCGTGGTACTGGAGTCCTGGTATCAAGTCCTGCATCAGGCTCCCTGCAGGAAGCCTGCTTTTCCCTCTGCCTATGTCTCTGTCTCTCTCTGTGTGTCTCTTATAAAAATAAATAAAACCTTTAAAAAATAAAATAAAAGGGACAATCCAACAGAAAGATCTAACTATTGTAAATATTTATGTACCCATAATAGGAGGACCTAAATCCATAAAAATTAATAACAAACATAAAGGAACTAATGATAATACAATAATAGTAGGGGACTTTAATACCTTATGTACATCAATGGACAGATTCTTTAAATAGAATGTCAACAAGGAAACTATGGCTTTTAATGGCACACTGGACCAGATGGATTTAACAGATATATTCAGAACTTCCCATCCTAAAACAACAGAAAACAAAATCTTTTCAATTGCACGTAGGACATTCTCCAGAATAGATCACATATTAACTCATAAAACAAACTTCAACAAACTCAAGAAGATTGAAATCATCCCATACATATTTTGTGACCAAAACTCTTTGAAACTAGAAGTCAATCAGAAGAGAAAACCTGAAAAGACCACAACTACAGGAAGTTAAATAACATACTGTAAACAATGAATGGGTCAACCAGGAAATCAAGGAAAAAAGTAGAAATGGTGACAAAGCATGAGAGACTCCTAACTCTGGGAAACAAACAAGGGTTAGTGGAAGGGGAGGTGGGCCAGGGGATAGGGTGACTGGGTGACAGGCACTGAGGAGGGCACTTGACGGGATGGGCACTGGGTATTATACTACATATTGGAAGATCAAACTTCAAAAAAAAAAAGTTAAAAAAAAGAAATTCAAAAGTATGTGGAAAGAAACAAAAATGGAAACACAATGTTCCAAAACCTCTGGGATGCAATAAAAGCAGTTAAAAGATGGAAGTTTATGGCAACAAAGATCTACCTCAAGACACAAGGAAAAATCAAATTAACCAAATAATCTAGAAAAAAAGAACAGAAAAAAAAAAACACTAAGACCAGCAGAAGGATGGAAATAATAAAGATTAGAGCAAAAATAAATGATACAGAAACTAAGAGAGAGAGAGAGAGAGAGAGGACAGGTCAATGAACCCAGGAGCTATGCCTTTGAAAAAGTCAATAAAATTGACAACCTCTACCCAGACTTATCAAGATAAAAAAGAGAAAAGATCCAAATAAATAAATTCACAGATGAAAGAGGAGAAACAACAACCGACACCACAGAAATACAAACAAACATAAGAAAATATTATGAAAAACTATATGCTGACAAATGGATAAATTCTTAGAAACATATAAACTATCAAAATTGAAACAAGAAGAAATAGAACATATGAACAAACTGATAACCAGCAAAAAAATTGAGTCAATAATCAAAATGATACCAAGAAACAAAAACTCAGGGATAAATGGCTTCGCAGACAAATTCTACAAAATATTTAAAGAATACTTAATATCTATTTTTCTTAAACTATTCCAAAAAAACAGAAAAGGAAAGAAAACTTACAAGTTCATTCTATGAGGCCTGCTTTACTGTGACACTAAAACTACAGAAAGATATCACTAAAAAAGAGAACTACAGGCCAATATTTCCAGTAAACATAGAGGCAAAAATCCTCAATAAAATTCTAGCAAACTGAAGTCGATAATACATTAAAAAAATCATTCACTATGATCAAGTGAGATTTATTCCTGGATTGCAAGTGTGATTCAATATTCACAAATCAATCAATGTGATACATCACATCAATAGGAGAAAGTATAGCAAACATATGATCATTTCAACAGATGCAGAAAAAATAGTCCACAAAGTACAACATTCATTCATAATAAAAACTCTCAAGAAAATATGTTTTTAGAGGCAATGTACCTCATAATAAAGGATATCTATGAAAAAACCCAAGTAACATCATACTTAATAGAAAAAACTGAGCTTTTCCTGTAAGATCAGAAACAAGAAAAAGATTTCAACTCTCACCACTTTTATTCAGCAATCAGACAATAAAAAGAAATAAATGGAATCTAAATGGGTAAGGAAGAAGTCAAACTTTCGCTATTTGAGAATGACATTATACTATATAATAAAACACAAAAGACTCTACCAAAAAAACTACTAAAACTAATAAACTAATTTAGTAAAGTCACAGATACAAAATGTACAGAAATCTGTTGCATTTCTAAATGCAAATAATCAAACAGCAGAAATAGAAATCAAGGAATCAATCCCATTTACAGTTGCACCACAAACCATAAGATATCTAGGAATAAACCTAACTAAAGAGGTAAAAGATCTGTATGATGAAAACCATAAAACACTGATGAAAGAAACTGAAGAGAACACAAAGAAATGAAAAATATTGCATGCAAATGGATTGGAAGAACAAATATTGTTAAAATGTTTATATTACCCAAGCAATCTAGGCATTTAATGCAATCACTATCAAAGTACCACCAATATTTTTCACAAAGCTAGAATGAACAATTCTAAAATTTGTATGGTACTACAAAAGATCCCAAAATGGCCAAGAGAGTCTTGAAAAAAGAAAGGTAAACCTGGAGGCATCACAATTCTGGGTTTCAAGTTATATAACAAAGCTATAGTGAACAAGAGAGGATGTTATTGGTACAAAAACAGACACAGAATTCAAATAAACAGAATAGAGAACCCAGAAATGGACCCTCAACTCTATGGTCAAATAATCTTTGACAAAGTAGGAAGGAATATCCAATGGGAAAAGATAGTCTCTTCAACAAATAGTGGTGGGAAAACTGGACAGTACATGTTGAAGAATGAAACTAGACCACTTTCGTACACCATACACAAAACTAAATTCAAAATGGATGAAAGACCTAAATTTGAGACAGGAAACCATCAAAATCCTAGAGAAGAACACAGGCAGCAACTTCTATGACTTTAGCTAGAGCAATTTCTTATTAGACACATCTCTGGAGGACAGGGAAACAAAAGCAAAAATGAACTATTGGGACTTCATCAAGATCACAGATTCTGTATGGTGAAGGAAACAATCAACAAAACTTAAAGGCAGCCTAAGGAATGGGAGAAGATATTTGCAAATGACACTTCTGACAAAGAGTTAATATCAGAAATGTATAAAGAACTTACCAAACTCAACACACAAAAACCAAATGATCAAGTTAAGAAATGAGTGGAAGATATGAATAGACACCCTTTCAAAGAAGATGTCCTGATGGCAAACAGACACATGAAAAGATTCTCAACTTCACTCATAACCAGGGAAATACAAATCAAAACCATGGTGGGGGGCAGCCCCGGTGGCGCAGTGGTTTAGTGCCGCCTGCAGCCTGGGGTGTGATCCTGGAGACCCGGGATCGAGACCCGGGATCCAGTCCCACGTCAGGCTCCCTGCATGGAGCCAGCTTCTCTCTCTGCCTGTGTCTCTGCCTCTCTTTCGCTCTCTCTGAATAAATAAATAAATAAGTCTTTAAAAAAAAAAACATGGTGGGATACCACCTCATACCTGTCAGTAGGGCTAAAATTAATACAACAAACAACAGGTGTTGGCAAGGATGTGGAAAAAGGGGAACGGTCTTGCACTGTTGGTGGCAATGCAAAATGGTGCAGCCACATTGGAAAACAGTATAGAGGTTCATCAAAAAGTTTAAAAATAGAAATACCCTATGATTAAGCAATTGCACTACTAGGTATTTGTCAAAATGATGCAAAACTGCTAATACAAAAGGATACATGTACTCCAGTGTTTATAGCAGCATTACCAACAAACACTAAATTATGGAAAGAATCCAAATGCCCACTGACTGATGAATGGACAAAGAAGTTGTGGTAGGTTTATCTGTGGAGGTGGGGCAAGATGTCAGAAGACCCCAAGTCACCTGTCCTCACCAAATTACCTAGATAACTTTCAAATCATCCTGAAAACCTATGAATTTGGCCTGAGATTTAAAGAGAACAGCTGGAATGCTATAGTGAGAAGAATCCGTGATTCTATCAAGGTGGGAAGACAGAAAAAAATAAAGAAATAAAGAAACATCCAATGAGGAGGGTCCCCTGTGAGGACCCCAGCGAAGGCCTGGGGGCGAGGGCCCCCAGGACAGGAAAGCCCCAGCCCTGAGAAGCAGGAACTTTACCAATCTTCCCGGATGGAAAAACACTTGCAGGGAGCTCGGGCAGGATACCAGGAGGGGCAGGGATGCCCTCAGGCCCCAGGGGCACTAAGAGAGGAACTGCGCCCAGGGGAAAGCCACCACACACCTTGGGCCAAGCTCCCTAAAGGGCTACAGCGCCTGCCCGGTGGGGCCCCAGGAGCAACTCAGGCAGAAGCTCCCCGTGGAGGGGGCTGTGCGCCCCAGGAAGTGCAATTCCAGTGGCACAAGCTCCAGAGCTCAAGGCACTGGGGGACACAGGCCAAGATCCGGTGCTCCCCCTGGGACAGGCAGAGGCTGGGAGGACCCAGGAAAGCAAGGATGCTCCTGCCGCTGGGCATCCGAGCTGTGCAGATCAGCATCCCACGCCCCCCCCCCCCCCAAGCATCCAGGCCCCTGTGGACATGAGACTGCGGTAGTTACTGTGGGAGCTGACTCCAGAGCTGGAGAGCTGGCCGCCGCAACTGTTGTTGCTCCTCCTGGTGTCACCTTGTGCCTGGGAAGAAGCAGGGCTGCCAGGGAACAGGAGCCTCACAGGATAAAGAGCTCAATTCTGAGCCATACACCTGGTAGAGGGCTGGGCAGCTCCCCCAGGTGGACACACCTGAGAATCAGCACAGCAGGCCCCTCCTACAGAGCACCAGCTGGAAGGACAGGGGAAGAGCAAGTTCTTGACCAAGCAGCACTGGAAAGTTCCGGGGAAGTCGAGAGACGTACAGTATATAAAAAAAGAGATACCCTTCCTTGTTTTTTGTTTTGTGTTTGTTTCGCACCCCCTTTTTTTCTTTTTCTCCTTTTTCCAGTACAACTTGTTTTGGCCACACTGCACTGAGCAAAATGACTAGAAGGAAAAACCCACCACAAAATTAAAATCAGAAACATTACTCGCTCCCACAGAGTTACAGAATTTGCATTACATTCAATATCAGAAAGCCAATTTAAAGCACAATTATAAAGCTACTGGTGGCTCAAGAAAAAAGCATAAAGGAATCAAGAGACTTCATGACTGCAGAATTTAGATCTAATCACACCAAAATTAAAAATCAAGAAAGACACTCAACTATAGAGAACAAACTTATGGCTACCAGATGGGTGATGGGTGGCTGGATGGATTAAACTGGTGATGGGGAGTGAACTTGTTTTTTTTTTATAAATTTATTTTTTATTAGTGTTCAATTTGCCAACATATAGAATAACTCCCAGTGTTCATCCCATCAAGTGCCCTCCTCAGTGGCCGCCACCCAGTCACCCCCACCCCCCTGCCCACCTCCCTTTCTACCACCCCTAGTTCGTTTCCCAGAGTTAGGAGTCTCTCATGTTCTGTCACCCTCTCTGGTATTTCCCACTCATTTCCTGTCCTTTCCCCTTTATTCCCTTTCACTATTTTTTATATTCCCCAAATGAATGAGACCATATATTGTTTGTCCTTCTCCGATTGACTTATTTCAGGGGAGTGTACTTGTTGTGATGAGCACCCAGTGATGTAAGTGTTGAATCACTAAATTCTACACCTGAAACTAATATTAGGCTCTGTTAACTTACAGGAATTTAAATGAAAACTTGAAAAAGACCACAAACCTGTAGTAATCAAAACAGTATCTCCTGGCACAAAAATAGACACATAGACCAAGAGAACACAATAGAAAATCCAGAATTGAACCCAGTCAGTAAATATTTCGCAAAATAATAAAGAGCATCCAATGAAAAAGACAGCCTGCTCAACAAAAGGAGCTGGGAAACTGGCAGCCACATGCAAAAGAGTGAAAATGGATCACTTTATTTCACCATACACACACAAAAAAAATCAAAATGGATTTAACCTCATTGTGAGATGTGAAACCATAAAAAATCCTAGAGGAGAACAGAGGTGATAACTTCTTTGACATTAGCCTGACGTACGATAAACAAAAGCAAAATAAACTATTGGGGCTATTCAAAATACAAAGCTTCTGCACAGCATCAGAAACAATCAACAAAACTAAATAGTAACCCACAGAATGGGAGAAGATATTTGAAAATGACATAGCCTATAAAGGGCTAATATCTAAAATATGTAAAGAACATATAAAACTTAACACCTCAAAAATGCTAACTGGTATAGCCACTGTGGAAAACAGTATGGAGATTCCTCAAAAAGTTAAATTTAGAGCTACCCTTATACTCAGGAATCACACTACTGACTCTACCTGAAACACTCAGAAATGCTAATTCAAAAGGATACATGTACTCCTATTTTTATACCAGCATTATTTACAATAGCCAAATATGGAAGCTTCCCAAGTGTCCATCATTTGATGAATAAAGATAATGTGGAATATATATTCATTGGAATATTACCCAGCCATAAAATGTAAAATCTTGCTATTTGCAAAGACATGGATGGAGCTAGAGAGTAGAACACTAAGCAAAATAAGTCAAAGAAGACAAATACCATATGCTTTCCCTTACATGTGGAATCTAAGAAATAAAAAATCAAAAGGGAAAAATGAGAGAGGAAGTCAAAGTAGGAAACACATTCTTAATTAGAGAGAAAAATCTGATGGTTACCAGAGTGGATGTAGGTGGGGGGATGAGTTAAATAGGTGATGGCAATTAAGGAGTACAATTTCAGTGAGCATAAGGTTATTTATTACCTTAACTATTAAACTATTATACTATTAAATTACTATATTGTACAATTGAAAGTAATATAACAGTGTATGTTAACTAATGGAATTAAAATAAAAATGTAAAAGTAAAACAACAAAAAACAAAACCCCAAGTTGGAGGGGTACCAATACACATTTTGTTTTTATAGATGACACGCAATTTCATGATAAAGACACACATTGCTGGAGATATTTCCAAAAATTCCTTTTTAAGATAATGATCTCTTGTATTAATTTCTTTTGGAAATGTGATGTTTTTCTTTTCCTTTTTAAAAAGCTTTTATTTTCAAGTAATACAATGTTACCTTAGTTTCAGGTGCATAATATAGTGATTTAATAATTCCATACATCACTTGCTTCTCACCACCACATCCTCATAACGTATTTATCCAATCCATCACATATTTATCCCATTACATATTTCTCCTCAACCTCATCACCTATTTATCCCATTCACGTTACCCACCTGTCCACTGGTTGCCATCAGTTCTCTATAATTAAGAGTCTGTTTCTTAAATTCTATTTTCCTTCACTCGTTCCTTCTTAAAAAGTTTTTTGTATATTATTTAATTGGAATTTGATTTGCCAACATAGTATAACACCCAGTGCTCATCCCATCAAGTACCCCCCTCAGTGCCCATCACCTAGCCACCCCATCCCCCCTCCCACTTCCCCTTCTACTACCCCTTTTTCCTTTCGCAGGGTTAGGAGTCTCTCATGTTTTGTAACCCTCTCTAATTTTTCCCACTCATTTTCTCTCCTTTCCCCTATAATCCCTTTCACTATTTTTTATATTCCCAATATGAATGAAACCATATGATTGTCCTTCTCCGATTGACTTACTTCACTCAGCATAATACCCTCCAGTTCCATCCACCTCGAGGCAAATGGTGGGTATTTGTCATTTCTAATGGCTGAGTAATGTTCCATTGTATATCACAGCTTCTTTATCCATTCATCTTTTGATGGACACCAAGACTCCTTCCACATTTTGGCTATTGTGGACATTGCTGCTATAAACTTTGGGGTGCAGGTGTCTCGATGTTTCTCTGCATCTGTATCATTGGGGTAAACCCCCAGCAGTGCAATTGCTGGGTCATAGGGTAGCTCTATTTTTAACTCTTTGAAGAACCTCCACCGTTTTCCAGAGTGGCTGTACCAGGTCACATTTCCAACAACAGTGCAAGAGGGTTCTCCTTTCTCCATATTTAATCCGATATTTGTTGTTTCCTGTCTTGTTAATTTTCGCCATTCTCACTGGTTCACGTGTGGTGATATCTCATTGTGGTTTTGATTTGAATTTCTGTGATGACAAGTGATGGACATCATTTTTCATGTGCTTGATGACCATGTCTATTCTTCTTTGGTGACATTTCTGTTCATGTCTTTTGCCCATTTCATGATTGGATTGTTTCTTTGGTTTTGAATTTAATAAGTATTTTATAGATCTTGGATACTAGCCCTTTATCTATATATCATTGGCAATTATATTCTCCCATTCTGTAAGTTGTCTTTTAGTTTTGTTGACTTTTTCTTTTGAGCTGCAGAAGATTTTTATCTTGATTAAGTCCCATAGTTCATTTTGCTTGTGCTTCCCTTGCCTTCATAGATGTGTGTTGCAAGAAGTTGCTGAGACCAAGTTCAAAAAGGGGTTGCCTATGTTATTCTCTATAACTTTGATGTATTCTTGTCTCACATTTAGATCTTTCAACCATTTGAGTTTATCTTTGTGTATGGTGTAAGAGAATGGTCTAGTTTCATTTGTCTACACGTGGCTGTCCAATTTTCCCAGCACCATTTATTGAAGAGACTGTCCTTTTTCCAATGGATAGTCTTTCCTGCCTTGCCCAGTATTCGTTGACAATAAAGTTGACTGCCAATTTCTGGATTCTGTATTCTGTTCCATTGATCTATGTGACTGTTTTTGTGCCAGTACCATAGTTTCTTGATGATTACAGCTTTGTACTACAACTTGGAATCCGGCATTGTGATGTGCACGGCCCTGGTTTTCTTTTTCAATATTCCCCTGGCTATTCGGAGTCTTTTCTGAATCTACAGAAATCTGAAGATTATTTGTTCCTACTCTCTGAAGAAGGTCCATGGTATTTTGATACGAATTGCATTGAACGTGTAAATTGCTCTGGGTAGCATTGACATTGTCACAATATTAATTCTTCCAATCCATGACGATGGAATATGTTTCCATCTCTTTATGTCTTCCTCAATTTCTTTCAGAAGTGTTCTGTAGTTTTTAGAGTAGAGATCCTTTACCTCTTTGGTTAGGTTTATTCCTAGGTATATTATGCTTTTGAGTGCAATTGGAAATGGGATTGACTAATTTCTCTTTCCTCAGTCTCATAGTTATTGTATAGAAATGCCACTGATTTCTGGGCATTGATTTTGTATCCTGCCATATTGCTGAAATGCTGTATGGGTTATAGCAATCTTGGGGTTGAGTCTTTTGGGTTTTGTATGTACAGTATCATGTCATCTACAAAGAGGGAGAGTTTGACTTCCTCCTGCCAATTTGAATGCCTTTTACTTCTTTTTGTTGTCTGATTGCTGAGGCTAGGATTTCTAGTACTATGTTGAATAGCAGTGGTGAGAGTGGACATCCCTGTCGTGTTCCTGATCTTAGGGGAAAAGCTCTGTTTTTCCCCATGGAGAATGATATTTTCAGTGGGCTTTTCATAGATGGCTTTTAAGATGCTGAGGAGTGTTCCCTCTATCCCTACACTCCAAAGAGTTTTGATCAGGAATGGATGCTGTATTTTTTCAAATGCTTTCTCTACATCTATTGAGTGGATCATATAATTCTTTTTTTTTCTCTTGTTGATGTGATCTAGAAGTTGATTGTTTTAGGAATGTTGAACCACTCTTGCGTCCCAGGGATAAATCCCACTTCGTCATGGTATATGATCTTCTTAGTGTACTGTTGGACCCTATTGCCTAGTATCTTGTTGAGAATTTTTGCATCTGTGTTCATCAGGGATATTGGTCTATAATTCTCCTTTTTCCTGGGGTCTTGGTTTGGTTTTGGAATTAAGGTGATGCTGGCCTCATAAAACGAGTTTGGAAGTATTCTGTCCCTTTCTATTCTTTGGAACAGCTTTAGTAGAATAGGTATTATATATTCTTTAAATGTTTGATAGAATTCCTCTGGGAAGCCATCTGGCCTGGGACTTTTGTGCCTTGGGAGGTTTTTGATGACTGCTTCAATTTCCTCCCTGGTTATGGGACTGTTCAGGTTTTCTATTTCTTCTGTTCCAATTTTGGTATTTGGTGGTTTTCCAGAAGTGCATCCATTTTTTCTGGATTGCCTAATTTATTGGCATATATCTGCTCATTATACGTTTTTAAAATCATTTGTATTCCCTTCATATTGGTTGTGATCTCTCCTCTTTCATTCATGATTTTATTAATTTGGGTCTTTTCTCCTTTATTTTTAATAAGGCTGGCTAATGTTTTATCTATCTTATTACTTATGTCAAAGGACCAACTCTTCATTTTGTTGATCTGTTCTACAGTCCTGATCTCTATTTCATTGAATTCTGTTCAAATCTTTATTAACTCTCTTCTGTTTCATGTAGGTTTTATTTGCGGTTCTTTCTCCAGTTCCTTTTAGTTGTGAGGTTAGCTTGTATATTTGAGTTTTTTCCATTTTTTTTGAGAGATACTTGTCTTGCAATGTATTTCCCTCTTAGCACTGCTTTTGCTGTATCCCAAATATTTTGAACAGTTGTAACTTACTTTTCATTTATTTCCATGAATCTTTTAATTCTTCTCTAATTTCCTGGTTGACCCTTTCATATTTTTGCAGAATGGTCTTTACCTTCCACATGTTTGAGTTTCTTCCAAATTCTTGTGATTGAGTTCTAGTTTCAAAGCATTATGGCTTGAAAATATGCAGGGGACAATCCCAATCTTTTTGTATCAGTTGAGACCTGATTTGTGACCAAGTATGTGGTCTATTCTGGAGAAAGTTCCATGTGCACTTGAGAAGAATGTGTATTCAGTGGTGTTCAGATGTAAAGTTCTGTAAAGATCTATGAAATCCACCTAATCCATTGTATCTTTTAAAGCTCTTGTTTCTTTGGAGATGTTGTGCTTAGAAGATGTGTCATTTGCAAAAAGTGCCGTGTGGATTTCTCCCAGTATTAGTGTATAATTATCTACATATGTCTTAACTTTGGTTATTAGTTGATTTATATACTTGGCTGCTCCCACATTAGGGGTAAATATTCATGATTGTTAGGTCCTCTTGTTGCTTAGACCCTTTAAGTATGATATAGTGTCCCTCTTCATCTCTTACTACAGTCTTTGGGATAAACTTTAATTTATCTGATATGAGGATTGCTACCACTGCTTCTTTTGAGGACCACTTGAATGTTAAATGATTTTCCACCCTTTCATTTTCAGGTGTAGGTGTCCTTAGGTCTAAAATGAGTCTCTTGTAGACAGCAAATAGATGGGAGGGAGGACTGTTTCTGATTCTTTCTTTTGAGGTGAGTTTTTCCTTCTAATCATTTTGCTCAGTGCAGAGTGACTAAAAACAAGTTGTATTGGGAGAAGGAGAAAAAGAGAGAAGAGAAAAAAGAAAAGAAAAGAAGAAGAAGGAAAAAACAGAAAAAAAAAGGAAAGGAAGCAAACAGAAAACAAAAAACAAGGGGGAGTACCCTCTGATTCTATATACTGTAAATCCCTCGATTTCCCCTTGAATTTTTCAGTGCTTCTTGGTCAATAACTTGCTTTTCCCCTGTCCTTCTAGCTGGTCTTCTGGGGGCGGGGCCTGCTGTGCTGATTCTCAGGTGTGAGCACCTGGGGGAGCTGCCTAGCCCCATGCCTGGTGCTCGGCTCAGTGGGAGATGTTTATCCTGTTTATCCTGTGATGCCACTGTGAGGTTCAGTGGGGGTTGTTTATCCTGTGAGGCCCCACGGGGAACAGCAACAGTGGCAGCGGCCAGCTCTCCAGCCCTGGAATCAGCTCCCGCAGTCACTACAGCAGCTCTCATTCTGCAGGGGCCTGGATGCTCCAGGGGCGGTGGCCACGGATCTGCAACCCCGGGGCCGCCCAGTGACAGGAGAGTCCTTGCTGTCCTGTGCCCTCCCGGCCTCTGCCTGTCCTGAGGGGAGCGCTGGATCTGGGGCTTGCTCCGCTAGAATCCCGCTCCCGGGGCCATGCAGCCCCCTCTGCACGGAGCCTCTGCATGGAGCCCCTGCCCGAGCCACTGTGGAGTTGCTCCCAGGCCCCGCCCGGGCACGCTGTAGCCATTTAGGGAGCTCGGCTCTCTCTCCCCGGGCGCCTCTCCTCTGTTAGTGCCCCTGGGAGCCTGAGGGCATCCCCGCCCCTCCTGGGATCCCACCTGAGCTCCCTGTGAGTGCCTTTTCGTCCGGGAAGATTGGTGAAGCTCCTGCTTCTCTGGGATGGGGCTCTTCTGGCCTGGGGGCACTCGCCCCGGCCTTAGCCCAGCTCCTCGGGGCCCCTCCCCCTTGGATGCCTTTTGTTTATTTTTTTTTCTGTCTTCCTACCTTGATAGAAGCGTGAACTCTTTTCACTGTAGCATTCCAACTTTCTCTCTTTAAATCTCAGGCCAAATTCATAGGTTTTCAGGATGATTTGAAAGTTATCTAGGTAATTTGGTGGGGACAGGTGACTTTGGGACCCTACTCTTCCGCCATCTTGCCCCCTCCGACAGCAAATAGATGGGTCTTGCTTTTTTATCTAGCTCGAAACCCTGTATCTTTTGATGGGATCATTTATCCCATTCACATTCAGAGTACTATTGAAAGATATGAATTTAACATCTTTGTAATACCTATTCATAGTTTTTGTCTTTGTGGATTATTTCTTTGGGCTTCCTCTTTCTTTTACAGTGTCCCCCCTTAATACTTATTTCATAGTTGCTTTAGAGTTCCCATGCTCTTTCATTTTCTGCCTCTCTTGAAAGCTCTTTATCTTTTCTTCTATTCTGAATTAGAGCTTTTCTGTATACAGTATTCTTGGATGCATGTTCTTCTCATTTTGGACCCTTAATATATACTGCAAGCCCTTTCTGGCCTGCCCGGTCTCTGTGGAGAGGTGTGCTGTTAATCTGATATTTCTCCCCATATAAATTAAGAATATCTTGTCTCTTGCTGTTTTAGGATTTTCTCTTTATCTTTGGAATTTGCAAATTTCATTATTAAATATCAAGGTGTTGAACTGTGTCTATCGATTTTAGGCGGGGACCTCTCTATCTCGGGGATCTGAATGCCTATTTCCCTCTCCAGATTAGGGCAGTTCTCAGCTATGTTTTGTTCAATTATGCTTCTGGACCTCTGTCCCTCTTGGCATCCTCTGGACCCCCAATTATACATAGATTCTTCCTTCTGAGTTTATCATTTATTTCCCTTAACCTTTTCTCATGGTCTTTTAATTTTGTTTCTCTTTTTTTTGTTCAGCTTCCTTCCTTGCCATCAACTTGTCTTCTATGCTGCTCACTCTCTCTTCCATCTCATTAAGCCTCGTCATTAGGACCTCTAGTTTGGATTGCATCTCATTTAATTGATTTTTAATTTCGGCCTGATTAGATCTAAATTCTGCAGTCATGGAGTCTCTTGAATCCTTTATGCTTTTTTTCCAGAGCCACCAGTAGCTTTATAATTGTGCTTCTGAATTGGCTTTCTGACCTCAAATTGCAATCCATATTCTTTAACTCTGTGGTAGAGAGTACTGTTTCTCATTCTTTCTTTTGTGGTGAGTTCTTTCTTCTAGTCATTTTGCTCAGTGTAGTGTGGCTGTATGAGCTGCTGAGTGAAGAATATCGACAATGACCTAAGGAAATTTCACCCTAGATCATTCTTGCTAGTAGCAAAAACCCTTCTCTCTGCAGTGTTCTGGCTGTTCTCTCATCAAATCTCATGTCGAATTTGTAGTTGTTCAGGATGATTTGGAAGTTATCTATGTAAGTTGGTGGGACAAGGTGGGTTGAGGACCCCAACCTTCCACCTTCTTGCCCTGCCCCATGTTTTGTTTCCTACATTCCATGTATGAGTGCAATTATATGTTGTCTTTCTCTAACTGAGTTATTTCCCTTAGCATCACACTCTAACTGAACACCCATAAAGCAAATAATCTAACTAAAATCAGCAAAACACATGAATAGAAATTTCTCCAAAGAAGACATACATAAGGCCAATAGATGAATGAAAAGATGCTAAATATCATTCATCATCAGAGAAAGCACATCAATAGTATAGTAAGCTATAACCTCACACTTGTCAGGATAGCTAAAATAAAAAATGAAGAAATGGCACATGCTCATGAGGATATAGAGAAAAAGGAACCCTCATGCACTGTTGGTGGGAATGCAGACTGGTGCAGCCACCATGGAAAACACTATGGATATTTCTCAAAAAGATAAAAATATATCTACTGTATGATCCAGTAATCACACTGCTGAGTATTTACCAAAGTACTAATTTAAAAGGATCATGCACCCCTATGTTTGTAACAGTATTATTTATTACAGTAGCCAAAGTATGAAAGCAGCCTAAGTGTTCACTGATCAATGAATGAAGAAGTTATAGTACATATGTGCAGTAAAATATTATTCAGCCATAAATAAGAGTGAAACCTTGCCATTCACAATGACATGAATAGAGCTTGAGATGTTTTTTCCATTATTGTTAAAATACCACTTTTCCTTTGAAGTTGTTGAAGGAGTGATTATTTTTTAAGTACATTATTGATAACACATTACTAAGAATCTTTTGTCATCAGACTAAGGGTTGGAACACTTGGAACACTTACCTATTAGTAAAAGAAAAATAATCTAATGCATCTGTATGTTTTTTACAAATCTTTAAGTACTCTGTCACAAGATAATAAAAAAACGTCTAAATAATACAAAATACTTTCTGGGTCACTCACCCTACTTGTGGTGAAGAGGTTTCACTATTTAATAATCTGTTTTTTATAAGGCTATGTCTATGACATCTTGCAAATTATAAATGAATTATTTTTCTTTTCACACCCTTTGTAGATCACTGTTAAATAGAAAAGCTGGAGATCCCTGGGTGGCTCAGCAGTTGAGCGCCTGCCTTCAGCCCAGGGCCTGATTCTGGAGTCCCCAGAATGATTCCCACATCAGGCTCCCTGCATGGAGCCTGCTTCTCCCTCTGCCTGTGTCTCTGCCTCTCTCTCTCTCTCTGTGTCTCTCATGAATAAATAAATAAACTCTTAAAAAAAAAAAGAAAAGCCAATGATTGTTCTCTCTGAGCAAGAGACCTTAGTAATATCCATAGGAAAAGTATAGATGGTTTCTGTCTCTTGCAAACCTCAAAAACTTTTCGCTATCTAATTTGTCTCTGAATCTTGAAAGTCATACTTTTGCATTTTATTTTGATTTTAAAGATATTTCAATCAAGTTAAGCTTGCCAAGAGCCTCACACATAGTTTTAGAATATCTTGTAACATGAATATAATTTTTTTCTTTACCTATCCATTCTTCCCTTTTCCTCAGAAAGAAACCCTTTTACTTTTAAGAACATAAATTTATTTAAAAAATTACCTGGTAGAACTGCCAGTCCATGGGTCATTTCCTTTCCTGCCATAAGGTTGGACATATGATCCAGAGCTAGTCTATCAGAGCACTTCAGCACCACAGAAAGTGATCAGTTCACAGTTGTTTATGTGATACAAGCCAGAAAAATCAAAATTCTTTATAGGGATTATTATGGATTTTAATAGAATGAGCTCTCAAGTGGATCTCTAGCTTTCCAAGAGAGTGAGTACTAAAAACTATGTAGGTTAGAAGCTGCAAGAGGCCATGTTTGCCATATTGTGAAAACTATTTCAAAGTGAATCTAATGCAGAGTTAATCAGAGATGAAAAAGACAGACACTGAATATTGATTTCCTTGCTGGAGCACCTGGGATTCATCCATGCCTGAAGCAAGACTTATTCTCATAAATTTTAGTTATTTAAGTCAGTAAATTCCCTTTTTATTTTCAGCAGGATTAAGCTTTTTCATTGCATATATTTATCACTTGGGAGTGGCTGTCCAGCCAGAGACTGTAATTCCATGCTACTCTGGCATATATGTGGGGCCTTGGGATCAGTTATTGCTAATGAAAGAAATTAAGTAGGCCCAAGGAAGTAAAGAAGCAGGTGTTCTTCTCTGTTTGCTCTTGCTTCCCTTTCGTCAGCCAGATACAGATAATTCTGTGGCACTAGAGTATGCTAACGCTACAAAAGGAAAGGTACCAGCGCCCGAATCATCATATGGAAGGTCAGTAGTTGTATTTGATTATATATGAGCAGGAATACATGTTGAAGCCACTGAAATTATGGATATTTAAAGTTTATTTGTTAAATCAGGTAGTATAACCCTCATTATGTTTTTTATTTGCATTTCTTTGATGACTAGTGATGTTTAGTATATTTTAATGTGCTTATAGGACTTTTGTATACCTTCTTTGGAAGAAATATCTATTCCACTTCTTTGCCCATTTTAAAATTAAGTTATTCATCTTTATGTTATTGAATTGCAAGAGTTTTTACAACCTAGGTGCAATTCCCTTATCAGATACATAATTTATGAATATTTTCTCCCATTTTTGGTAAACTTCTCACTTCTTAATGCATAATTTAAAAATAAAAATAATGAAGCCCAATTTACTTTTTGTTGTTATTGCTTGTGCTTTGAATATTATATCTTTTAAAAATTTCCTAATTCATGGCCTCAATGATTTATAGCTATGTTTTCTTCTAAAGGTTTTAGGTTTTTATTTCTTACATTTATATCTTTGATTCATTTTTTAGTTAAATTTTATATATGGTATAAGGGTCCACCTTTGCTCTTTGGCATGTTATTATCCAGTTTTTCTAGCACAATTTGTTAACTATTCTTTCCCTATTGAATTGTCTTGACACTTTTGTCAAAAATCAATTAATCCTACATATGAGAGCTTATATCTAGATTGTTAATTCTACCCCATCAATTTATATGTCTACCTTTATGCCAGTAACACATAGTCTTCATTACTATAGCTTTGTAGTAAATTTTGAAATAAGGATGTATGAGTTTTCCAATTTTGTTCTTTTTCAGGATTATTTTGGCTCTTCTGTGTTCTTTGTACTTCTATGTGGATTTTAGGCTAACCTTAACAATTTCTGCAAAAAAAAAAAAGGCAATTGGAATTTTGATAAAGATTGTGTTGGCTCTGTAGGTCAGTTTGGGGCAGTATTGCTATCTTAAAATATTGTCTTCTAATCCATGAACATGTGGTGTGTTTCAATTTATATTTGTTTCAATTGTGTTTTATAGTTTTCAGTGTAAAAATCTTGTATTTTTCTGTGCAATTTACTCCTAAGTACCGTTTTATTTTTTTTTAAAAAAGGATTACTGTGTTATTTTTGATGTATTATAATTGGAATTACTTTTCTTAATTTCATTTACAGACTTTGCTAGTGTACAGCAATACAATATTTTGTATTTTGATCTTGTATACTGCAGCCTTGATGAACCTTTTATTAGTTATAGTAGTTTTCCAGGAGATTCCTTATTACGTTCCACATAGATCATGTTTTCAAAATATAGAGTATGATTATTTTCTTAATGGAAGCCTTAACAAGAACTTTCTGTTGGTTTAAGAATACCAATTGAAGAAGTCTAAACTTAAGAAACATGCTTTAAAAGTGCTACCAGTTTCTAAGGCTGAGAAAGATCTTTTCAGGATATTCTGCTTTGTCAACAATCTAATTTATATGGAATGTTTTCTCTGGTAAGTCATGAGAGAAAAGTCTAAGTACTGAGTCGTGGTTATCTGGAAATCAGGATAAAATTATTATACAGTATAAATATATTATTACTACACACATCTCATCTGATTAGAATAAGTATCTGACAAAATATCATTGCTGCATGGGATTTTTTGATTATTTATACTTTCTTAAAAAACTTTCCCTACAAAGGAAAAATGGGACACTATTGGTAGACTATAAGAACCTACATTCTGAAATTTCTCCGGCCCTTAAACCACAAATCACTGTCCTAATGAAATGTCTACATTACTGTCCAAATTAACTATATGTACATATTTGTGAGAGTTGCTCTATGCAACACACCACATTCTATGTCTGTAAATCCTATAAGAATTCATCTATGGGGAGAACTTGGGTAGATCAGTTAGTTAAGCATCTGACTTTGGCTCAGGTCATGATCTCAGGGTTCTGGGATAGAACCCCTCTCCCTTTGCTTCCCCCTCCCACTTATGCTCTCTTTCTCTCCAAATTAAATGAAACCTTAAAATAAATAAATAAATAAATAAATAAATAAATAAATAAATAAATAAAAAATTTTAAAAAAGAATTCACCTATAGGAACCAATACCCTCTTAGCTCTGAGGGTTAAATAACAGTATGGTAGCAAGGAACAACATAGATTTTGGAATCAAACAGACCTAGGGAAAACAACAACAAAAATAAGCTTGAATCCTGGTTTTTCTACCTACATAGCTCTTTGAGTCTCATTTCTTTATCTATGAAATTGAGATAGTAATATAATAATAATCTCACAGGATAACATAATAAAGGGTTAATATGTAGATAGAATTTTGTGGGTGGTAATAGTACACTTCTTAGATAGTCTAAGAAAACAATCAGTAAAAGTTAGATCCTTATACTCACTAAGGACAAAAGAATGCTTAGGGTAAACTTAGAATTCAATGGCAAGCTTAAGTCATAGTAATCCCTTGTATATTTCATGTATATAAATATTTCATAGCCACTGCATATACAGTTTCCCCCATTTTATATTGGACCTTGAGTAATTTGATGTTGTACAGTTATTTTAGAAGAAGTCATTCATGAACATATATTAGTCTTCTCAATATACCTTCCTTTGGAGAACTATTCTTCTTCATCGTATTGTAATTTTGCTATATTTATGTGGTTCCATTCACATTGGTCTCCCACATGACCTTAGGGTGGGAACAGTCCAAGGCCTACCCAAAAATTGTATATTATGAATCTAAACAGACTGATTAGTTCAGTGATAACCATGTGACCTAAAACAGTCCAATAAAAATCTACCCTGAAACTTTTCAAGAGTTATTAGGAAATACACTCTCATTTTTGTCTTGAATTGGGAGCTGTGTTATGAATTGTCATGAATTTGAGATTACTGGTAACTATCCTGTTGCCACATAAAGAAAGCCTCCTGGGAGAGAAAGCAAGTAGAAACACACAGAGCTGTAGCCAATAGTAGAAAAAGAAACAGTCTTAATTCTATTATATGAACTGGATTTAACTGTGGAAAAAAAAATTCCACTCCCTGGACTTAATTATATAAATCAATTAATTCTAATTTCTCTCTCTGTCTCTGACCCTCTCTTTCCCTCCATACCTCCCTCCCCTACGTTTTTCAGCTATTTTTAGTTTGGTTTCTGTCTCTTAGAAATGAAAATGTTCTGATTAACACATCCATTATTCTCAAAAGGAGTTTAGGACTCCTTCCACTACCCCATACTAATCTAAAATGTAACAATAGAGGCAAGATAGTGATGTAGAGAAAAAGAAAAAGAAAGGGAGCAAAATATAGCAGGCAAAAGACATAGATCTTCATGATACTGAGGAATGAAGACAGTGGTACCAGCCAGTTCTTTCCAAGTTGCATTCATGTCCCTTATTTATAGCCTTTATTATGAAAATTGCCTGGGCTTAAATCATCACTTATAAAAAAATAGCTACTACTCATACATATATATCAGTCTTGAAACTGAAAATAAAGTTCTTTATGCTCAATATATTGTGATTCTAATGATATTGAAGAGCCTCAAAGAGCACTAGTGGTAGAGTGATGGTAGGTTGGCTATGGTGATGTTCACACGAAGTTTGGAATAGTGGGTCTGTTTTTCCCCTTTTGACCACCCCATTAAAAGAGTTCCTATCTACCCTGTTACAGAAAGTCATGCAAAGTCCTTTGAAAAAGTTTATTATCAAAAGTTTTAGCTATTTCCTGATGTTTTTGATGAAAGTGAGGGTGTTAATTTAAGAGACTGAAGGCTTTTGTGTCAATGAGAAGGTGAGGTTGGTCAGAGAAGGAGTCTTGGTAAATAAATTTATTTGGAAGCCAACCTAAATAGCATCCTTGGCAAAAGGTTAAAAAAGTAAGTCTCAAAACAAATAGGGCATGCACAGGGCTATAAAAGTGTACGTTATGGGATTCATTTATGCATTGGCTAAGTCAGGTGTCAACAAACTAAAAGTCCAAAAGTCTTTGGGTCAAATCAGCCTGTTTTTATAGGACCCACAAGCCAAATAAGTTTTTTTATGTTTTGAAACTGGAAAATAGTCAAAATAAGAATAATGCTTTTTTATGGAGAAAACTGTATAAAATTCAAATGTCAGTGTCCATAAATAAAGTCTACTGGAACACAGGAATGCCCATTTGTTTCAGTATTGCCTATAGCTGATTTCACTTTATTTTTTACTTTTTACGGCATTTTCTTTTATTTTTGAAGTAAAGTTGACGATGTTAAATCAGTTTCAGGTGTACAACATAGTGATTTGACAAAATTATGCTGTGTTCACCACAAGTGTAGCTACCATCTATCACCATACAATGATATAATATTATTGACTATATTTCTATGCTATACCTTTTATCCCTGTGGACTTAACTCATTCCTTAACTGGAAGCCTGTATCTCCTATCACCTTCATCCATTTTGCCCATCCCTCTGCCACCTCCTCTCTGGTTACCATCAGTTTGTTCTCTGTATTTATGGGCCTATTTTTTTTCTGGATTTTGTTTTGTTTGTTTGTTTGTTTTTTATTGGAGTTCAATTTGCCAACATATAGCATAACACCCAGTGCTCATCCCATCAAGTGCCCCCCTCAGTGCCCATCATCCAATCACCCCCACCCCCCGCCCACCTCCCTTTCCACCACCCCTTGTTCATTTCCCAGAGTTAGGAGTCTCTCATATTCTGTCTCTCTTTCTGAGCACTCTGGACTCTGATTTCACTTTATAACAATAGAGTTGAATAGTTTCAAAAGTATTTACTATCTAGCATTTCACAGGGAAAAAAAAGTTTGCTAATCCCTCAGCTATGACAATGGGGTCAGAAAGTCAAGAAAAGGATAGGAGGTAATGGTGTGGTTAAGAAGACTGGGTGTAGAGTCAAATTGCCCTAGTTTTGTTTGCCTATCTTGAGCAAGTTAGTTAATGTACCTTAGATTTAGTTTCCTTAACTATAAAATGAGAATGATAATACTGCCTGTTCAATAAGGTTTTTAATGAGGATCAAGAGGATTATCCCAATAGTATCATATAATACATGCTAAATAAGTTGACTGGTGAACAGGGCATTGTACATTTGGTAGGAAGGACTTGGAGTGTCTTCTTACCTCCTCATTGAATTGTCAGTTATTTTATTCTTTTCCCCAAATATGTAGTTCATGGGCATGTTTTTATGAACTACAACTAAGCTGCAAAAATAAATAAGATTGCCCGGTGAGCAGCAAAGTATAACCTCTATTTGTTGCTTTTCATGTGTGGATTTGTCTATTACCTCCACTCCATCTATCTGGCTGGCTGAACTTTTAACTTTATACAAGAATAAGGTATGTGTACACTCTGACATCAAAGGACACCTGTAGCAAGGTGCAAAATATTCAGCTCCTTTAAGCCCCACTCAAATACGTACACAACAGATAGGAAGATTGTAGTTTATTTTTAAATAATTGAGTCAGTATATTTATTGATGGTTTTAGGAAATAATATATTTATTGCTAATGTTGCTACATCATTCTTGATTTTCACTATGAACTCAAGAGTGGAGAGCCAATTTGGTGGTTGAGAGAGTTTAAGAATGCTTATAAACTGGGTAGGGTATTCTGTGGAGACCCAAAGACCTAGCCTAGTATTCACATTGAGATACTCATGTTTGTCTCTGGTGACATAATTCATTTCCAATTTTTAACTTCTTTAGTTGGAAATCTCTTACTGCCTGTATTTTGGTGACAGAGACTGCAGTGCATGTGCACATTGTGAATGAGAGTATAAAAGAATGCAAATAAGTTGTCTTACGTGTCATAACCAGAAGTGAAACTGGAAATAAGTCTCAAGAGTTCCTACTCCCAGATTTTATTCTTTTTCAGTTTTCAGACCCATTGAAAATTTAATAGTTGAGAAAACATAAGTTTATCCTTTCATTGTACAGAGAGGATGCCCTGGAAGATAGAAAGCAAAAAGTTAGAAGGAAATAGAATAAAAACACTTATCCTTCAAAGCTAACACTTGTCTAGGAAACAAGAAGAGTCAGTATCTGAAAAAGATAAATCACAACTCGTTATAGATTACTACTTAACAGCTCAAAGTTCCATTTTAACTCCCCTTATTTTACCTTATTTTTGACTGTTACATATCTGAAGTTAGAAGTGAATAGCAAAGTATTTATGTTTTAATCACTATAGAGTGCTGCCCACCTGAGGTAACTGAGGAAAATGTTTGGAGCTTTTAGAAAATAAGTGTAAAGGATGAAGTTTTTCCACTAAAAGAATCAGTCTTCAGGCTAGGTTTGGCATGGTAAGACCAATGTAGCCATGTTAGACCATCTAACCTTGAGCTCTAGAAGGCAAAGGTTGTTGCTCGTGAAAGTCAAGGTCAATTAAATTAGGGATTCTCATCCTCATAGCTAGGAAGAGCAAGAGCAAGTGTTCATGGGGGACCCTCTTCATTTAGCCTGATGACCATGTTAGAACTCAAAGTCTGAACTCAAAGGTATATATAAAGTCGTTCTTTAGAAATCTAAATTCAAATAAAAAAGTTTAGATCCAGAATGATTGAAAGAATAAATAAATAAATAGGCAAATAAATAAATATTTAGATCCAGGCACTAAAATGGGTGAGATTGTTGAAGCTAACTTTTTAAAAACTCTACTTGTTTTATAAAGATAATGCCTTAAAAGCACTAAAAAGTTATACATTTAATGTCAAAAGCCTTTTGAATGTGAATAGTAATATTTTAGTTATATCATGTGATACCTTAAAGCCAAATTATATACAAAAGTGCTATGTCACATCAACTTATGTAAATCAGCTTCAGACTGTTTACAAAAGAAAGCTGTTTGCCAGACTGATCATTATTTTTTTATGCAAGGGGTAATTAAATTACTTATTAGAAAAAAAGGTATTTAATAGGCTATATCTATAACCCATATAGTTTTTGACATAAATCGCTAGATTTATATGGAGTTCAAACCATCACAATTTCACATTTTATTGACTATTATCACCATTTTAGTTTTGATCTTCTAAGATTAACCAAAGGACTCTGCAATTTGAAGTAAACATATTTAATTGAACTGGGCAATTAAACAAATTAAAACAAATGGAGAAGAATGTTGGGCCAGAGAGAAGATTTTTATGTTACAATCCCTGGCACTTTTTCATGCTGACTTCTGTTTACCATTCATTGCCATATGACTGGGAAAATAATGCAAAAAGAGTAACATAGAAACTATATTCTACATTTTATAGATAAGTAGTTAAACATGATGAGGAAGTATATTAATTTCTGAAATTAAGCAAATTCTAATAATTTTGACAATAGACCATAATATTTCAAAAGGGAAAATTAGATACATTTTCAAATTAAGAAGAAATTCAAATGACTTCATTTAAAGACATGATATGAATGGTAAAATGAAGCCACATGAAATTACATATGAACAATTTGAAACAAAGGTAATTGGGTAGTTTAATGAGAAATTATGTGAGGATATTCTCTGCATCACTTGCCATCAGGGAAATACAAATCAAAACCACAATGAGATACCACCTCACACCAGTGAGAATGGGGAAAATTAACAAGGCATGAAACCACAAATGTTGGAAAGGATGTGGAGAAAGGGGAACCCTCCTGCACTGTTGGTGGGAATGTGAAATGGTGCAGCCACTCTGGAAAACTGTGTGGAGGTTCCTCAAAGAGTTAAAAATAGACCTGCCCTACGACCCAGCAATTGCACTGTTGGGGATTTACCCCAAAGATACAGATGCAATGAAACGCTAGGACACCTGCACCCGCTGTTTATAGCAGCAATGACTACAATAGCCAAACTGTGGAAGGAGCCTCGGTGTCCATCGAAAGATGAATGGATAAAGAAGATGTGGTTTATGTATACAATGGAATATTACTCAGCCATTAGAAACGACAAATACCCACCATTTGCTTTGACGTGGAGGGAACTGGAGGGTATTATGCTGAGTGAAATAAGTCAATCGGAGAAGGACAAACATTATATGTTCTCATTCATTTGGGGAATATAAAAAATAGTGAAAGGGAATAAAGGGGAAAAGAGAAAAAAATGAGTGGAAATATCAGAAAGGGAAACAGAATATGAAAGACTCCTAACTCTGGGAATCGAACTAGGCGTGGTGGAAGGGGAGGTGGGCGGGGGATGGGGGTGACTGGGTGACGGGCACTGAGGTGGGCACTTAATGGGAAGAGCACTGGGTGTTATTCTATATGTTGGCAAATTGAACACCAATAAAAAATAAATTTATATTAAAAAATAAGTGAAAAAAAAAGAAATATCTTTTCTTCAAATATTACTTTCTCAGTATTAAAAATGCTTCTAAAAAATAAAGGAAATGTTCTGACAACATTATAATGCGTCCAATTTGGATGAAAATTCTAGAGGATGCTTAGAAAACGAATTCATTCATTCTCAATATATTAGAGTCCCTTTTCATTGATTACAACTGCCTAGTTTTTACAGATTCTTCTGTTTTGGGCATATTCCTTACTTAAATTCACCAAATGGAAAGAAGACCTAAGGTTTTTGATCATTTATTAAATGCCAGTCACTTAAACTTTTAATTTTTATTCCATTTTTAAATCACTCTTTAGGGATCCCTGGGTGGCGCAGCGGTTTGGCGCCTGCCTTTGGCCCAGGGCACGATCCTGGAGACCCGGGATCGAATCCCACATTGGGCTCCCGGTGCATGGAGCCTGCTTCTCCCTCTGACTGTGTCTCTGCCTCTCTCTCTCTCTCTCTCTCTCTCTCTGACTATCATAAATAAATAAAAATTTTTAAAAAAAATAAATAAATCACTCTTTAAAGATAAGCATCATCATCATCATCATATCCCCATTTTGCTGATAAGGAATCCGAATTAGGGAAGTGATGTGGCCAGACGATATCAAATAACTAGTAAATGACACAGGCTGGATTTGGAACTAGAAATGATATTTATAAGGCCTATGGTCTATTTATTTTATATCACTTCCTTCATCTTCCTGTCTACTGAGCACTTGCTATACCCATGGTGTTGAAGTGCATATTTAGATGTTTGACAAGCTACATAATATGTTTGCTTATGATGAAAACACACATTCTTTATCTGTACTTTGTTTTAATGTGTGTTTTCTCCTACTTGCCAGTTGTGCTTTCATGCACTATTATTTAACTTATATTTGCTGAATCTGAACTGTATAGGACATTTGTTGGAACAACATTTGAATTGAGAACATTATGTCAGTCAGTCAAAAATCTCACTTTTTTTAAATCAGTAATACAAGGTATCTATTCTGCTTACCCATTAAATAGAAAATCAAGCTTAGTATGAATTAAAGAGCTTTGTGAATCATGTTACAAGTTGAAGGGACCACTGACACTTGGTAATCAAAGAAATAAATATTAGTAAAATTTGCTATTGCCAAAGAAAATTATTGTTAAATATATGAAAATCTCTTATATAAAATATCTCTAGTGAATTTTTAACACAGTATTGGGTCTCAGCTGTGACAGAAAATAAACAACTTTGGCTACCCAGAGAAATTTATGTACATTTAAAGATGATTCCATGAATTATATAGAAACTGCAATCAGATATGAAAATACTGTATCCATACAAATTTCTTTCATGATTGACATAATATAAAGTGGTGTAGTAAATTTCAATGCAAACTAGTTAATACAGCTGCCATCAGGATTAGAAAAACCAAAAAGTAAGGTAACACTACTATTATCTTACATTTCCATATTCAGTTCTCCCAAGTTATCAGTCTTCAAATTATTTTCAATGTAGGAACAGAATAATTAAAAATCAAATGAAGATTTTTTTAAATAATAAATTTATTTTTATTGGTGTTCAATTTGCCAACATACAGAATAACACCCAGTGCTCATCCCGTCAAGTGCCCCCCTCAGTGCCCGTCACCCATTCACCCCCACCCCCCGCCCTCCTTCCCTTCCACCATCCCTAGTTCGTTTCTCAGAGTTAGGAGTCTTTATGTTCTGTCTCCCTTTCTGATATTTCCTACCCATTTCTTCTCCCTTCCCTTCTATTCCCTTTCACTATTATTTATATTCCCCAAAAGAATGAGAACATATAATGTTTGTCCTTCTCCAATTGAGTTATTTCACTCAGCATAATACCGTCCAGTTCCATCCACATCAAAGCAAATGGTGGGTATTTGTCGTTTCTAATGGCTGAGTAATATTCCATTGTATACATAAACCACATCTTCTTTATCCATTCATCTTTCGATGGGCACCGAGGCTCCTTCCACAGTTTGGCTATTGTGGACATTGCTGCTATAAACATCGGGGTGCAGGTATCCCGGCATTTCATTGCATCTGTATCTTTGGGGTAAATCCCCAAACAGTGCAATTGCTGGGTCATAGGGCAGATCTATTTTTAATCTTTGAGGACTTAGATTCGCCAACATGTAGCATAACATCCAGTGCTCATCCCGTTGAGTGCCACCCACAGTGCCCATCACCCAGTCACCTAATCCCCCTGCCCACCTCCCATTCCACTAAACCTTTTTCCTTTCCCACAGTTAGGAGTCCGTCATGTTTTGTCACCCTCTCTGATATTTCCCACTCACTTTCTCTTCTCTCTTCTTAAATCACTGTCACTATTTTTTAATATTCCCCAGATGAATTAAACCTATAATGTTTGTCCTTCTCCTATTGACTAACTTCACTCAGCATAACACCCTCCAGTTCCATCCACATCGAAGCAAATGGTGCGTATTTGTCGTTTGTAAAGTCTGAGTAATATTCCATTGTATACATATACCACACCTTCTTTATCCATTCATCTTTCAATGGACACTGAGGTTTCTTCCACAGTTTGCCAATTGTAGACATTGCTGCTATAAACATAGGGATGCAGGTGTCCTGCCGTTTCACTGCATCTGTATCTTTGGGGTAAATCCCCAGCAGGGCAATTGCTGGGTCGTAGAGCAGTTCTATTTCTAACTTTTGGAGGAACCTCCACACAGTTTTCCAGAGTGGCTGCACCAGTTCACATTCCCACCAACAGTGCAGGAGGGTTTCCCTTTCTCCAAATCGTCTGCAACATTTGCTATTTCCTGTCTTGTTAATTTTCACCAGTATGAGGTGGTATCTCATTGTGGTTTTGATTTGTATTTCCCTGATGGCAATTCATGCAGAGTATTTTGTCATGTGCTTGTTGGCCATATCTATGTCTTCCTCTGTGAAATTTCTGTTCATGTCATTTGTCCATTTCATGATTGCATTGTTTGTTTCTTTGTTGTTGAGTTGACTAAGTTCTTTATAGATCTTGGATACCAGCCCTTTGTCTGATACATCATTTGCAAATATCTTCTCCCATTCTGCAGGTTGACTTTTAGTTTTTTTGACTGTTTCTTTTGTTATGCAGAAGCTTCTTATCTTGATGAAGTCCCAATAGTTCATTTTTGCTTTTGTTTCCCTTGCCTTCATAGATGTATCTTGCAAGAAGTTGCTGTGGCCAAGTTCTAAAGGGGTGTTGCCTATGTTTTCCTCTTGGATTTTGATGGATTCTTGACTCACATTTAGATCTTTCATCCATTTTGAATTTATCTTTGTGTATGGTGTAAGAGAATTGTCCAGTTTCATTCTTCTGCATGTGGCTGTCCAATTTTCCCAGCACCATTTATTGAAGAGACTGTCTTTTTCCAGTGGAGAGTCTTTCCTCCTTTGTCGAATATTAGTTGACCATAGAGTGGAGGGCCCATTTCTAGGTTCTCTATTCTGTTCCATTGATCTGTGTGTCTGTTTTTGTGCCAGTACCACACTGTCTTGTTGATGACAACTTTGTAGTACAACTTGAAATATGGCATTGTGATGCCTCTGGCTCTGGATTTCTTTTTCAATATTCCCCTGGTTGTTCAGAGTCCTTTCTGATTCCACACAAATCTGAAGATGATTTGTTACAACTCCCTGAAAAAAGTCCATGGTATTCTGATAGGGATAGCATTAAATGTGTAAATTGTCGTGGGTTGCAATAACATTTTCACAATATTAATTCTTCGCATCCTTGAGCATGGAAAACCTTTGTATCTCTTTGTGTCTTCCTAAATTTCTTTCAGAAGTGTTCTGTAGTTTTTAGAGTAGAAATCCTTTTACCTCTTTGGTTAGGTTTATTCCTACGTATCTTCTGCTTTTGGGTGCAATTGTAAAAGAGATTGACTCCTTAACTTCTCTTTCTTCAGTTTCATTGTTAGTGTATAGAAATGCCACTGACTTCTGGGCACTGGTTTTGTATCCTGCCACACTGCCGAATTGCTGTATAAGTTCTAGTAATCTTGGGGTGGAGTCTTTTGGGTTTTGTATGTACAGTATGATGTCATCTGCAAAGAAAGACAGTTTGACTTTTTCTTTGCAAATTTGAATGCCTTTTATTTCTTTTTGTTGCCTGATTGCTGAGACTAGGACTTCTAGTATTATGTTGAAAAGCAGTGGTGAGAGTGGACATCCCTGTCGTGTTCCTGATCTTAGGGGAAAGGCTCTCAGTGTTTCCCCATGGAGAATGATATTTGCTGTGGTCTTTTGTCAATTGGCTTTTAAGATGCTGAGGAATTTTCCCTCTATCCCTACACTCCAAAGAGTTTTGATCAGGAATGGATGCTGTATTTTGTCAAATGCTTTCTGTTCATCTATTGAGAGGATCATATGGTTCCTGTTTTTTCTCTTGTTGATATGATCTATCGCGTTGTTTGCTTTATGCATATTGAACCATTCTTGCATCCCAGGGATAAATTCCACATTGTAATTATGAATAATCTTCTTAATGTACTGTTGGATCCTATTGGCTACTATGTTGTTGAGAAGTTTTGCATCTGTGTTCATCAAGGATATTGGTCTATAATTCTCCTTTTTGCTGGGGTCTCTGTCTGGTTTTGGAAATAAGGTGATGCCAGCCTCATAAAACAAGTTTGGAAGTTATCTGTCCCTTTTTATATCTCGGAACGCTTTAGTAGAATAGGTATTATTTCTTCTTAAATGTTCGATAGAGTTCCCCTGGGAAGCCATCTGGCCCTGGACTTTTGTGTCTTGGGAGGTTTTTAATGACTGCTTCAATTTCCTCCCTGATTATTGGCCTGCTCAGGTTTCCTATTTCTTCCTGTTACAGTTTTGGTAGTTTGTAATTTTCCAGAAATGTGTCCATTTCTTCTGGATTGCCTAATTTATTGGCGTATAGCTGCTCATAATATGTTTTTGAAATCATTTGTATTTACCTTGTACTGGTTGTGATCTCTCCTTTTTCATTCATGATTTTATTAGAGTATTTTTTCTTTTTAAAAAGGCTGGCTAATGGTTTATCTATCTTATTAATTCTTTCAAAGAACCAACTCCTGGGTTTGTTGATCTGTTCACAGTCCTTTTGATCTCTATTTCATTAAGTTCTGCTCAAATCATATTAACTCTTCTTCTGCAGGGTGTAGGTTTTAGTTGCTGCTCTTTCCCCAGTTCCTTTAGGTGCAAGGTTAGCTTGTGTATTTGAGTTTTTTTCCCATTATTTGAGGGATGTTTGTATTGCTATGGATTTCCCTCTTAGGACTGCTTTTGCTGTATCCCAAAGATTTTGAATGGTTTTTCTTCATTCTCATTAGTTTCCATGAATCTTCTCAATTCTTCTCTAATTTCCTGGTTGACCCTTTCATCTTTTAGCAGGATACTCTTTTACCTCCACATGTTTGAGTTTCTTCCAATTTTCTTCTTGTGATTGAATTCAAGTTTCTAAGTATTATGGTCTGAATATATGCAGGGGACTATCCCAATCTTTTGGTGTCAGTTGCGACCTGATTTGTGACCCAGTATGAAGTATATTCCTGAAAATGTTCCATGTGCACTTGAAAAGAATGTGTATTCAGTTGCGTTTGGATGTAAAGTTCTGTAAATATCCGTGAAATCCACCTGGTCTAATGTATCTTTTAAAGCTCTTGTTTCTTTGGAGATGTTGTGCTTAGAAGATCTGTCATTTGCAGGAGGCGCCGTGTTGTAGTCTCCAAGTATTAGAGTATTATTATCTTAAGTATTTCTTAACGTTGGTCATTAATTGATTGATATACCTGGCAGTTCCCCCATTCAGGGCATAAATGTTCATGATTGTTAGGTCCTCTTGTTGGAAAGATCCTTTAAGTATGTTATAGTGTCCCTCTTCATCTCTTACTAAAGTTTTTGTGATAGACTTTAATTTATATGATATGAGGATTGCTACCTCTGCTTTCTTTTGAGGACCATTTGAATGGTAACTGGTTCTCCATCCTTTAATTTTCAGGCTGTAGGTGTCCTTAGGTCTAAAATGAGTCTCTTGTAGATAGCAAATATTTGGGTCTTGCTTTTTTTTAAAGATTTTATTTATTTATTTATGAGAGAGACACACAGAGAGAGGCAGAGACATAGGTGGAGAAAGAAGCAGGCTCCATGTAAGGAGCCTGATGTGAGACTCGATTTTGTGGTTCCAGGATTATGACCTGGGCCGAAGGCAGGTGCTCAACCACTGAACCACCCAGACTTCCCAAAGGTCTTGCTTTTTTATCTAGTTAAAACCCTGTGTGTTTTGATGGGATCATTTAGCCCATTCACGTTCAGAGTTACTTTTGAAAGATGAATTTAGTGTCATTTTAAAACCTATTCATTCCCTGTTTTTATGGCTTTTTTTTTTTTTTGGCCTTCCTCTTTCTTTTACATGGTCCTCCTATTATTTCTTGCAGAGCTGGTTTGGTCACCACGTATTCTTTCAGTTTCTGCCAATCTTGGAAGCTCTTTGTCTCTCCTTCTATTCTGAATGACAGCCTTGCTGCATAAAGTATTCCTGGATACATGTTTTCTCATTTAGGACCCTGAATATATCCTGCCAGCCCTTTCTGGCCTGCCAGGTCTCTGTGGAGAGGTGTGCTGTTAATCTGATATTTCTCCCCATATAAGTTAGGGATCTCCTGTCTCTTGCTGCTTTAAGGATTTTCTCTTTATCTTTGGAATTTGCAAGTTTCACTATTAAAAGTCGAGGTGTTGAATGGTTCTTGTTGATTTTAGTTGGGGACGTCTCTATCTCCTGGATCTGAATGCTTGTTACTCTCCCCAAATTAGGAACATTTTCAGCTATGATTTGTTCAAATATGCTTTCTGGTCCTCTCTCCCTCTCGGCACCCTCTGGATCCCCAATTAAATGTAGAATTTTCCTTCTGGAGCTGTCATTTATTTGCCTTAACCTTTCTTCATGGTCTTTTAATTGTTTTCTCTTTTCTCCTCAGCCTCCTTTCTTGCCATCAACTTTTCTTCTATGTCATTCACTTGTTCTTCTACCTCATTAAACCTCGTTGTTAGGACCTCCAGTTTGGAATCCATCTCATTTACTTGATTTTTAATTTCAGCCTGATTAGATCTAAATTCTGCAGTCATGAAGTCTGTTGAATCCTTTATGCTGTTTTAATGGAGCCACCAGTAGCTTTCTAATTGTGCTTCTGAATTGGCTTTCTGACATTGAATTGTAATCCAAATTCTGTGACTCTGTGGCAGAGAGTACTGTTCCTGATTCCTTTTTTTTGGTGAGTTCTTCTTTCTAGTCATTTTCTCAGTGCAGAGTGGCTGAGCAGGCTGCTTCAATAATATCAACCAGGACCTAGGTAAATTTCACCCTAGATGATTCTGCTGAGGTCAGAGACCAGGAAGTGAAACAAAGATCAGAACAAAATCAACAATAGACCACCAAAATTCAGAAGAAATTTTTAAACAAAGTAGTAAAAAGTAGAAGTCCAGAAATCCTAAAGAAGAGAGAGAGAAAAAAAGAAAAAGACAGAAGAAAAAAAGGGGGGCTGTGAGATGGTGGTGGTGAAGAAATTGTAGTGGAGGGAGAATGTAGTCTACCTCAGCGGTTCTAGTGGGTGATCCTCTTGTTTCTGAGTATATTAACTTCTGTATATTAGAAGATGCTGAGTCCCAAACATATATAAACCAGAAATACTTGTAGAGGGCCCCAACATCATTGACCACCAAAACATAAATAGGATAAAAGAGGCGGGGCAGAATGGGAATGAGGAATCTCACAGAATGTACCAATATGGTATACTACTTATTTCTGTGCATACTGGTCATGTGTTAGAAGGTATTAGCTTCCACCATTGTAGAACAGAATGAGGCAGAGAAAATCAAAAACACAAAACAAAACAAACATATCCTGTATGTCTCCCAAAATTAAGTTGAGTGCGTTGAAGGGAATCTAGAAGTGGAAAATATATCTAGGACCTGTTTTTTTTTTTAATTTTTATTTATTTATGATAGTCACAGAGAGAGAGAGACAGAGACACAGGCAGAGGGAGAAGCAGGCTCCATGCACTGGGAACCCGATGTGGGAATCGATCCCAGGTCTCCAGGATCGTGCCCTGGGCCAAAGGCAGGCACCAAACCGCTTCGCCACCCAGGGATCCCTATATCTAGGACCTGTAATTGTAGAAATATGAAAGTCAAAAAGGAAGAATCTTAACAATGAAGAGGTGGTGAAATATTGTAGTTAAGGTGGGAAAAGAGAAAAAAAATTGGAAATTTACAGTCTGATATAAAAACGAGTTGTACTGGAAAACAGAAGAAAAAGAAGAAAAAAGGAGGGGTATGTTCTGGTTCTATATACTGTAAATCCCTCAACTTCCCCTGGAACTTTCCAGCACTGCTCCATCAAGAACTTGCTCTTCCCCTGTCCTTCTAGCTGGTCTTCTTGGGGAGGGGCCTGCTGTGCTGATTCTCAGGTGTGTGCACCTGGGGCAGCTGCCCCACCCCCTGCCAGGTGCACGACTCAGTAGGAGCTCTTTATTCTGTGAGGCTCCTGTTCCCTGGTGGCCCGACTGTTCCAGGCACAGGGTGACACAAGGAAGAACAACCACACTGGCAGCGGCCAGTTCTCCAGCTCTGGAGTCAGCTCCTACAGTAACTACCACAGTCTCCCATTCCGCAGGGGCCTGGAGGCTCCCATGGGCCGGGGGCACCGATCTGCACAGTTCAGCGGTGCCTGGCAGCAGGAGAGTCCTCACTGTCCTGTGCTCTCCCCCCCTCCGCCTGTCCCTGGGGAAATGCAGGATCATGGGCTGTGTTCCCCAGCGCCCTGAGATCTGGGGCCTTGCGCTGCTGGAATCACGCTCCCAGCCGCTGCCTGAGCTGCTTCTGAGGCTCTGCCGGGTGCGCTCCAGCCCTTTCTGGAGCTCGGCTCAGTCTGTGGTGTGCTCTCCTCCGGGCACACTTCCTCTGTTAGGCTCCACTGTCCTTCCTGCGATTCTGCAACATTCCCTGCTAAGTGCCTTTCTGTACAGGAAGAATCCGGTGCGGGTTTTTTAAGTTCCTGCTTCTCTGGGACTGGGCTTTCCTGATCCAAGGATTTCACCACCAGGCTCCTCGTGCGGGCCCCTCCCCCACTTGAGTCTTTTTTTTTTTTCCGTCTTCCTACCTTTTTAGAAGCACAAACTCTTCTCCCTGTAGTGTTCCTGCTTCTCTCTCTTTAAATCTCCAAGGTCGAATTCGTAGATTTTCAGGTTGATTTGAAAGTTATCTAAGTAAGTTGGTGGGGACAGATGACTTGAGGACCCTACTCCTCTGCCATCTTGCCCCCTTCCCCAGATAACTTGTTTATTACTACCACGGTTGTGCAGTTTACTATAAACTATGTTAACAGTGAAAAACAATCATCATATCCATTTATAAGTAATTGATTTTATCTTGAATGGTTAATATTTTCTGATTTCTATTCATCAAGAACTGTTTTGAGGGGCGCCTGGATAGTTCAGTGGTTGAGCATCTGCCTTTGGCTCAGGTCATGGTCCTAGGGTCCTGGGATCAAGTCCCACATTGGGTTCCCTGCAGGGAGTTTACTTTTCCCTCTGCCTATGCCTCTGCCTCTCTCTGTGTGTCTCTCATGAATGAATAAATAAAATCTTTAAAAAATTAGAAGAACTGCTTTGAAATCTGACTGTCCTAGACTATTATTATTATTTAATATTTGTTAAACTTATCAAACATTTGGAAAAGTAAAAGTGCACCTAGCCCATTCAAAATGAACTTATTTATTTCTTATGCCTGCTTTGAAATAAACTTAAAAATGTTGAGAGGTATATATCTTAAAAAAATAAATGAAACTTTTCCAAATTTAATGAGGTTCTGAGTGGTTAAAGATTTCCAGGTTTCAGACTGTTCATTCTAGTTTTATCTGAACAAGATTGTCTATCCTTGTTATGGATTTACACTAATGCCTTATAACTTCTCAGAATTAGTAACCCATTTGTGATTCCATATGAATTTGAAAATCATTCATAAGTCAATTCTGTGAAATTTTTTAATGATTTCTTTCTTTATTATTCTTATTTCATAAGAATAACATTGCTTTAAATTTTGTATAATTTAGAGCACTAAGTAATATTTGAATATACACTACCAGAGTACTTTTGTTCTGGTGTTTTCCATTAGCCTCTACTAAAGACTCTGGTAATTGTATATAAAAAGCAAATATCATGTGGCCACATCTCACTAAACATTTCAATGTGAATATTTACCATCTTAGACAATGTTGGTAAATGCATGGCTCCTAGAAACCAACTTTTTGGATCAAAATGAGTGCAGAATTCTCCAACTTCAGAGAATATAAAGAAGTTAATTTAAACTCATCAAATGTCATTCATACTTTTTTTTCAAAAAAGATTTTATTTATTTGAGAGAGAGAGAGAGAGTGCAAGGAGAGGGGCAGAGGAAGAGAGAGAAGCAGACTTCCAGGGACTCTGACGTGGGCTTGATCCCAGGACCCTGGACTCATGACCTGAGCCAAAGGCAAATGCTTAAACAACTAAGCCACCCAAGTGCCCTCATTCATACTTTTAAAAAAATATTTTATTTATTTATTTATTTATTTATTTATTTATTTATTTATTTATTCATGAAAGACACACAGAGAGAAAGGCAGAGATGTAGGCAGGGATGTAGGCAGAGGGAGAAGTAGGCTCCAGGCAGGGAGCCTCATGTGGGACTCGATCTTGAGACCGTGGATTATACCTTGAGCCAGGGGCAGGAGCTCAATGGCTGAGCCACCCACCCAGGGGTCCCCCCCCGTTCATACTTTTAAAAGGAATTTATATTTGTGAACATTTATAATTTGATCAGTAAGGCAAAAGTTATTCTAATAACTTTTCCCTTTGTGCACAAAAGTATTCTGAATTCTTACTCTTTCCTTTAGACCACATTCCAAAGGGAGTGATTATCTATTCCTGGGACCCATGTTTTCCAATTTGCTAGCTTCCTTCCCTTGACATGTAGAAGGCAACATTCCTGGGCTTGTAGGATCCTGAGGTTCTCTCAGCTTTGAGATGAGAAGGCTAGTACATAGACACATTTTACTGTATAAGCCCTGGATCTGAGCTAGAGCATACCTGGAATACAGAATCAGCCTGGAGAACTAATGATATATGTATAAAGTCTGGCTGAGAAGTCTGAAGCTAGTGGGGGTCATGGAGTTGGACAAGCCAACTGAAGCATATAAACTGAATGATATAGTAATGAAAAGTATGGGCTCTGGTGGCAGATTGCCTGGATTTGTAACCTAGTTTGACCATTTGCTACTTGTATGAACATGGGAAAGTTGTTGAATTTCTTTAAGTTTGTTTCATCATCTGTAAAAGGGGTAATAAATCTTTTGTATGTCATAGGATTATTATGGAGAATTAAAAGAGATATTGTGGGCAGGAGGGATGGCTCAGTGGTTTACTGCTGCCTTCAGCCCATGGTCTGATCCTGGAGATCTGGGATCGAGTCCCACATCAGGCTCCCTGCATGGAGCCTGCTTCTCCCTCTGCCTGTGTCTCTGCTTCTCTCTCTCTCTCTCTCTCTCTCTCTCTCTGTCTCGCTCTCTGTCTCTCATGAATAAATAAATAAAATCTTTAAAAGAGAGAGAGAGAATGTATGAAAAACACCAAGAAGGACACATGGGTGGCTCAGTTGGTTCAGCATCTGACTCTTGGTTTTGGTTCAGGTCATGGTCTCAGGGTCATGAGATCCAGTCCTGTGTTGGGCTCTGCACTCAGAAGGAAGTATGCTTGAGATGTTTTTCCTCTCCTCCCCCTCCCCTGATTGCACTCTCTTCTCTGTGTAAAATTTTAAAAATCTTAAAAAATACAAGAATAGTACATAGAACATAGAAATAAAATATTAACATTTATTACTATCACCATCATTATCATCATTTTTATTCCTGATAATAATAATGATAAGCATAAGAATATAACTTCATAAAATATACTTATAATAACCTTGGTGTCATTGGCTTTTATTTTGTGTGGTGTGTCATATTGTATTTCCTTAGTTAAAAACAATTTCCACTGAAGAAGTTCCTAGATTATGTCAGTCTGGTTTCTATAAGAAGCTAATGCCAAGATAGAATTAGAAAAGCTAGAAATTGGGGCACCTGGGTTGTTCAGTCAGTTAAGTGTCCAGACTCTTGATTTTGGCTCAGGTCATAATCTCAGTGTCCTGGAATTGAGCCCTGCATCAGGAGTCCACTTGAGATTCTCTCACTTTATCTCTGCCCCTCCACCCTGCTCTCTCTGTCTCTCTAAAATAAATAAGTCTTTAAAAGAAAAGGAAGATATTAATCGCAGAAAACACCTATGATGGATGAAGGTAGAGGGAGATAGAGGCGGCAGGGAAAGCCTTCAGAATGCACTGCAGGTTTGAAACATATGAAAAAAAGAGAGGAATAAAGAATTGGGCAGACAGAGCAGACTATAACATTATTTTGAAAAAGGCTTGTCCAAGTAAACTGGGGGTCCCTGAACCATGGTGACCTATTAGAAGAATATCCTACTGGACAGGAATAAATTTTCACTAGCACTCCTATCATTCTCCACCATTGGTTGGGAAAGCCATGGCTTTTGTGAAGAATTATCCTTCACAAGTGAGTAATTTGGAGGCTGTCAGTTAACCAGACACTTCATGGCAGTTTCTCTTGAAGGAAATCTAAATGGCATATCTCAATGCTGGGTAATTTGAGTAGCAATACTGGGTGTTAAGTAGCACATCTCAATGTTGGTGCTCAATGCTCAAACTTTTGAGCTATGTTCTGGGATGCAGTTAGCTGGAAATAGTTTGATATTTTCTGGTCTGACATTTAATATTTGTTAGGCAGAACCTAAATCATGTTTAGTTTAAGGCCAATAATTCCTCACTACTGTGACAATATTATTATGCGTATTCTATTCATACACTGTAAGTTTTGCCCCTCTAGCTAATGGAACTAGGCATTATCCCTGGCCCTGTGAGAATGCTGGATACTGTTTTCACTAATGGAAACATGAGGTTTCATGAGGTTCTCTTCCTGAGTCCCCTCACATGGTCACAGAGATCAGCACTGTGCTGAAAATTCCAGGAAAGATCTGTGGATCTCTGGCATTCTCTCTCTGTGACCATCTCTCCTCTCCAGTACTTTTTCCTACAAACTCAAGCTACCATGGTCTATTTCCATCTTCTGAACTCAGGTTGTCTGTCAAACTCACTCAGGTTTTTCCCTCCCTGTACTGTGGCCTAGAAACTCTCTTAAACCAGAAATGTAGAACAGTCATATCGCTCATTTTGCTTCTTTCCCATTGATCAGATATTTCTGTCCTTTGTTGTCTGATATCAGGGCCTTAACTCTTGTTTCATATATATTTTGTCTGCTTTTTGATGCTTCAGGCAGGAAAGTAAATCAGAGGTTAAAATTCTATCTTTACCAGAGGTTAAAATTCTTGTTTATGCTTTGAACATGGTACAGAAGTTATATTCTGATTCACCTTGTCAAAGAGATGGTCAATAGTTTTCTAATCTGTAAACATAGAATATCATTCTTCTCACCTTGAGTTGCAAACACTATTCTACTGATACAATTAAAATACTTTTAATAGGAAAGAAAATTATTGCTAATGACCAAACCTGGAAACTTTCAAAATTTGTTCCAGATACACTGGGAAATATAATTTCCATGGCAATTCAGTAGTTTGGTATATGCAGAAAATAAAATCAAGCTAACAATCCTTAAAAACGTTAATATTGACCCTATCAATAGATGGAGAAAGCATTTGACAAACTACAGCATCTATTCCTGATCAAAACTCTTCAAAGTGTAGGGATAGAGGGAAAATTCCTCAGCATCTTAAAAGCCATCTATGAAAAGGCCACAGCAAATATCATTCTCAACGGGGAAACACTGGGAGCCCTTCCCCTAAGATTAGGAACATGACAGGGATGTCCACTCTCACCACTGCTATTCAACATAGTACTAGAAGTCCTAGGCTCAGCAATCAGGCAACAAAAAGAAATCAAAGGCATTCAAATTGGCAAAGAAGAAGGCAAACTCTCCATCTTTGTAGATGACATGATACTGTACATTGAAGACCCAAAAGACTCCACCCGAAGATTGCTACACTCATACAGCAATTCGGCAGTGTGGCAGGATACAAAATCAATGCCCAGAAATCAGTGGCATTTCTATACACTAACAATGAGAATGAAGAAAGAGAAATTAAGGAATCAATCCCATTTACAATTGAACCCAAAAGCAGAAGATACCTAGGAATAAACCTAACCAAAGAGGTAAAGGACCTATATGCTAAAAATTATAGAACACTTCTGAAAGAAACTGAGGAGGACACAGAGATGGAAAAATATTCCATGCTCATGGATTGGAAGAATTAATATTGTGAAAATGTCCATGCTACACAGGGCAATTTACACATTTAATGCAATCCCTATCAAAATACCATGGACTTTCTTCAGAGAGTTGGAACAAATCATCTTAAGATTTGTGTGGAATCAAAAAAGACCCCAATAGCCAGGGGAATATTAAAAAAGAAAACCAGAGCTGAGGACATCACAATGCCAGATTTCAGGTTGTACTACAAAGCTGTGATCATCAAGACAGTGTGGTACTGGCACAAAAACAGGCACATAAACAAATGGAACAGAATAGAGAATCCAGAAGTGGACCCTCAACTTTATGGTCAACTAACATTCGACAAAGCAGGAAAGACTATCCCCTGGATAAAGGACAGTATCTTCAGTAAATGCTGCTGGAAAATTGGACATCCACAAGCAAAAGAATGAAACTAGACCATTCTCTTACACCATACACAAAGATAAACTCAAAATGGATGAAAGATCTAAATGTGAGACAAGATTCCATCAAAATCCCAGAGGAGAACACAGGCAACACCCTTTTTGAACTTGGCCACAGCAACTTCTTGTAAGATACATCTATGAAGAAGACAAGGGAAACAAAAGCAAAAATGAATTATTGGGACTTCATCAAGATCAAAAGGCTCTGCACAGAAAAAGAAACAGTCAACAAAACTCAAAGACAACCTACAGAATGGGAGAAGATATTTGCAAATGACCTATCAGATAAAAGGCTAGTATCCAAGATCTATAAAGAACTTATTGAACTCAACAGCAAAGAAACAAACAATCCAGTCATGAAATGTGCAAAAGACATGAAAAGAAATTTCACAGAGGAAGACATAGACATGGACAACAAGCACATGAGAAAATGCTACTGATCACTTACCATCAGAGAAATACAAATCAAAACCACAATGAGATACCACCTCACACCAGTGAGAATGGGGGAAATTAACAAGGCAGGAAACCACAAATGTTGGAGAGGATGTGGAGAAAGGGAAACCCTCTTGCACTGTTGGTGGGAATGTGAAATGGTGCAGCCACTCTGGAAAACTGCGTGGAGGTTAATCAAAAGTTAAAAATAGAGCTACCCTATGACCTAGCAATTGCACTGCTGGGGATTTACCCCAAAGATACAGATTCAGTGAGGCGCCGGAACACCTGCACCCCAATGTTAATAGCAGCAATGTCCACAATACCCAAACTGTGGAAGGAGCCTCGGTGTCCATCGAAAGATGAATGGATAAAGAAGGTGTGGTATATGTATACAATGGAATATTACTCAGCCATTAGAAACGACAAATACCCACCATTTGCTTCAATGTGATTGGAACTGGAGGGTATTATGCTGCGTGAAGTAAGTCAATCGGAGAAGGACAAACATTATATGGTCTCATTCATTTGGGGAATATAAAAAATAGTGAAAGGGAATAAAGGGGAAAGGAGAGAAAATGAGTGAAAATATCAATGAGGGTGACAGAACATGAGAGACTCCTATCTCTGGGAAGTGGAAAAGGGGTAGTGGAAAGGGAGGTGGGCAGGGGGATGGGGTGACTGGGTGACGGGCACTGAGGGGGGCATTTGTCGGGATGAGCACTCGGTGTTATGCTATATGTTGGCAAATTGAACTTCAATAAAAAATAAATTTAAAAACTTTAATATCCTTAAATGCAGAATAAATTCTTACAAAGGCCACTGAAATCAATACAGACCTATTACCTCTCTTAGGATCCATACAAGAATAATTTCATTTTAAATTATACTAGCAACTAACTTGATGTTTTCCTGAGTGTCTTTTCCACTTTAGAGTTGTGAACAAAGCAACAAAGACTGACAATTATGAATAACAATCTACAATGCTCTAAATGGATATCAAGAATTCTAGTGTTTTGAAGTTTAAATTGTAATTTAATTGTAAATTGTAATTTGTTCCTTTAATGAAGTTTGCTCTCAGATTGACTGCTTTGATTAGTACTTGCTCAGTAGTATAAGTCTGATCATTTGAATTAATTTTCTGATAAATGTGTCTATATATATATATATAATTTTAAAATAAACACTTTTTTTTGCTAAGGTTGTTATAGTTGTTCTAAAGCTAGGATTCTTCCATGTTTACAATTTTGAAAAGTTTATTTTGGACTTAGCTTAGTGTTCCCAGTGTCTGAAGTGGATAGTTCTTATTCATTTAACAGCTGATGTGATCTGAATTCTGAATTCAAATACGTCCACAGGAGTTTGTATTTTATATTGACTTTTCACAAAATCTGCATTTTTTTCTGATGAAGAGAATGTATTGAGATCCTTGAGCTTCTCTACATGAGAGGTATGGATATTTATTCATTGTATATGAGAAAGAAAATCTAATACTCTACAGTGCTACTTATTTCTAGATTGCAGAGTCAAGTAATAACTACCATCTGTAGAATTTTACCATTTTAATGATGGATGAAGAGCACAATATTCTGTGTTTCAAAAAAACTGTATAGCTATGTCTTCAAGGCCAAAATCATAGTTGAAAAGAGAAAAATAAATTTCTTTTAGAAATAAATATTTTACTCATTTTCAGTAAATAGATGACATATTTTGTCATCATATAGACATTAACTCATCCATTTTATTTTTAGGAGAAATAAAACCAAACATTCAATGACTTTTTTTAGAATCTAATCACCACTAACATTTTGCATAAGAAGCAGGCTGGCTCTTCAAGCATGATGACACAGTCAATCATTTATATCATCTTTACATCAGTGTTCCTTCTTTTTTAAAGCTTTCTTTGTGTAATACTTTCTCAATAAACTATTCCAACCATAGGTAAGGTCTCATCTGAAGCAGAAGGTTACAACAACCAAAAGAAAAGAAAATGTTGCTTGTAAGAAATTTCAGGAAATGCATCAATGAAGTATTACAAATAGATTAATTTTCCAAATCATCTTCAGTAGGCCACTATCTCTACTTTGACAATTCACATGGTTTTTAAAACAATATAATGATGGATCAATTTTACTAATCTTTACAAAATTGGTATCTAGATGTTTTATGTTATATACATTTCTTAAAGCAAGACTCAATACTTTAGGGTAGCAAATAAATTCAAACCATTTTAAAGTAAATAAATTGAGGCCCGTATATTCAAATTAGGTAGCAACCTTTGCAGTTAATTTTATAGATTTTTTAAAAAAAATCTAAAACAATATTATTAGTCATCCTTTATTTCTCTAGGCTCAAATTTCTGAGCCTAGCATTCATTCCTTTGGTCCCCCCTACTCCACGGAGTTCTAGTCCTAATCTGTTTTCCATCACTGTGGCCTAGTATTTGGCAACATAAATTCTTTGATCTAATCTGATACTGTTCTAGTGTGCTACTGCCACTATCCTCTTCCTATTGCTCTACTTATGCATACCTTACCCACCCTTCAAGATTCAGCTCAAACCTCCCTTTCACTATAAACATTTTTTCTAGTCTTTTTGGCTCTTACTCCAAATGTGACCTGTAGAAAACAAAGATGTTGCTAGGGAGTTTGTTAGAAATGTAGAATCCTGGCTCCTCCCCAGACCTACAGAATTGCAGTCTGCATTTTCACAAAATCCCCAGGTTTTTGCATGTAAATTAACATTTAAGACCTCTTTGTCAGCCCATTATGATTTCATACTTATTTCAGATTTCCATAGTAGTTACTGCTTATATAGATACTTGACATTTTTACCAAATTAAATTAGTTGATTTTTCATGGCTATGACTTGTCTCTTTACTTAAAAGCTTTCTAGGGATCCCTGGGTGGCTCAGTGGTTTGGTGCCTGCCTTTGGCCCAGGGCATGATCCTGGAAGCCCTGAATAGAGTCCCATGTAGGGCTCCCTGCAGGGAGCCTGCTTCTCCCTCTGCCTGTGTCTCTGCCTCTCTCTCTCTCTGTGTCTCTCATGAATAAATAAATAAAATCTTTTAAAAAAGCTTTCTAAAGGCAGCCACCAGGTTTTACCCCTCTTAACAACTCTGACAGAACCTAATGCTTTATTTTGAATGTCACATTTTTATTCTGTTTCAACTTGCACTTCTTGTGATGATTTTGTTTTCCTTTCAGAAGAGAGGAATGCAAATCCTACTGCCTAGGACACAGTGAATAGCCAACTATATATTTGTTGAATGCATAAATTATTTGAAATTAATTTTTGACAAGATTAATCTGGTCTTCAATTTTGGTTGAGTAGTGTCTTTTCCTAGTCATATTCTTAGGAGAACTGTACATAATGAGAATATTAACTCAGTCTTCAGCCTATATGACTTCTGGGGACATTAGCTTGAATTCTAATTGGGCTACTAAAACATTATTAATCATGTTTCTGGAATAGATTTTTAATCTTCAGGGTCATTGAGCCTAACTGCAATCCTTCACTTTTCTCTGCAAGTCAATATACTGAGATTTGTTCAGCTGCTAACTCTGTATCTCACTATAATATGGTAGTTAAGAACAGAAGTTTTGGCATCAGATTGCCAGGGTTTTCCTTCTGGGCCCATCACTTCCTAACCATGTGACCTTAAGCATATTACTTTACATTTTTATGCTTCAGTTTCTGTATCTAAATGGTGGGGATAATGATATTCTTTACTTCATAAGATTGATATAACAATTAAATTACCTAATACATGTGAAGTGCCCAAAAGAGTGCCTAATAGATATTAAGTTCTAAAGAAATACTAGCCCTTGTTGTTAAGAAAACATACAGTCAGGACAACTGCATTCTTGAAATGCTACTCTAGAGTTTCAATCACTTATATCTAAGTAGCATGGGAGCACATTTAATAGGTTTCTATTCTATCCCCTTTTTCTGACTCAGTATTTAATTTATGTTTGCTGATAGGAATGGCTGCCAGAACTATAAAATTCTGATACCTGCTATAAAGATATATGCTTTTATTCATGTTTCTATTGTATAATCCTTACGTATAGGTACAATATTAAAACTGAGTGCTGATTCATCCCAGAAAAGACAGAAAACTCTTCCTAGGTTCAGACACAACTGACTCAGTCAATTCAGATGACCTTCCAATAAAGAGTTGAGTAAGCAGATGGGAATTGAGTTATATCTTAAATGTTTAAGAACTTGTTTTTTGCCATACCACTAAATGAAACAAATAACAAAGCTGAAATTCTCTTAAAATTATGCAAATGATACCTAGATAATGCCATAATTGTAAATAATGAGGCTTTATAATTGGGCATAATATAAATGATGCATTGCTGGGCAGGGAACATATGTATTACAGGCTGCAAATTAAGTATTTTCTAAAATCCTGTCAGATATTTATAAAAATGATGCCTTTTCATCTACAATAGAGCAATATTTAGAATACTGCTGATTATGTAACAATTGTCTAAAAATGTAAAATTGTTTAAAAAAATGTAAAATTGTTGCCTATTCAGCTAAACAAACAGTACAATTGATTCTTTATAATAGTGTATTCAAAGCTAGAAACACTGGGGCTTCTCACCCTTAAGCAGCAGCCTTGGGGTTTTGCAAGCTTAGGGTGAGTTTAATTAAACTCAAGGGAGAAAACCAATTAAGCACTAAGAAGTGCTGGTATCCCTCATGAACACTAAAGACAAAAATACCATTTGAAATAAGATGATGCTATAATCTCAATATAAATGTCATTGTCTACTTCAGCAGTTCTGAAGTGGTCCAGGTGTTCTGAATACTTTGAAGAACAACTAGCTTATGAGCTTTCAATTCAGAACTACATTATATAATTTCCATCTGCTTTAAATCTCTTCTGATAAGAAGTGATTTGAAGGGAAATTGCATAAATATAAAGAGTGACTGTGCTTTAAGTCCTTGAATACACTTGTATTAAAGTGTGTATATCCAAAGAGCATTTAGATTCAAATCATATTTGTCTAGGTTTGGAAAGCAGGGGGTTAACCTTTCTCATCACTGCTATATAGAAAAATGATGCGGGGATCCCTGGGTGGCTCAGCGGTTTGGCGCCTGCCTTTGGCCCAAGGCACGATCCTGGAGTCCCGGGATCAAGTCCCACGTCAGGCTCCCGGCATGGAGCCTGCTTCTCCCTCCTCCTGTGTCTCTGCCTCTCTCTCTCTCTCTCTATGTCTATCATAAATAAATAAATAAATCTTAAAAAAATAGTTAAAAAAAGAAAAATGATGCAGGTAAATGGATAAAGGGATCCAGCTTCATTCAATGAAGTTCATGTCATGTTTATATTTTAGTGACTTTTGATACAGTGTCATTACAGTTCCTCATCACTATTGTGTAGTACCACCCACTGGGAAAGTGGTAGAGCAGAACAGCTTGCCAATAAGTCTCAACCATAGAAAGAAGCAACCACATGTATTTCAAATGCAGTCCTGGGAAGCTGTGCGGGATGGGAGAGATTAAGTAGTTAATGGTAACCAAAAATTGAAAGTTGATTAAATATCATTTACTGAGACTTATTTTCTCATCTTTACTTCAGTTCTTTGCAATGTAGAACAAGAATATGAACAGTGCATTATAGAAAGTCAGGGCTATTGCTCTAATTGTTGACAAGCAAATTAGCTACCTAGTTAATGTGGTACAACATTGCAGAAGCCTTTGCACTTTGGTATGATCCCTGATGGAATCTTCAAACTAATGAGGTCAGTTGATTTCATCCATGAGAAGTCTTATGGATGTTCCCTTAGCAGTATCTAGCAGATCTTTTTGTACACTGCTTGGGAAAAACAAATGCAAATGCCTTACAATCAGGTACTGTTATTTTAATAGCCATTCTGAACCCTTAGGTTAATATGGGATAAATCTTAGCAGTGGAGAAAATTTTCTATGGTAACTAATTGGTACAAATAGAAGTTGTACCACAGAATACAATTCTAACCAATCCTGTAACATTGTAGTGATATCTAAACATGATTTTGTAAATGACTGAATATTGTAACTCAAATATACTTACAAGGCTAGCTGATATATATTTTCAGTTTCTGAAAAAAAGGACTTTAAAATTATTAATAATTCCTAGGTAAGGCAATGTAGTATAGAAGAAAACACAGTAAATGTGGGTCAGGACCTCTAGATTCTATTCTATCTCCAATTTGATGTATAGATTGGGTAGGTCCTCAGTCTTCTATCTGCATAAGTCAGAGGGATGGGAAAAATAATTTCTGAACTCCATTTCAGTTTTTAAGTACTGAGAAATTCTCTTAATCAAAGCTTCTTATGAAGCTGCAACTGGGATGTGAAAATACTTGAAAAATGACCATCAAATACCCAAAGTGAGGCCAAAAACGGAACGATTAAAATTAGTTCTATCCTGTTTATATTGCAGTAAGAAAAATAAAATTACAAGTTTACCATTATCCTACTATTTGTTTGTAAACATGATACATCTTGATAGTTAGCCCAGTGACTCAGGAGGCACTTCCTGTTTCACTTTCTACAGGTGACTACCACCCCCATCCAATGTGTCATCAAGTCCCAGTGATCCACCAGTTCCCGTGACTATTTCCACCCACATACCTCAGAGATTGAAAGCTGAGTGAAATTCTTAATTGTTATCAGCAAAATACACATGTATTTGAATAAGCCTGTTTTTGACCACCAAGTCTAAACTCAAGCAAATCTAGATTCAGATTGGAGAATAGAGAGGGAATATCAGTTGGCAGTGGCCAACAGAATCACTTATTACTAGCTAATGTACTATACAAAAGTAGTTACTACAGTAAACTGACACTGGCCCAGGTTTGGTAAGTTGTAGATCTTAGACAGATACTACCAATGCCTAATTCTTTCACATGGCTTTCATTCATAGCAAGACAATTAAGAAGAAATTTATTTATTTATTTATTTATTTTTTTTTAGGAAGACATTTAGAACACTAACTCTATAATGCCTTCTGCCAATACATAGAAAACTTATATCACATCATAAATCCCAAGAATTCAAATTTAATAATATAGAACCTATGTAATCAGAATACATTTGATTTTAATATCTTTATACAAAGAAAATCAAACATAAAAATGAACATAAGCAAACAGGAAAGATACAACTGCAAGGCACAGGAGGGCAAGAAGTGCAAATGTTCTTGTGTACAGATCTAACAGACCTGTGGTGCCATGCCAAGCCTTGTGACTTAGGATATCTACTTCATGTTTGGCTCTATTATAAGTTCTATATAAGATCTCAATAAGCCACTTAGCTTTTCAACTTTTAGGTTTACAGTCCTGTTGGCTTGTCCACTAGGAAGAAATGACTGTGTATCTTTGTTTAAAGTTTACTATGTTCCATTAGTTTTTATTTAAATACTTAGAAGAGAAAAGCCAAAAAACAGGCAAGGGAGTTAGCACCTATAAGAAGTATCTAGAAATAAGTCAAGTCGAAAATAAAATGTTAGGAACTTGCTAGGTAATTAAATGAATTATCTTTAATATTTGATGCAAAATAAACATTAATAAGAAAGAAAGATGGAATTCAGATCAGTGAATGAATTCAGTTGCCCTCTCTCAATATTCGAATGAAATTGTCCATGGGAGTTGCTTGGTATCTGGAGTCCTGAAATGTGCTTTCCAATATTTCCTTTTGTTATTTTTTTCTAAAGATTTTATTTATTTATGCATGAGAGACAGAGAGAGAGAGAGAGAGAGAGAGAGAGAGAGAGGCAGAGACACAGCCAGACGGAGAAGCAGGCTCCAAGCAGGGAGCCTGACCGGGACTTGATCCCAGGTCTCCAGGATCCCACCCTGGGCTGAAGGCAGCGCTAAACCGCTGAGCCACCAGGGGCTGCCCGTCCTTTTGTTATTAATGTATGAGAACAAGCAAAGGTTTATCTATATTCTGATTAAGAAAGGAAAAGGAAGAGCATATTGCAAAGAAGACTTAGATTTAACTGGTTTCTTCTTTGTAAGAAAGTGAAGTTGGGATGAAGATGGGACAGGGATAGCAGAACTAGATGTAGAATGCACCTTCAAAACCAATTAGGTGTGCAAATGAACTTAATAAGTGTATTCTGTATGATAAACTGCAAAAGAAATATAAAAGTTGATGCTTCTCAAACTTTAAAGCAGTTGGAAGTAGGCAAAGAAGAATGAAGCACCCAAACCCAAGAGGAGCAAAATTAATGCCTGTAATCATCATACACAGAGAGCTGAATTTTAGTTTAAAATATAAACTTTTTAAACTAATTACAATTCCTATGGGGGAGGGGGAAGCCCAGAAATAAATTTTCTACTGCAATCAGAAATTAATTTGTTGGCAAGCTAATGGCAAATCTGGTACAAAATCTCCCTCTAGTCAAAATTCATTCATTCAATCACTATTTTTGTACATCTTAGGTGCCAAACATTCTTCTAGGTACTTGATATATGGCAGTGAACAAAACAGGCAATGATCTCTGCTCTCAGGAGAGAAGACAATAAGCAATAAGTAATATGAAAATTATATAGCATGTTGGAAAGTGATCATTGCATGGAGAAAATTGAGTGCAGTGGAGCTATAGGGATTGCAAATATTGGTTGGAATTCTATATTTACAAATGGGTGATTTTGGTAGGCTTCATTGAAAAAGTGATATTTGATCAAAGACTTGAAGGGAATGAGGTAGAAAGTATGTGGATATCTAAGGGACAATATGACATTACCAAGACCCTAAAGAAAGAATACTCTTGATGGATATGATGAACAGCAGGAGATCAGTGCAACTTGAGCCCAGTGAGTGAGGGAGAGAAATGGCAGGAGATGAGATCAGAGAAATAAAGAACAAAGAATGCATATAGGACCTTGTAGGTAGTCATAAGTACTTTGATTCTTAGACTAGGCAAAATGGAGAGCCATTAGGTTTTGAACAGTGAAGTAGTATAACATGACTTTTGAAAAGATCACTTTTACTACAGTAAAAAAAAATTAGTAGAAACAGAGAGACCAATTAAGATAATATTTTAGGTATTCAGGTGAGTGGTGATGATAGCTTGAATCAGGGAAGCAAAAGTAGTAGGAAAAAAACTGGTAACATTTCAATATATTGAAAAGGTAAGCACAGATGAGAGATTGGATGTTGGGTATAGAGAAAAACAGAGATAAAAGATAATTATGATTTGGGGCCTAAGGCACTAGAAGGATAGAATTTCCATTTTTTTAAGATAGAGAAGATTATGGGAGGAGCAGGTTTGCAGAGGAAGGCAATGAATTTCATTTTGATCATACTAAGTTTTGAAAGGCCTATTAGATATCAAGTGGAGGTAAGAATAGGCAGTTTTATAAAAATCTGTACAGAAAACCAGTTCAGAAACCTGGAGAGAAGATTGACAAAAATACAACTTTGGAAGTTAACAGCACATAGATGGCATTTAAATCTATGAAAAGAGAGGAGACTCTCCAAACTTAAAGAAGTGTCCCTTAAGTTGTGACAACCAAAATTGTCTCCAGACATTGCTAAAATCTGGAGACATTTTAGCAACTGGGTTGCAAAATCGTTTCTATTTGAGAATCACTGTATTAGAGCAAGTAATCTGAGGACTGGGAATTGACTGTTGAAATTAATGACATGGAGGTCACTGATGAACTTGAGCACTTTCAGTGGAGTAGTGGGGGGCAGGTAAAAGCTGAAATAGAGTGGGTTTAAGAAAGAATAGAAAGAGAGGAATTGGAAATAGCAATGTATCAGCAACTCTTTAAAGAGTTTTACTGAAAGGAGGCATTGCAGCATTATTTAGTGAGGAAATGGGGGCTAAAGTGATTTTTTTATAGACTTAATTTTATTTATTTATTATTTATTTATTTATTTATTTATTTATTTATTTATTTATTTATTTATTTATTTATAGAAAGAGAGAACAGGGGAGGGGCAGAGGGAATGGGAGAATCTCCATGCAAGGCATGGAGCCTGAAGCAGGGCTTAATCTCATGACCCTGAGATCATGAGCTGAGCTAAAATAGAGTCAGATACTTAATCAACTGAGCCACCCAGGCACCCCCAAGTGTTTTGTTTTGTTTTGTTTTGTTTTGGCTGGGAGAAATAATAGCATGCTTGTATGATGATGCAATGATCTAGGAGAGAGGGAAAAAATAAATGATGTGGAACATAACTGTTGGAAGGATCCCTTTGAGAGGAGAGAAAGAGCATGTGATCTGGTACACAAGAGGAGGGAAAGACTAGATAATAACATGGATATTTCATCCATGCTAGCAAGTGGGGAGGCAAGGAATATGGTTGCAGATACTGGTAGATATAGTTTTGGCAGGATCTGTGGAAATTCTTTTCTAGTTGTTTCAGTGTTCTCAATAAAGAAGAAGCAAACTCATCAGATCTCATGAGAATGAGGAGTAGAGTTTTAGGAGTTTGAGAAAAAATGTGAAATATTCATTTAAGAGAATGAGACAAATTAAAGTTGCGAACTTTATATGATTGACGAGTATCACTAAGTGTGTACTTGAGATTCATAGTCATGAACTTAAAGAGAACTAGTTAGTGTCAAGTGCCCCCCTCAGTGCCCATCACCCAGTCACACCGTCCCCCTTTCCACCACCCCTTCTTCGTTTCCCAGAGTTAGCTGTCTCTCATGTTCCGTCACCCTGACTGGTATTTCCCATTCACTTTCTCTCCTCCACTTTATTCCCTTTCACTATTTTTTATATTCCCCAAATGAATGAGACCATATAATGTTGGTCCTTCTCCGATTGACTTACTTCACTCAGCATAATACCCTCTAGTTCCAACCACGTTGAAACAAACGGTGGGTATTTGTTGTTTCTAATGGCTAATATTCCATTGCATACATAGACCACATCTTCTTTATCCATTCATCTTTTGGTGGACACCGAGGCTCCTTCCACAGTTTGGCTATTGTGGCCTTTGCTCCTATAAACATTGGGGTGCAGGTGTCCTGCCATTTCACTGCATCTATATCTTTGGGGTAAATCCCCAGCAGTGCAATTGCTGGGTCGTAGGGCAGGTCTATTTTTAACTCTCTGTGGAGAGGTCTGCTGTTAATCTAATAATTCTCCCCATATAAGTTAGAGATCTCCTGTCTCTTGCTGCTTAAAGGATTTTCTCTTTATCTTTGGAATTTGCAAGTTTCACTATTAAAAGTCGAGGTGTTGAACGGTTTTTATTGACTTTAGGGGGGGACCTCTCTATCTCCTGGATCTGAATGCCTGTTTCCCTCCCCAAATTAGGGAAGTTCTCAGCTATAATTTGTTCAAATATGCTTTCTGGTCCTCTGTCCCTCTCGGCGCCCTCTGGAACTCCAATTAAACATAGATTTTTCCTTCTGAGGCTGTCATTTATTTCCCTTAACCTTTTCTCAAGGTCTTTTGTTTTTCTCTTTTTTCCTCAGTTTCCCTCCTTGCCATCAACTTGTCTTCTATGCCACTCACTCTTTCTTCTACCTCATTAACCCTCATCATTAGGACCTCCAGTTTGAATTGCATCTCATTTAATTGATTTGTAATTTCGGCCCGATTAGATCTAAATTCTGCAGTCATGAAGTCTTTGATTCCTTTATGCTTTTTTTTTCCAGAGCCACCAGTAGCTTTATAATCGTGCATCTGAATTGGCTTTCTGACCTTGAATTGTAATCCAAATTCTGTAACTCTGTGGCAGAGAGTACTGTTTCTGATTCTTTCTTTTGTGGTGAGTTCTTTCTAGTCATTTTGCTCAGTGCAGAGTGGCTAAAAACGAGTTGAGCTTGTTAGAAGCACAAACTCTTCTCTCTGTAGTGTTCCAGCTGTTCTCTCTTTAGACCTCAGGTCAAATTCTTAGGTTTTCAGGATGACTTGAAAGTTATCTGGGTGGCTCAGTGGGTTAAATATCCGACTCTTGGTCTTGGCTTAGGTCCTGATCTCAGGGTCATGAGTTCTAGCCCCACATTGAGTTCTGTGCTGGGCGTGGAGCAATGGGTTTATCTAGATATGACTCCTTCGTAAGTGGAGGAAGATCTGTATGTCTGTGTAGACCAACTTAGTAAGTGTGGCAAGATAGATCAATAGCTTATTACAAAAGGATGTAACTCAGGAATAGCCGGATAGAAGAAATGCATAGGGCAAGGTCTGGGGAAAGGGCACAGAGTTTCCATGCCCTCTCCAGGCATGCCACTCTCCTCAGATCTCCAACAACCTGGAAGCTCTCCAAATTCATTACTTGTGAGTTTTTATGGAGGCTTCATTACATCGGCTTGATTGATAAAATCATTGGCCATTGGTGACTGATCCAACCTCCAGCCTCTCTCCTCTCCCTGTAGGTGTGGGGGGAGTTGGCATATTATTAGTCTTCTCAGGCTACCATAACAAAATATCACTGGCTGGGTGGCCTCAACAACAAATTTATTTTCTCACAGTTCTAGAGCCTAAAAGTCTCAGCAGGTCCTGTTTCTGGTAAGGAATCTTTTCCTGATTCATAGATAGCCACTTTATCTTCAGATGGTCTTTATTCTGAGCATGGGAGAAAGCAAGAGAGAGCAAGAGCAAGCAGGAGCATGAGAGAATCTTTCTTCCTCTTCTTTTAAGGCCACCAGTCCAATTGTATTGAGGCCTTATCCTTATGACCTCATTTAACCTTTGTTACCTTCTAAAGACCTTATCTCCAAATACAGTCACATTTGGGGTTAGGGTTTCAACATATGAATTGGGGGGGGGACACAATTCGATCTTTAGCAGCTGGATATAGGTAGTTACACTTTTTAATTTTTTTAAAATTTTAATACCAGAATAGTTAACATGCAGTGTTAGATTGGTTTCAGGTGTACGATGTAGTGATTCAACAATTCTATACATTACTCAGTGCTTAGGTTGTTACATTTTTGCCAAAAAAGGAAGCGAATGTGAAAGAGATCAAGGATTATTACCCTATACTATACTATATTCAAGTCAATGATATTATTAATTGATCATGAATTTAAGATGGCTAAGGGGAGAGAGAAATTGAAAGGGATGAGAAACAAAATAAGAACAAAAGAGAACTATAAAATAGGAACAATGGAATGGGAGTCTCAGTTCAAAGATTGTTGGAGTTAAGGTATTTTAATACAAAAAATGGAAAAAATAGGAGGTGGTGGATGGATAATTGGAAATTGAAACTGAGATTTTGGGGACATGGAGATTTAGGGACATAGAGGAGGGTGAGATTTAAGCATATGGAGGTGGGGATTTATTAATCTCCACTCCTGGACATGACTTTTAGTATTATAATTAGGGAAAAGTCAGTGAAAGTTCAACACTGTGGTTCAGCTTGTTGCAGATTGGTGTGGCCTGGTCTTCACCAGTCTTTCTAGTAAGTATCCTCCTTTCAGTAAGCATTCTCCCTCTGCATTCCTATAAGATACACTACTCAAGAGGCACAGAGTTTTAGCTTCTCTTTTTTCCTTATGTAGGCAGCCAAAGAATGCTGAATTTTATGATCAGATTTGAGGGGACCTGAGTCCAGTTCCCACTCTGTCAACTTTTGTTGAAACCTGTTCATACTCACGCTTGCAACACCCAGTTATGTGGGGAATTAAAGTCCTGTAGTCCAAACTCTTCACTCATAAAGGATAAATGTTTATCCCTTTCAACCCATAGGTAGATGATTCTGAGTTCCATTTCAGAAGTTTCCCCAGAAGTTCTCTACAAGATCAGGCACTCACCCTATAATCATGGATAACAATTTTCGAATTTTCAAAAAAAAATTTCCAACAGACAAACTGCAAGGTAATTGGGACTTTATCAGGCAGTTGCAATAGGGAGACAAGGGAAATGTCTCCCTGAACATGAGAAATAACATGGGTTGTGATATGGTGAGTTATAAGAAATATACACTTAGTCATTCAGATAACCAAAATATATTTTTTATATGTATTGGCTGACAGCTCCTAAATCCCTAGGAATTCCCTGCCATAAGGGCAATAATGTTTTTTTGTTATATTAATGAATATAACTTTTGATTCTCCTACAAGGGTGGGAGCTGGTTGCCAGGAAGACTAACCATGTGATTAGAGAGCTGGAACCTTTTGTCCCATCCTCCTAGCACCTGGGGTGTAAGTTGAATCAGCCAGTGGCCAGTGACTTAGTCAATCATGGCTATGCAGTGAAGCCTCCATAAAAACCCAAGAGAACTGGATTTGGAGACCTTTAGAGTTGGTGACCACTAGGAGATTTAGAGAGAATGGTGTGCTCTAAGAAAGAGCAAGGAAGCTCTGTGCCTTTCCCACAAAACTCACCCTATATATCTCATCATCTGGTTATTGATTTGTATCCTTAATTTATCCTTTAATAAATTGGCAAGTGTAAGTAATTGTTCATCTGAGTTCTGTGAGCCATTTTAGCAAATGAAAAGAACTTAAGAAGGAGCTAACTGGAACCTCCAATCTATAGCCAGCCAGTCAGCAGTACGGGAAACAACCTGAAGCTTGCAATTGGCATTTGAAGTAGGGAGTGGAGGACTGTCTTTCAGGACTGAGTACTTACTTTGTGGTATCTGATGCTATCTCTGGGTGGATAGTGTCACAATTGAGTTGAATTTTTAGAGACCCTGCTGGTATCCAAGAATTGCTTTGTGTTGGGGAGCGGGGTAAGGGGTAGAGGGCTATGATGGAACTGGGTCTAGGAACCCAAAAAGAGGGTTTTATAGGGAAAAAAAGATGAAAATAATGGAGTGCAATTGCATGATTGGTGGTCTGATGTGGTTAGGCAGGTGTCTGAATCTTGCAATAGAAGTTCTTTTTCTTTGTGAATGTGGTCCATTTCAGGCCATTAACTTCTGATCTTGAAAGTTTTGACTAAAAGAAAGGATTTAAAGGGAGTGAGTGAATTTCCACATCACCTTATCTAGGTTCTCCAGGCTGTTTCCCCTTCTTTGTCCCTTGCTCCTCCCTCTGAGATTGAACATCTTCCATCAGCCTTTATCTTTGTCTCAGACTCTGCTTTTAAGGAAAACTCAAGATAAGACAAGGGATGGTAGTAGCCCATTCTTATTTTGTGTTTACAGGGACCAGATATATCAATGTAGGATCCTACATCAGACATCCAGGATGGCTAAGCAAGACAACTGCATTTCAACTCTCCTACTTATTGAATGAAAAGTTCTAATAATTAATTTGCCATCAGGGTTAAATACAACATAATTTGATGTGCTGTGTTAAAATAGAAACTGAAAATAAAATGGAAACTCACCCATGAAGCTACTTCTTAGCTATAGTATGAGTTCTGTTGTAATATGATAGATATTTTCTTTACTTTTTCCCCTACTTTTATTACAGAGGTTGTGCAGATTGAATTCAATTTTGTAAATCCTCCGAGCTTTTCAGCTGAAAAGAGCAAGATGTAAAATATTTTTATTACTCTTTTGATGAATTCAAGAAAAACAAACAAACTCTTTCATACACTACCAGCTAAGGCTATCTAACAACAAGAAGATATCTGTTGCCTCTTGCTGCTGAAATGTTTATTTCACTTTTTTCTTCTTATGTAGTTGGTTGATGTGGGGGGCAGGACATAGAAGACATTGAAATAGATTTTATAACATTAATTAAAACAATGTTATTTTACAAATATCTTAATGATAAAGATTAATTTACCTCTTCACTATCTATTTGGAGTTGTCATTGCTTCAATCAAATTTTGTCAAAATTCAACCCATTTTTCAGTTCTGAAAACAAGAACAGGGTAGGTGCTCAATAAGTATTTGTTGGAAGTATGAAGAGGAGATAGATTAGGAAAATGGGTTTAGGGCTTTGCTTATGTGTAGAAAAGAATATTGTTTTCAGCTTGCTTACTGTTCCAGATCCCAAGCATGTTCCCGATCCTATGCATGAATAAAAGCTGATGATGATAATGGTTGAAAGAACAACACAATTACAGATATCCTTAGACCAAATCTACATTTACTGAAAGCTTTTTTGACCAAAAAGTGCCATTTATGTCATTTTCAGTTTTCACTTGATTTTTACTTTTGCCCTTCAAAAACTTTTTTGATGATTGCTAATTATTTAAAGAATAAGATAGGACTTGTGGTTATTTCTGTCACATTGGCAATATTAATCTTCCTTCCAGAAAAAAACTGTCCAAATACCTTTTGTGCAATAAACGGTGCTTACTTATTAATCCAAATGAAATGTTTTTTATTTTTTATTTTTTTAAAGCTTTTTTTTTATGATAGTCACACAGAGAGAGAGAGAGAGAGAGAGAGGCAGAGACACAGGCAGAGGGAGAAGCAGGCTCCATGCACCGGGAGCCCGACGTGGGACTCGATCCCGGGTCTCCAGGATCAAGCCCTGGACCAAAGGCAGGCGCCAATTCACTGCGCCACCCAGGGATCCCCCAAATGAAATTTTTAAAAGTTTTTTTTCTTTCGTTTGTTCAATTGATGTTTTGTTTCAGTTAAAATGGTAATATTTGCCCACAGAGGTATAGGTTTGTGAGGCAGGCAAGGCCTCAGTTTCTCATCCATAAAATGACAATGATATTGACAACTTTCCTCACCAAACTGCTGTATAGGTGAAGAACTAATCAGTATCTGGCATGTACTGAGAGCTTAAAAACATGGTAGTTATTTTGATTAACACATGATTCAGCCTCATACTTTTTCAATGAAAATATAATTCTACAACCATTTGCTTGTATTTTCTATACTGAATAGTAGGATAAGTTATGCTGCTATTATTTTTTTGCTATGTAATAATTTTAAAAAATGCTTCATTGAAGTATAGTTGACATGTATTATATCAGTTTCAGGTATACAGTATAGTGATAATTACTTAAATTATACAGTGCTCACCACAATAAGTGTTGTTACCATTTGTCATCATAGAGAGTTATTACAGTATAATAGACTATATTCCTTATGTTGTACTTTTAGCTCTTGCGACTTATTTATTTTATAACTGGGGGTTTATACCTATTAATCTCTTTCATCTTTTCTTATTAACATTTTCTCTTTATTAAGATGGTCCATATTACCAAGGAGCTAGATATTAAAAGGAGGACAAAAATCAATTGGCATTATTTTATCATAGCAAATTATTTTTGTATTTTATTGAGTTTTATTGTAGTATAACTGACATGCAATACTATGTAAGTTTAGTGTGTAGAGGGACTCCTGGGTGGCACAGTGGTTAAGTGTCTGCTTTCCACTCAGGTCGTAATCCTGGGGTGGGGGATCGAGTCCTATATCAGGCTCCCCATGAGAAGCCTTCTTCTCCCTCTGCCTATGTCTCTGCCTCTCTCTGTGTGTCTCTCATGAATAAATAAATGAAATCTTTTTTAAAAAGTTTTAGGGTGTACAGCATAGTGATTTTATATGGTGAAACGATTACCACATAGTTAACAGCTAGTATTTCATATTGATTAAAAATTATATATAAAATACCATTTTTCCTTGAGATGAGAACTTTTGGGATTTACTCTCTTAACTTTCAAAAATATCATGCAATATGCTATTATTTTAAAATAAAGTTAAAGCATTAGTTTATAATTTTTTTAAAGATTTATTTATTTATTCATGAGTGACGCAGAGAGAGAGGCAGGGACATAGGCAGAAGAAGAAGCAGGCTTCTCGCAGGGAGACTGATGTGGGACTTGATCTCCATCTTGGGATCACACCCTGAGCTGAAGGTAGAAGCTCAACCACTGAGCCACCCAAGAGTCCCTAGTTTATAATGTTTTAATAAATACGGGTCACTTACAATAAGCCAGTCACTGGGGCTGCAGCAGGAAAAGTACAAATAAACTACAAAATATATGCAACCTGATAATGTAATGAATTACTATTGAATGAAGTAGTTCATTTTTATTTATAAAATATTTTTTCTAATTACTATATGTAGATGCCCATACATCTATTCATATTTATTTAGAAAATTAGTAACATTCAGAAAAGGGCAAAGATGAAAATGACTTTCATGTCATTTCATGACTTTCATGTCTCTCTCTCTCTCAATCTATATATACACACACTGACAATATATGTATATATCTTTCTTTATATTTGTATATATATAATATATAATTAAATTTTGTTGCATATCTTTCTAGTCTTTTCTATTATGCATATATTCAATATTTGTTTCTGTTTATTGGGTTATACTATTTATATTCTTTTGTAAACTGATATTTTCATGGAAAACACATACTAAATAGTTCCCTATGATCTAATATACTCTTCTACAGAATTATTTTAATATACTACATACTGAAATAGTGTAGATAAATATCATAATTTATTTTATCAAACTTCTATGGTATTGCTTAATTTTTTCTTAACCTGTAGTTCCTGAAAAATTTTCTTACTTTATTTTCTAAGACAAAAAATATCTTGAAATTTAATATGTATTCAGTTTCAAGACCTTTATTTAGGACCTTGTCCTACATTCATTACTTAAACATTCTGTCTACAGAATTCTTTTTTTTTTTTTTTGCCCTTTTTACTACTAATTTATATTAGCTCACTGGATGATACAATCTGTTTTCATTGATTCAATCAAAGTGTATGTGTTCTGACATATCCCAAATCTATATCTCCAACCCAAATCTCTTCGCCGACCTTTGGAAATGTATATCCAATTACCTACTATACAAATTTACATTGGTGCATTATAAACATGTAAAATATGTATAAAATTGATCTCTTTGCCTTTCATACTCAAAATTGTTCTTTGGTATTCTCCATCTCAGTGAATGACATTGTCAGCAACCTAGTTTATTGAGTTAGATACTTGACAGTCATACATTATTTCTCTATTTTTGTCTTCCAATACATCAAGTCAGTGTTCAAATCCTGCAGGATCTATCTGCTGAATTCTCTGCTGACCTCATCCATTCTTTCCATCTACACTATCGCTCTCCTAGTTTTGGCCACCAACATTCTTGCTCAGATTACTGAAAAACCTTTCTGTTTTCCCTGACTCCAATTTTACACTCTCTGATTCATTCTCTTTTTTTTTATAGTTAGTGTCATCTTATTTAACCCTACATTTTATCATGGTACTCACTTGTTGGAAAGCTTTCTTTATTGGTCTTAGGATAAAGTCATAGAGCTTTTATAGAACTTATCAAACCTTTCCTATTTCTTTGTTTTTTAGACCTTTCCTATTTCCTGAGTTGCTTCTCTTCCCTTAAGCTATGACATTAAAATTTACAGCCATACTGTTTCCATGCTATCTGCTAACATTCTTTTACCTCATGGCTTTCACTCATGATCTTCTCTTCCTCTGTCTGTAATATCATACATCAACTTTTCACCAAACTAACTCCTACTCATTGTTCATATCTCAATTTCAAATCACTTTTTCTAAAGACCTTTCCTTGATCCCCACTGCCATCACAGTCTAGGTTATGTACTGTTTTTCTATGCTCCTGTAGTTTCCTGTATTTCTCTTGTATTACCAGTTACTATACTTTAATTATACCTATTTACTCACCCACCTTTCTACTAAATTATAAACTATGTGATTATAGGAATTATGACTCTTGATAGCTCCTATTCCCAGCATTCCAGTACAGTCCCCAGCACCATGTATATACATGATTTATATTGACTGAAAGAATGAAATTTTCTCAATGTAATATTTTTATTACTATGTTTTAGAACAGTAAAGAAAATTAAAATTATAGTGATATATTTTACTGTATCTTATCTTTTGGTATTTGTTATTTATAATTTTTAAATAACAAGTGTAAGAATATTTGTGCAGGCTGTTACTGAACTACATTCATGTAGGTAACCTTTGTGATCTTGCACAAGATACTTATCTTTTTAGAATACTTTCCTCATCTATCAAAATAAGATCATTAAAATGGTTGATCTCTAATGTTCCATGTGATATAAGATTATGTAAAATCACAAATATAGAAAAGCTGGAAAGATGCTGGAATAGGAGGACCCCACACTCACCCTATCCCATGGATATGACTAGATAACACTCACTTTAGGATAAATAACAAAAAAAAGACACAAAGAAACTCCACCATTAAAGTTAGAAAAGAAGCCACAGCAAAGAATGTAGGTAGATTGGATATGCTTTGGGAGCAAAATGGAGACTAGTTATCCATGGTGGGGAGGGAGCAGGTGGCATGGAGAAGGACAAGAAACAGATGATCACACTGGGGAGCCCCACACAGGGAAGAAGAATCCTGTTAAATCTGTTAAATAACAGATATTTGACATTTGGCTTTGAAAGCAAGAAGGGCCAAATTTCATGAATTCCTACAACCAGTGGGAAATAAGAATTAAAAAAAAAAATCAGTGGGCTTGGCATTATATAGTCAAAGTGCTGAAATGAAGAAAATGTGCACCCAAAAATACTCTATCCTAGCAAGTCTATCACTCAGAATAGAAGGAGAGATAGAGTTACTCAGATAAACAAAAACTAAAGAATTCATAACAACTAAAGCAGCCCTAGAGAAATATTAAAGAAGATTCTTTGAGTAGAAAGGAAACACTGTAAGTGAGAGTATGAAAAGGAGGAATCATAAAAGCAGTAAAAATAAGAATACTTACAAAACTTAGTCAAGGATTTCACAATATAAAAGGATGTAAAATAGGATACCAAATATCTGAAACATGCAGGGGAGAGGAGTATAGAATGAGTTCAAAGTTAAGTGACCATAAGCCTAATGTAGACTGCTATATGCAGATGATATTATATATAAAACAAATGGTAAACACAAATCACAAATCAAAGCCCAGTTGTAGATATGCAATAAATAAAGAGAAAGAAATCCAAGTATATTACTAAAGAAAGCCAATAAACCATGAATGAAAGCAAGAAAAGAAGAAATCAGAGTAAAACTAAAAAATCAGCCACAAAACAAGTAACAAAATGGCAATAAATATGTATCTATCAATAATTTTTTAATGTAAATAGACTAAATGTTCTAAGTCAAAAACTACAGTGATGCAGTAGATTAACAAAACAAAACAAAACAAAACAAAACGTTGATATGCTGCCTACAAGAGACTCATTTTAGACCTGCATCATGTGCAGATTGAAAGAGAGGGGATGAAGAAACATTTATCATGCAAATGGATGCCAAAAGAAAGCCAGAGTAGTAATACTTATATCAGGAAAAATTGACTTTAAAACAAAGACTGTAACAAGAGACAAAGAAGAACAGTATATAATGATAAAGGGGACAATCCAATAAAATATAAAAATAGTAAATATTTATGAATCCAACATAAGAGCACTCAAATACATACAACAGTTAATAACAAGCATAAGGAATTAATTGATAGTAATACAATAACAGTAGGGACTTTAACAATCCACTTACATTGATGGACAGATAATCCAAACAGAAAATTAACAGGGAAACAGTGGCTTTGAATGACATATTAGACTAGTGGATTTAGCAGATATATTCAGAACATTCCATCTTAAAACAGCAGAATAAAAATAAATAAATAAATAAATAAATAAATAAATAAATAAATAAATGGCAGAATATGCATTCTTTTCAAGTGCACATGGAACATTCTCCAGAATAGATCACACATTAGGCCACAAAATAAGTTTCAACAAATTTACAATGATTGAAGATATGTCAGCATTTCTGAAAACATTGTCATAAAATTAGAAATCAATACAAGAAAAAAATCTGTAAAGAACACAATTAGAAAATGAAGAGAAATAAAAGGCATCCAAATTGTTAAGAAGTAAAACTTTCAGTATTTGCAGATGACACAATACCATATATAGAAAACCCTAAAGACTCCATCAATTAGTAAAATTGATAAGTGAATTCAATTAAGTTGAAGGATACAAAATTAATATACAGAAATCTATTGCAGTCCTATACTAATAATGAAGCAGCAGAAAGAGAAGAAAATAATCTCATTTACAATTACACAAAAATAATAAAATATCTAAGTATAAGCTTAACCAATGAGATTGAAAGTCCTGTACTCTGAAAACTATAAAACAAAGATTAAAGAAATTGAAGATGACACAAAGAACAGAAAAGACATTCCATGTTCTTGAAATGAAAAAACAAATATTGTTTAAGTTTCTATACTACCCAAAGCAATGTATGCATTTATTGCAATCCCTATCAAAATTTCAAGAGTGCAGGTGATCCCTGGATGACTCAGTGGTTTAGTGCCTGCCTTCAGCCCAGGGCATGGTCCTGGAGTCCTGCATGGAGCCTGCTTCTCCCTCTGCCTGTATCTCTGCCTCTCCTTCTCTCTCTCTGTGTCTCTCATGAATAAATAAATAACATCTTTAAAAAAAATTCAAGAGTGCAGCACCTGGGTGGCTCACTTGGTTAAGCTTCTACTTTTGGCAGATTGAGCCCCAGTTTGGGCTTCCTGTTCAGCAGGGAACCTGCTTATCTCTCTCCCACTGCCCTTCTCCCCCATTCATGCTCTTTCTCTCTCAAAAAAATATATTTTTGTGTATATAACATATATATATATATATATATATATATATATATATATATATAACACATATATATGAATGTTCTTTCATGTGTCTGTTCCCATACCATGGGATATATATATATATATATATATATATATATATATATATATATTATTTTTCACAGAACTAGAACAAAAAATCCTGAAGTTTTTATGGAACCACAAAAGACCCTGAATAGACAAAGCAATCTTGAAAAAAGAAAAACAAAACTGGAAGTATGACAGTTTAGACTTCAAGTTATATTACAAAGCAGTTGTAATCAAACCTATGGTACTGGAACAAAAATAGACACATAGATCAATAGAACAAAACTGGTAACCCAGAAATAAGCTCATAAGAACATGGTTAGTTAATCTTCAACAAAGTAGGCAAGAATGTGTAATGGGAAAAACACAGTCTCTTCAATAATTGATATTAGGAAACTGGACAGCTACATGCAAAGGAATGAAGCTGGACCACTTTCTTAAACAATACGGAAAATAAACTCAAAATGGATTAAAGATCTGTGGGACCTCAAACCATAAAACCTTAGAAGAAAACATAGGCAGTAATTTCTCTGACATTGGTCATAGCTACATATGTCTCCTGAGGAAAAGGAAAAAAAAGCAAAAATAAACTATTGGAATACATGAAAATAAAAACCCTCTACACAGTGAAGGAAAAATTCAGCTAAACTAAAAGGCAACCAAATGAATGGGAGAAGATATTTATGAATGTCATATCCAAGAAAGGGTTAATATCCAAACTATATAAGAAATTCATACAACTCAACACCCCAAAAAACAAATAATCCAATTAAATATGGGCAGAATACATGAGCAGATATTTCTCCAAAGAGAGATCCAGATGTCTAATAGACACATGAACAAACATTCAACATCACTTATCGTCAGGCTAATGCAAATTAAAACTACAATGAATGGCAAGGAGTTAAGATGGTGGAGGGGTAAGGGGGCCCTAAGCTTGCTTTGTCCCTTGAACAAAGCTAGATAATTATCAAATCATTCTAAACATCCGAGAAATCAATCTGAGGTCAGAGAGAAAAAATCGCAAGTCTACAAGTAGAAAAGTGACCACCTTCTGGAAGGTAAAAGGTGGGGAGAGTTAATTTGGGAGAGATATAACTGGGTAGGGTGGTGGGAAGGGAGCCCTGCTTATGGAGATTAATGCATGCAAATACGACTGCAAAGTATTATACGCAGTGGAGTGAAAATCTGAAATTTCAGAAGTCTGTCACTGCTGGGGTCATGCCTAGCTTATAGTGGAAGCAAGGCAGATCCAGGAGTGGATAGGGTGGTCTGAGGATCCCCTGAGTGACAAGAAGAATGCGTGATGCCAATGTGCACTGCACTTTTACCAGACATAATGTGGGGACTCAGGATGAGGTCAAGGAGCCTGTGTGCCTGCTCTCTGCTCTGCCTGGCAATAAACTCTGAACCACTACACAGTCATTCTACCAGTTCCCTGGCACTGACTGGCAAATGGAAAAAGTGTGGCAAGACCCTTCCCCAGGGCATCAATAGGAGTCTGAGCCATGTGAGTCCCTAAAATTTGGAGTTTTGAAACCCAGTCAGTTTCCTGAGATAAAGCAGCTTGAACACAATAAAGGTGAAGACGGAAACCTGATGGGAGCTGAGGACGAAAGAGGGGTGGTTGATTGCTATTCTGTGAGGGTTTCCTGAAGAGTGTGGGTTGCAAACTTTCAGTTCTGGTGCTAGAAAGCAGAGCACAGACATTTTTGTCCCACCCATCAGCACTGAAAGTCATCAGGGAGCAAAACAGCACCACCTAGTGAAGGCCAGAGACACTTACACCAAGCCCCATACTCCTGCACCAGGGGACAACACGTCTCCACTAAGACAAGTTGCCTGAGAATCAGTGTCGCAGGCCTCTCCCCAAGAAGCACAAACACCTTGCCTGCAACAAGTCTCCTGATCATAGAGTCCTGCAAAGCTCTATCTTTGGCAAAATAGGATCTAGCTTCCTTTTATTTATTATTATTATTTTTTATTTTTATTTTTAATTCCTTTTTAAAATTATTTTCAAATTTTCATTTATATATGTATATTTTACTTTTTCCATTTTATTTTACTTCTATATTTGGTCTTACCTTTTTTTAACAGGCAGGCCAAAACACACCTGAGATCTAGGTTCTCTCTCTCTCTCTCTCTGTCTCACCTTTTCTGGACAAAATGAAAAGATGGAGAAATTCACCCCAAAAGAAAGAACAGGAAGTAGAAATCATGGCCATGGATTTGAACAATGCAGATATAAATAACATGTCTAAACTAGAATAAAAAAAGCATTATAAGAAGACTAGCTGAGCTTTTAAAAAGCATAGAAGACACTGGAGAATCCCTTACTACAGAGATAACAGAACTAAAATCTAGTCAGGCCAAAGTTAAGAATGCTGTAACTAAGATGCAAACCATAATGGATGCCATAAAAATGAAGATGAAGCAGAGAAATGAACCAGTAATATAGAAAATAAAATTATGGAAAATAATGAAGCTGAAAAGAAGAAAGAAAGAAAGGTAGTGGACCATGAATGTAGACTTAGGGAATTCAGTGATTTATTAAAACATAGTAACATTTGTATTATAGGAGTCACAGAAGATGAAGAGAGAGGAAAAAGGACAAAAGGATTATTTGAGCAAATTATAGCTAAAAATCTCCCTAATCTGGGGAAAGACACAGACATCAAAATCCAAGAAGCACAGAGAACTCCCTTTAAATTCAACAAAAGCCAACCATCACCAACACATATCATAGTCAAATTCACAAAATATGTAGACAAGGAAAGAATTCTAAAAGCAGCAAGGGAAAAAAGTTCTTAACCTATAAGTGAAAGACAGATTAGGTTCACAGCAGATCTTTCCACAGAAACCTGACAAGGCAGAAAGTGGCAGAAAATATTCAATGTGCTGAATGGGAAAAATATACAACAAAGAATACATTATCCAGCAAGGCTGTCATTCAGAGAAGCAGGAGGGATAAAGAGCTTTCCAGACCAGTAGTAGTAGTAGTAGTAGTAGTAATAATAATAATAATAAATAATGATAATAGTAATGAGTTCATGAGCACTAAACCGGCCCTGCAAGCAATATTAAGGGTGACTCTTTGAGTAGAAAAGAAAAGTCCAAAAGCAACAGAGACTAGAAAGGATCAGAGATCACCAGAAACAACAACCCTACAAGTAACACAATAACACTAAAGTCATATCATTCAATAATCACTCTGAATGTAAATGGACTAAATGTTCCGATCAAAAGACATATGGTATCAGAATGGATTAAAAAAGAAGATCCATTTATATGCTGCTTACAAGATATTCATGGATACTCATTTTCGACCCAAAGACACCTCCAGACTGAGAGTGAGGAGATGGAGGACCATCTATTATGTTAATAACATCAAAAGAAACCAGAGTAGCCATTTTACATCAGACAAACCAGTTTTAAACCAGATACTATAACAAAAGGTGAAGAAGGGCATTATATCATAATTAAGGGAACTATCTATTAATAAGATCTAGCAATTGTAGATATTTGTGCCCTCAACTTGGGAACACTCATATATATAAATCAATTAACAATAAACAAAGAAAATTCTTGATAATAATACAATAATAGTAAGAGATTTAACAGCCGACTTAGAGCAATGGGCAGATCATTTAAGCAGAAACTAAAAAAAGGAAATAATGACTTTGAATGACCTACTGGACCAGATGGACTTAACAGATATATTCAGAACATTTCATCCTTAAGCAGCAGAATAAAATTTTGTCTCTAGTGCACATGGAACATTAAGAACAGATCACATACCAGGTCACAAATAAGTCCTCAGCAAGTACAAAAAAAATGAAGATCATACCATGCATATTTTTAGACCACAATACTATGAAACTTGAAGTCAACCGCAAGAAAAAATTTGGAAAGACCACAAATGCATGGAGCTTAAAGAACATCCTACTAAAGAATGAATGAGATAACCAGGAAATTAAAGAAATTAAAAAAAAAAAACATGGAAACAAATGAAAATGAAAACATGATAGTCCAGAACCTTTGGGATGCAGCAAAAGCAATCCTAACAAGGAAGTATATTATAATACAGGCCTTCTTAAGAAGCAAGAAAAGTCTAAAATACACAACTGATACTTGCACCTAAAGGATCTAGAAAAGGAACAGAAAACAAAAGACTAAAGCCACCAGAAGGGAAATAATAAATATTACAGCAAAAATAAATTATATATATATAGAAACAAAACAAGAGAATGGATCAACAATACTGTGTTTTTTTGTAATTAATGAAATTGATAAACCTTTATTTATTTATTTATTTATTTATTTATTTATTTTTTGTTTGTTTGTTTTGTTTTTTGTTTTTTTTGATAAACCTTTAGCCAGAGTTATCAAAAAGAAAGGAAAAAGGACCCCAATAGGTAAAATTATGAATGAAGGAAGAGAAATCACAACTAACACCACTGAAATACAAACAATTATGAGAATATTATGAGCAATTGTATGTCAAGAAACTGGACTGTCTGGAAGAATTGCATAAATTCCTAGAAACTTACAAACTACCAAGAGTGAAATAGGAAGAATATAAATTTGAACAGGTCCATAATTAGCAAAGAAATTGAATCAGTAATCAAAAATATCCCAAGAAACAAAATTCCTGGGCCAGATGGCTTCCAAGGGAAATTCTATCAGGAATTTAAAGAAGAATTAATACCTTTTCTTCCCAAACCATTCCAAAAAATGGAAGTAGAAGGAAAACTTCCAAACTCATTCTATGAGGTTAGCATAAACTTGATACCAAAACAAAAAACCCCAGTAAAAAGTAGAATTACAGGCCAATATCCATGAAGAAAATGGATGCAAAAATTATCAATAAAATATTAGCAAATCCAATCCAATTATACATTAAAAGAATTATTCACTACAATCAAGTGGAGTTTACTTGATTGGGCTGCAAGTATGGTTCAATATTCACAAATCAGTCAATGTGATGCATCACATTAATAAAATAAAGGATAGGAACCATATGATTCTGTCATTAGGTGAAGAAAAATCATTTGACAAAATACAGTATCCATTCTTGATAAAAATCTTGAACAAAGTAGGGACAGAGGGAACATACCTCAACATCATAAAGGTCATATATGAAAGACCCAGAGCTAATATTCTCAATGGTTAAAAACTGAGAGCTTTTCCCCTAGAGTCAGGAATAAGACAGGGATGTCCACTCTCATCATTACTATTTACCATAGCACTGGAAGTCTTAGGCTCAGGAATCAGACAACAAAAAGAAATAAAAATCATCCAAACTGGCAAGAAAGAAGCCAAACTTTCACTTTTTGCAGGTTGCATGATATTCTATGTAGAAAACCTGAAAGACTATACAAAAAAAAAAAAAATCCTTAAATTGAAACATTAATTCAGCAAAGTCACAGGATATAAAACCAAAATATAGAAATCTGTTGCATTTCTACCAATAGTGAAATGGTAGAAAGAAATCAAGGAATCAATCCCATTTACAATTGCATCAAAACAATAAGACATAGAACTAAACCTAACCAACAAGATAAAAGGTTTGTACTCTGAAAACTATAGAATGATTATGAAATAAATTGAAGAGGACACAAAGAAATGGAAAAGCATTCTATGCTCATGTATTATTTAACATTTATTAAAATGTCTATACTACCCAAAGCAATCTTTACATAAAAAGCAAACCCTATCAAAATATGACCAGTATTTTTCACAGAGCTAGAACAGTCATAAAATTTATATGGAACCACAAAAGACCCCAAGTAACCAATGCAATCCTGAAAAAGAACAAAACTAGAGGCATCACAATTACAGATTTTAAGCGCTATTACAAAGCTGTAGTCATCAAGACAGTATGATATTGGTACAAAAACAGACACGTAGATCAATGGAACAGAATAAAAAACCCAGAAATGTACCCACAACTATATGTTCAACTGCTCTTCTACAAAATAGGAAAGGATATTCAATGGGGAAAAGACAGTCTCTTCAACAAATGGTGTTGGGAAAACTGGACAGCAACATGCAGAAGAGTGAAACTGGATCACTTTCTTACACCATACACAAAACTAAATTCAAAATGGATGAAAGACCTAAATGTGAGACAGAAAACCGTCAAAATCCTAGAGGAGAATACATTCAGCAACCTCTTTGACCTCAGCCAGAGCAACTTCTTACTAAACATGTCACTGGAGGCAATAGAAACAAAAGTAAAACTGAACTGGTGACTTCATCAAGCTAAAAACCTTCTGCACAGTGAAGGAAGCAATCAACAAAACTAAAAGGCAGCCTATGGAATGGGAGAAGATGTTGGCAAATGACATATCTGATGAAAGATTAGAATAAAAGATCTATAAAGAACTTATCAAATCTAACACCCCTGAAACAAACAACCCTGTTAAGAAATGGGCAGAAGGGGGGCCTGGGTGACTCAGGTTAAATGTCTGCCTTTGGCCCAAGTCGTGATCCCAGAGTCCGGGGATCAAGTCCCACATCAGGCTCCTGGTAGGCAGTCTGCTTCTCCCTCTGCCTATATCTCTGAATCTCTCTGTGTGTCTCTCATGAATAAATAAATAAAATCTAGAAAATAGAAGAAATGGGAAGAAGATAGGAATAGACATTTTTCCACGGAAGATATCCAGATGGCTAACAGACACATGAGAAACTCAACATGACCCATCATCAGGGAAATACAAATCAAAACCATGATGAACTACCACCTCACACCTATCAGAATGGCTAAAACTAATAACATAAGAAACAACAGGTAATGACGAGGATGCAGAGAAAGGGGAATCCTTTTGCACTCTTGATGGGAATGCAAATTGGCGCAGTTACTCTGGAAAGCAGTATGGAAGATCCTCAAAAAGTTAAAAATAGAACTACCCTCCTATCCAGAAATTGTATTACAAGGTATTTACCCAAAGGATACAGAAATACAGATTCAAAGGGGTACATGCACCCCAATGTTTATAGCAGCATCATCAACTATAATCAAACTGTAGAAAGAGCCAAAGTATCCTTTGGCTGATGAATTGGTAAAGAAGATGTAGCATATATGCATAATGGAATATTACTCAGACATTAAAAAGAATGAAATTTTGCCATTTGCAGTGATGTGGATGGAACTAGAGTGTATTATGCCAAACAAAATGTCGTCAGCAAAAGACAAATACCATATGATTTCACTCATCTGTGAAATTTAAGAAACAAAACATATGAACATATGGGAAGGGGGGAAAGGAGAGAAAGAAACGAATCATAAGATACTCTTAAGGATAGAGACAAAATGAGGGTTAATGGATGGGCTACATGTGTGATTGGTATTAAAGAGAACACTTGTTTTGATGAGCACTGGGCATTTTATGTAAGTGATGAATCACTGAATTCTACTCCTGATACCAAATTTGTACCATATGTTAATGAACTAAAATTTAAACAAAAACTACAAGAAAAAAGTTGCAATGAGACGTCACCTCATATCTGTCATGTTGACTAAAAAAAACAAGATGCAACTTGTGCTGGTGAGGATATGAAGAAGTAGGAACTGTCATGTGCTGTTGATAGGAATGCAAAATTATGTATCCACTGTGGGAAAAAAGTATGAAGGTTCCTCAAAAAGTTAAAGACAGAACTATGATAACTATGATCCAGTAATCATGATTCTGGAATTTTCCCTCAAAAATACAAAAACACTAATTCAAGGTGATACATGTACCTCTGTGTTTATAGCAGCATTATTTATAATAACCAAACTATGGAAGCACCCCAAGTATCCATTGACAGATGAGTGGATAAAGAAAATATCTATCTATCTATCTATCTATCTATCTATCTATCTATCTATCTAATCACTCAGCCATAAAAAAGAGTGAAATCTTAATATTTGCCACATGATGGAGCTAAGAAGTATAATGCTAAGCAAAATAAGTCAGTCAGAGAAAGAAATATACCATATAATTTCACTCATATGTGGTTTTTAAGAAACAAAGGAGCATGAAAAAAAAGAGAAACAAAAAGACACTTAACTATAGAGAACCAAATGATGGTTACCAGAGGGGAAGGGGTGGGAAGAAGGGTTAAATAGGTGAAGGTGATTAAAGAGTACAGCTTTCATGATGAGCACTGAATAATGTAGAGAATTGTTGAATCACTATATTGTATCCCTGAAAATAATATAACACTGTTAGCAATAGTACAATTAGAATTAAAACTTAATAAAAAGTAAAATATACAATAAAATCACAAATATGTCAAAAATCCTCAGAAATGGTTATAACAACAAAAACAGCAACAGTATTTTGTAATAATGTGATGGAGTTTTTAGTGTGGAGGGGAGGGATTTGATTATGCTGATAAGAGTGCTCTATTTAAGAATTTTGCTAGTAGTCAAACTTGACAGCATATAAAATGGGAAAAGAAGCCTAGTTAGGTGATATTGTAAGTCAGATTTCTGCACCATAAACCACAGGTGCTGAGAAGCAACTTTAATGAGAGAATATAAGAGAACACAAATTTAGTAGCAGTGGAACTAAACAATACAAAGACAGCTAAATTGGAGAATGATTAATGATGGCAAAATGGTAAAAACCAAGAGACCAGGTATTGCTACACAGCTGTGGCTTCTATTTAGAAATGGCTGGCTGCTTCCAGAAGCTGTTGAGTCATAAAAAATATAAAATTTCCCTCACTGAAGCATAGATCAGCTGCCCAAACCTTCTCCTTATCAGTCAAGCTTGTTGGCTTTTGATTCCACACAATCTTTGTGACACTGTTATCAATGATACTTCAGAAACATCTGCTCTAGAGCTGTTTGTTGCCTGTTTGGCAGACAGAAAATATAATGGCACCAAAAAAAGAATGACAAGACATCCATTAATGTGTAGTGGTGGTAAGAAATAACACAATAACAATTATCAGGGTCTGCCAAATATGTCAGCATTTCAATACCTATGTAACCTACTAGTACAGAGTTGGAAAGATTCTTCACTGTTCATAATGTCACTGACAAATAAGTCAATGAATGACTTAAATTATTGCCCAGCAGAAAATATACAATGTTGTCTATATGTTAAAACAAGACTAATATAAAGATGATGGTGTGTCGTTTGTAGCACAATTTGATTCTTTTTATTCATACATATTACTTAGAGTGGAGGTTTATATCTAGTGCTCTTTTAGCCCAATATTAATTTTTTATTCACTTACCTGCAGTCTGATAAATATTTGAGTTTCTACTCTTCTAGGTGCTGAGGATATACCAATGAGTAAAATAGATAAAAATTCTTGCCTTCATGTGGCTTGTATTCTAATGCCATAAGAAAAATAAAAACAAACAAATATGATGTATAGTGATAAGTGTTACAAAGAGAGGTAAAGTAGGGAATGGGAGTTGGGACTAGGAAGAGGAGTCTGAAGGTTTTTTAAAACTCTTTAGGGGAAACCAAAGAAGGCTTGTCTAATAAGTTGAAGAGGCAAGAGAAGCAAGAGAAGCTTGTTGGAGCTCTTCTTGGTCTGCCCACATCCTCCCTCCATGTACCAACCACAACCACAACCCCAAGACCCAGGCCTTGCAAAGCAAGGCCAAGCCTATCAAAAAGGCGTTGCAGGTACCAAATCCAACCCACTCCTGACTGGTACCCAGACTTGGCCGCCTGATCCCAGGGGCCTCAGCTCCCAGCTGACCCTGTCCCCAGGCTTGCCAACCATGCTGGTCCCCACCCACCTCCTACCCACAGAAACTGAGCCAAACACAAAATCTGTCCCCATGGCTCAATGCTCCTGCAGCTGTGAGCAGGAGCTGGGGGCTCTTGTGCCCTTGAATGCCAGTCCACATGTGGGTCAGCTCCATGAGACCCATGCATACTTCCCTGTTACACAAAAAGTACAGAGGCCAATATTGCTGGGTCAGTGACAATGAAAATGAAACAGGATTCCATCTTAACTATCATAAAACTACTTTCCTATTTGACTTCGAGGCCTTCCTAGCTGAGGATGATTTGTAAAATTTAAGAGTCGTCAAGATGACACTCTAACATTCTCCCTTCCAGATGCTTGTTAGCAGAGACAAGTGTATTACAGAATACTATTAGGAATGAACTCTACTGAAAAGGAGAGTTCTTGTATGCTGATACAAATTAAGCTCAACATTAGTGAAAACATGTGTGAACAAATTTCTCAACTTGGAGAGATTACATTAGCAAATGCAAAATTGTCTCATTTTGTCTCTTGTATCTTCCCTGCTTCTGAGAAAGAGATTTGAAAGAATCAAAATGAGAACGGAGGGGAATTGATATCAGCAGTAGACAGGTATAGTAGGTTATCCAGAGAATAAACATTCACATCTTCTCTTCCTCAAATTTATTGATATCTAAGAGAACCCACAAGTCAGTATTAGGTTCTGTGTTCATCCATTTCTTTTTATCTGTTTCTTTGGACTTTTAAATGCAGATAAAATAATATGCCTAATCTTCATAATATTTATTACTTTTTTTATTAGAAAAAAATGTGTGCCAAATCAATTTTCTAACAGTATATAAGAGAATAACCATGAGGAAGAATATGAGCAACTAAATATTAGTCATTTGAAGTAAAATGGAGAAAATTTATATTCCATTCAAGGATTTTAAGGATGTTTTTTCTATTCAGTGTTCACTTTTCATTATGAAAAATGCTTTTAGAAACAAGAACCATTTGGGAAACCAAACTTGATTCTACCTCATACTAAATGATATTACCATCCCTCCAGAATCTCTGCAGCCCTCTGCCCCCACCCTCTTTAGCTTATCTTAATGCTACTTCTTAAGAATGGAAAAACATAACACTAAGTTTTCATTTTTCTGAAAATATATCTTCCTTACTTTAACTGTACATTGTTTTTTTTTTTGATGGCCTGAAGCATGCTGCAATCAAAGAATCAAGAATGTTAGAAAAACATTTTGTGAAATACAGTTCCAAGTAAAGTGAATACTCAGCAAGCACGTTCCTGCCTCTGTGTGTCACAGTTTGCCAACTTGTTATGTACAAATGTGATTCATGTGACTCTTACAGTCTGTGTGTGTTTGCAGCAGTACTTCTGACATTCTAAGATAGGTTGTGCTACTTATTTTAGGCATAGAAAACAACTACTACATTTGCCTTTGAAAAATGTAATGGTGGGGATCCCTGGGTGGCCCAGCGGTTTAGCACCTGCCTTCGGCCCAGGGTGTGATCCTGGAGTCCCAAGATCGAGTCCTGCCTCAGACTCCCTACATGGAGCCTGCTTCTCCCTCTGCCTGTGTCTCTGCCTCTGGGTGTGTGTGTCTCTCATTAATAAATAAATAAAATCTTTAAAAAATGTATAGAAAAACTATGTATTCTAGTCAACATCTGTAAAATTTGTTTTGCTCAAGACTGGCTTTTATTTTTACTTGATGATGATAAGCTAGCTATTCATTAGTTTCAAAAATATGCATCCTTGCATGGGATATTTCTATCCTCCCTTAATTTATTTTCTTCATAGGATATGGATGTTAAAGGAATTTGGGTAAAGGTATTTTTAGAATTTGTGGCCATATCAACATTTTCTTTTAAAACAGCTGTAAAAAGACAAACCAGAAATGAAAAATTATAGGCAGGCCAGAAATAGATTAGGAGATATAAAAACACTTAGTCTCCAACTCTTTAACTTTTAGCCTGTTAATTTCTAGGTGATTGTTTCCTATGTATGATATTAACTAAAAAAATGTTAGATTAACAGGAATGTCATGAGCATACTCTTGTAAAAAGTTACTGGTAAATAAAAATTAAAAACATTGGTGACATAATGCTTGTAAAATGGGGGCAAAACTGCTCACTTGCACAATTTGATTGGAAATTAAATCCTTTTAAACATAGACCACTATGAAAAGTCGCAGTAAATCTCAGACTCATATATATGCCTCATCTAAGCATTTTCACCCATACATTTTACAAATCACTCAAATTTAGAATGGACAAAATTGAACAAACTCTTTCCTTAAACCTTGTCTTCCTTCAGTAGTTTATATCTGATTATGCAAGCAAGAAACCTGGGAGTCATCCTTGATTCTTATCAGGGAGGTAGACCTTCTTCTGCCCTACAAGGTCCTTCTTGTTGGACTTAGAATCAGATTGACATGAGACAAATTAACGGGAGAAAATCAAAGTTAGTAGGTATACAGGAATCCACACAGACATGGAATTTCCAAGATAATGAGGAAACATGAAACTTATATGAACTAAGGAGAGAGATGGGATCTGAGGATACATAGGGGAGGAAGGCCATTAGCAGGAAAGCACAGGGACACATTTTGAAAAATCAAGTTTGCCCTATTGTACAGATTAAGTTTCTTAGGCAAAGGTAGTTTTGATTAATAGCTCTTTTCCTGGTATAGACTCTCCTATCCAATTTAAATTTATAGAGTTAAAGAGCAGAAAGAGAGCTTTTCTTGCATCTTCTAAGTTTTGATTACTTTTTTATTACTTTTTTTTAATTGCAGTTCAATTTGCCAAAACATAGCATATCACCCAGTGCTCATCCCGTCAAGTGACCCCTCAGTGCCCATCACCCAGTCACCCCAACCCCCTGCCCACCTCCCCTTCCACTACCCCTTGTTCGTTTCCCAGAGTTAGGAGTCTCTCATGTTCTGTCATCCTCACTGATATTTTCACTCATTTTCTCTCCTTTCCCTTTTATTCCTCTTCACTATTTTTTATATTCCCCAAATGAATGAGACCATATAATGTTTGTCCTTCTCTGATTGACTTATTTCACTCAGCATAATACCCTCCAGTTCCATCCACGTTGAAGCAAATGGTGGGTATTTGTAGTTTCTAATGGATGAGTAATATTCCATTGTATACATAAACCACATCTTCTTTATCCATTCACCTTTTGATGGACACAGAGGCTCCTTCCACAGTTTGGCTATTGTGGACATTGCTGCTATAAACATTGGGGTGCAGGTGTCCCGGCATTTCACTGCATCTGTATCTTTGGGGGTAAATCCCCAACAGTGCAATTGCTGGGTCATAGGGTCACTCTATTTTTAACTCTTTGAGGAACCTCCACAGAGTTTTCCAGCGTGACTGTAGCAGTTCAAATTCCCACCAACAATACAAGAGGGTTCCCCTTCTCCACATCCTCTCCAACATTTGTTGTTTCCTGTCTTGTTAATTTTCCCCATTCTCACTGGTGTGAGGTGGTATCTCATTGTGGTTTTGATTTGTATTTCCCTGATGGCACATGATGCAGAGCATTTTTTCATGTGCTTATTGGCCATGTCTATGTCTTCCTCCATGAAATTTCTGTTCATGTCTTTTGCCCATTGAATGATTGGATTGTTTGTTTCTTTGCTGTTGAGTTTAATAAGTTCTTTATAGATCTTGGATACTAGCCCTTTATCTGATAGATCATTTACAAATATCTTCTCCCATTCTGTAGGTTGTCTTTGAGTTTTGTTGACTGTTTCCTTTGCTGTGCAGAAGCTTCTTATCTTGATGAAGTCCCAATAATTCATTTTTGCTTTTGTTTCTCTTGTCTTCATGGATTTATCTTGCAAGAAGTTGCTGTGGCCAAGTTCAAAAAGGGTGTTGTTTGTGTTCTCCTCTAGGATTTTGATGGATTCTTGACTCACATTGAGATCTTTCATCCATTTTGCGTTTATCTTTGTGTATGGTGTAAGAGAATGGTCCAGTTTAATTCTTCTGCATGTGGCTGTCCAGTTTTCCCAGCACCATTTATTGAAGAGACCATCTTTTTTTCCAGTGGATAGTCTTTCCTGCTTTATCGAATATTAGGTGACCATAAAGTTGACAGTCCACTTCTGGATTCTCTATTCTGTTCCATTAATCTATGTGTCTGTTTTTGTGCCAGTACCACACTGTCTTGATGACCACAGCTTTGTAGTACAACCTGAAATCTGGCATTGTGATGCTCCCAGCTATGGTTTTCTTTTTAAAAATTCCCCTGGCTATTCGGGGTCCTTTCTGATTCCACACAAATCTTAAGATAATTTGTTCCAACTCTCTGAAGAAAGTCCATGGTATTTTGATAGGGTTTGCATTAAATGTTTAAATTGCCCTGGGTAGCATGGACATTTTCACAATATTAATTCTCCCAATCCATGAGTATGGAATATTTTTCCATATCTTTGTGTCTTCCTCAATTTCTTTCAGAAGTGTTCTGTAGTTTTTAGGGTATAGATCCTTTACTTTGGTTAGGTTTATTCCTAGGTATCTTATGCTTTTGTTTGCAATTATAAATGGGATTGACTCCTTAATTTCTCTTTCTTCAGTCTCATTGTTAGTGTAGAGAAATGCAACTGATTTCTGGGCATTAATTTTGTATCCTGCTACACTGCTTAATTGCTGTATGAGTTCTAGCAATCTTGGGGTGGAGTCTTTTGGGTTTTCTATGTACAGTATCATGTAGGGATGACCTTCTAAAATAGGATTTGCCTTTCAAATAAAACGCTTGGATAGAAAGGGATTGGAATACAAATAATGAAATTATAGCAATGAATGACTGCCATACTATCATTAAAGTGAATATTTTTGAACTGGGGATCTAGTCCAATAAAATTTACTTAGAACATCCACTAAAAATAGTAAGAAGTAAAATAAGTATTATGCTAGAAATACTTGATGCTGCAACATCTAAGAACACTTAGAGAATATGAATCTCAAGGCCTTGCATATCTGGGGATATCTTTGTGGAAATGATATAAAGCCAATAATTAGAAATGTAGAGATAAAAATAATATATATTGGGGAGGTGGGGCAAGATGGTGGAAGAGTAGGGTTTATAGCAGCAATGTCCACAATAGCCAAACTGTGGAAGGAGCCTCAGTGTCCATCGAAAGATGAATGGATAAAAAAGATGTGGTATATGTATACAATGGAATATGACTCAGCCATTAGAAACGACCAATATCCACCATTTGCTTTGATGTGGATGGAACTGGAGAATATTTTGCTGAGTGAAATAAGTCAATTGGAGAAGGACAAACATTTTATGGTCTCATTCATTTTGGGAATATAAAAAATAGTGAATGGGAATAAAGGGGAAAGGAGAAAAAATGAGTGGCAAATATCAGAAAGGGAGACAGAACATGAGAGACTCCTATCTCTAGGAAACGAACTAGGGGTGGTGGAAGGGGAGGTGGGTGAGGGGTGGGGGTGACTGGGTGACAGGCGCTGAGGTGGGCACTTGATGGGATGAGCACTGGTTGTTATTCTGTATGATGGCAATTGAACACCAATAAAAAATAAATTAAAAAATAATATATATTTAGTAAATTCAATAGATGGGATAGCCATTCTCCACTATCAACATCCCCCATCAGAGTGTACATTTATTACAATTGAATATTGAAGCGGTTCAGGACAGGTCCCTCCAGAATGTAACTCTTTGACGTGTGAATTATTTTGAGCTGAAGACAGTTGAGACCCTGGGGCTTAAGAGAAACTTTGCCTTTCCCTTAGCCACACAGAAGAATCTAAACTGTGGGTCTTTTCCAGAATAAGGGTTATTAACAGAGATAAATTTTATATGAGTGACCCATCTATATGGCAGGGCAAATGTCTAATTATCAAACATCTTGTCTTCTTAATGCCCTGTGAAGTGTATTCTTTTCCTCTGAAGTCTCAGGCCCCTAACTCTGTCTTCTTAGTTCAGAATGACATATATATTTAATTTTTCTTATCTTTGGAATTTTTATGTCTGTGTGGATTCTTCCTACATATGCCTATTAAGTTTTATTTTCTCCTGTTAATCTGTCTTGTGCCAATTTGATTTTTAGTCTAGCTAGAAGTACCTTCAAGGGAACAGAAGTACTTTCTCCCTGACAAGAGAGTGCTCCAACAGTCTACATTGACACATCATTATTATTCAAAGTCCAGAGTTTACATTAGGATTTGCTTGAGGTGCTGTACATTTAATGGGTTTTGACAAATGTATAATGACATGTACCCACCATTATAATATCACACTGAGATAGGAAGCTGAAGGGACTCCAAGAAGAACTGCTTTTTTCTGTTTCTTTTCCTTGCTAGGATCACCTAACCACTCTCCCAACATTGTACCACCTTGTTGGTACATGGTGGAAGTAGAAGCTCATCTTCTAATTGGACTCCAGTGACAACTGGAGGCAGATGGAGTGTGAACTAGCCTTGCTTGAGATCACCACTTTCAGTCTTGTTGCTGGTTGGTTGCTGTGGTGTTTTAGCTCCCCAGTGGATCTTGTTAACCTCTAGGGTATGGAGAAAGTGGGATATAGTAAGTACCCCACCAATTTTTCATTTTCATATCTACTGAGTAGCGATAGAAGCTCAGCTTACCATTAGGGTAATGGTAACTACCCTTGGGGAGATTAGGAGCACTCTCTCACTTTTCAGAGAGAGGATGGAATATCATTTTCCTGTTTGGCCTGCCAGTACCATCTGTCAGGGGAAGTAGAGCACTATCTGCTTTCATTAGAAAGGAAAGGAAGAATAGCTCTCTGCTAGGCTCCACCAATACCAGCCAGCAGGAGAACTGGAGAATGTTCTCTGCTTTAACAGTGCTAGAGGACGACCTTGCTGAAACTACGATAAGGGTAGAAGATGGAGGAGTGGCTTCTATTGGTGTTTGATTAGAATAAGGGAGTGTTATGGAATAAATTGTGCCCTCTCCCACCAAATTCATATGTTGAAGCTTTAACCCCTAATGTGATTATATTTGGAGATAGGGTCTGTAAGGAGGCAATTAAAATTAAATTAAGTCATAATAGTGAGCCTATTCTGATAGGACCGGTGTTTTTATAAGAAGGAGAAGAGACACCAGAAATCTTTTTCTGTCTGCGTGACAGAGGAAAGGCTATGTGAGAACATAGCAAGAAGAAGGTAGCTGTCTCCAAGCCAAGAAGAGAGGTCTCACCAGAAATAAATTCTGACCTGTGATCCTGGACATAATAACCTCCAGACTGTGAGAACATAAATGTCTGTTGGTAAAGGCACTCCAGTCTGGAATTTTGTTATGGCAGCAAACTTCTATATGGAGATATAACCAAAATGTCTTCCCGTTGTTAGGGCACAAATTTCTGCTCCTTCTTGGAGGGAAAAACAAGTTTTTCTTAGAGTTTTTTTTCCTCTGTGCCTGTTGGTATTTCTGAGGTAGGGTCTTCTGCACTCTGTCTGGAACATATGAGAGATAATAAGGAAACTCAGGGAACTGGGCACAATGTCCTCCCTCATATTCTGAAGGCCCTAGGCAGCTTATCATCTTTATATCTTTTAGAGATTTCCTATGTTTATTTATTGTGTTAAGTGTTAAATTTTAATTGTAAGAGAGATGACCTGTGAAAAACATGATTACTTCATCATACTGGTAGAATATTTTAGAATTTTAGTTTTTTTTCCCCCAGGTTATCAAAATCTAAAATTAATGAAAACATTTACCTTTCTCCCAAGTACTGCAAGGACATTGAATAGTTAAACTAAGATTATTCTACTGTCCATTTTATTTTTATTGGTTTAAAAATATGAAATTTAGTCCCAATAGTTCATTTTTGCTTTTGTTTCTTTTGCCTTCGTGGATGTATCTTGCAAGAAGTTACTGTGGCCGAGTTCAAAAAGGGTATTGCCTGTGTTCTCCTCTAGGATTTTGATGGAATCTTGTCTCACATTTAGATCTTTCATCCATTTTGAGTTTATCTTAGTGTATGGTGAAAGAGAGTGGTCTAGTTTCATTCTTCTGCATGTGGATGTCCAATTTTCCCAGCACCATTTATTGAAGAGATGTTCTTTCTTCCAGTGGATAGTCTTTCCTCCTTTGTTGAATATTAGTTGACCATAAAGTTCAGGGTCCACTTCTGAATTATCTATTCCATTCCATTGATCTATGTGTCTGTATTTGTGCCAGTACCACACTGTTTTGATGACCACAGCTTTGTAGTACAACCTGAAATCTGGCATTGTGATGCTGCCAGCTATAGTTTTCTTTTTTAAAATTCCCCTGGCTATTCGGGGTCTTTTCTGATTCCACACAAATCTCAAAATAATTTGTTCTAACTCTCTGAAGAAAGTCCATGGTATTTTGATAGGGATTGCATTAAATGTGTAAATTGCCCTGGGTAACTTAATTCTTCCAATCCATGAGCATGAAATATTTTTCCATCTCTTTTTGTCTTCCTCAATGTCTTTCAGAAGTGTTCTATAGTTTTTAGGGTATAGATCCTTTGCCTCTTTGGTTATATTTATTCCTAGGTATCTTATGCTTTTGGGTGCAATTGTAAATGGGATTGACTCCTTAATTTCTCTTTCTTCAGTCTCATTGTTAGTGTATAGAAATGCCACTGACTTCTGGGCATTGATTTTGTATCGTTCCACGCTGCCAAATTGCTGTATAAGTTCTAGCAATCTTGGGGTGGAGGCTTTTGGGTTTTCTATGTAGAGTATCATGTCATCTGAAAAGAGGGAGAGTTTGACTTCGTTGCCATTCAAATGCCTTTAATGTCCTTTTGTTGTCTGATTCCTGAGGCTAGGACTTCCAGTACTATGTTGAATAGCAGTGGTGAAAGTGGACATCCATGTATTGAACCTGATCTTAGGAGAAAGGCTCCCAGTGCTTCCCCATTGAGAATGATATTTGCTGTGGGCTTTTCGTAGATGGTTTTAAGATGTTGAGGAATGTTCCCTCTATCCCTACACTGTGAAGAGTTTTGATCAGGAACAGATGCTGTATTTTGTCAAATGCTTTCTCTGTATCCAATGAGAGGATCATATGGTTCTTGGTTTTTCTCTTGCTGATATGATGAATCACACTGATTGTTTTACGAGTGTTGAACCAGCCTTGCATCCCGGGGATAAATCCTACTTGGTCATGGTGAATAATTTTCTTTTTTTTTTAATTTTTTAATTTTATTTATTCATGATAGGCACACAGTGAGAGAGAGAGAGAGAGGCAGAGACACAGGCAGAGGGAGAAGCAGGCTCCATGAACTGGAAGCCCGACGTGGGATTCGATCCCGGGTCTCCAGGATCGCGCCCTGGGCCAAAGGCAGGCGCCAAACCACTGCGCCACCCAGGGATCCCTGAATAATTTTCTTAATGTACTCTTGGATCCTATGGGCTAGTATCTTGTTGAGAATTTTTGCATCCATGTTCATCAGGAATATTGGTCTATAATTCTCCTTTTTGGTGAGGTCTTTGTCTGGTTTCGGAATTAAGGTGATGCTGGCCTCATAGAACGAATTTGGAAGTACTCCATCACTTTCTATCTTTCCAAACAGCTTTAGTAGTATAGGTATAGTTTTTTCTTCAAACGTTTGATAGAATTCCCCTGGGAAGCCATCAAGCCCTGGACTTTTGTGTCTAGGGAGGTTTTGGATGACGGCTTCAATTTCCTCCCTGGTTATTGGCCTGTTCAGGTTTCCTATTTCTTCCTGTCCCAGTTTTAGTAATTTTCGCTTTCCAGAAGTGCGTCCATTTCTTCTAGATTGCCTAATTTATTGGCGGATAGCTGTTCATAATATGTTTTTAAAATCGTTTGTATTTCCTTGGTGTTGGTAATGATCTCTCCTTTCTCATTCATAATTTTATTCATTTGAGTCTTCTCTCTCTTCTTCTAAATAAGGCTGGCTAATGGTTTATCTATCTTATTAATTCTTTCAAAGAATCAACTCCTGGTTTTGTTGATCTGTTCCACAGTTCTCTTTGTCTCGATTTCATTGAGTTCTGCTCAAATCTTTATTAACTCTCTTCTTCTGCTGGGTGTAGGATTTATTTGCAGTTTTTTCTTTAGCTCCTTTAGGTGTAAGGTTAGCTTTTGTATTTGAGTTCTGCTCAGTGGGTGTTGTTTACCCCATGAGGCCGCAGGAGGAACAACCCCAGTGGCTGCGGCAGCTCTGGAAACCTGGATTCAGCTCCCGCAGGAACTATTCCATCTGCAGGGTCCTGGAGGCTCTGGGGGCGGGGCTGCTGATCTGCTCAGCTCAGGGCAGGAGCGTCCTTGCTGTCCTGAGCCCTCCTGGCCTCTGCCTGTCCCGGGGGGAGGTCGGATCCTGGGCTGTGTCCCGGCGCCCTGTGCTCCCGGGCCTGCGCTGTTGGATTCTCGCTCCCGGCGGGCAGCCCCCTCTCCACAGAGCCACCGCCCGAGCCCCTCCGAGCTGCTCCCGGGTCCAGCCGTTTACGCTGCAGTCCTTTATGGAGCTCGGTGCACTCTACTCTGGGCGCAGGTGTCTGTTAGTGTCCCAGGGAGCCCGACGGCATCCCCGCCCTCCTGGGTCCTGCTCCAACTCCCCGCGAGCCCCTTTCCGCCCGGGAAGGTCGGTGCAGCTCCTGCTTCTCTGGGACGGGGCTCTCCTGTCCTGGGGACACTCGCCCCGGCCTTAGCCCGGCTCCTCGCAGGGCCCCTCCCCCTTGGAGGCCTTTTGTTTCTTTATTTCTTTTTCCCTGTCTTCCTACCTTGATAGAAGCGTGAACTCTTCTCACTGTAGCATTCCAGGTGTTCTCTCTTTAAATCTCAGCCCGAATTCGTAGATTTTCAGGATGATTTGAAGGTTATCTAGGTAATTTGGTGGGGACAGGTGACTTGTCGACCCTACTCTTCCGCCATCTTGCCCCTCCCTGGATAAAAGAGTATTTAAAGTAATCTTTGAAAACAAAAAAGAAAGCAAAATCAATTCTGTAATGTGAGAACATATTGTCCATCATATTGTATTGTATCCCCACTTTAATAATTCATAAAAATTATAGCAAATAAATTATATTTCAAGTTTGAGTAGATATTTTAGAAACACACAAACCTTCTGACTTATTTTTCAAAATGAAGGTGTGTCTTACAATATACACTATGTGGGTTAAGTCAATTGCCCATATCAAACTTGTGAAATGTATTGGTTTTTAATGAATATATTAGGATGGGAGTACTATAACATTTTCACTCTATTCTATAACTAAATAAAGTGAAGTGTGTTTGTTTTCAAAAGTACTTTTAGCTTAGTGCTATTGTCAAAAAGAAGGCATATACTCAAACAGAATACAGGTGTTGACATTTTTGTATTCCATTTTCTCTAAATAGGTTTCTTTTTAAGTAAGATTTAATTCAAGTCTGTCTTTCAAAACAGTTCTATTTCTCTTTGAAGTGAGTTTTCTGTTTCTACATTTGCATTTTTTTAAAGTATTTTAGAAGGAAAAGATGCCATCCAAAACAGTGTCACCCCAAACAGTGATACAACACTTACTAACTTGGAATCTTAAAGGCAACCATAATACTCTATAATTAGTATACTTTCAAACTGCATTCAAATACTGTTCAAAGTAGTATTATGGTCAATAGTTCCTTTGCAAACTCACAGCCAAGAATATGAGTAGAATAATCCTGGATGGATCTGGTGAACAGAATTTGGATCTGATGAACAGAATTAAAGAAAAGGAAAAACACTTTAATAAAATCATTTTTCTGAAAATAACTGACCAAATAGGCCTGACCTTTTCTTTATAATGACAAAAGGCATAGCAGTCCTTGGATCTATTCACTTTCACATTTCTGGAACCATGCTAACCTTTAAGTTTCCCTGGCCAGTGATGCCTGGGTGCCTCAGTAGTTGAGCATCTGTCTGCAGTTCAGGATGTGGCCCCAGTCCCAGAATCGAGTCTCGCATCAGGGTCCCGGCTTCTCCCTCTTTGTCTTACCTTTCTGTCTGTGTCTTTAGTGAATAAATAATTTAAAAAAAATATTTTTAAAACTTCCCTAGCCAAATGTTTTGAAAACAGCCGTCTCAAATATTCTATTTTTTTTAAAGATTTTTTTTTAATTTTTATTTATTTATGATAGTCACAGAGAGAGAGAGAGAGAGAGGCGCAGAGACACAGGCAGAGGGAGAAGCAGGCTCCATGCACCGGGAGCCCGATGTGGGATTTGATCCCGGGTCTCCAGGATCGCGCCCTGGGCCAAAGGCAGGCACCAAACCGCTGCGCCACCCAGGGATCCCCAAATATTCTATTTTTTACATGACTTTATTCTCTGCTCTGAGATCAAATATAGAAAGCTTATTTCTAAAATGGAAAACTGTTTTTGCAATACCAGTATCACAAAGCGAAGACTGACATAGTTTGCTACCAAAACATTTATGCAATATTTGAAAATAAAAAAATAGAATACTGAAGAAAACCACTTTGGGAAAGTACATGATTTTTTTCCTTTATTTTAATAATAAATTTATTTTTATTGGTGTTCAATTCGCCAACATACAGAATAACACCCATTGCTCATCCCGTCAAGTGCCCCCCTCAGAGCCCGTCACCCATTCATCCCCATCCCCCGCCCTCCTCCCCTTCCACCACCCCTAGTTTGTTTCCCAGAGTTAGGAGTCTTCATGTTCTGTCTCCCTTTCTGGTATTTCCTGCCAATTTCTTCTCCCTTCCCTTCTATTCCCTTTCACTATTATTTATATTCCCCAAAAGAATGAGACCATATAATGTTTGTCCTTCTTTGATTGACTTATTTCACTCAGCATAATACCCTCCAGTTCCATCCACATCGAAGCAAATGGTGGGTATTTGTCATTTTTTTGGTAGACCTCTGTGCATTAATTTATTTTTATTTATTTATTTTTCTTCAAATCTTAATTTAAATTCTAGTTAGTTAACAGTGCAATATTGGTTTCAGGAGTAGAATTAAGTGACTCACCACTTACATGTAACACCCAGTGCTCATCATAACAAGTCCCTTCCTTAACACCCTTATCACCCATTAAGCCCACCCTCCACCCATCTCCCTCCATCAACCCCTGTTTATTCTCTATTGTTAAGAGTTTCTTATGGTTTGCTTGTTTCTCTTTTTTTCCCCTTCCCATGTTCATCTGTTTTGTTTTGTTGTTTGTGTTTTTGGTGAGTCTTCCTTTAAAAAATCTGTTTTTTACACATGTATATTTCAAAAGAAATATTAAGGGTGTTTTAAGGACTTTGCAGGGAAATAGAAAAAATATAGTAAAGATGACAAGTCTACCAATATTACCAATCCTTTTCCTTAATTATGGGGTGATCCAATTGGGTGGAGGCTGGTGGCATGGGCAGTGAAAGAATTCACTCAAGGCAGAACAAAGGAGACAGAAGTTTTTTAAATTCACTGCAATAGAGCAGTGGACAGGACAGCAAAGGAAAGACTGCCACAAGGCATTGGTGTGGGGCTATAGTTATAGGATGGAGTGAAGAAGTATGGGAATGTACCAAATTTTCTTTTTTGGTAACTGTGTCCAGTTGCATGTAGCTCATTTGTCAGCTAGGGCCTATGGCTATTTTGAGGTGGGTGGTATAATGAGCCTGTTTGCATTCAGCCAGGTGGTCACTGTGGGCCCTTTTACCTTATTCAGGTTTTCATTACTCAAGTCTGTTGCCTAAAAGGGGCCTCTACATTAATGTTTCCTTAATGTTTGCCCATGAATTAATTCAGATTATGTCACCACAAAATATGACATTTTGACTTATCGGTAACTTTGAGGTAAAGAGATTTAGGAAATATCAGATGCAGGAAGGGCATCCTGAGCTCCCTTTATACCTGGAAGCAGGAGATGGCATTACTCTATGAAAGATATACTTCCTGTACCAGAAGGAAAGTAATATTCTTATCATCAAGGATGTGAAGTTGAGAATAAGAAAATTCTATACAAATAGAAGTTGTGAAAATAATTCTTAACTTCCTTTAACTTCCCCATATACTTTAGTTACTTTTCCACAATTGCCTCTCTTTTGTCGACCTACTATTAGAACATATAGATTTCAATATTTCTTTGAATCTCCATTCTTTATGAGGGGATTCTATGTCACATAAAATATAAATTTATAAAATTTTCTTTATCTGATTGGTCTTATATGTTTAAGTCTCAGACCCAGCTAAAAAACTGAGTGAAGGTAAACATTTACCTCCCCTACATCCATACAAGAATATAAACAAAATAAAAACCAATGGATCATTAAATTAAATATTGCCAAAGCATGTTACGAAAAAATACCTATGAAAAGTAAGCTCTTTTAATATTTTTTAGTTTTTCCACATAGTGGCACTATTTACATCCCTGGAAATAGTGCAAGCCAGGGCTTCTGAAGAGTGTTTTGTTTTGGTTTGTTTGTTTGTTTGTTTTTATTTTTTTTCTATTGCTTTTTAATTTTTTTATAAATTTAGTTTTTATTGGTGTTCGATTTGCCAAAATATAGAATAACACCCAGTGCTCATCCCGTCAAGTGCCCACCTCATTGCCCATCACCCAGTCACCCCCACCCCCCGCCCGCCTCCCCTTCCACCACCACTAGTTCATTTCCCAGAGTTAGGAGTCTTTCATGTTCCGTCTCCCTTTCTGATATTTCCCACTCATTTTTTCTCCTTTCCCCTTTATTCCCTTTCACTATTTTTTATATTCCCCAAATGAATGAGACCATATAATGTTTGTTTTTAATAATCTGGAAGTCAAGTATGGGTAACTGCTTATCTGTCCTAACAAAAGTGTTGAGAAAGTTCAGTCTCATCTTGATGAATAGTATTTACTATTTTTCCTTTTACTAACTCTTTGTGTAGCTCTGTGACCATTTACTTTTTCTTCATGTGAGTTTGCACCTTTATAAAATCTGGCATCTTCTCAGATTTTTTTTTTAATTTTTTTTATTGGAGTTCAATTTGCCAACATATAGCATAACACCCAGTGCTCATCCCGCCAAGTGTCCCCCTCATTGTCCATCACCCAGTCACCCAACTCCCGCCCACTTCCCCTTCCACTACCCCTTGTTCATTTCCCAGAGTTAGGTGTCTCTCATGTTTTGTCAAATGTCTTAACAAGTATAATGCTTGTGAAATACTTGGAAAGTTGTGAAAGCTACTTTCTACTCAGAACTCATAACAATTGGCATCTTTCTGCTTTAAGAATATGAAATATTTGATTGTAGTAAAAATCCTTAGACTATAGTATTATCACCTGAAGTAGAGATCAGCAGACTGTGGCCCACAGGTCAAATCTACCCTACCAGAAGTTCTTGCAAATAAAGTTTTATTGGCACACAGTCACAATAATTTGTTTACATATTGTCTATTGTTGCTTTCACACTATGGCAGAGTTGAGTAGTTGCAACAAGCAGTAGGACCTTGCAAATTCTCACAATTATTCATGTGTCAAGATTCGCATTAAGAAGTATTAATTTTATGACAGGTAGGCCTCTATATGCTGTTTACTATAAATAGATTCATATTCACTTTCATTAATCTGAATCTTCTCCTTAAAAGCTAAGAGTTTATGAAATCATATTATTTTTATTCCTACACTTTTGTTGTGAAAGTCCATTTATGAAGAATCTCGTTCATTCGTTCACTCCATGCTTATTTAAATTACTGCATGTCAGCCACTGTGTTAGATGCTGGTGCAATAGTTGTGAAGATCTCACATACATTCCTTGCTTTTGTGGAGCTTACCTGCAAATTCTGTGATTTCCTTCTCATGGCCAGATTTCCTGCAGTGTCTCTCAATATTTCCCACCCCATTCCTTTGTGAGTCAGACTAGATTATTTACTAACCTCCAATGACAATGTCATGCTATTGTTTCTATCTGGAATAACTCTCTGTTCCATTTTAGTTGACAAAACTCTACCGGTGCTTTCATTTTAAGATGAAATCTGAACTTATTTTAGAGTTTTCCTTTCAATCCCCAAATTTCAAGAACTGATATACAATAAACAATTAGTAAAGCTATTTTATGCTTAAAAAAACCATTAAGGATAGACTAGTAGATGTGAGAAAACCTTAAAAGAGAAAGAAGGTCAATAGATGATCAGCCTGAAGAAAGAAAAATATGCCCAAATATGTACGAAGGACTATTCTACTATAAAACATGGAGTTGGCACTGAGAATTGTCCATCTTTGTAGAAAAGGAATATCAAGAGTAAGAGAAAACTCAGGAACAACCAATAACAAGGACAATTGGAGTACCATAGAATGGAAAACTTGTCAGTTTAATCACTGCAAGTTACATTCCACTTCACATTTGGGGTAAATAGTAACTGTTTCAATGTTTACTGTTAGGCAAGAATTGGGATTTAAAGGTGGGGAATTTCCCCAAACAACTGTGATTCCCAGGAAGGGAACAAAATAATCAATGTTGAGATTAGAAGCTGATGTAACCTATCTTGTTACAGACCCTGATACTGCCCAACTTTCATCCCAAACAGGTTGAAACCCAACTAAGCAGTGTCTCTTGGTGCTCTCAGACATGTAAAAATTCAGGGGTGCCCCGGGTGGCTCAATCAGTGAAGTTTCTGACTTTGGCTCAGGTCATGATCTCAGAGGTGGGAATGAGCCCTGCTCTGGGCTCCCCACTCAACAAGGAGTCTACTTGTTTCTTTACCTCTCCCTCCACTACTACTCCACACATACTTTCTCTCTCACTCTCAAATAAGTGAATAAAATCTTTTAAAAAGAACTTGTAAAAATTAATATAATTTCTTGAGTACAAAACTTTCTAAAAAGATTACTAGAGATGTATTTTCTGAATGTGGCATTTTTACCATGACACATGAGGTGACTTTTTTCTAGTATACTGACATTTTTAAAAATTAATTGTTATATATATGACATATAGGTTTATATACTTGTTTTTCAAGATTCCACATATGACACCTGTAAGAATGGCTTAAATAAAAAAAAAACTCTGACATATTAACCTATGATTTCATGGATATAATTACTTCAGGTTAGTTTAAGTTGATTTATATTAAAAGTGAATTAATTTAAATTATTAATGAAATAAAATTATAATGGTATTCAGATATAAAAATTGTGAAGATAATAAATGGCTACGTTTTGGGAAATATTGTACTAGCATATATATTACTGCAAGAAGAAACATGAATTCATGATGAAAAAGTCAAACATTGGGACGCCTGGGTTGAGCATCTGCATTCAGTTTGGGGCATGATCCCGGGGTCTGGGAACAAGTCCCATATCGGGCTCCAAGGAGCCTGATTCTCCCTCTGCCTGGTTCTCTGCCTTTCTCTCTCTGTGTCTCTCATGAATAAATAAATAAAATCTTTAAAAAAAGATTATTTTGATCTGAAGGGAATTAAGAAGAAGCAGATATAAGAAAAACACTCTGCCCTCTCCCTACTTGCCTAAAAATAAGATATAAACTTACAAAGGTATACCGCTTCCCCTCTTTACCATGTAGGACAAAAGTTAATCATTGGAGAAAACTAAACCCTTAACAGCCTGAAGAAGGCACTAGAGGAATTTATAGAACAAACTTTACTAACTGGCCTTTATTTCTGCCCTTGGAAGTCTAAAACTGTTTTCTTTCTTTCATCATTTCTCTTCAAATTTATTGTTCTTTGTTGAACATGCTATGTAAACTGGAATTCTAAGCCTCTTCAGGTATTCATTTCTTCCTGGATATCTGCCATGTAGACATGAAGTATGCATGTCAATAAACTTTTTTTTTTCTCTTGTTAATCTGTTTTTTATTACAGAGATCTCAACCAAGAACACAGAAGAGTAGAGGAAAAATTACTCTTCCTCCCCTACAGAAACAAATAAAAATTGTTAAAATGGAACACTGTTGATGGTTTAAAATAAAGCTAAATTAAAAACTGGAACTGAAATTTGACATTTTAAAAGGGGAAGGAAGGAGGGAGGAGCATCTGGGTGGCTCAGTCCACTAAGTGTCTGCCTTCAGTTCTGGTCATGATTCAAGTGTCCTGGGATCAAGGCCAGCCTCAGGCTCTCTGCTCAGTTGTAAGTCTGGTTCTCCCTCTCCCTGTGGCTCTCCCCCCTGATTGCACTCTCACTCTCTCTCTCTTTCATATATATATATATATATATATATATATATATATATATATAATATTTTAAATAGAATAAAAGGGGAAGAGGGAGAAGGGAAGAAAAAGAAAAAAAGGATGTAAATATATTCTACATTTCTTGTTTTGAGTTGAGGAACAGAAAATAAATATCACTGAATATTTTATAAAATATAGACATAATGTTGCACCTAAAATTTAAGGATAACCACTAACAGAATACACATGCAGAGAAAGGCACACATAAGCAAATACAAACATGCATGCATTTCAAAGAATTAAAGGACAAAACATGAATTAAGAAAATTAAATGTGGGACACCTGAATGGCTCAGCAGTTGAGCATCTGCCTTCAGCTCAGGGTGTAATCCCAGGATCTGGGATCCAGTCTCACATTGGACTCCCTGCAAGGAGCCTGCTTCTCCCTCTGCCTGTATCTCTGCCTCTTTCTCTCTGTGTCTCTAATGAATAAATAAATAAATCTTTAAAAAATTAAATGTAAAAATTTAAACAGAATTGTACATTGGGAATAGAACCCAATAAATATATGAATATTCACATATATGTAAATATAAGGGGGTTAAAGTCTCTGATATTGGCTTAAAAATCCAATTTATGTGTTATTTACATGAAATACAAGAAGTGTGAGAATAAGAGATAAAATATATATACTAGAAAAATACTAATAAAATTCAAGTGTGACATTAATATAAGTAAAACCATAATTCAAAGCAAAAAATATTAAAAAAACAGAATATTTCATGTTGAAAGAATTATCCATCAAAATCCATAACAGTCATGAATTTTTACTGCCTAATTATGTAGGTTCAAAATATATGAAATAAGTCAATCGGAAAAAGACAAACATTATATGGTCTCATTCATTTGGGGAATATAAAAATTAGTAAAAGGGAATAAAGAGGAAAGAGAGAAAATGAGTGAAAATATCAGTGAGGGTGACAAAACACGAGAGACACCTAACTCTGGGAAATGATCAAGGGGTAGTGGAAGGGGAGGTGGACAGGGGGTTGAGGTGACTGGGTGATGGGCACTGAGGGGGGGGCACTTGGCGGGATGAGCACTGGGTGTTACGCTAAATGTTGGCAAATTGAACTCCAATAAAAAATGATTAAAGATATCAATAAAAACTGGTAGAATTTCAGAGAAATCCACAATTATAGTGAGAATTTAACATACTTCACTAAGTGTCTAAATCAGGTACACTAAAAAAGGTAGACAGAATATAGAAGATTTGAATTTTACAATTAACAAACTCAACTTAATATACATATATATATAATAAACACATACATACATACATATTTGTATTTGTAAAAGAAGAATATGGATTATTTTCAAACACGTGTGAAATATTATAAAAAACTAACCATACATTAAACCTCAAAACAACAACAAAAAAACTCAACAAATTGAAAAATCAAAATCTTATGGGTCACTTTATATTTATTGACCACCATGTAAGAAAATTAGAAAGTAATACCCCAAAATGCAACAAGACAAATGGAATTCCTATACATCTCCATATTAAAAGTAGAAACTTTCTGGAATATATATTGGGTTAAAGAGAAAATAAAACTGAGAACTATGATTTATTTAGAACTGAATGACACCACATACCAAACTGGTAAAAATGACCAGAGGGAGATTTAGGGAGAATATATATATAGCTCCTAAATTACTTTATTAAAAACAAGAAAAATACAAAATAAATGAAAGACTTATTTTTTATTTGAATATAAATAGAAAAAATTAATGTAACATTGACTTGCAATGTTACAGTAGTTTCAGGTGTATAACATAGTCATTCCACAAGTTTATACACTATGTTATGCTCACAAGAAGTATAACTACCATCTGTCATCATATAATGCTATTACAAAATCATTGAATTTAATTCCCATGATTATTCATTCCATATCTGGAAACCTGTAACTCCCACTTCTCTTCACCCATTTTGCCCATTCCCCCAACCCTCCCTTCTTGCAACCACCAATTTGTTCTCTGTATTTATAGGTCTGATTTTACTTTTTGTTTGTTTGTTTGTATACTTGTTTCTCAAGATTCCACATATGACACCTGTAAGAATGGCTTAAATAAAAAAACTCAAGAAATAACAAGTGTTGATGATGATATAGAGGTAAAGTAACACCTATACAATGTTAATGGGAATATGAGTTGGTACAGCCACTATGGAAAACAGTATGGAGTTTCCTCAAAATGTTAAAAATATAAATACAATATAATCCAATAATTCCACTACTGAATATTTATCCAAAGTAAATAAAAACACTAATTAAAAGAAATATATGCACCCTTGTTTATTGCAGCATTATTTACAATAGCCAAGATAGGGAAGCAGCATAAGTGTCCACTGATAGATGAATGGATAAGGAGTAAGTAATTTTATATATATATATAGTGATATATATGTGATTTTATATATTTGATCTATATCATATATATGTATATACACACATCATGGAATATAACTCAGCCATAAAAAGGAATAAGTTATGCCATTTGCAATAACATGGATGGACCTGGAGGGTATTATGCTAAGTCAAATAAATCAGACTAAAATACATTTTTGAATGAAGAAACTAATAGAACCACAAAATAAATAAAAAAATAAATCCCATTAAATTATACAAAGAAATTAATAAAGGTATGTACAAAAATTAATAAGAGAAAACAAAACAAAATATAATCCTGATGAATAGAACAAAAATTAATTAATTAATTGCAAGAATCAGAAATTGACAAACTATTCTTGCATATAACTAAGGAAAAAAAAGAAATTTAAATAACGGCTTAAGGAATAAAAAAAGAACATAGATAAAGAGGAGATTAAAACTGTTATTAGGGCAGCCCGGGTGGCTCAGCGGTTTAGTGCTGCCTTCAGCCCAGGGAATGATCCTGGAGACCCCAGATTGACTCCCACGTCAGGCTCCCTGCATGGAGCTTGCTTCTCTCTCTGCCTGTGCCTCTACCTGTCTTTCTCTGTGTCTCTCATGAATAAATTTAAAAAATCTAAAATAAAAAATAAAAAAAGAAAACTGTTAATTAACTCAAACTATGGAAATGCTTTAACACTGATATGGTAGAATTGCCAAGATATTTGCTGAATAAAACAAATTTTAAAGCATGTGCAAAATATGTTCGTCTTTAGGTTAAAACTCAAAACAAAGCAACATTATGTGTGTAAATGTGTTTTAAAAAATATGGAAGGACACATACCTAATAATAGCAGTTGCTGGTGGCAGACAGAACACGACATTTGGGATAGGGTTCAAGTTATGCTTTAGCATTACTTGTAATATTTTTATTATTTTACCAAGTGAACGTATTTATTACTTATTTAGTTAAAATCGTCTCTCATCTGTCAGAATGGCTAAAATTGAAAACTCAAGAAAGAATAAGTGTTGATGAGAGAGTTGAGAAAGAGGAATACTTACCCTGTTGATGGGAATGCAAACTGGTGCAGCCACTGTGGAAAACAGTACAGAAGTTCCTCAAAAAGTTAAAAATAGAATTACCCTCCTATACAGCAATACTAGGTATTTACCCAAAGGATACAAAAACACTAAATCAAAGGAATATATACACCCTTATGTTTATTGCAGCATTATTTACAATAGCCAAACTATGAAAACAGCCTGAGTGTCCATCAATAAATGCATGGATAAAGAAGATGTGATATATATATATATATATAATATAAGATATATATCTTATATATTTATATAGTGGAATAGTGGAATATTATTCAGCCATAACAAATAAGCTAGTCAGAGAAAGACAAACACCATATGATTTCACTCACACATGGAATTTAAGAAACAAAACAAATGAACAAAGGAAAAGGAGAGAGAGAGAGAGAGAGAGAGAGAGAGAGAGAGAGAGAGAGAGAAACCCAGAAACAGACTCTTAACTATAGAGAAAGAACAGATGGTTACCAGAGGGGAAGTGGTAGAGCAGATGGGTAAAATAGGTGATGGAGATTAAGAATACATTTATCTTGATGAGCACTGAGTAATATATAGAAGTGTTGAATCACTATATTTTACACCTGAAACTAATATAACACCTTATGTTAACTAGACTGGGATTGAAATTTTCTTAAATGGAAAAAAAATAGCTTAAAATGTAACAATCACAACAAAACAATGTCAACAATGTTATGATTGGATTACAGAGATAATGGAGTGAATTTAAGGAAACAATGAGGGAGGGAGGGCAGCAGTCAGATAAAGGGTCTTGAAAAAAAAAGGGTCTTGTAAAAATATTATTGATTCTTATCATGAAGGTGAAATGGGAGCGATCAAAAAGTATTAAGAAAGTTTTGTGCTTGAGAAAGTTAATCAGATGGTAGAGAATATGTTTGTATACATGAATGCATTTGTCATAAAGAAGTTATTTTTGAGCATACTTTATTTCCCTGTCTAAACTGTATGTTTTTGAGGACATGTGTTTAATTAATTTTGGAATCTCATCATAGGACCTAGCCAAATATTTGTAAGCAAGCATTTAAGAAAGCTTTTCAAATCAAATTTGAATCATGATGCTTCAATTCCTTATAAATGAGAGTATTCACAAAGTGTTTAACTCCCTTTAATTCCTAACATATTATCAGAGTGATTAGAAAAATTCTGTGATTCTGAGAGAAAAAATAAGGTACAAAATTATCAGTTATTAATTATAACCACTGCTGAATATTGTGGTAAGTTTTCCCTACATTCAGTATTGTATATTAGCAATGCAATGCTTATTAATAGAAAATGAAGCTATGGTTAAAGTCCTATGCCTCACTATGGAATCTAAATACCTTATTTCAAAATATATAAGAAAGAACTTTAAAATGTTTCAATATACTTAAAAATGATAATGGTTTTTCATGTTATTGTTTGATTCAAACACGGGGTAATCCATTAATTAACTATTTGAAGTATTGAGTGTACAATTTGAACTTATGTGTTGTAGCTCCCCATGACTAATTTAGACTTCAAGCAGACCTAAGGGACCAATGAGTCCTTGAAGCAAAACTGCAGTGATTTTTGTCTTTTAAAACATTCTGAATTGGGACTCCTGGTGGCTCAGCAGTTGAGCATCTGTCTTCCACTCAGGGCATGATCCCAGGGTCCTGGGATCAAGTCCCACGTTGGGCTCCCTGCATGGAGCCTGCTTCTCCTTCTGCCTGTGTCTTGGCCTCTCTCTCTCTTTCTCTCGGTGTCTCTCATGAATAAATAAAGTCTGTAAAAAACAAACAGAAAAAGAAAACATTCTGAATTTAAGAAGCTGCCTATCAGAGTGTACCTGGGTGTCTCAGTTAAGTGTCTACCTTCGGCTCAGGTCAGGATTCTGTGTTGGGCTTCCTGCTCCTCGGGGAGTCTGCGTCTCCCTGTCCCTCTGTCTGCCACTCCTCCTGCTTGTGTGCGTGCGCTCTCTCTCTCTGACAAATAAACAAAATCTTAAAAAAAAAGAAGTTGTCTATCAAAATAAACTGCTATGATGAACAAAATTCACCCACTAGTGAATTATTAATGTTCCCTAAGAATAATTTGACAAGGAACTTCTTACTGTTAGGTTGCCTGTCATCTATAAAGTTTTCATATAAAGCATCTTTGGACTTATATTAGAGTAACAATAATAAAAAAGAAGAATCCTTTTACTTAATTTCATGTAATCTGAATATTTTTGTGTTAAATTATCTTCCTTTTAGTCATAGTCATATTCTTTGCTCAAGACTTAAAACAACACAAATCAGCCAGAGCTGCAGAGGAACCACACTCGGAGTTTCTGGCATCTTCCTTTGGTCTCTAACCTGTTCTAGATAGTTCTAGTATTCACTTTATACTACTAAAAGATAGAAAATCCTTGTTATCAAACCCTTCTACTATCTTTTTTTCTGGCTTTATTGAGATATAATTGACATCTAGCATTGTGTAAGTTTAAGGTGTACATGATGATTTGATATGCATATATATTCTGACATTATTACTACAATAGGTTAGTTAACACTCCATCACCTCACATGATTATGTTGTGTGTTTTTTTTTTCCTGTAGTGAGACCTTTCGAGATTTACTGTCTTAGAAACTTTCAACCATATAACGCTGTATTGTCACCATACTGTGCTTTAGATCCCAGGATGTATTCATCTTATAACTAGAAGTCTGTACTCTTTGGCCAATGTATTTCCATCCTCTTCCCCAGCTTCTGGCAACCCCCACTCTACTCTATTTCTATGAGCTTGTCTTTTTTATATTCCACATATAAATGAGATCATACAGTATTCGTCTTTGGCTGTCTGACTTATTCCTCTTCTATCTTTTGAGACACTATGTTAAAACTTATGACCAAAGAATTGCCTTGTGCTAATAAGATTTTCAAATTATTTTATAAATGTTACAATGCTATTTTCCACATATTTATGGAAATGTCTCCATATGACACCAACTTTTTCAACTATTTAACTATTAAACAGAATTCCCCTTTCTGTATTGATATAATTTGTAATATAAGAAAAGTAATGAAAATAGACAAATTTAGCCCCCTTCAAAAATTAAGAATAAATGAAATATACATTTCCCCTGAAACTCTCATGTCTGTTTGGATACTGGTTTGTTAATAATGCAGAAAGTGAATCATTAGTTCATATTGATCTTGTAGCTTTATTGTCTAACAAACTCAGAAAGGCATTCCTGGACTGGATCAAAGAAGAATTAGTTACCTTGTTTTATAGAGAAATTTTAAAAATATTTTATTTTATTTTAATTTATTTTATGATAGTCACACACACAGAGAGAGAGAGAGAGAGAGAGAGAGGCAGAGACATAGGCAGAGGAAGAAGCAGGCTCCATGCACCGGGAGCCCGACGTGGGATTCGATCCGGGGTCTCCAGGATCGCGCCCTGGGCCGAAGGCAGGCGCTAAACCGCTGCGCCACCCAGGGATCCCTAAAAAATATTTTATTTATTTATTCATGGGAGACAGAGAGAGAGAGAGAGGCAGAGAAATAGGCAGAGAGAGAAGCAGGCTCCATGCAGGGAGCCCGACACGAGACTTGATCCTGGGACTCCAGGATCATGCCCTGAGCCAAAGGCAGACGCTTAACCAATGAGCCACCCAGGTGTCCCTAGAGAAATTTTTCTTTAGACTTATTGCAAACCACCTGACAGAAAATGAACCAATTACTCAAAACTTTATGATAGTGGGGATACCTAAAAGTAAATGAACTACGTGCAAACCTTTGTTCACTTTGGATTATGTATTCCTCACTATAATTGCTATCCAAACAGAAGCCAAAGATATAAAAAAAAATCCTTCTTCAATGTGCACCCTGAAGTTTATATTCATTCTCCCAATTTATGTTGCAATTATATTTGGGGTAACAACTCTACAAATAATCACAGCAGTTTTCCTTTTTTCATTAAAACAGTGCCATCTCTACAGGTAAATCAAAATCTCTCCTTTGATTTTTAATTCAGAAGCAAGTTCATCAATAATGTATACATTATCTTTTCCTTATTGGTAGTTTGACAAATAAAGGTGTGCCTTTATATAGGCCACAGCTCAGTATAGGCCACAGAGGAAGAGTTAAGTTGAGAAACAGAACAGTTAGCTCTTTCAATGTCTCAAATAAGTGACAATAAGGTAAGGCAGAGTGGGTTGCCTGCTTCTTAGTACTCATAGTAAGTATTTTAAACTGCTTTCCTTAACTTACTATGCTACAAATAATTATGAGGATTTTAAATACAAAATAATAGCTTCCATGGAAGAAGATCCATTATTACTATGATTCTCCAGATTTTTTAATTGTTTTGGACCTATGTAGCACTAAATTCTAGTAAGGATGCCATTTGTTAATACAGATGAAATCATTTTTATGACAACTCTCTTCTTATAATGCTAACTTAGGTAAGTTTGAACCTATAATTTGTCTATGCTTAAAAAACATTGAGATTGTAATGGAAATGATTGATGTTTTTTTAGGAGAGAATTGGAGAAGGATGAGGGAAATAAGACCTACAGATGCTGAAGGCACTAATCAAGAGTATGGTCCAAGAGTGGAATAGTGTCCCAGTTTGGTGGTGGGAGCACAGGGCTGAAAGAGAAGCAGCTCCCCCCCTCCACTCTTTCCTCCCTGCCACTTGCTTTTTCATTAATTATTCTATCTCATTGAACAGGAATGAAAACAAGTTAGAAGAATAAAAAAAATAAGTTGAAGGTTTGCTGTGATACCAGCACAGAAATGGCTGTCCTGACCCTGATTGTTGGGATTTATGGAAGACCCCCTTCCCCACTTTGTCGTGGCATGATCAAGCAAAGAAGGAGACAGAAGACAAATCTCCCTCCTCTGGGCACTTAACTTTGGGCAGTTGAGAGAAGTGGAACTTGCCTGAGGACATTGGGAAATAGTGTATCTCTAAGAATGTGAGGGGTACTGGAGCTGGCTTTCCTAGACATCACTGCCTCCCACATGCCCTGCCATTCTTCCCATAACTGTCCCTAGCATCAATCCTAGGTATCCCCCTGCCAAATAGTTGCCTTTTGTCTTCCTCTTGAAAGATATGCTACTATATATGGGAAGAAATGATAAGAAATTTTTCATCATTAAATATTAAGTGTAACTTGTGAATGGCCAGTGCTATCTAAGGACAAACTATGATCACAATGGTTGTCATAGGGTTAGTTGTCATAGTAGCCCTATTTGAAAGGATAATATTTAACTGGGGACTCACTGCTACATAATATTTGATAAACAACAAATAGAAAGGGCTTATGTCTAAACAGCATGCTTCCCAGAAGTATGTTTATTCTGGGGAAAATTTTAAGGTAACTTCTCTATTATTAACTTCATATGCAGAGCACAGTTAAGAAAGATCTTAAAGAAATAACTATACTTCTATGTTCACTGCAGGATTAGTCACAATAGCCATGAGCTAGAAACAACTTACATTTCCATTATTAGATGAATGGATAAAGAAAATGTGATATGTGTATATAGAATATTATTCAGCCTTAAAAAGAAAGAGATCCTATCATCTGTGACAACATGTATGAAATTGGAGGACATTATGCTAAACGAAATAAGTCAGAAAGGGATAAACGTATACTGTATGATCTTACTTATTTGTGGAATCTTAAAAAAATTATTTTGAACTCATACAACCAGAATAGATTAGTGGTTGCTGCATGGTTGGGAGAAATGGTCAGATATTGGTCAAAGAGTAAAAACTTCCATTTATAAAATGAATAACTTCTGGGTATCTAATATATAGCATGATGAATATAAGATTGTATTGGATACTGAAATTTGCTAAGAGAGTAGATCTTAAGCATTCTACACACACACATACCCCATACCCTAAATGGTTACTATGTGAGGTGATGAATATATTAATTTGTGGCAATCTTTCCACAATGCATACATCTATTAAAGAATCACATCATACCCTTTGAATATATCAAATTTTATCAATTATACTTCAATAAACTTGGGAAAAACAAATAATGCATATAAAGCATTATATTTTGTTATTTAGGATTCTTAGTTGCAAGTGACAGACTCCTAAAGTAGCCAAAACAAAGGAAGGAATATATTAACTAATGTATCTTGAGTGGGAAGAACAGGGCTAAATTCTATAAGATCAACTGGATTCAAGGTTTTAAGTAATGTCCTTTGGGCTTCAGATTTTTTTCTCTCTCCCTGCCTTCCTCCTTCTCTCTCTCCCTCTATTTCTTTCATTCGATCTCCCAGTTTTCTTTTTTGTTGTTGCTGTTTTTGACATAATTCTCAGGCAGATTCATTTCATATTGTGAAATACATGGCCCTTGGCAGCTGTAGGATGAAATTGTTTTCAATCCCTAGGTTTTCAGAAGGAAAAGAAAAAAAGATTCTATCCCTCTCTCTGAGTCTATACCTATCCCTATAAAACACTAAGATTATTCTTATTGTGGACCAATCATCATGTCCAAGAGTATTAAGTACTCTGATTGGTCAGGCTGATTCATACACCTGCCACTTAGGAAGAATAGAAAGAGCCTCATCATTTTTAGACTATGAGAATTATATGGCATAATGATGCTCAACTCTGCTTAAAACTTAGAAACAGCTGGGAATCTCTTTTATAAAAAATAGAAGCCCCTGTGGCATAGCCATTAAATTACATGAAAAGAATATACATTAAGAGTTGAAAACCACTGAAATAGTGTGATATGAGAAGGGTCATTCCCAAAAGGGGAAAATGAGTCTTGTTTGTTTGATTTGGCCAGAAAAGAACGGGGTGGTAGAAAAACATCCAAAACAGAAATTAACTACAGGGGTTCAACAAGGTGCTTGGCACATTCTAAAACCCAAAATGTTAGTTATTACCATTGATATTTTACTATGAAATAGGAAGGTGATGACTTGAAACGCCAGTGTGAGGGACAGGGTGATGACTTAAAACGCTAGTGTGAGGGACATCTGGGTGGCTCAGAGGTTGAGCGTCTGCCTTCAGCTCAGGGAGTGATCCCAGGATCCGAGGTTGAGTTCCACATTGGGCTCCCTATGGGGATCCTGCTTCTTCCTCTGTCTATGTCTCTGCCTCTCTCTCTCTCTCTCTCTGTATCTCATGAATAAATAAATAATTCTTTAAAAAATACAACGCTACTGTGAATCACTTGCTTTCCATTTGTGAACAATAACTGTAGGCTAATAGAAAAGAAAAACAGCAATTTTGAGTAAAGAAAAATGGGAAAAGGTGGTAGATGTTGAATGCAAAGCATAGATAGATATTTATTAGAGAATAAATTTATTCTAAGACCTTTTTTAAAAATTCTAATTGGGGTGCCTGTGTGGCTCAGTTAGTTAAGCTTCTGCCTTTGGCTCAGGTCATGATCCCAGGGTCCAGGGATGGAGTCCTGAGTCAGACTGCCTGCTGAACAGGGAATCTACTCCTCCCTCTGCACCTCCCTCCATTCATGGCCACTCTATCTCAAATAAATAAACAAAATATTTTTTAAATGAGAAAATAAATAAAAAATTCTAAGAATCCAGAAAATTTTATGTCTTGTTTAAGGATTTTATTCATTATTTAGATAGAGAGAAAGATATCATTAGCGGGAGGAGGAAAGGCAGGGGGAGAAGCAGACTACCTGCTGAGCAGGGAGCCTCATGTGGGACTCGATCCCAGGACCCTGGGATCATGACCTGAGCTGAAAGTAGACACTTAACCAACTGAGCCCCACAGATGCTCCAAATTTTATGTCTTAAATATTTACTGAAGATCTACTATGTACCAACATTTTTCAAGGTACTATGGGTTTATTAGTGAACAGAAGAAAAATGAATAGTTCCCTACCCTTGTGGAGTTTACTTTCTAGTCAGTAGAAGTGGGCAATAAACAAACAAAAGGAATAAACAATATACCAGGTCATGTAGTCATAAATGCTATGGAAACAAAGGAGAATAGGGAGATGCCAGATAGAGGGTAGGAGAGAAGGTGGTGATGTTGCTGCAATTTTTCATAGGATGGCCTGGAATTTCTCCATGAAGTAACATTTGAGTGAAATCTGAAAGAAGTTAAGGGAGTACATGTATTTACATTTAGAGGATGAGTGTTCCAGGCCAATGGAAGAACAAAAGCAAATACTTTGAAGTAGGAACACACCTAGAATTTTTTAAGGAAGCCAAGGCAGTTGAAATAAAGTAAGTGAGGGGGAGATGATTAGGGCATGACATTAGGGAGGTAGAGAGATCAGATAATATAGGACCTTATAGATAAAAGATGGACAAAATTTTACTTTATAGTAATTTTTTTTTGTTATTGAGCAGCGTGAACTAATACTGCTCCCTTTTGATGTTAATGTTTTAAAGAGCCGGGGAAATGGGGAGGTGGGTGTGCATGTACAAAAGGCCAGGTAGCAAAGTTATAGGCAAGATAAATGAATTCATATATACGGTTACTATATAAATACACAAATCAAGTTTTTAAACAGCACCAATTTCCAAGTGTATACACAATAGGATTATAACTTGGCACAATTTTTCAAGGTGGCCAGGTAGGGCAGCCCCAGTGGATTAGTGGTTTAGCGCCACCTTTAGCCCAGGGCATGATCCTGGAGACCCGGGATCGAGTCCCATGTCGGGCTCCCTGCATGGAGCCTGCTTCTCCCTCTGCCTGTGTCTCTGCCTCTCTCTCTTTGTGTCTCTCATGAATAAATAAATAAAGTATTTAAAAAAAAATAAAGGGTCAGGTAGCAAATATTTTAGGCTTTGTGAGTCAAAAGGCAAAATTGAGGATATTGTGTAGTACTTATATAACAACAAAGAAAAATATATCTACTATTTTTAGGATAAAATTCAAAATACAGTAATCATTACTGACTACAATTTTTTGTAGCACATGTTGACCACCCAGAAGAATGGCATTATTTTAGGGAAGAAAAATTTAAAATTTAGCTTAGTGAAGTTCAAAGGTAGTATTCTCTATCATCAAAATCAATTGCAAATATTAAGCTCTTAATGTTGATCTGTAATGAGAGTTTATGTATTTCATCATTGAAAGATTCATTTTTTCATACAGATAGGTACTTCAAATTACTGATTTTGATTCGAGTCTATAGCTTTAAATGAGCATATTCATTGCTTGGAAGACATATAAAGAATTCCATTCTTCTCTTGACGTTTGTCTTTTAGTATGTCAATATACTGTAGATTAACCTTCTAAATTGAAGATTAAGGTGAGGTGACAGTTCTTCAGTGGCACAGTTTGGTTACACTGGCATGAAAATCAGGAAAATAACTCTGGAATTGTATACTGAGCTCAGTTAATGTATCCACACAAATTTGGGAGGAAATGTAAAACTTGTTTCCTACTTAAACTTTTAGTAGGGTGGATGTGCGAAGAGCATCTTGACATCACTTGTGATCCAAATGTTAATGGTCTTCAAAATGGTTGCCACAGGACAAGCTTCACATATAAGTGCTATTTTGCCTTGTAATTGTAGGGTGAATTCATTAAGATACATTATCAAGTTTCTGCAGCAAAAGCTAATTCATAAAGGCTTTCAATATTCAAATATATATTGAAAACAATTCTCAGAAAAATTTTAATCATCAGCTCTGAGATTAAAAAGAAAGTAACAAAACTATGTAACTGCTAAGTCACTGAACTGTAATCTGTTTGAGCAAGTTAAGATATTCAGTTTTTAATACTGACAATGGTCTGTACACAAGAGTGAGTAAAATTTACCATTGACTGCTGGTTCAATAATACATGGCAGGTTAAAATGTTTTCCACAATGTACCTGCTGACAAATAGTACAATGAATAGCCATAAGTTTTAACCACTTCAAATTTCTATGAGATTTGAAAGTTTATTCAACTAATACTTTTTTCTGCTCTGCACATATTGTTACCACCATAAATTTGACATATTTTAACAAACTCCTCTTCAGATTGTACTGAATTGGTATTTTCTCAACTTTGAAAATGTTCTTGCCTATAGTTGTTCTATGCAGACTATTCCTACAGGTTAATTCTTTAGTCACTTTAAACTCAACATTGCCTCCTGAAATAAATGACAACTGAGCAGTGTAGGTAACTTCTGTTGATGTATCAAAAGCCAAAGAAAACTACCTGAAATTGTTTGCTTTGTTTTTCAATTTGTTGATGTTACTACCAATGTCCTGAACTCTTTGAGCAACTACTCTAACTGAAAGGATGCAATCAAACATGATTTAATTTACTTACTATCAGTAAATGGCTTTTCCTGCTTGGCTAACACATGAGTCACTCGGAAACTTACATTGGTAGTGGCTCATTTTCTTTCTTTATTATTGAAGTATAATTGAAATAAAATTTTATATTAGTTTCAGATGCACAAAATTTTGATTCAAAATTCTATACATTACTCAATGCTCACCACAAAGCGTATTCACCATCTGCCTCTTTATAATGCTATTATAATATTATTGACTGTGTTCTCTATACTATACTTTTCATTTTTGTGACTTATTTTTTTAACTATGAATTGGCACTTCTTAATCCCCTTTATCTACTTTGACATCCCAGCATCCCTCTGGCAATCACCAGCTTGTTCTCTCTAAGAGTCTGGTTTTGTTTGTTTGTTTTGATGTTTAAAATAAAAAATAAGTAAAATCATATGGTACTTGTCTTTCTCTGACTGACCTTTTTCACTTAGCATTGTACCATCTAGATCAATCCACATTATTTCAAATGACATGCTTTCATTCTTTTTTTATGGTTGAGTTATAATATATATATATACACCACTCATGGCCACACTGTCTCAAATGAATAAACAAAATATTTTTTTAAATAAGCAAATAAATAGGAGGAGGGGCAACATGGCGGAAGAGTAGGGTCCCCAAATCACCTGTCCCCACCAAATTACCTAGATAACCTTCAAATCATCCTGAAAATCTACGAATTCGGCCTGAGATTCAAAGAGAGAACAGCTGAAACGCTACAGTGAGAAGAGTTCACGCTTCTATCAAGGTAGGAAGACGGGGAAAAAGAAATAAAGAAACAAAAGGCATCCAAGGGGGAGGGGTCCCGCGAGGAGCCGGGCTGAGGCCGGGGCGAGTGTCCCCAGGATAGGAGAGCCCCGTCCCAGAGAAGCAGGAGCTTCACCAATCTTCCCCAGGAAAGGGGCTCGCAGGGAGTTAGAGCAGGACCCCAGGAGGCCGGGGATGTCCTCAGGCTCCCTGAGACACTAACAGACACCTGCGCCCTGGGGAGAGTGGGCCGAGCTCCCTAAAGGGCTGCAGCACCCACAGCTGGACCCGGGAGCAGCTCGGAGGGGCTCGGGCGGAGGCTCCGCAGAGGGGGCTAAGCGGCCAGAGCGCGAATCCAACAGAGCAGGCCCCGGGAGCACAGGGCGCCGGGACACAGCCCAGGATCCGACCTCCCCCCCGGGACAGGCAGAGGCCAGGAGGGCTCAGGACAGCAAGGACGCTCCTGCCCTGAGCTGAGCAGATCAGCGGCCCCGCCCCCAGAGCCTCCAGGACCCTGCAGACGGAATAGTTCCTGCGGGAGCTGAATGCAGGTTTCCAGAGCTGCCGCAGCCACTGGGGTTGTTCCTCCTGCGGCCTCATGGGGTAAACAACACCCACTGAGCCCTGCACCAGGCAGGGGCAGAGCAGCTCCCCCAAGTGCTAACACCTGAAAATCAGCACAACAGGCCCCTCCCCCAGAAGACCAGCTAGACCGACAAGTTCCAGGGGAAGTCAAGGGACTTAAAGTATACAGAATCAGAAGATACTCCCCCGTGTTTCTTTTTTTCTTTTTGATTTCTGATTGCTTCCCCCACCCTTTTTTTTTCACCTTTCTTTCTTTTTCTTTCTCTTTTCTTCTTTTTCCTTTTTCTCTTCCTTTTTTCTTTTTCTCTTTTCTTTCCTTATCTCTCTCTCTTTTTCTCCTTTTCCCAATACAATTTGTTTCTAGCCACTCTGCACTGAGCAAAATGACTACAAGGAAAACCTCACCTCCAAAGAAAGAATCAGAAACAGTCCTCTCTCCCACAGAGTTACAAAATCTGGATTACAATTCAATGTCAGAAAGCCAATTCAGAAGCACTATTATACAGCTACTGGTGCTCTAGAAAAAAGCATAAAGAACTCAAGAGACTTCATGACTGCAGAATTTAGATCCAATCAGGCAGAAATTAAAAATCAATTGAATGAGATGCAATCCAAACTAGAAGTCCTAACGACGAAGGTTAACGAGGTGGAAGAATGAGTGAGTGACATAGAAGACAAGTTGATGGCAAAGAGGGAAACTGAGGAAAAAAGAGACAGACAATTAAAAGACCATGAAGACAGATTACGGGAAATAAATGACAGCCTGAGGAAGAAAAACCTACGTTTAATTGGGGTTCCCGAGGGTGCTGAAAGGGACAGAGGGCCAGAATATGTATTTGACCAAACCCTAGCTGAAAACTTTCCTAATCTGGGAAGGGAAACAGGCATTCTGATCCAGGAAATAGAGAGATCCCCCCCCCCAAAATCAATAAAACCCGTTCAACACCTCGACATTTAATAGTGAAGCTTGCAAATTCCAAAGATAAAGAGAAGATCCTTAAAGCAGCAAAAGACAAGAAATCCCTGACTTTTATGGGGAGGAGTATTAGGGTAACAGCAGACCTCTCCACAGAGACCTGGCAGGCCAGAAAGGGCTGGCAGGATATATTCAGGGTCCTAAATGAGAAGAACATGCAACCAAGAATACTTTATCCAGCAAGGCTCTCATTCAGAATGGAAGGAGAGATAAAGAGCTTCCAAGACAGGCAGGAACTGAAAGAATATGTGACCTCCAAACCAGCTCTGCAAGAAATTTTAAGAGGGACTCTTAAAATTCCCCTTTAAGAAGAAGTTCAATGGAATAATCCACAAAAACAAGGACTGAATAGATATCATGATGACACTAAACTCATATCTTTCAATAGTAACTCTGAATGTGAATGGGCTCAATGACCCCAACAAAAGGCGCAGGGTTTCAGACTGGATAAACAACCAGGACCCATCTATTTGCTGTCTACAAGAGACTCATTTTAGACAGAAGGACACCTACAACCTGAAAATAAAAGGTTGGAGATCTATTTACCATTCAAATGGTCCTCAAAAGAAAGCAGGGGTTGCCATCCTTATATCAGATAAACTAAAATTTACCCCGAAGACTGTAGTGAGGGATGAAGAGGGAAACTATCTCATATTTACAGGATCCATCCAACAAGAAGATTTAACAATCCTCAATATATATGCTCCGAATGTGGGAGCTGCCAAATATTTAAACCAATTAATAACCAAAGTGAAGAAATACTTAGATAATAATACACTTATACTTGGTGACTTCAATCTAGCTCTTTCTACCCTCGATAGGTCTTCTAAGCACAACATCTCCAAAGAAACGAGAGCTTTAAATGATACACTGGAACAGATGGATTTCACAGAATATACAGAACTTTAGATCCAAACGCAACTGAATACACATTCTTCTCAAGTGCACATGGAGCTTTCTCCAGAATAGACCACATACTGGGTCACAAATCAGGTCTGAACCGATACCAAAGATTGGGATCGTCCCCTGCATATTCTCAGTCCATAATGCCTTGAAATTAGAACTAAATCACAACAAGAAGTTTGGAAGAGCTCCAAACACGTGGAGTTTTTGACTCCAGCAGGACCATCCTGCTAAAAGATGAAAGGGTCAACCAGGAAATTAAGGAAGAATTAAAAAGATTCATGAAAACTAATGAGAATGAAGATACAACCGTTCAAAATCTTTGGGATGCAGCAAAAGCAGTCCTGAGGGGGAAATATATCACAATACAAGCATCCATTCAAAAAACCGGAAAGAACTCAAATACAAAAGCTAACCTTACACAAAAAGGAGCTAGAGAAAAAAACAGCAGATGGACCCCACGCCCAGCAGAAGAACAGAGTTAATTAAAATTCGAGCAGAACTCAACAAAATCGAGACCAGAAGAACTGTGGAACAGATCAACAGAACCAGGAGTTGGTTCTTGGAAAGAATTAATAAGATAGATAAACCATTAGCCAAACTTATTAAAAAGAAGAGAGAGGAGACTCAAATTAATAAAATCATGAATGAGAAAGGAGAGATCACTACCAAACCAAGGAAATAAAAACGATTTTAAAAACATATTATGAACAGCTATACGCCAATAAATTAGGCAATCTAGAAGAAATGGACGCATTCCTGGAAAGCCACAAACTACCACAACTGGAACAGGAAGAAATCGAAAACCTGAACAGGCCAATAACCAGGGAGGAAATGGAAGCAGTCATCAAAAACCTCCCAAGACACAAGAGTCCAGGGCCAGATGGCTTCCCAGGGGAATTCTATCAAATGTTTAAATAAGAAATCATACCTATACTACTAAAGCTGTTTGGAAAGATAGAAAGAGATGGAGTACTTCCAAATTCATTCTATGAGGCCAGCATCACCTTAATTCCAAAACCAGACAAAGACCCCACCAAAAAGGGGAATTACAGACCAATATCCCTGATGAACATAGATGCAAAAATTCTCAACAAGATACTAGCCAATAGGATCCAACAGCACATTAAGAAAATTATTCACCATGACCAAGTGGGATTTATCCCCAGGACACAAGGCTGGTTCAACACTCGTAAAACAATCAATGTGATTCATCATATCAGCAAGAGAAAAACCAAGAACCATAGGATCCTCTCATTAGATGCAGAGAAAGCATTTGACAAAATACAGCATCCATTTCTGATAAAAACTCTTCAGTGTAGAGATAGAGGGAACTTTCCTCAACATCTTAAAAGCCATCTATGAAAAGCCCACAGCAAATATCATTCTCAATGGGGAAGCACTGGGATACTTTCCCCTAAGATCAGGAACAAAACAGGGATGTCCACTCTCACCACTGCTATTCAACATAGTACTGGAAGTCCTAGCCTCAGCAATCAGACAACAAAAAGACATTAAAGGCATTCAAATTGGCAAAGAAGAAGTCAAACTCTCCCTCTTCGCCAATGACATGATACTCTACACAGAAAACCCAAAAGTCTCCACCCCAAGATTGCTAGAACTCACACAGCAATTTCGTAGTCTGTCAGGATACAAAATCAATGCCCAGAAATCAATGGCATTTCTATACACTAACAATGAGACTGAAGAAAGAGAAATTAAGGAGTCAATCCCATTTACAATTGCACCCAAAAGCATAAGATACCTATTAATAAACCTAACCAAAGAGGTAAAGGATCTATACCCTAAAAACTATAGAACACTTCTGAAAGAAATTGAGGAAGACACAAAGAGATGGAAAAATATTCCATGCTCATGGATTGGCAGAATTAATATTGTGAAAATGTCAATGTTACCCAGGGCAATTTACACGTTTAATGCAATCCCTATCAAAATACCATGGACTTTCTTCAGAGAATTAGAACAAATTATTTTAAGATTTGTGTGGAAGCAGAAAAGACCCCAAATAGCCAGGGGAATTTTAAAAAAGAAAACCATATCTGGGGGCATCACAATGCCAGATTTCAGGTTGTACTACAAAGCTGTGGTCCTCAAGACTCTGTGGTACTGGCCCAAAAACAGACACAAAGATCAATGGAACAGAATAGAGAACCCAGAAGTAGACCCTGAACTTTATGGTCAACTAATATTTGATAAAGGAGGAAAGACCATCCATTGGAAGAAAGACAGTCTCTTCAATAAATGGTGCTGGGAAAATTGGACATCCATATGCAGATGAATGAAACTAGACCACTGTCTTCACCATACACAAAGATAAACTCAAAATGGATGAAAGATCTAAATGTGAGACAAGATTCCATCAAAATCCTAGAGAAGAACACAGGCAACACCTTTTTTGAACTTGGCCACAGTAACTTCTTGCAAGATACATCCACGAAGGGAAAAGAAACAAAAGCAAAAATGAACTATTGGGACTTCATCAAGATAAGAAGCTTTTGCACAGCAAAGGATACAGTCAACAAAACTAAAAGACAACCTAGAGAATGGGAGAAGATATTTGCAAATGACGTATCAGATAAAGGGCTAGTTTCCAAGATCTATAAAGAACTTCTTAAACTCAACACCAAAGAAACAAACAATCCAATCATGAAATGGGCAAAAGCCATGAAGAGAAATCTCACAGAGGAAGATATAGACATGGCCAACATGCACATGAGAAAATGCTCTGCATCACTTGCCATCACGGAAATACAAATCAAAACCACAATGAGATACCACCTCACACCAGTGAGAATGGGGAAAATTAACAAGGCAGGAAACCACAAATGTTGGAGAGGATGTGGAGAAAAGGGAAACCTCTTACACTGTTGGTGGGAATGTGAACTGGTGCAGCCACTCTGGAAAACTGTCTGGAGGTTCCTCAAAGAGTTAACAATAGACCTGCCCTACGACCCAGCAATTGCCCTGCTGGGGATTTACCCCAAAGATACAGATGCAATGAAATGCCGAGACACCTGCACCCCGATGTTTCTAGCAGCAATGTCCACAATAGCCAAACTGTGGAAGGAGCCTCGGTGTCCATCGAAAGATGAATCTGGCTATGTTTGAGGGATGAGACAATCACAGGGTCTTCCTACTACTCCACCATCTTAACCTCTCGTAAATAACTTCATTTTTAAAAGTTATTATTATTATTATTATTATTATTATTATTATTATTATTATTTTGTAGCTCTGTCTGGGTGTGTCATGTTTTTGTCTGCCACCTTGCTGATCCATTCTTCTGTTTCATCCAGTCTGCTATTGAAACCTTCTAGTATATATTTCAGGTTAATTATTGAATTCTTCAGTTCTGTGACTTCTGTTTGGTACTTTCTTACATTTTCTCTTTGTTGAATTTCTTGCTGAATTTGTCTATTTTGCTCTGGAGTTTGGTGACCATTTTATGACTATTTGAATTGTTTGTCAAGTAGATTACTTATCTCCATATCATTAAGGGCTTTTTTCTGAGATTTTGCCTTGTTCTTTCATTTGGAACATATTTCTATTTCTTCATTTTGCTTGACTTTCTGTGTTTGATTCTATGTATTAGGTGAAATAGTTACTGCTCTCAGTCTTGAAGGACCAGCCTTGTATAGGTGATGAAACTTCTCATTCAACATTGTCCTAACTCTTGGTTGTCTCTCAAACAAATCTTTGGAATTGTCTTAATTGCCTGATTTATTCTTGATAAGTTCCTATGGCTAAGGATGTGCTGAGACCTATCAGTATCACAAGGGGAGAAATCTCATTTAGCACCTAATTTCAGGCTGATTTGAAGCCACATCCTCAGGCATCACTTTTTAAAGTATGAAAATATACACAGTCCTGTAAGGCCACAATTATAATTCCTGCTGGGTTCGATACCAGGAAATCCAGAGGTGTCCCCTAGGTGATAGTTTGAAATATTGGATCTTTAGAGGAGTGTATATGCTCCTTTCTGGGAGATCTTGTCAAGCTGTGGTGGGGCCAAAGGGATGCAAGGATGGTGTCTTTCTCCTTATGTTCCCTGAAAATACCTCCTTCACTTCTAGACATGTGGGAGCCTATAGTCTCTGTCTCTCAGGCTAAAGCTCAAGCCAAGTAAAGAGGCATTTTCTACAGGAAGACTGGGGTTGGATTTAAATTGCATTATGTGCAGTGCCCTTGGCTGGTAGCCTAGTAAGAAATGTCTTTTTGTTTGTTATATTCCTGTGGAGCTCAGGAATGCCAGCCTCCTCGGCCACCAGGGCCAGGTGATCAAAAAGCATTCCCCTCTGTGGATTGTGTGTACTTACTGGTTTAGCTGGGCAGCTAAAATGTATGGGAGATGGGGCATCCTCAATAGCTTCAGAAAGGCACTGGAAAAATGTTTCTACATGATTCATGAATTCAGCAGGAAAGTCCCTTGTGTATACATGCACAGGAGAATGCTGCCTCCATTCCTATTTACCAGCACCATCCAGAGAGTGGGTAAATGGTATAACTGCCCATATTCTCTGTCTTCAGCAAATAAGCAGAATAGTGCTATGAACACTCACCTTTGTCTCTCTTAGCAAGATGGCAGGAGGGTGCCATGTCAAAACCCACTTGTGCTAGCAGTGTAGCTGGGCAGTGCAAAAGTGGTATCTTCCAGTGCCTCCATCTCTAAGAAGAGTTTCAACTGAACCCTGCCCCTCCAGCAAATGCTTTTATATTAGCAAATGATTTTTTTTACATGTAGCCTAGGTGGTTTTCAAAACTGCAGGCATTTTTTTGTTGTTGTTTTTTGGAGGGAATTTTTGCTAGGTCTTAAGAAGAGTCTTACTGCACAGAAGCCCTTTAAAAAGAGGAATCTTGGGATGCCTGGGTGACTCAGTGGTTGAGTGTCTGCTTTTGGCTCAGGCTGTGATCCTGGGGTCCTGGGATCAAGTCCTGCATCAGGTGCCTTCACTACAGGGAGCCTGCTTCTCCCTCTGCCTATGTCTCTGCCTCTCTCTGTTTCTCATGAATAAATAAATAAAATCTTTTTTTAAAGAGGAATCTCAGTTTCCATACCACTTCAAGTCCCTTGTACATCAGCCCCATCAGTTTTCTGAGCCAGACATTTTAAGGGCTTGCCTCTCTGGTGCAGATCCCAGGAGTTGGGGTGCCTAATGTGGGATACCAACTAATGCTCCTCCTGGATAGTGCCAGGCTGATGATATCCCTGCTTATTGTATGGTGCTGTGTCAGGGGTGGTTTTTTTGGCAAGATTGTCTCTGCCCCTCCTACTCCTATTACAAATACATGTATCTAAGCCACTATGGAAAAGAGTGAGGAGGTTCCTAAAAAACTTAAAAATAGAATTTGGTTCTGGAAATCTATCTGAAAGAAACAAAAACATTATGTTGAAGAGATGGTACAATGTGGTCCTTTTTTCCTTTGTTGTGGAGAAGCAGTTCATCTAGATTTCAGATCTCTTTCAAAGTAAAATAATCCATATATAGGTATAAATTTGGTATGTCTGTGGGAGAACAGGATGTCCCTATGCTACCATCTTGCAGAAGCCAGATGAGCCTTCCCTTCATTACCCCATCAATATGATCCTTCAACCCAATCTCAATCTGTTTATATGTTGATGCAAACACTTGTATCTAAGCCACTATGGAAAACAGTATGGAGGTTCCTCAAAAAAAAAAAATTTTTTTGCTTCTGGAAATTTAACTGACAGAAGCAAAACCACTATGTTGAAGAAAATAGCTACAGCCCCATGTTCATAGAAACATTATTTAAAATAGCTAAGACATGGAAACAACCTACATGTCCATTGACGATGAGTGGATAAAGAACTATATGTAGGGCCCGGCTTGCTTCAGGGCCTGGGGGGCCTCGGGTGTAGTGTGGCCGGAGACCATCCTGACCCCGGAGATCCCAGTGCCGGGGGCAGGAGAGGGGCCCAGAGAGGCGGGGGAGAGAAGGGCAGCACGCCCCGGCCAACGGCTCTGAATCACCTGCAGACAAGGCCAGCCCGGGGGCTCCTGTGAGCCGGGAAGGGCGGAGGACGGCCTCCAGGCCTCCCCGGGTCCCCGGGCCGGCAGTGGCCCAGCCGCTCGCCTGGAACCCCCGTGGTGCCTCGTCTCTGCCTCAGGTGGAAGGCAGGCAGGTGGGGCCATGCAGCTCCCTGCCCCGGGGCCCGGGGACTGGGACAGGTTAGCGACGGAGCCCCCCCAGAGCATCCGGGCACGCCCTGGTACAGCTTCCCGAGTTGGCGTCCCCGCATCCTTCCTTCGGTTGTGCTGGCGCTGTCCCCAGGTGTCGAAGGTCACGCTAAGCCTTGCGGCCTTCAGGCGCCCTGGCCGCTCCTGCCACCGTGCGGGTCTCCCCGCCCAGCTGGCACACTTAGCACCTCTGTCCTCAGTGGCCGCTTTGAAGGGACAGAAGGACCCTTCACCGAGGAGCGTGTACTCGTCGTTGAAAACCTCGCCTAAACCCACTTTTCCTTCGCTGCCTTGGTTCCTTCCTCTGGACCGACGGGCAGGACGAGGGCAGGGCATCCTGGGGCCACCGAGGGCCGCACTCCCACTGCTTCCCTGCCGGCTCTTCACGGAAACTGAAGACTCTCCTCAAAGTCTTCTGAGCGAGTTGTGTATATACTAAACTTCTATTTAAAGCTTTTATATGTTCTGGGCAAGTTTAGTACTCCTCTGATTTGAGCACTTTGGTTTTTGTATTGTCTTTTGTGATGGCATTGAACATTTTTACTAGTGGTCTTAGGCTTTCTTCTTCTTCTTCTTTTTTTTTTTTTTTTTTTTTTGGTAATTGATACCAACGAAAACTCTTAACACTTTTTTGTTGTTGTTCTTCCGAAAAATCTAAGCTCCTTTCTAAACCAAATGAACAGACCATGAGCTGGCTTCAGGGAAGGACATTCTCGAGACCACAACCACATATGCTGGTGGAGTGTTGGAATGTTCCACCCTTTTAAATCCCTAAACAGTAAATATCATCCTGTGACTTTTATTTAAATTATTTAAAGTATTTTCGTCCTTGAAGAATGGGGAGGGGATGCCGGGACCATAAATGCATTTAAGTTAAAACTATGTACTGTTTTCTGGCCTAGCACATCTGCTTTAGAAGCGTGGTTTAGTTTTGTTGAATTTTATATCTATATATCTATATCTATATCTATATCTATATCTATCTATCTATCTATCTATCTATCTATCTATCTATCTATCTATGGTATTTTTGTACCTTAACGCTTATTCTTGATGGCATCTGTCAGATATTAGGTGAGATCAGACATGGGAATTTTTCCAAAAGTCCTTTAATTTACCTGGTGACCTCACCAGGTACTTAAAAAATCCGAGTGGTTTTAATATCTAGAAAACTAAATTCCGGAACAACCTACAGAAATGTAAACCCTTGTTTGTCAAAGACCTTTGGGTGGATCTGCAGCCAGGGTGGCCCGGCCCTGCCTGGGGCCAGGTGAGTGTGGCCACTGGGCACAGCTGGAGGGACGGACAGATGGATAGCAGCCCAAAGGTTTGCCCCTTTGAGCAGGACTGCCAAGCTCACGTGCACAAGCCTCCTTCAGCCTCTGTGTCCAGCCCTCCGCCCTCTATGTCTGTGTGAGGTTGAACAATAAAGCTTCCAATGTCAAAAAAAGAGAACTGGGTTATGTGCACGTGTGCACATGTGTGTATATTATTCAGCCATAAAAAAGAAAATTTTGTCATTTGTAACAACTTGGATGTATCTAGAGGCATTATCCTAAGTGAAATAAGTCAGACAGAGAAAGACAAATATTGTATGATCTCACTTATCCCTGGAGTCTAAACACACACCACACACACACACAAAAAAAAAAAAAAACAGAAAAAAGAAAAAAACAGAAAAAGAGATCAGATTTGTGTTTACCAGTGGCAAGAGGGAGAGGTAGGAGAAATTTGAAGAAGGTAGTCAAAAGATATAAAGTTCCAGTTATAAGGTACTTAAGTACTAAGAATATAATGTACAACATGATGACTATAGTTAACATTGTTCTATCGTGTATTTGAAAGTTAAGAGTATAAATCTCAAAAGTGTTTATCGCAGGGAAAAAAATCTTTCCTTTTTTATCTATATCAGATGATGGATTTTAACTAAGTTACTGTAGGTAATCATTTCGCAATATTTGTAAGTCAAATTATTATGCTGTATATCTTATACAGTTCCATATGTCATTTTTATCTCAATAAACCTGGAACAAAATAAATAGATGTACCTTCATTCTAATGGATACATACACACAAATACATTCAAGCTTAGATGGTATACAAAAATTATTCTCCAAATATTTATTAAATTTCAATGTTTAGGGATATACATATGTAGGGAATTTACACAATAAGAAGACATTTTCCTTAGAATTCTAAGTAATTCATTCTCTGAGCTCCTCAATCCAGACATTTGAAGAGCTAAATGTGTATGCAAAATCTACATGCAAAGTATATAGCAAAAGAAGATCTAGCTCCAGATGATGTTAGGCCATCCTCATTGTTGCTGGCACTTTAAACTAGTTCTACTTTCTGCTCTAATTTCCTTTAGCTTTCTCTCTCCCTCTCTCAAAAACAAAAAAAATCTTTTTAAGACTTGCTCTAAACAAATTGATGAATATAACACAATTTCCCTTTGGTAAGAGACTCTCTCTATCTAAACAACCCTGAGGCCCAGACCTCTCAGTGACGCATCTGTATTCCCCTACTCACATTGTTTCTACCTTGTATTTGTCATATCTGTGGTTTTCTTCCTTGAAACTCTGGGTACCATCCCTCATTCTCTCAAAGAGAAATTCTCTGTGCTTTCCAAGAGGACAGTTATATATTCTAATTAACTACCATGTGCTAGTTGGGAGAATTAGGCACATCAGAAGAATTTTAACAGTTTTTTTTAAGCAAACACTCCAGCTTGTGTTGTCTAAATACAAGTATTAGAATGCTGATAATTTCAGAGAAAGAGGGAAGAAAAGACAAAATTCAAAGAGGAAGACATTTGTGGATAGGGGAGAATGACCTTGGCAGCTTCCCAATTAACTTACTTGGAGTGTTAGCTTTGAAGACAGCAGATATGAATGAAATAATATCGATATCTAGTGTTGGAAGAAAAGCTAGCAGTGAAGGAATAGATTGAGGTCTTCAAAAAAACCTGAGTGAGGCCAATGGTCTAATGACAAAACTGATGTCTGATTCTGAAAAGAAGAGAAAAATAAGAGATACTCTTTTTTTTTTTTCTAAATTTTTAAATATTTTATTTAAATTCATTGTGGTTAACATATGTTGTATTATTAGTTTCAGGGATAGAATTTAATGACTCATCAGTTGTATATAACACCCAGTGTTCATTATATCAAGTATCCTTCTAAATGCCCATCACCCATTTACCCCTTCCCCTGACCCACCTCCATTCCAGCAACCCTGTTTATTTCCTAGAGTTCAATGTCTCTTATAGTTTGCCTTCCTTTCTATTTTCATCTTATTTTATTTATCCTTCCCTTCCCCTATGTTCATGTTTTCTTTCTTAAATTCCACATATGAGTGAAATCATATAGTATTTGTCTTTCCAAGCATGACTAATTTTGCTTATCATAATACCCTCTAGTTCCATCCAACTTGCTGCAAATGTCAATATTTAATTCTCCTTGATGATGTCTGAGTAATATTCCATTAATTCCATTAAGCCACCTTTTCTTTATCCATTCATCTGTTTACAGACATCCGGGCTCTTTCCATATTTTGACTCTTGTTGATTGTGCTGCTATAAACATTGGAGTGCATGTACAATAATGATTTTGAATCATTATTTTTGTATCCTTTGAATAAATATCTAATAGTGCAATTGCTGGGTCATACAGTAGCCCCATCTTTAACTTTTGAGGAACCTCCAGAGTGACTGTGCCAGCTTGCATTCCCGCCAACAGTGTAAGAGGGTTCCCTTTTTTCCGTATCTTTGTCAACATCTGTTTTCCTGAGATGTTAATTTTAACCATTCTGACTAGTATGAGGTGATATCTCATATTGTGGTTTTGATGTGTATTTCCTTCATGCCCAGTGATGTTGAGAATTTTTTCATATGTCTGTAAACCATCTACCTGTATTCTTTGGAGAAATTTCTATTCATGTCTTCTACTCATTTTTGGACTGGATTATTTGTCCTTTGGGTGTTGAGTTTGATTCTTTATAGATATTGGATACTAGCCCTTTATCTGATAGGACATTTGCAAATATCTTCTTCCATTCCATAGATTGCCTTTTAGTTTTGTTGATTGTTTCTTTGGCTATGCAAAAACTTTTTATCTTGATGAAGTCCCAATGGTTCATTTTTGCTTTTGTTTTCTTGCCTTTGGAGACATGGCTAGCAAGAAGTTGCTATGGCTGAGGTCAAAGAAGTTATGTTCTCCTATAGGATTTTAATGTATTCCTATCTCACATTTAGTTCTTTTATTTATTTGGGGTTTATATTAGTGTATGGGGTAAGAAAGTTTTCCAGTTTCATTCTTTTGCATGTGGCTGTCCTATTTTCCCAACAATATTGGTTGAAGAGACTGTATTTTTTCCATTGGATATTCTTTCCCGCTTTGTTAAAGATTAGGTAACTATATTGTTGTGGGTCCATTTCTGGGTTCTCTCTACTGTTCCATTCATCTATGTGTCAGTTTTTGTGCCAGGTATCATAGTGTCTTGATGATTGCAGCTTTGCAATACAGCTTGAAGTCTGAGATTGTGATGCCTCCATCTTTGGTTTTCTTTTTCAACCTCCCTCTGGCTATTTGGGGTCTTTTTTGGTTCCATACAAATTTTAGCATTGTTTGTTCCAGCTCTGTGAAAAATGCTGGTCGTTTTTTGCTAGAGATTGCATTGAATGTATAGATGCTTTGTGTAGCATAGATATTTTAACAATATTTGTTCTTTCAATCTATGAGCATGGAATGTTTTGCTATTTCTTCATGTCTTCCTCAATATATTTCATAAAGTGTTCTCTAGTTTTTAGAGTTCAGATCCTTTACCTCTTTGGTTAGGTTTATTACTAGGTATCTTATGGATTTTGGTGCAATTGTAAATGGAATTAATTCCTTGATTTCTCTTTCTTCTGCCTCATTGTTAGTGTATAGAAATACAGTTTACTTCTTGAATTACAAGACAAATCAGTATGTACCATCCCTTTCATTCATAGCTTAGGACAACAGTTTTATTGCAACAATATAGAATTATAATGAAAACTTTTAATTTTTATTTTACAGCTTTATTAAAGTATATAAAATAAACTAGAAGTATTAAAATTGTGCAATTTGATGAGTATTTTTTCTAGTATAGTTGACATATAATGTTACCTTGGTTTAAGGTATACAACGTAGTGATTCAACAAGTTTACACATTATGCTGCGTTCACCACAAGTGTAATTGCCATTTGTCTTGATACACTGCTATTATGATATCATTGACTATATTCTTTATATGGTGACTTTTATTCCCATGACTTATTTATTCCATAAATGGAAACCTATCTCTCCCAGTGTTCTTCATTCGTTTAGCACAATCTCTCACACTCTCCCCTCTGGCACCCGTTAGTTTGTTCTCTGTATTTATAGGTCTCTTCTGACTTTTGTTAATTTTTTTCATTTTTTAAATGTTTTTAGAGTCCATTTATGAGTAAAATCATATGGTATGTGTTTTTCACGGTCTGACTTATTTCACTTAGCATAATACCCTCAACAATTTGACAAGTTTTGACTTATGTATACACTCATAAAACTATCACCAAAATCAAGATGATGCACAAATACATCACATCCAAAAGTTTCCTCAAGCTTCCTTATAATCCCTTTCTCCTTGTTAACCCATTAACCAATCACCTCTGATAGAATTTTGGTCATTAGAGATTATTTTAAATTTTCTGAAATTTCAAATAAATGACTTTATAGAGTATATACACTTGTGTGACTTCTGTTTTCAACATTATTATCTAAGATTCTTCTATGTTGTCATTTTAGCTGCTGTGTAGTATTTCACCATAGGGATATAAACCCCACAAGGGTTTATCCATTCACATTTTGATGGAAATTTGGGTGGGTTCTTTTTTCTTTTCTTTTCTTTTCTTTTCTTTTCTTTCTTTTCTTTTTTTCTTTTCTTTTCTTTTTTCTTTTCTTTTCTTTTTTTCTTTTCTTCTTTCTTTCTTCTTTCTTTCTTTCTTTCTTTCTTTCTTTCTTTCTTTCTTTCTTTCTTTCTTTCTTTCTTTCTTTCTTTCTTTCATTTTTTTCCTTTCTGTACTACAAATGGACATCCATGTAGAGGTCTTCATGTGAATATGTGTTGTGTCTTTAAAAATACCTAGGAATGGAATGACTGGATCATTTAGTAGGTGTATTTAAAATTGTTAAAGAAACTGCCAAACTATACTGATTGGTGGCATCCCAAAATATATGTCCACATCCTAATCATTTTTGTAGATTCCTTATGGTCTTCTACATTGATGATCATGGCATATGTTGATAACCACAGTTAACTTTTCCTTTCCAACCTGTATTCTTTTATTTCTTTTTTTTTCATTATTTTATGAGTGCAGACTTCCCGTAAATGGTAAATCGAAGTGGTAGGAGTAGGCAATCTTTCCTTTGTCACATTAGATATTGTTCCACAGCTTTCTGAGGATTTCGGCACTTTTACAGTCATTTTACCTCTCTGTTTTTCAGTTTTGGTAGTTTCTATTGTTAATATCTTCACTATTTTCTTTTGTAGTATATAATTTTCTATTAATACCATGAAGTGTATTTTTCAATTCAAACTTCATTTTTTTAACTCTAGAAATTGAGTTTGGGTCATTTTTAGATAATTCATATCCATCTTTATTATGTGTATGCTTTCCTTTATCTTCTTGAACATACGTACTGTATTTATAATAGTCATTTTAATGTCCTTTCCTACTAAATATATTATCTGACTCATTTTTTTTTCTTTTCATTGATTATTTTCAGAACTAAGAATCATATTTTCCTGCTTCTTGCCATGCTTGGTAGTTTTTGATTAGATGTTAGACATTGTAAAATTTACATCATTTGTGTCAGGGCTTTTGGTATACTTTTAAATAAATTTAGAGCTTTATTCTAGGATATAGGCAACTTACTTGGAAACAATTTTGGTTCTTTCTTTTAAGCTTTGTCAAGCATGTCCAGATAGCCCTCAGTTTAGAGCTAATTTGGCCCCACTCTGATGCAGAAACCTTTCTGCAAACTCCATTTCATTTTCCAAATTTTAGGACTTGCCACTCTGGCTTAATGACTATGTAAGTTCCAGCCCCATGTAAGTTCCATGGAGTTTTCTGCTTGCTCGTTTTGTGTGGTGTTCTCCTTGATCTCAGTACTAGATATCCAGAAAACTATCCTGGATAGCTTTCTCTTTCTGTTACTCCACCCTATGGATTCTACTTTCTGTGATCTCTCTGAATGCTGGATTTTGTCTCAATTTTGGGTAACCATCAGTCTCTATACAAATAGGGTATACCCCCTCCTTGTGCTATTGCCTAGAAACTGTCCAGACAGTAAGCTAGTATAATGATATTAGGAATTACCTCATTTTTCTCCTTGGATTTGGAAATAACTATTCTGAACTGCCTTTTGGCCAATGTCTAAAAACCAATATTTAAATATTTTGTGGGGATCCCTGGGTGGCGCAGCGGTTTGGCGCCTGCCTTTGGCCCAGGGCACGATCCTGGAGACCCGGGATCGAATCCCGCGTCGGGCTCCCGGTGCATGGAGCCTGCCTCTCCCTCTGCCTGTGTCTCTGCCTCTCTCTCTCTCTCTCACTGCGTGCCTATCATAAATAAATAAAAAAAAATTTTTTTAATAAAATAAAATAAATATTTTGCTTCATTTTTAGTTGTTTAAGGTAAAAGAGTAAATAAATCAAGTCCTTATTCTATTATAGATGGAGGAAGTTCTACTTGAATATTTTGACATGACAAAAAAAAATAGAAACACCCAAAATCCACATATAGGCTCAGATTTTGGTTGAACTGCCATTTTTAAAACCATACATATATAGAGGTAACAAGGAATTATCCATATCCTTCCCACTTCATCACGATTTCTTTGTACTCCTGCTGAGGAAAGAGCAAAATCTTATAGCACATTCTGTTTCTTGAATCTTAAAAACTAAATTGGTTCTTCCAACATATACATAGAATTGCAAATGTTTGTGTCTGTGTTGGTTTCTTTATGTTCAGTGTAATCAGTTCTTAAGACCTTTCACCAGATTCAACTTTTTATAAATGTACCATGCTAAATTGGAGGTTTTACAATATTAATACATTTTCCTAGACTCATTTCACCCTCTACTAACACAGACTTAAATAAAAGACTTTTTTTCCCAAAAAAAAAGACTTTTTTTCAAGTACATATATTTGAATTATGTTTCATTTAGTTGTGTCTCTTTCTCTCTCTCGTTCTGTATGTATACACACATACACAGAGGGAAAGTCACACACAGACACACACATACAAAGTTAAACAAAAAAGTAAGCACATAATTTATTTTACTAAATTTACTAAAAACAAATAAATGTAATTTAATTAAATTGCAAGAACATTTCTAGAATGATTGAAGTGGTAGAACTGCTTCCTTTCTTTATGTGGATTCACTTCTTTCTGTATTTCTACCTTCCTTCCTCAGGTTTTCCATAACTTTCACACTGTTATGCTCTGGGTATTCATACAGATTCTTGGACCATTAGCTACTTTATACCCTCTCCATACCCCCAGAATGATGAAATCATGAATGCTGAGTGACATTTAATAAAATAGTACTTCATACAACAGTTTTCTTATTTGTGATTTATGACAAGGATATGCTATGCAGAAAATAATCTCAGTTTCCACCTTTTTACTTTAGTGTTTACAAATGCTGTATTGAAAATACCTTGGCATAACTGGCCTATCAGATGACTTTTGAACCTGGACATTAATCTTGGGTCTAGTGGCAGGGAGGGGGGAATGGCACTCTGTAATCCTGGCTGAGATGTTTATCTTTATGTAAATGTGCAGAGCTTTGTGTTCAGCTGAGGCCCCATGAGTACCATTTAAAAATGATATTTTCCAAAGACAAAAACATGGGAATGGCACTGGTAATGGAATTAAAATGTGTGCTTTCTGGCAGTGAATCTTTCTAATATTTGTGTTCCACTTTTGAATATGCAATTTAACAATATTACTGACTCACATGTTGATACCATGGTATTTACTTCTCAAAGAAAAAAAATAAGATGTGAAACATCATTTAAAATTTATCAAATTTTCTTTTTATTTTTAAAATTAAGAATATTTAGTTCTATATCATGCAACTGAAATCCACACTATGCATTTCATTCAGAAAATCCACATGTTCAATTTACATTAAACTAGATTTTATTTTATTAATTTGTTTTATTTCCTATGCAGTGTGATTTGCAATGAAGAGACAAAGTCACCTGTGTAGACTTTTGGCTAGTTAACCAAGCTTCTAAGAGTTGGTTTTACTTATTTAAATCTGTCTGAATATTATAGCTGAACTCTTTTAGTCAAATCCATTTACCAAATGTGAATCAGACCATAATTACTCACTATATAATATCCTTTTTATATATCACAAAAGCTGATTGTTCCTGTCATTTTTTATGAACAGACAGTATATTATATTCAAAGCTTATAAGAAACAGAAACAATTGGCATTGCTTATGCCAATAACAATGAAATATGGAAGTCATTCAAACACACTTTACATGATAGTTTTGAAAACTGTAATTTTGGGAACAAACTGGAAACCAAATTATTTCTTTTTTTTCCAAAATTCTTTCTTAATTATAAATAAACCAGAGCTGTATGTTATCTGACACAATCAAATTCTAAGAATCCATCAGAAGAAAATAATTACACCTGGCTATAGGAAATGTTTTAAAATCAATCAAAGTAGTAGTCATATTGTGTTTGGTGGACTTTTTTTTTACTTACCAAGAAGGATATATAATTATAATAATCAATAAACATTATTGATAGTCAGATAGTGAGATAAATATATATGTAATTCTTCTTAAAAATTTTAAAAATCTATTTGGAGATATGATACACATGAAAAAAGAGGAATAATAATACAAAGTAAAATATACTATGAATAATATATCTAGGAAAACAAAGGAACATGCAATGGCCATAGACCTCAGTGGTAATGAAATTCTTCATCAGTAAACAGGAATTAAAGTACAGAATTATAAGAATGAATAGTTATTAAATAAATAAAAATGAAGGAAGGCACTCAAAGCAAAGAAGATCAAATGAGAAGAAAAACACAGATGACGAGATCACACCTCTGGGACAGAGGAATCACCTATAGAAAAATGGGAAGATAGGAATTTGAGTTTTTCATTTTTACCTAAGCCAGTTCTCCAGTATTCATATTCAGCAACAAAGCAAGTGTAGGTTGTGGAAAGCTTCCAATTCTAGGAAGTATTATGTTCAATTTATACTAGTAGAATGACAATTGATGGTTTCTAAAGGTTAATTTGGCAGCAGACCATAATGTGACTTGGACCAGAAAAAAATTTGCAGTGAGAAGACAAACTTGGAGGTTTAAGAATAATAGTCACAGGTCTGGGGTTATTATGCAATGGGATATTGATATGAAAAGGATTTGAAATAAAGTAAAGCTAATAAAGGTGAGGGGATGGGTTGACTGGTCCTGGTGAAGGCAGCGGAGGTAGAAATAAAATTCATAAATGAGAGACAAATAAGATAGCAGGAAAAGTATTACATTCAGAGTTGATTAACCCTACTTGTCTTTAAAGCTTCATGTGACTCTTGACAATTCACTTCACCTTTTATCTCTTTTCCCCTGCATAACATGGGGAAATTGGATGAGAGTATTTTATGTCTTTTCCAGTTCCAACATTTTATAATTCCAAACACATGAAGAACTTGAATAAATGTAGGTGTGATTGAAAATAGGAAAAAAATAGCAAAATAAAAGAGGTGCAAATCATGAGACTTCAGAGGAAAGAGATATTTTTTGGTCTAGGGATATCTGAACATTTTTATAAATGAGTCCTTGCTGGATAATATAGAATATTAGGGGTTGGGTGAAAGGTAATTCAAGGAGAATTATGTGATCATATATGATTAATATGTTGTTATGATCCGTGATCAGTGCAAAGTTAAAAGAACATATTTAATGATATATATCATTTATAAAGATTAAAATGGTTCTTTTTTGAGTTGCAGTTATGGGACTATGTGTTTTACATAGCTTTTGCTCAACTATAGACTACTTTGTGAGGATTCAAATAGGAAAATATAATGCTTAAAGAGACTGAATAACTTACTTGAGATCATTTAATTAGTAAGGACATAATTGAAGTTTACAACCAAAGTAATGTGACTACTAAATAGTTCTCTTTCTGCTTGGCTATGGCTTCTTCTACTTTGCTTCATGGTAAAATTAGGCCTAAAACATTTAGCAGTTTATGTATATGCCTAAAAATTCATTGAATTTTTACACACATAAACCACCTTTTCAGTTTTTCTTTTCTAACATAGAAATACATAAAATCTCAACACACACCGACATTAATAAATAAAACTTAATAATAAAATTTGCAATCAATTTGAATGCTAGAGAATATTGACTTTGAACCCCAATTAAGTGAAATATTACCCACCCCTTTGTCCCCAAAAAGATTTTCATTCTTCTCATTAGGTTTCCAATAGGAAAAAAAAAAAAAGCAAAAATTCTAACATTTTCCATAGATTCCAGGGAAGATTTAAACATCTTACATCTTAATCACTATATAAAGACACATTGATATTCATCTATTAATAATGAAAAATCACAATTCTCTTCTTGCATGCACCAGAATTATGGTTCCCTGATTCTTCTCATGTATACTCACTGGTCTATTCAATTCCATATTTATGCTCATTTGCCTACATTCTCATCCCTTTCCAACACACACACACACACACACACACACACACACACACACACACCACCTACCTTATGAGAAGCCTAGAAGTCAATTTGCAGGGATCTAAGCTTGCCTGAGTGTGGAGTCAATGAAATTTGAAACATTAAAAACACTGTATTAGAAGGAATAAATTGCCTACCAGACAGTGATGGCATATTCATTACATTGCAGACTGATAAGTATATCCAGTTTGGGAATAGTGAAAAAAGGGAAGGAGAATGTGAAACTGGGAGTGGAAATATGGGAACAGGGCAATTAACAAAGGGCCTAGTAAAAAGAAAAAACCTAGATCCCTCTTTTATCTTTTTTTAAAAATTTTATGTATTTATTCATGAGAGACAGAGAGACAAAGAGAGACAGGGAGAGACACAGGCAGAGGGAGAAGCAAGCTCCATGCAGGAAGCCTGACGGGATTCTATCCAGGATCTCCAGGATCGCACCCTGGGCCAAACACGGCGCTAAACCACTGAGCCACCGGGATGCCAGAGATCCCTTTTTAAATCTTGTGCCTTATTTTTAAATAATAAATTTATTTTTATTGGTGTTCAATTTGCCAACATACAGAATAACACCCAGTGCTCATCCCGAGAAGTGCCTTCCTCAGTGCCCGCCACCCAGTCACCCCCCATCGCTCAACCACCTCCCCTTCCACCACCCCTAGTTCATTTCCCAGAGTTAGGAGTCTTCCATGATCTGTCTCCCTTTCTGATATTTCCTACCCATTTCTTCTCCTTTCCCCTCTATTCCCTTTCACTATTATTTATATTCCCCAAATAAATGAGACCATATAATGTTTGTCTTTCTCCAATTGACTTATTTCACTCAGCATAATACCCTCCAGTTCCATCCACGTCGAAGCAAATGGTGGGTATTTGTCATTTCTTTTTTTTTAATAATAAATTTATTTTTTACTGGAGTTCAATTTACCAACATACAGAATAACACCCAGTGCTCATCCCGTCAAGTGCCCCTTAAGTGCCCATCACACATACACCCCCATCCCTCACCCTCCTCCCCTTCCACCACCCCTAGATCGTTTCCCAGAGTTAGAAGTCTTTGTTTTGTCCTCTTTCTGATATTTCCACATATTTCTTCTCCCTTCCCTTATATTCCCTTTCACTATTATTTATATTGCCAAAATGAATGAGAGCATATAATGTTTGTCCTTCTCCGATTAACTTACTTCACTCAGCATAATACCCTCCAGTTCCATCCACGTTGAAGCAAATGGTGAGTATTTGTCATTTCTAATGCCTGAGTAATATTCCATTGTATACATAAACCACATCTTCTTTATCCATTCATCTTTCGATGGACACTGAGGCTCCTTCCACAGTTTGGCTATTGTGGACATTGCTGTTATAAACATCGGGGTGCAGCTGTCCCGGCCATTCATTGCATCTGTATCTTTGGGGTAAATCCCCAACAGTGCAACTGCTGGGTCATAGGGTCACTCTATTTTTAACTGTTTGAGGAACCTCCACACAGTTTTCCAGAGTGGCTGCACCAGTTCACATTCCCACCAACAGTGTAAGAGACTTCCCTTTTCTCCGCATCCTCTCCAACATTTGTGGTTTCATGCCTTGTTAATTTTCCCCATTCTCACTGGTGTGAGGTGGTATCTCATTGTGGTTTGGATTTATATTTCCCTGATGGCAAGTGATGCAGAGCATTTTCTCATATGCATGTTGGCCATGTCTATGTCTTCCTCTGAGAGATTTCTCTTCATGTCTTTTGCCCATTTCATGATTGGATTGTTTGTTTCTTTGGTGTTGAGTTGAATAAGTTCTTTATAGATCTTGGAAACTAGCCCTTTATCGGATATGTCATTTGCAAATATCTTCTCCCATTCTGTAGGTTGTCTTTTAGTTTTGTTGACTGTATCCTTTGCTGTGCAAAAGCTTCTTATCTTGATGAAGCCCCAATAGTTCATTTTTGCTTTTGTTTCTTTTGTCATCGTGGATGTATCCTGCAAGAAGTTGCTGTGGTGGAGTTCAAAAAGGGTGTTGCCTGTGTTCTCCTCTAGGATTTTGATGGAATCTTGCCTCACATTTAGATCTTTCATCCATTTTGGGTTTATCTTTGTGTATGGTGAAAGACAGTGGTCTAGTTTCATTCTTCTGCATGTGGATGTCCACTTTTCACAGCACCATTTATTGAAGAGAGTGTCTTTCTTCCAGTGGAGAGTCTTTCCTCCTTTATCGAATATTAGTTGGCCATAAAGTTGAGGGTCCAATTCTGGGTTCTCTATTCTGTTCCATTGATCTCTATGTCTGTTTTTGTGCCACTACCACACTGTCTTGATGATGACAGCTTTGTAGTACAACCTGAAATATGGCATTGTGATGTCCCCAGCTATGGTTTTCTTTTTTAAACTTCCCCTGGCTATTTGGGGTCTTTTCTGATTCCACACAAATCTTAAAATAATTTGTTCTAACTCTCTGAAGAAAGTCCATGGTATTTTGATAGGGATTGCATTAAAAGTGTAAACATTGACATTATCACAATATTAATTCTGCCAATCCATGAGCATGGAATATTTTTCCATCTCTTTGTGTCTTCCTCAATTTCTTACAGAAGTGTTCTATTGTTTTTAGGGTATAGATCCTTTACCTCTTTGGTTAGATTTATTCCTAGGTATCTTATGCTTTTGGGTACAATTATAAATAGGATTGACTCCTTAATTTCTCTTTCTTCAGTCTCATTGTTAGTATATAGAAATGCCACTGATTTCTGGGCATTGTTTTTGTATCCTACCACTGCCAAATTGCTGTATGAATTCTAGCAATCTTGGGGTGGAGCCTTTTGGGTTTCCTATGTAGAGTGTCATGTCATTGGCGAAGAGGGAGAGTTTGACTTCTTTGCCAATTTGAATGCCTTTAATGTCTTTTTGTTGTCTGATTGCTGAGGCTAGGACTTCCAGTACTATGTTGAATAGCAGTGGTGAGAGTGGACATCCCTGTCTTGTTCCTGATCTTAGGGGAAAGGCTCCCAGTGTTCTTCCATGGAGAATGATATTTGCTGTGGGATTCTCGTAGATGGCTTTTAAGATGTTGAGAAATGTTCCCTCTATCCGTACATGCTGAAGAGTTTTGATCAGGAATGGATGCTGTATTTTGTCAAATGCTTTCTCTGCATCTAATGAGAGGATCATGCGGTTCTTGTTTTTTCTCTTACTGATACAATGAATCACATTGTTTGGTTTACGAGTTTTGAACCAGCCTTGTGTCCCAGGAATAAATCCTACTTGGTCATGGTGTATAATTTTCCCAATGATCTGTTGGATCCTATTGGCTAGTACCTTGTTGAGAATTTTTGCATCCATGTTCATCAGGGATAGTGGTCTATAATTCTCCTTTTTGGAGGGGTCTTTCTCTGGTTTTGGAATTAAGGTAATGCTCACCTCATAGAACAAATTTGGAAGTACTCTGTCTCTTTCTATGTTTCTGAACAGCTTTAGTAGAATAGGTATGGTTTCTTCTGTAAACGCTTGATAGAATTCCCCTGGGAAGCCATCTGGCCCTGGACTTTTGTGTCTTGGGAGGTTTTGGATGACTGCTTCAATTTCCTCCCTGGTTATTGGCCTGTTCAGGTTTTCGATTTCTTCCTGTTCCAGTTGTGGTAGTTTGTGGCTTTCCAGAAACACGTCCATTTCTTCTAGATTGCCTAATTTATTGGCGTATAGCTGTCCATAATATGTTTTTAAAATCGTTTGTGTTTTCTTGGTGTTGGTAGTGATCTCTCCTTTCTAATTCATGATTTTATTAATTTGAGTGTTCTCTGTTATTTTTAATAAGGCTGGATAATGGTTTATCTATCTTATTAATTATTTCAAAGAACAAATTCCTAGTTCTGTTGATCTGTTCCACAGTTATTCTGGTCTCGATTTTGTTGCGTTCCACTTGAATCTTTATTAACTCTCTTCTTCTGCTGGGTGTAGGATCTATTTGCTGTTTTTTCCCTAGCTCCTGTAGGTGTAAGGTTAGCTTTTGTATTTGAGTTTTTTCCAGTTTTGGATGGAAGCTTGTATTGCGATGTATTTCCCCCTCAGGACTTCTTTTGCTGCATCCCAAAGATTTTGAACGGTCGTATCTTCATTCTCATTAATTTCCATGAATCTTTTTAATTCTTCCTTAATTTCCTGGTTGACCCTTTCATCTTTTAGCAGGATGGTCCTTCACCTCCATGTGTTTGAAGTCCTTCCAAACTTCTTGTTATGATTGAGTTCTGATTTCAAGGCATTATGGTCTGAGAATATGCAGGGGATGATCCCAATCTTTTGTTATCGGTTCAGACCTGATTTGTGACCCAGTATGTGGTCTATTCTGGATAAAGTTCCATGTGCACTTGAGAAGAATGTGTATTTGGTTGCGTTTGGATGTAAATTTCTGTAGATGTCTGTGAAATCCATGTGATTCAGTGTATCATTTAAAGCTCTCGTTTCTTTGGAGATGTTGTGTTTAGAAGACCTATCGAGTGTAGAAAGCGCTAGATTGAAGTCACCAAGTATGTGTATTATTATCTAAGTATGTCTTAATTTTGGTTATTAATTGATTGATATATTTGCAGCTCCCACATTCGGGGCATATATATTGAAGTTTGTTAAGTCCTCTTGTTGGATAGATCCTTGAAGTATGATATAGTGTCCCTCTTCATCTCTCACTACAGTCTTCGGGGTAAATTTTAGTTTATCTGATATAAGGATGACTACCTCTGCTTACTTTTGAGGACCATTTGAATGGTAAATGGTCCTTCAACCTTTTATTTTCAGGCTTTACGTCTCCTTCTGTCTCAAATGAGTCTCTGGTAGACAGCAAATATATGGGTCCTGCTTTTTTATCCAGTCTGAAACCCTGCACCTTTTGATGGGGTCAGTAAGCCCTTTCACGTTCGGAGTTACTATTGGCAGATATGAATTTAGTGTCATCATGATATCTATTCAGTCCTTGTTTTTGTGGATTGTTCCACTGTAGTTCTTCTCAAAGGGGAATATTAAGAGTCCCCCTTAAAATTTCTTGCAGAGCTGGTTTGGAGGTCACATATTCTTTCAGTTCCTGCCTGTCTTGGAAGCTCTTTATCTCTCCTTCCATTCTGAATGAGAGCCTTGCTGGATAAAGTATTCTTGGTTGCATTTTTTCTCACTTAGGACCCTGAATATATCCTGTCAGTCCTTTGGTCTGCCAGGTCTCTGTGGAGAGGTCTGCTGTTACCCTCATACTCCTCCCCATAAAAGTTAGGGATTTCTTGTCTCTTGCTGCTTTAAGGATCTTCTCTTTATCTTTGGAATTTGCAAGCTTCACTATTAAATGTCGAGGTGTTGAACGGTTTTTATTGATTTTAGGCAGGAATCTCTCTATTTCCTGGATCTGAATGCCTGTTTCCCTTCCCAGATTAGGAAAGTTTTCAGCTAGGATTTGTTCAAATACATATTCTGGACCTCTGTCCCTTTTGGCGCCCTCAGGAACCCAAATTAAACGTAGGTTTTTCTTCTCAGGCTGTCATTTATTTCCCTTAATCTATCCTCATGATCTTTTAATTGTCTGTCTCTTTTTTCCTCAGTTTCCCTCTTTGCCATCAACTTGTCTTCTGTCACTCACTGGTTCTTTCACCTCGTTAACCCTCGTCGTTAGGACTTCTAGTTTGGATTGCATCTCATTTAATTGATTTTTCATTTCTGCCTGATTAGATGTAAATTGTGCAGTCATGAAGTCTCTTAAGTACTTTATGCTTTTTTCTAGAGCCACCAGTAGCTTTACAATAGTGCTTCTGAATTGGCTTTCTGACATTGAACTGTAATCTAGATTTTGTAACTCTGTGGGAGAGAGGACTGTTTCTGATTCTTTCTTTTGAGGTGAGGTTTTCTTTCTAGTCATTTTGCTCAATGCAGAGTGGCCAAAGCAAATTGTATTGGGAAAAGAAGAAAAAGAGAGAAGAGAAAGAAGGAAAGAAAAAGAAAAAACAAAGTAAGAAAAAAAGAGAAAAAAAGAAAAAAGAGATAAGAAAAAGAGATAAAAAAAGAACAAGAAAAAAAGGTGGGGGGGAGTATCCTCTGATTCTGTATACTGTAAGTCCCTTCACTTCCCCTGGAACTTTCCAGTGCTGCTTGGTCAATAATTTGTTTTTCCCCTGTCCCTCTAGCTGGTCTTCTGGGGGAGGGGCCTGCTGTGCTGATTTTCAGGTGTTAGCACTTGGGAGAGCTGCTCAGCCCCCTGCCTGGTGCCGGGCTCAGTGAGTGATGTTTAAGCTGCTTAGCTGGTGAGGCCACTGTGAGGCTCAGTGGGGTTGTTTATCCTGTGAGGTCCCAGTAGGAGCAACCACAGTGGCGGCAGCCAGCCCTAGAGCCCTGGATTCAGCTTCTGCAGTAACTAAGGAGCTGTCAGTCTGCAGGGGCCTGGATGCTCTGGGGGAGGGGCCGCTGATCTGCTCAGCTTGGGGCAGGAGTGTCTTTGCTGTCCTGGGCCCTCCTGGCCTCTGCCTGTCCCGGGACGAGGCCGGATCCTGGCTGTGTCCCCTGGGCCCTTTGCTCCCGGGCCTGTGCTATTGGATTCACGCTCCCAGCGGTGCTGCCCCTTCCACGTGGAGCCTCCTATCGAGCCCCTCTGAGCTTCTCCCGGGGCCGTGCACTCCCTCTGGCGCGAAACCTCTGCTGGAGCCGCCTCTTAGCTGCTCCCGGGTCCACCCGTGCTTGCGCTGCAGCCCTTTGGGAGCTTGGCTGCGGGGTGTGGCGAGCTCTCCCCTGGGGCGCAGGTGCTCTGTTAATGTCCCTGGGAGCTGAGGGCATCCCCGCCCCTCCTGGGCTCCTGCTCTAACTCCCTGCACTGGCCTTTCCCTCCGGGAAGATTGGTGAAGCTCCTGCTTCTCCACGACGGAGCTTTCCTGTCCTGGGGGCACTCGCCCCGGCCTTAGCCCGGCTCCTGGCAGGGCCCCTCCCCCTTGGATGCCTTTTGTTTATTTCTTCCCCCCCGCCCCGGTCTTCGTACCTTGATAGAAGCGTGAACTCTTCTCACTGTATCATTCCAGCTGTTCTCTCTTTAAATCTCAGACTCAATTCGTAGATTTTCAGGAGGATTTGAAGGTTATCTAGGTAATTTGGTGGGGACAGGTGACTTGGGCATCCTACTCTTCCACCATCTTGCCCCTCCTCCAATCTTCTGCCTTTTGTCTTAAATATTCTGCCACCAATACCAAAGTAAGTCACTTGTAATTATGACTGTAATACAGGGTCTTAGCATCGAGGGTCAGTAAACCACAGTTAGTGGTCCAAATCTATATTGACACCTGTTTTTATTCAGTTATTCAGTTCATGACCTGAGAATTGTGTATGTGTGTGTGTATATATATATATATATATAAGATTTTATGTATTTATTCATGAGAGACACAGAAAGAGAAATCAGAGACATGGGCAGAAGGATAAGCAGGCTCTCTGCAGGAGCCTGATGTGGAACTTGATCCTGGACCCAGGATCACACCCTGAGTCAAAGGCAGACACTCAACCGCTGAGCCATCCAGGGGTCCCTGTTTTTATATTTTTAAATGGCTAAAAATTTCAAACGAAACTTAATATTTTGTGACATGTGAAAATTCTATGTAATTCAAACATAAATTTTATAAATAAAGCTTTATTGAGACTCAGCCACAGTTGTTCATCTATTCTCTATGGATGATCTTGTGCCACAACAGCAGAGCTGAGTAGTTGCAAAAGACACTATATATGGTGCTGTTATCAATTGTCACTGCTATTATAAATCACATTGAAGCAGTTATCAGCATTTTTGAATGCCATATGTGTTATCTATCTACGAAAAAAAACATTTTCAAAAATGAAATTGTTAAAATCATGTTACAGATAAGCATTAACAAATGAAATTTGTAGTCAATTTTAATCATAGGAAATATTAATTTTAAACCTCAGTTATATTAACTGTTATTGCTCTTTTTCCAAAACAATAATTTTATTCTCCTCATTAGTACACTAGTATTACAGAAAACTTTTTCTGAATTATTATTATTACCGCATTTTGGATTTTGTCAATACAAATATTGAGTTAGTATGTTTTCTCTTTTTTAATTAAAGTTTTTCATAATATCCTTAATTTTGCCTCTTGGCCTACAGAACTGTAACTATTTATTATCTGCCTCTTTTCAGAAAAAAATACTGCCAATCTTGGTGATATAGCATTGGGAGTTTACTTGGGAAAAGAATCAATATTGGTAATAATCCTATAGTCTGCAAGTCATAACTAAATTTTTTTGTTTTGTGTTTTCCTTTTTTGCTTCACTAAAATTTTAGGAATCACCTGCTATAGATAAAAAAAAATTCTAGTGGCCAAGCAATAGCAAAAAAAGGTACAAAAGATTCAAATATCTATCTCATTAAAAGTTTAGAGCTAATGTCCATAACTGAGAACTTCTAGGAGAATAATAAACAAACAAGCCCCCAAATCAGAAAATAAACAGAAAAAAAGTTCATTGTTTCCTCTATGTTCAGGTTTTGATGTAGATTTGGTCAGTATAAGCAAGTTCAACTTTAATTTTACATAACTGACTTCATGCTTGCTTATATGAAATTTTATATGCTAAATTATACATTTAAATAATGTTATGGATAAGAGTATCTGAGGAACATTTAATATATTCTATGGAGCACAGAATAAGCAGAGATACAAGGATTATAGAAACACAATTACACCTGTCACATAAAGATTACATAGGCAGTGATAGGTCAGAACAAAGATGACATAGGGCTGTCCCCATCTGTCACATATCTATATAGAAAAGTAAGTTTATCTGGGAGGGTATATTCATGGTTTTATTTCTATTTAACTTTTATGTGTCTTGAACTGTGCTGGGTACAGAGGATGGAAAGAAGACATGATCAATGCCTTTAATGATCTCTCAATTTAGTGGAGGAGAAAGATAAAAAAAATACAACAAAACGTAATGAGTAGTGATATATTTATTCTGTAATTATTTGTACAAAGTTAGTACAAAATGTAATGAAAAGGAGAAGAGGTTCTAGTAGCCCTGTCTTGGGGAGATAGGAAGGCTTCACAGAGAAAATGGCCTATAAACTGGAATTTTATAAGTGAGAAAAAATTAATCAGGAAAAGAGTTATACAGAAGGTGCAAAATCACAGAAACACAAAAGAACATCTTTGTTTGTTTGTGTTCCAGAAGAAAGCTCTGCATGGCTAGAGTATTTACTACTTTTCTGGTTACGGATTGTTGGGGAAGAACGAATAAAGGTGAAAGTAGAAATGCTTCTTTAATTTAGGGAAAAATTGGTCACCCCCGTCCCCCGCCCCCGGCCCCGGCTGTGTCTGCCCCTCGCCAGAGCACCCGCATCCCTGGTGACCTTGAGCGTGCTGCGCAGAGGGCGCCGGGATGAGCCGCAGGACGTGGAAGCTTGGGCAGTGCCCAGGGTGGGCTCGCGCGCCTGCAGGGAAGCCGGTTTCAGGGGGCGGTGGTGGACGCGGCGGAGAGCACCCATGAAATCCAGGTAACAGTGAAACGTTGGTGATTGCTTTCCTCAGAGTGCATCTTAGAGTCCTTATGATTTCACATGTTTTTGCTGAACTTGTAAAAAAGGTACTTGGATGATGATTAACAGGAACATTGAGATTCTGTGAAAAGTTTCAAATCGGAGAGTATTCAATTTTCACCCTAGTCCAGCAGCTGTGCTGCTCACCTAAATATAGATGAATGAAGACCCCATTCGGGAAGACACCTGGCCAGCGGTCCAGAGTGGATTCAGGCCATGCTGGTGTGTCTGCAAGCATAATGAAGCAAAGGACGTCCCACAAAGAACATCGGAGCAGTGTGGGGCCGAGCAAACCCGTTTCCCAGCCCCGGCGGAACATCGTAGGCTGCAGGATTCAGCCTGGGTGGAAGGAAGGGAATGGCCCTGTCACCCAGTGGAAAGGAACTGTTCTGGACCAGGTGCCTGTAAATCCTTCTTTGTATCTTATAGAATACGATGGATGTGACTGTGTTTATGGACTAGGACTTAATAAAGATGAAAGAGTTTCTGTTCTCGAAGTCCTCCCTGATAAGAGTTGCGACTTCTTGAATCAGTGATGCACACCTGGCCAACACAATGATCGGCAAGGCGGTAGAGCACATGTTTGAGATGGAAGATGGCTCCAAGGACGAGTGGAAGGGGATGGTCCTAGCGCGCGCCCCTATCATGAACATGTGGTTGTACATCACCAGGAGAAGGATCCCATCTTGTACATGTACCAGCTCCTAGATTATTATAAAGAAGGCGACCTTCGCATTATGCCCCTTTCTAATGATTCTCCTCCAGCAGAAAGGGAACCAGAAGTTATGGACAGCCTGGTAGGCAAACAAGTGGAATATGCCAAAGAGGACGGCTCTAAAAGGACTGGCATGGTCATTCATCAAGTGGAGGCCAAACCGTCTATTTCATCAAGTTTGATGATGATTCCCATATTTATGTCTACGATTTGGTGTAAACTTCCTAGATGTCATCATGAATTTTGCCAAATTTGTGGAACTATTAAATGTATAATTTGTAGACATACAGACTTGATTGCTTTCCAGTTTAATGAAAGCTTAAATGTCCCTGCGAACCCACAATTTCTGCCAACAGAGCTGGTTTTGTTCTGAATAGTACAGATTTATGTGAACACAAAGCATTTTGTGTAAGGAACTCCCTCCTCTTAAAAGAAGTCTGTGTGTCTGGAGGGGAGTTAAGGCAAGTTTGGTGCAAGTTAAGCTAGCATTGCAGTCGTGTAGAACTGTATTGGATCGTCCCCAGCTCCCCGTCACCATAGCTCTCCTTCTCTGCTGCCACACTGCAAGCATAGTTTGGTACTGTCAGTACTGCCTTCTTTTTTGAGAGGTATATGTATCTATATCTACCTGTCCAGCTCTGTGTGTGTCCATATGCACCACACACACACACACACTCTTCCGTGGCAGTCCTTTCTTTGTGGATTGGGCTGGGGGTTCAATGATATTCTCCAGTTTAACAGGAGTGCTTGTCCTAAGTCAGTCCTATTTTGTACATTGTTGCTGTCTATTTAAAATTAAATGTAGGCACAGGAGACAACATCGGGCTGTTCAGCATGTTCTGGAAGTCGGAAGTTCAGACACTGTTTCAGTCTGGAGGCTTTAAATCATGAGTCTAAATATGAATCCCTTGAGAACAGTTGCTAGACCCACATTAGAATTCAACAAAACATTAGAAATCTGGATCAAAAGCTGCCTTTAATTCTAAGCTTTGTAAATTTTTGTTTACATTTTTTTAAGATCATAAATCCTCTTTCTGTTTTATTTTTTTTTAATTTTTATTTATTTATGATAGTCACAGAGAGAGAGAGAGAGAGAGGCAGAGACATAGGCAGAGGGAGAAGCAGGCTCCATGCACCGGGAGCCTGATGTGGGATTCGATCCCGGGTCTCCTGGATCGCGCCCTGGGCCAAAGGCAGGCGCCAAACTGCTGCGCCACCCAGGGATCCCCCTCTTTCTGTTTTAAAGCAAAGCCCAGGTACTTGTGTATACACAGTGGTGCAGGTGTGTTTTGGGCAGCACAAGTGGTCCATTCATGTGTACAAATCAGTCTGGATTCTAGTACATGGATCTGAGAGACAGCAGTGCGTCAGTGGTTTGTCTGTGTGTGGTAAGTTCCTGGCAGAACCTAGTGCTCTTATATTAGAAATACAAGTTTCAGAATGGTGTTGCCGCCTGCCGGCAGGTTCTCTAGGACACTTTTATTTTTATTACTGTTCTTAGTGGTGCATGGTTATGGTCAGAAGGCTTTTCCCCACAAGAGGATCTGGATGCACAACAACCAGGTCCCCGGCCACCTTCTGTGGTGCTGCATGGTCTTGCTCCTCGAGTGCTGTTGATGTGGGTTCTCCCCATCCAGGGGCCCTGCCATATCAGGGCCCGTCACTGCGCTAGCCCCCGGGTGTGCCTGGAAGCAGCCCTCGGCCGAATGACCCTCTCGTGGCTGATTCCCGCAAGGTAGGCTTCACCGGAATAGACCCACAGAGGTAGTTGGTGTGCCAGCAACACGGCCATCTGTCCCTTTGTTTTGGATCAGCCCTGACGGTATGAAAGCCAGGAGAGAGGCAGGATGTCAGACCATTCTCTAGTGGAGATTGGAAAGCTTGCCTGAGTTCTGGGAGTCAGCTCCCAGATCCGTGAGGCCTCAGAGACTCTGTAACTGTGGCCTCAACTCGCATGTCCATGTGGTGAGGCTGTGTGCTGTGGTGCTGTGGGGTGGTGATCCAGTGCACTCTAGCAGGGCAGCGCCTGGCCTGTGTAGGCTGTCTCCCTGCAGTGAGCACCTGGTCTCAGACACTCCTCCTGCTTGAACAGGGGTCATGCTGCACACCTGTCACCTCCTTCCCTGTGGGCCCTCGTCACGGTCCCTGCATGTGCATCTCCAGGCTGGGCCCAGCTCCCCAAGTGCGTGTGGACACGTGTGCCCAGAGAGTGTGCCCGGTGTGTGCACCCGGACATGACGAGGTAGTTTAAGGTTGAAAACCAGTGTTCTTGGGAAGTGTCCTGAGGGTTGGGTCACTTGATGACTTGCATTGGGGTTTCCTGCAAGTACCTGTAGCAGCCTCAGTACTACGTGGTCTGCCACTCCCCAGATGAACATGACACGTGACGATCACCGTTATGTTAATCACTGTTCCATGTGTTGCCTTTAGGGTGGATGGAAGGGGAAGGGTTTTTTTTTTTGTTGTTGTTGTTGTGTTCTTTATTCCCCCTATTCTCTTTACTTTTGGTGGCTCAGCCCACACTTGTGCAATGACTGACTGCACTCCCTCGCCCGGTATTTCAGGCTTCGTTCTAGGCTCACGTTTCAGATCTGTATGCATTGCTTGCCTTTTCCTGCTATCAGAATGTTGGTTCCTTGTTCTAGGAGCCCAACATAAGTTTCCAAAATTATCATGGGACTTGTGACCGTACAGGACCTGAACCTGTATAAAATGTCCCAGCCTTCCTCACTGACCTGCTCTACTGTTCTGGTTTCATGTACGAGTGACATCCGGCTGCCACGTGAAGCTTCCGAGGAGAACCTTAGATGCAGACCATCCTTTTTTGCATGCTCTATTCTTTTTTTAATAATAAATTTATTTTTTTATTGGTGTTCAACTTGCCAACATACAGAATAACACCCAGTGCTCATCCCGTCAAGTGCCCCCCTCAGTGCCCGCCACCCATTCACTCCCACCCCCCGCCCTCCTCCCCCTCCATCACCCCTAGTTCGTTTCCCGGAGTTAGGAGTATTCCATGTTCTGGCTCCCTTTCTGATATTTCCTACCCATTTCTTCTCCCTTTCTCTTCTATTCCCTTTCACTATTATTTATATTCCCCAAATGAATAAGACCATATAATGTTTGTCCTTCTCCAATTGACATTTCACTCAGCATAATGCATGCTTTATTCTAAGTAGGATGTTCAATGTAACTAACTGAACTTGCATGTGAAAGATATTTAGCTTTTTTTGTTTTCTATCTTTGTTTTTATTTGTTTTCAGTTTTCTGTATATTTGCTTCCTGTGCCGTTTTAGTGGTCGTAGGATGAAAGTGCACTGGCGAAGCCATGCAGTGCCAGCAGCAGGTGACTTCCCAGCTCTGTTGTGCAGCATTTGAAGCGACTGTGCATTCTCGAAGCCTCACAGTTACTTCTAAACCAGAGTTTATTTCTGTCCTTGTTTTACGTGCCAAACCCCAAAGTGCATTGGGCTTGAATCTCTGAACGCTGTGGACCCATTAGAGGACTGTTCTGATTGTCACAAATTGTAGTGCCTGAAAACATTCTTAAGCTGATTGTCTTAAAAGAAAAAAGAAAAGAAAAGGAAAGAAAAGAAAGTTCTCCAAAGACAAAACAGGAACAATTATTATAACAAAATAATTATGGTCGAAATATCTGTGGTTCCTAGGAAATGCTGTGCTTTTTGTATTTCCACCATTAGTTCAGTGTGAGCAGATGTGTATAGTTCAGGGGTCGTCGTGTTCGCATCTTGCAATTAGGTAAATTACCTCATTTTCAGGCTTGAATTCATTTTTAATTTTAATTTTATTTTATACGATGTGTAGACAGTTCCCTGTTCTCTGCATTTAGAAGTATAAACAATATAAATCTGTTAATTCTGTAAGTAATTTTTATAATTATTATGTAACTCTATCCTATCCTTAAAACATTTAAAATAAACCCTTTATGTGCAAAAAATAATAATAATAATTTAGGGAAAAATTGGAAATACTTCTGTTTTTTTTTTCTACCACTAATGAATTAAAATGGAAAGATAACTTTATAGCTTTATAAAGATCAACATTTATTTCTAAGAGTGATGACTGTTTTGAGAAATACTCAACTTTACAGTGCTTCTTTATTCCAATGATTATTATTCTAAAACATTTAAAAATTTCATATCTACAAAAAATATTAACAACCCAAATGTTTCTTTTTTTAATTTATTTTTTATTGGTGTTCAATTTACTAACATACAGAATAACCCCCAGTGCCCGTCACCCATTCACTCCCACCCCCCACCCTCCTCCCCTTCCACCACCCCTAGTTCGTTTCCCAGAGTTAGCAGTCTTTACGTTCTGTCTCCCTTTCTGATATTTCCCACACATTTCTTCCCCCTTCCCTTATATTCCCTTTCGCTATTATTTATATTCCCCAAATGAATGAGAACATATAATGTTTGTCCTTCTCCGACTGGCTTACTTCACTCAGCATAATACCCTCCAGTTCCATCCACGTTGAAGCAAATGGTGGGTATTTGTCATTTCTAATAGCTGAGTAATATTCCATTGTATACATAAACCACATCTTCTTTATCCATTCATCTTTCGTTGGACACCGAGGCTCCTTCCACAGTTTGACTATCGTGGCCATTGCTGCTATAAACATCGGGGTGCAGGTGTCCCGGCGTTTCATTGCATTTGTATCTTTGGGGTAAATCCCCAACAGTGCAATTGCTGGGTCGTAGGGCAGGTATATTTTTAACTGTTTGAGGAACCTCCACACAGTTTTCCAGAGTGGCTGCACCAGTTCACATTCCCACCAACAGTGTATGAGGGTTCCCTTTTCTCTACATCCTCTCCAACATTTGTGGTTTCCTGCCTTGTTAATTTTCCCCATTCTCACTGGTGTGAGGTGGTATCTCATGGTGGTTTTGATTTGTATTTCCCTGATGGCAAGTGATGCAGAGCATTTTCTCATGTGCATGTTGGCCATGTCTATGTCTTCCTCTGAGAGATTTCTGTTCATGTCTTTTGCCCATTTCATGATTGGATTGTTTGTTTCTTTGGTGTTGAGTTTAAGAAGTTCTTTATAGATCTTGGAAACTAGCCCTTTATCTGATATGTCATTTGCAAATATCTTCTCCCATTCTGTAGGTTGTCTTTGAGTTTTGTTGACTGTATCCTTTGCTGTGCAAAAGCTTCTTATCTTGATGAAGTCCCAATAGTTCATTTTTGCTTTTGTTTCTTTTGCCTTCGTGAATGTATCTTGCAAGAAGTTACTATGGCCGAGTTCAAAAAGGGTGTTGCCTGTGTTCTTCTCTAGGATTTTGATGGAATCTTGTCTCACATTTAGATCTTTCATCCATTTTGAGTTTATCTTTGTGTATGGTGAAAGAGAGTGGTCTAGTTTCATTCTTCTGCATGTGGATGTCCAATTTTGCCAGCACCATTTATTGAAGAGACTGTCTTTCTTCCAATGGATAGTCTTTCCTCCTTTATCGAATATTAGTTGCCCATAAAGTTCAGGATCCACTTCTGGATTCTCTATTCTGTTCCATTAATCTATGTGTCTGATTTTGTGCCAGTACCACACTGTCTTGATGACCACAGCTTTGTAGTACAACCTGAAATCTGGCATTGTGATGCCCCCAGATATGGTTTTCTTTTTTAAAATTCCCCTGGCTATTCGGGGTCTTTTCTGATTCCACACAAATCTTAAAATAATTTGTTCTAACTCTCTGAAGAAAGTCCATGGTATTTTGATAGGGATTGCATTAAACGTGTATATTGCCCTGGGTAACATTGACATTTTCACAATATTAATTCTGCCAATCCATGAGCATGGAATATTTTTCCATCTCTTTGTGTCTTCCTCAATTTCTTACAGAAGTGTTCTAGTTTTGAGGGTATAGATCCTTTACATCTTTGGTTAGGTTTATTCCTAGGTATCTTATGCTTTTGGGTGCAATTGTAAATGGGATTGACTCCTTAATTTCTCTTTCTTCAGTCTCATTGTTAGTGTATAGAAATGTCACTGACTTCTGGGCATTGATTTTGTATCCTGCCACGCTACCGAATTGCTGTATGAGTTCTAGCAATCTTGGGGTGGAGACTTTTGGGTTTTCTTTGTAGAGTATCATGTCATCGGCGAAGAGGGAGAGTTTGACTTCTTCTTTGCCAATTTGAATGCCTTTAATGTCTTTTTGTTGTCTGATTGCTGAGGCTAGGACTTCCAGTACTATGTGGAACAGCATGGAAACTAATGAGAATGAAGATACAACCGTTCAAAATCTTTGGGATGCAGCAAAAGCAGTCCTAAGGGGGAAATACATCGCAATACAAGCATCCATTCAAAAACTGGAACGAACTCAAATACAAAAGCTAACCTTACACATAAAGGAGCTAGAGAAAAAACAGCAAATAGATCCTACACCCAAGAGAAGAAGGGAGTTAATAAAGATTCGAGCAGAACTCAACGAAATCGAGACCAGAAGAACTGTGGAACAGATCAACAAATTCAGGAGTTGGTTCTTTGAAAGAATTAACAAGATAGATAAACCATTAGCCAGCCTTATTAAAAAGAAGAGAGAGAAGACTCAAATTAATAAAATCATGAATGAGAAAGAAGAGATCACTACCAACTCCAAGGAAATACAAACGATTTTAAAAACATATTATGAACAGCTATACGCCAATAAATTAGGCAATCTAGAAGAAATGGACGCATTCCTGGAAAGCCACAAACTACCAAAACTGGAACAGGAAGAAATAGAAAACCTGAACAGGCCAATAACCAGGGAGGAAATGGAAGCAGTCATCAAAAACCTCCCAAGACACAAGAGTCCAGGGCCAGATGGCTTCCCAGGGGAATTTTATCAAACGTTTAAAGAAGAAACCATACCTATTCTCCTAAAGCTGTTTGGAAAGATAGAAAGAGATGGAGTACTTCCAAATTTGTTCTATGAGGCCAGCATCACCTTAATTCCAAAACCAGACAAAGACCCCACCAAAAAGGAGAATTACAGACCAATATCCCTGATGAACATGGATGCAAAAATTCTCAACAAGATACTGGCCAATAGGATCCAACAGTACATTAAAAAAATTATTCACCATGACCAAGTAGGATTTATCCCTGGGACACAAGGCTGGTTCAACACCCGTAAAACAATCAATGTGATTCATCATATCAGCAAGAGAAAAACCAAGAACCATATGATCCTCTCATTGGATGCAGAGAAAGCATTTGACAAAATACAGCATCCATTCCTGATCAAAACTCTTCAGAGTGTAGGGATAGAGGGAACATTCCTCGACATCTTAAAAGCCATCTATGAAAAGCCCACAGCAAATATCATTCTCAATGGGGAAGCACTGGGAGCCTTTCCCCTAAGATCAGGAACAAGACAGGGATGTCCACTCTCACCACTGCTGTTCAACCCAAATGTTTCATATGTACAATGTGCTTTGCAATATACTCTTCCATTATGAAACTCTGGGGTATTTGTTGGAAGTGTTTATAGTCCCATTTTATTAGATGAGAAAACAGAGGTCCATAGTTTTATTAACCTACTTCAATATAGGGTTTAAGGTAGTTGAGAACAGAGATTCTTATCCTTCAAGACCAAAGCTCAGCTTCTTTGCCATTGTCAAAAACACCCCTTTGAATCACCTTTAAAATTATTCACTTGTTCATGGAAATATTCTCATTGACTTATACCATCTGCACAAGGTAAATCAACTTAAATGCAATCGATTTGGTGATGAGTTTCAACTCAGTGACATTCTTTTCTATTTGAAGCTTTTTCTTGCTAATCAGTCTTCCCAGACCCTCTGCTGAAATCATATCCATTTGTGGATGTAATTTCCCTAGATTTTGACAGCAGGGGAGAAATAAGTTAGTAGAGCACTGAGTTCATGAGTATAACTGAATCTGAAAAAGGCTTTGACAGTGTAGAGAGCAGAGTGATACTGACAAACTGCCTTAGGTGACAATGGGAGATATTTATGGCCTCAGGTTATCAGCAAGTTCTAGGGGACCTTTACTATTTTAGATCCCGGTGAGGATGATGGTGTGCTTGTTTCTGTAAATGCTTATATCCCCAGTTAATCTTCTGTTAGGAGTTATCCTTCCAGATTCAATGAAAAAAAATGAAAAACAAAAGAAGGAAATTAAAATGTAAGCGATATTGCATCCTGAGATCTAGATCTAAAACACTATTATGCTGAGTGAAGTAAGTCAATCGGAGAAGGACAAACAGTGTATGTTCTCATTCATTTGGGGAATATAAGTAATAGTGAAAGGGAATATAAGGGAAGGGAGAAGAAATGTGTGGGAAATATCAGAAAGGGAGACAGAACATAAAGACTCCTAACTCTGGGAAATGAACTAGGGGTGGTGGAAGGGGAGGAGGGCGGGGGGTGGAGGTGAATGGGTGACGGGCACTGAGGGGGACACTTGACGGGATGAGCACTGGGTGTTATTCTGTATGTTGGTAAATTGGACACCAATAAAAATTAATTTATTAAAAAAATAATAAAATAAAACACTATAGTGAATATAGGCATGAACACAAAACAATTCAGACAGATTTACAGTTGTTCACTTATGATTTACTATCCAAAACTAGTATCATTGAATTACAATGAATTAAAGATTTAGCTAATATATTGTTTGTTTGAATCTCAAGATCAGCAGTATGGAGAACAGAATGGTGCTATTTGTTATTATATAATTCAATGTTACATATACCTCTCTTCTCTCAATTGACTTATCCCCTTAGTATATAAATTCCATCAGGACAGGGATAAATATTAGCTAAATCATCTTTGGAAACTTCTGTTTTGTAGACTGACACATCCTCAATGCTTTGCACAGTAACTAGAACATAGTGAGCACTCAATAAATCTCACCTACATAAATTTTGGAAATTTCTCCAAATCCCAATTATTGTGGCCCTAACATATACCATATGTCTTTGTCATGGTTTTCTATCTCAGAGATTCTCAAAGTGTGGTTTGCAAAATCCCTACATAGGGTCTGTAGTGTTAACCCTATTTTTATAATGATCCGAAAATGTTGGCCCTTTTTAATTTTGTTGACATTCACATTGATGGTACAAAAGCAATGGTAGGTGAAACTGCAGGAGTTTTGACCTGAAACAAGGCAGTGGCACCAAACAGTAAGACTAGTCATTGCATATTTACCACCATGCATTTGCAGTTAAAAACAAAGGCAAACTTCACTTACTAATATCCTCTATAAAACAGTAAAATTTATACATTCATTAAAGCTTGACACTTGTTCACATGTCTTTTTAAATAAACTGAGAAAATGGAAATGCCTGTACAGTACTTCTGCATAGTGAAGTACATTGGCTATCTCAAAGAAAAGCAATTGTGCAATTGTGTAATATATTTTCTCAACAGGCCACTTTTTTCCTCAAACATCATATTTACTAGAAAGTATGAATGATAAAGTAAACTATTGTTATTCAGACTTGGATATTCGGTAGATATTTTCTCAAAAACAGGTGAAGTGTATCTGTTACTTCAAGGAAAATAACTGGAGGGTTTTTTTTTTGCCAATAATGATAATATTTAAGATTTCAAGTGGAAATTAGAATTTTGGAAAACTAATTATTGGGATCCCTGGGTGGCGCAGCGGTTTGGCGCCTGCCTTTGGCCCAGGGTGCGATCTTGGAGACCCAGGATCGAATCCCACGTCGGGCTCTCAGTGCATGGAGCCTGCTTCTCCCTCTGCCTATGTCTCTGCCTCTCTTTCTCTCTCTCTCTCTCTCTCTCTCTCTATCTGTGACTATCATAAATAAATAAAAATTTTAAAAAATCATTTTGGAAAACTAATTATTACTATCAATATGAGATTGACAACTTCTCAATAATGAGGATGATTTAATGATATTAAATTATGAAATATGTCAATATTTGGAAGATTTGTATAATTTAGTGATTGAATACTTTCTAAATGATCAATACCTGATAGTATAGAGACATAAATAAGTCTGGTGTGTTTGAGGAGTTATACCTGGTTTCATGTTGCTGGGGCTTAGAATGAGAAGTGAGGAGGGACAAGAAAGGAGCTAGATCACCAAGGATCATGTATGAAATGATAAGAACATTTTATCATGTGGCTAATTTGAATGAACTGGAATTTATCTAATATTTCACACTGGAACATGTGGGTCACAGATTTTATTCTGGAAAGCAGCATTGGAGAGTGTTCCAATACTTCAAATAAAAGATTTTTAGTGTGAGAATAAGGCAGTGGTAGCAGGTACTGAAAAGTAAAAGACTGTTTCAAGATCTGTTTCAGAGTTGGAATGAAAATAAATGATTCAGAAATGAAATATTGGCAATGCAAAAGAATGAACAAATCTAGAATGGCTCCTAGCTTTCAGACTTAGTAACTAAAAGGATTTTTTTCAAAGGGGTTTTGGTAATTTATGCCTTTCAAGGAATTTTTCCATTTCATTTGTTGTAAAGTTTGTTGACATGAAGTTGTTTATATCATTCCTCTTTTAATATTCATAGAATCTCTGAGTAGATCATCTCTCTTTTTTCTGATATTGAAATGTGTGTGTTCACTACCCCTGCACTTTTCAGGGACTCCAATTACAATTATTAGGTTACCTAAAATTGCCTCATAGTTCACAAATGCCCTGCTCTTCTCTCTTCTCTTTGTTCCTCCCTCCTTTCCTTCCTTAATTTTTTACTTCCTTCCTTCCTTTGTTCTTTTTCTGCATATTTTATTTTGGTTAGTTCTTGTCTATATTTTCAAGTATCTCTTACTTGCAATATTTTACTAGTATTTTCCTTTGCAGTATCTAATCTTCTGTCATGCAGTGTATTTTTCATTTTATAATCAGATATTTGATTTGGATTGATTTTATAACTTTCATGTTTCTACCTAAGTTTTAGACATATGTAACACAGTTATAATACTGATCCTTTTTGGACTTACTGTTTAGATTTATTAGGTGAAGCTGAAACATTACTTAATCTAAGGCTAATTATTTCCCACAAATAAGCCAAAACCTTCTACTCAGTGACCTGCAAATAATGAGGTATTCGAGTCTGGCTGGTAGAAATAAGTATTATTTCTGTCTCTCTTCTTTCCCAGGTCTTAGGTAATTCCTCATATGCATGTTCTGATTACTACTTAATACTCAAAGGGACCCCTCTGTAGATCCCTTGTGTTTTCTTTCTGTGTGGCTCTATCCTTTCTGGTGTTCTATCTTGTGACCATTAATCTTTCTGGTTTCTCCATCTCTCAGCAATATATCTTCAATTCAGGTACTCTTCCAGGCTCTTCCTAGGTTCCCCTTCTCTATGCCATGACCTGAAAACTTTCTCAAGACAGTGGGACGTTTGTAGTTTCATTGTTTCCTGGCTTTCAGGTATCATTGTCCTTTATTGTCCAGTATTCAGTGTTTTGAAACTCATTACTTCAAGTATTTTGTCTAGTTTGTTTGCTTGTTTGTTTGTTTGCGGATGGGAGTGTGTATTTAGTCCCTCTTATTCTATGTGGGTCAGAAGTTTTGGCTACTCTTTTGGAAAGAATTTCTGTCCCTCTACTTGTCTACATCTATTTAAGACAGTAAGTCCCATAATGCAATTGGGTAGAAAGTAGGAATAAAAATGGAAATACTACAAGGCATACTGGGAACTGTAATTCTGACAAATCACTTATGTAGAAACAGAAATGGAAAGACTCCATAGAGAAGTATATCCTGTGAATTGAGTTTTCATATATGTAATTGATTCTGAGTATTCAAGGAGAAGCTATGGATCCCCAATTAGAACTATGTGGAAGCCACCTAGAAGATATGAGACTCAGAGACTGAGACATGAAATGTGATGGATGGGGGCAGCCCAGGTGGCTCAGAAGTTTAGCGCTGCCTTCAGCCCAGGGCCTGATCCTGGAAACCCGGGATCGAGTCCCACATCAGGCTCCCTGCACGGAGTCTGCTTCTCCCTCTGCCTGCATCTCTGCCTCTCTCTCTCTCTCTCTCTCTCTCTCATGAGTAAATAAATAAAATCTTAAAAAAATAAAAATAATAAAAATAAAAACTGAAATTTGATCGATGAAACTGTCCTACTTCAGTTGGGAAAAGTAATGAGGTTGTGGAATTACTGCCTAGAAAAATAGAATAAGGAGCCCACTAAAGCCAAAAAAAAAGGAATTAATAAACAGTAGTGAGTGACTACTTGTACTTACCATCTCATGAAAGAGGAATCTAAGCTCTTACCAATGAAGCACATTCTTCCCTCTCTCATTCCATCCCTCCTTTCCTTCCTAAAGTAATAGCTAATATTTATTGAACTTCTACTATGTAACAGGCACTGTTTTAAGTGCTTAAAATAGACTTAATATTTTAATATTCAAAACAAACCTTTAAGTACTATCATTGTGCACATTTTACAGTGACAAAACAGTCAGACAATTCAAGTATCTTGTCCAAGATCATCCAACTGGGGGCAGAGATGAACTTGATCCTAGTCAATTTGCTTGATAGTTGGTCCATGCTTTTAACAACTATGCTATATAACCTTTTTAGAACCAATGGAGAAACATGCTGAAGAAAGACTGTTTCTTTTTTTTAGAAAGAATTTATTTATTTATTCATGAAGGACACACACACACACACACACACAGAGGTAGATCCACAGGCAGAGGGAGAAGCAGGCTCCCTGAAAGGAGCCCAATATGGGACTCAATCCCAGATTCCAGGATCACGCCCTGAGCCGAAGGCAGATACCCAACCACTGAGCCACCCAGGCATCCCAGAAAGACTGTTTCATAAGTAATTTTTCACAACTCCCAATTATGTACCTGACTCTCACCCATGAATTATTTCTAATGATGCTTTTAAATTTATTTCTAATGGATAAATACAGTATTTAACTTTCTTAAGTTCTTAGTAGCACTTGATCGTTGCCTCCTCTTTGACAGACTTTATTTCATCCTGGTACTTGAGAAACTAGTTTCTTGATCTATCTCACCTTCTCTGTCAATTTATGCACCCAATAAATATTTACTGAACCATTTAATTTGTGTCATTCTTCTAGGTAGTGAAGTTTTAATGAGAGATTTGAAATCCTCCCCCTAAGGAGATTTCATTATAGTGGGGAAGAAATACAATTAAAAAGTGAATCATAATTGTGAAACTTCAAATAATGTGGAAGAATAGGGAGTTAACCAAAAACATTGTTTCTCCCCATCTCAATAGTGTCCTCAAGAAGGAACCATATTAATTATTGGTGTGCTTTCTTCCAGATCTGTATATAAGCACATACACACACACACATGCTATGTGATGTACACACATATACATATATATACAAATACACACATATGTACTTAAATATATGTATACATACACAGAGAAATAAATTTGAACTTAACTTTCTGCAAAAATGATTATACAACACATTTTTCTATATGAACTTTATTTACTTAATAGTGCATTATTAATATCTTTCATATATTTGCTACATATTTTCCTTACTCTTTACCCATTCTCATATTTATGGACATTTAGGTAATTTCCAAATTTTTGAACACAGATAATGCTGCAGTGAATACTTTTATGCATGAATATTTGGGCATTAAAGCTAGTATTTCCTTGGGATAGATCTCAGGAACTAAAGAGTGTGTATAAGTAAATCAAATGTCAAGTGAGTTCATGCTACCTTTTATATCTAGATAAGTAGATGAGATTAATTCTTCCTCTAATCCATTAAAGATTCACAGAAACCTCACATTCTTATGGACAACTTTGCTTCCTAGCTCCTATTACCTGTGAATTATTTTAATTTAAGAATACTCTTGATATCTCACATATGTGGCCCTTAATCTGTACCACATTGTGTCAAATATAGAACTCTGCCTCTCCCTATCACTGTTACAAGGAAAACACCCAAAGGAAGTCCTTTCTTTACATTTGACTTATTGTTTGTGTGATTGTTTAAAATTTATTTGAGACAAGAAGAGGCAGAGAGAGAGGGAGAGAGAATCTTAAACAGACTCCACATTGAGGGCAGAGCCCAACACAGGGCTTAATCCCATAACCTTGAGATCATGACCTGAGCTGAAGCTAAGAGACTTAACTGTGCCACCCAGATGCACCTATTTGGGCTTTTTAAAAATTTTATTTTAATGTGTTATTCATAGACTACTGAGCTTTGCTGGACCTTTATGGTTAATGTTGGCTGTAGCCAATGTTTGATCTTTAGCCTAACATGTATAATTAGCAAACAAGGTAAGAAAATCCTTTCAAAAAAGGCTTTGTCTGTGTGTGTGTGTGTGTGTGTGTGTGTGCACGCGAATTTTACCCAAGAATTGTTTTTTTTTGTTTTTTTTTAATTTATTTTTTATTGGTGTTCAATTTACCAACATACAGAATAACACCCAGTGCTCATCCTGTCAAGTGCCCCCATCAGTGCCCATCACCTATTCCCCCACCCCCCACCCTCCTCCCCTAACACCACCCCTAGTTCATTTCCCAGAGTTAGGAGTCTTTATGTTCTGTCTCCCTTTCTGATATTTCCCACACATTTCTTCTCCCTTCCCTTATATTCCCTTTCACTAGTATTAATATTCCCCAAATGAATGAGAACATATAATGTTTGTCCTTCTCCAATTGACTCATTTGACTCAGCATAATACCCTCCAGTTCCATCCACGTTGAAGCAAATGGTGGGTATTTGTCATTTCTAATGGCAGAGTAATATTCCATTGTATACATAAACCACATCTTCTTTATCCATTCATCTTTCGATGGACACCGAGGCTCCTTCCACAGTTTGGGTATTCTGGACATTGCTGCTATAAACATCAGGGTGCAGGTGTCCCGGCGTTTCATTGCATCTGTATCTTTGGGGTAAATCCCCAACAGTGCAACTGCTGGGTCGTAGGGCAGGTCTATTTTTAACTCTTTGAGGAACCTCCACACAGTTTTCCAGAGTGGCTGCACCAGTTCACATTCACACCAACAGTGTAAGAGGGTTCCCTTTTCTTTTCTTTTGGGGGGGGGGTTCCCTTTTCTCCGCATCCTCTCCAACATTTGTGGTTTCCTGCCTTGTTAATGTTCCCCATTCTCACTGGTGTGAGGTGGTATCTCATTGTGATTTTGATTTGTATTTCCCTGATGGCCAGTGATGCAGAGCATTTTCTCATGTGCATGTTGGCCATGTCTATGTCTTCCTCTGTGAGATTTCTCTTCATGTCTTTTGCCCATTTCATGATTGGATTGTTTGTTTCTTTGGTGTTGAGTTTAAGAAGTTCTTTATAGATCTTGGAAACTAGCCCTTTATCTGATATGTCATTTGCAAATATCTTCTCCCATTCTATAGGTTGTCTTTTAATTTTGTTGACTGTATCCTTTGCTGTGCAAAAGCTTCTTATCTTGATGAAGTCCCAATAGTCCATTTTTGCTTTTGTTTCTTTAGCCTTCGTGGATGTATCTTGCAAGAAGTTACTGTGGCCGAGTTCAAAAACGGTGTTGACAGTGTTCTCCTCTAGGATTTTGATGGACTCTTGTCTCACATTTAGATCTTTCATCCATTTTGAGTTTATCTTTGTGTATGGTGAAAGAGTGGTCTAGTTTCATTCTTCTGCATGTGGATGTCCAATTTTCCCAGAACCATTTATTGAAGAGACTGTCTTTCTTCCAATGGATAGTCTTTCCTCCTTTATCGATTATTAGTTGATCATAAAGTGGAGGGTCCACTTCTGGGTTCTCTATTCTGTTCCATTGATCTATGTGTCTGTTTTTGTGCCAGTACCACACTGTCTTGATGACCACAGCTTTATAGTACAACCTGAAATCTGGCATTGTGATGCCCCCAGATATGGTTTTCTTTTTTAAAATTCCCCTGGCTATTCAGGGTCTTTTCTGATTCCACACAAATCTTAAGATTTAGAGAGATGAAATAAGTTTTGCATTTCAAAATCACAAACCACTCAAAATTTTCTATGATAATTCCATTCTTAAAAAGTTTTTTGGTCATTGTGCCATGATCCTAAGGTCTTCCTTCTCTGCCCTCATCTTTTTCTGCAGCCATATTTCTCTTCTCTTCTCCCTCTTTCTCAGATGCAAGGAAAACCTAATCTTTCCTTTTCTTTTCATGCAGGGATACTCTGATTTCAATCTTACTCCCCCAACTCTGTTTTGTTCTTATTTTTTAACATTATGAAGATCTAGGCCATAACTCTACAAGTGAAGATTTGAAGTTTTGCTTTTTAAGTCTTTAACAGTAGCCATTATTTTATAATCTTTGTCTAGGAAAAAAAGAAAAGGGTGGTTTCATTCTTCCAGGTACACATATTGACAATTTTGATAAATATTATAAAATTGCCCTGTAAATGAAAAGCACCATTGCCAAGTATGTATGAGAATGTTGATTCTCCAAAGCCCTTACTAGTGGAGTATTATGAATCTCAGAGTTGTTTTGTTTTGTTTTGCTTTTGTTTTTGTTTGTCTAACAAAGGGGTGATAACATTGTATTGTTTTTTCTTTTATTTATTTTTAAAGATCTTATTTATTCATGAGATACAGACATAAAGAGAGAGAGGCAGAGATATAAGACAGGGGGAGAAGTAGGCTCCTTGAAGGGAGCCCAATTCGGCACTCAATCCCTAGATCTAGGATCATGTCCTGAGCCAAAGGCAGATGCTCAACTGCTGAACTACCCAGGCATCAGTTGTTTTTTCTTTTAAATTTTCATTTGGATAATTGGTGAAGTTGAGTAAATTTCAAAAAAAATATTGAATTTTTTAATTTATACTCTGTGAAAGACCAATATATATACTTTAGCCACATTTTTAATTATTTGATTTAATATCAAAGTGAAGTTCTAAGTGCATGCTAAGTTAAAGTGAATTCTAAATCTTTACTTCTGTAAATGTTGCAAATTATATCTCTCAGACTGCAATTTGTTTATAGTGTCTACTCTCTTATTAATTCTAAAAATTTTATTTTTTTCCGTTACATATTCCAGGTAGACAATCATATAAAACAAAACAGATGATTATTTTTCTTTCCAATTTGTATACCTTTTACTTATTTGTACTGCATGATTACATTTGCTAGGATTCTGGATCAATGCTGAATAGATATGATCCAGGCATCCTTGTGTTGTTCTCAACTTTACTTGGTTTCTCTTCAGTGTTCCACTATCAAGTTGATAGTCTCACTTTTCTTATAGATAACCATTAAGTTGAAAACATATTCTTCTATTTCTAAGCTACTAATAGCTGTAATTTTATTCCTGTTAGAATTTTTTTCCATTTCACTGTTTTTTCAGCGTTAGTTTAGATGATCATATGATTTTTTTCTTTAATACCAATTATATATTTTTATAAAATTAAACAAACATAGCAATATTAGGATTATCACTACCTGGTTGCAATACATTGAGACTTTTAAAAAATATAGTTTGCTAATATTTTACTTAGGATGTTGCCACCTATACTCATGTGTGAGGTTGGTCTGTACTTTTATTTTGCACGGTTATTTTTTTATAATTATTAACTTGATATAGATGTTATTCTAGCTTTAGTGCATTAGAAAAGCTAAAAGAAAATCTCCACGAATTTCTAGCTGAGCAATTCGTTTAACTTTTTCAGCTCCCAGTTTCTTATCTTTTTCCATGAAGTTTAGTATATTCCAGTTTTTACAATTTCAACTAGGGTCATTTGGAAAGTATGTATCTGAGTAACTAAAATTTTTCTATGCTTATTGAGCTATTAATACCCTCTGTTCCGAGTAAATTTTGCTCATCTATAATTTTCTGGAAAATAGTCCATTTCAGTAAATTATACAAAGTAATGGTTAAAATCTTTTATTGTATATCTTAAAAGCAGCTCATCTTTTGTATCTGTAGTTATGATATTTTATTGCCCTGAATTGTTAAAGATTTGCTTCTTAGTCAGAATTACCAAATATTTATCCATCTTTTTATTTCTAAAGCACTAGCTTATACATTTATCAAGTATTCTATTTTTCTCAATTTTTATTTTTTATTATTTTTTAAAGATTTTATTTATTTTTTCATGAGAGACACACACACAGAGAGAGAGAGAGGCAGAGACAGGCAGAGAGAGAAGCAGGTTCCATGCAGGAAGCCAGACATGGGACTTGATCCCGGGTCTCCAGGATCACACCCTGGGCTGAAGGTGGTGCTAAACTGCTGAGCCACCCGAGCCACCCCTATTTCCCCCAATTTTCATTACTTTGTTTTAATGTATTTACTTGAGAATATTTTGTTGTTTTCTTATTTATTAAGATAAATTTGAAAACTATATATTTTCTAATTTTCTTATTTCCCATAAATGCAATTATTCCTCTCAGAACTGCTTTGTTTCTATACTAAAACTTTGAGATGCAATGATCTCATGTTTTTTCTTTCTAAATGTTCTGTATTTTAGCCTATTATAATTAATTTATCTTAAAACAAAATAATTAGATTTTTAAAAATTTTTAGTCACCTCTTGTATTTTTTGGCTAATATTTTGACATATCTCTACTAAATCACACTGAGGTTAAATAAAATAAAGTGCTATGTTTTCTGCTTTTGTATTTTATTTTTGTGTGTGTGACTTAGTACTTGATAAATATTGTAATTAATCTCTAAAAAATTGTGGAAATTTCAATTTATGATAGACTCTCATACTAGAGGTAATTTAAAAATAAATATATATTACTAGCTTTGAAAGAATAACTTGCAAAAGACCAATATTCCTGTCAAGAACAAAAGGAAAACCTGACTAAAATTCAGGATTTATTTTGAAGTTCTCAGGAAAATTTCAAAGACACCTAGGATTTGAAGATCCAGATTTTAGAAAGAAAAGGAGGTCCTTGAGGTAAGTCTTTTATTTGCTACTTTTATTCTTTCTCTTACAATTAAAAAAAGCCAAAAAAAAGCAATTCCAAATGTATTGTGAACTAAATATTAAAGGTAATAAAACATAAAGCTCAAGGAAGAAATTTTTGGAACACACAAAGATCTCCTAAGGACACAAGGATAGCCATAAAGAAAATAACTTATAAATTGGGACACATTAAAATTAAAAAAGAATATATTTTCATCAGAAGACATAGACAAGAGTAAAAAGGAAAACCAAAGAGTAAGAAAATATATTTGCAATATTTTGTATAACAAAGTATAACATATATCCAAAGACATAAAATTAAAAGATGAAAAAAATGGACAAAAAACTTGAATAGGCTCTTAATATATATCCAAATGGCCAATACACATATAAAAAGTCATGAAAACAATGCCAGTTAAAACCACAATGAAGTACTGCTACACATTCACTAGTATGAATACTTTCGAAATCCTAACTATAATACTACGTTCTGGAAAGCATACAGAACAATTGGAACTTTCATACACTGTTAACTGAAGTGTAAATCGGTACAAACACTGGAAAAAATTGAAACATCTTTAAAAGCTGAAGATATTCTAATTATGTAACCCAACAATTTTTACTCCTAGGTACTAGTCCAAGAGAAACGAATGTATATATCCACCATTATTATATAGAAGAATATCCATGGCAGCTTTGTACAAAATAGCCCCAAATTAAAAATAATCCAAATATTTATACATGGTAGGATGGATAAATGTGTTCATATTAGTATTACTACACAGCAATTAAAATGAAAAATCTCTATTACGTGTAACATTAAGGATGAATCTCAGAAGCATTATTGGCTGAAAGTGTGAGTAACAGGGTGTTGCACTGGGGGTTATTCTGTATGTTAGTAAATTGAACACCAATAAAAAATAAATTAAAAAAAATTTATAAAACAAGGCAGGGTGTAAAAAAAAATTGAAAAATGGTGTGACAAAACTACTTCATGATATTAGAAATCTAGGTAATGATTATATTTGTTGGGGTATAGAAACTGCTTGGGGGTAAAAAGAAGACCAATGTTGTGTTGATGTTCTGTGAAAGAGACAAATGATCAAATAGCACCTATAAAAACCAAATCTTTGAAGGCAAGACTATTGGTCATTTGAATGTCAGGCTCTTACTATGATGAGCTGGTAGGGAATGTGAAAATTTATGAAGAGGATAAAAAGACTACCAAAGACTAGTAAAATCCAGATATGAAAGTTACAGAATCTGACAGAATTTTTGATGATTCAAATTGTGAAAACTTTGGCCTATTTTACTAAATTCTATCAAAATCTACATAGAAGTAGAAAATATTTTCTTTTTTTTTCCAAAAGAGAGAGAGAGGGGGAGGCGGAGCAAGATGGCAGAAGAGTAGGTTCTCCAAGTCACCTATCTCCACCAATTTACCTAGATAACTTTCAAATCAACCTGAAAACCTACGAATTTGATCTGAGATTTAAAGAGAGAACAGCTGGAATGCTACAGTGAGAAGAGTTTGCGCTTCTATCAAGGTAGGAAGACGGGAGCAGCTCCGTCGGCTCCAGCAGTGGCTGTGAGCAGAGGGGGCTGCATCGCCCCAGGAGCGCGATTCCAGCTGCACAGGCCCAAGGCTCAGGGTGCTGGGGTACACAGCCCAAGATCCGGTCCTCCCCCGGGGACAGGCAGAGGCTGTGAGGACACAGGACAACAAGGAAGCTCCTGCCACCAGGCGGCCACGAGCTGTGCAGATCAGCGCCCCCCACCCCCACCGCCAGAGCATCCAGGCCCCTGCAGACTGGAGGTGGTGGCAGTTATTGCAGGAACTGACTCCAGAGCTGGAGAACTGGCCATCGCCACTGTTGCTCCTCCTGGTGTCACCTTGTAGCTGGGACTGAGCAGAGGCCTCCCAGGATAAACAGCTCTCACTGAACCGTGCACCTGGCAGGGGGCTGGGAAGCTCCCCAAGGTGCACACACCTGAGAATCAGCACAGCAGGCCCCTCCCCCAGAAGATCAGCTAGAAGGACAGGGAAAAAAGTTATTGACCAAGCAGCACTGGAAAATTCCAGGAGAAGTAGAGGGATCTACAATATATAGAATCAGAGGATACTCCCTTTTGCTTTTGTTTTGTTCTTTTCTTTTCTTTTCTTTCTTCTTTCTTTTCTTTTCTTTTCTTTCTATTTTTTTACTTTTTTTTCCCTTGCTTTTTCTCTTTTTTCCAGTACAATTTGTTTTTGGCCCCTCTGCACTGAGCAAAATGACTAGAAGGAAAAATGCACCACAAAAGAAAGAATCAAAAACAGTCTTCTCTCCCACAAGTTACAAAATTTGGGTTACAATTCAATGTCAGAAAGCCAATTCAGAAGCACAATTATAAAGCTACTGGTGACTCTAGAAAAAAGCATAAAGGACTCAAGAGACTTCATGACTGCAGAATTTAGATCTAATCAGGCAGAAATTAAAATCAATTAAATGAGATGCAATCCAAACTGGAGGTCCTAACGACTAGGACTAATGAGAGAGAAGAACGAGTGAGTGACAAAGAAGACAAGTTGATGGCAAGGAAGGAAACTGAGAAAAACAGAAAAACAATGAAAAGATCATGAAGATTGTTTAAGGGGAATAAATGACAGCCTCAGAAGGAAAAATCTACTTTTAATTAGGGTTCCAGAGGGCACCGAAAGGGAAAAAGGTACAGAAACTGTATTTGAAAAATCATAGCTGAGAACTTCCTAACTTGGGAAGGGAAATAGGCATTCAGATCCAGGAGATGCCCCCTTAAAATCAGTAAAAACCGCTCAACACTTCAACATTTAATAGTTAAACTTCCAAACTCCAAAGATAAAGAGAAGATCCTTAAAGCAGCAAGAGACAAGAAATCCATAACCTTCATGTGGAGAAGAATCAGAATAACAGCAGACCTCTCCACAGAGACCTGGCAGGCAAGAAAGGGCTAGCAAGATATATTCAGGGTACAAAATGAGAAAAATATGCAGCCAAGAATACTTTATCCAGCAAGGCTCTCAATCAGAATACAAGGAGAGATAAAAAGCTTCCAACATAGGCAAAAATTGAAAGAATATGGGACCACCAAGCTGGCTCTGAAGGAAATATAAAGAGGCATCCTGTAAAAGAAAGAAGAAGTCCAAGAAAACAATCCACAAAAACAGGGACTGAATAGGTATCATGATGACACTAAATTCATATCTTTCAATAGTAACTCTGAACGTGAATGAGCTTGATGACCCCGTCAAAATGTGCAGTGTTTAAAACTATATAAAAAAGCAGGACCCATCTATTTGCTGTTTACAAGAGACTCCTTTTAGACATAAAGACACCTACAGCCTGAAAACGAAAGGTAGGAGAACCATATACCATTCAAATGTTCCTCAAAAGAAACCAGGGGTAGCCATCCTTTTATCAGATAAAATAAAGTTTATCCCAAAGACTGTAGTAAGTGATAAAGAGGGACACCATATCCTACTTAAAGGATCTATCCAACAAGAGGACCTAACAATCACCAATATTTATGCCCCGAATTTGGAAGATGCCAAGTATACCAATTAATAACCAAAGGTAAGAAATACTTAGATAATAATACACTGATACTTGGTGACTTCAATGTAGCGCTTTCAACAATCGACAGGTCTTCTAACCACAACATCTCCAAAGAAACAAGAGCTTTAAATGAAATACTGGACCAGATGGATTTCACAGATATTTACACAACTTTATATCCAAACTCAACTGAATACACATTCTTCTCAAGTGCACGTGGAACTTCTCCAGAATAGACCACATACTGGGTCATAAATCAGGTCTTAACTGATTCAAAAAGATTGGGATCATCTCCTGCATATTTTCAGACCATAATGCTTTGAAACTAGAACTAAATCACAAGAAGTTTGGAAGGATTTCAAACACGTGGAGGTTAAGGACCATCCTGCTAAAAGATGAGAGGGTCAACCCGGAAATTAGGGAGGAATTAAAAAGATTCATGAAAACTAATGAGAATGAAGATACAACTGTTCAAAATCTTTGGGATACAGCAAAAGCAGTCCTGAGGGGGAAATACATCACAATACAAGCAACCATCCGAAACATGGAAAGAACCAAAATAGAAAAGCTAACCTTGCACTAAGAAAGCTGGAGAAAAAAACAGAAAATGGACCCTACACCCCACAGAAGAAGAGAATTAATAAAGATTTGAGCAGAATTCAATGAAATAGAGTCCAGAAGAACAGTGTAACAGATTAACAAAACCAGGAATTGGTTCTTTGAAAGAATTAATATGATAGATAAACCATTAGCCAGCCTTATTAAAAAGAAGAGAGAGGAGACTCAAATTAATAAAATCATGAATGAAAAGTAGACATCACCACCAAGACCAAGGATATAGAAACAATTTTAAATTTATTATGAGCAGCTGTACGCCAATAAATTAGGCAATCTAGAAGATATGGACACATTTCTGGAAAACCACAAATTACCAAAACTAGAACAGGAAGAAATAGAAAACCTGAACAGGCCAATAACCAGGGAGGGAATTGAAGCAGTCATCAGAAACCTCCCAAGACACAAAAGTCCAGGGCCAGATGGCTTCCAAGGGGAATTCTATCAAACGTTTAAAGAAGAAACAGTACCTATTCTACTAAAGTTGTTCAGAAAAATAGAAAGAGAATACTTCCAAGCTCGTTCTATGAGGCCAGCATCACCGTAATTCCAAAACCAGACAAAGACCCCACCAAAAAGGAGAATTATAGACCAATACTCCTGATGAACACAGATATAAAAATTCTCAACAAGATACTAGCCAGTAGGATCCAACAGTACATTAAGAAGAGTATTCACTATGAGAAAGTGGGATTTATTCCCGGGATGCAAGGCTGGTTCAACACTTGTAAAGCAATCAATGTGATTGATCATATCAACAAGAGAAAAAACAAGAACCATATGATCCTCTCAATAGATGAAGAGAAAGCATTTAACAAAATACAGCATCCATTCCTGATCAAAACTCTTCAGAGGGTAGGGATAGAGTGAACATTCCTCAGTATCCAAAAAGCCATCTACGAAAAGCCCACAGCAAATATCATTCTCAAAGGTAAAAAAATGAGAGCCTTTCCCCTAAGTTCAGAAACACGACAGGGATGTCCATTCTCACCACTGCTATTCAACATAGTACTAGAAGTCCTAGCCTCAGCAATCAGACAACGAAAAGAAATAAAAGCACTCAAATTGGCAAAGAAGAAGTCAAGCTCTCCCTCTTTGCAGATGAAATGATACTGTACCTAGAAAACCCAAAAGACTCCACCCCAAGATTGCTAGAACTCATACAGCAATTCGGCAGTGTGGTATGATACAAAATCAATCCCCAGAAATCATTGGCATTTCTATACACTAACAATTAGACTGAAGAAAGAGAAATTAAGGAGTCCATCCCATTGACAATTGCACCCAAAAGCAGAAGATACCTAGGAATAAACCTAACCAAAGAGGTAAAGGATCTATACCCTTAAAACTACAGAACTGTTCGAAGGAAATTGAGGAAGACACAAAGAGATGGAAAAATATTCCATGCTCATGGATTAGAAGAATTAATATTGTGAAAATGTCCATGCTACCCAGGACAATTTACATATTTAATGCTATCCCTATCTAAATACCATGGAGTTTCTTCAGAGAGTTGGAACAAATCATCTTAAGTTTTGTGTAGAATCAGAAAAGACCCCGAAGAGCCAGGGGAATATTAAAAAAGAAAACCATAGCTGGGTGCATCACAATGCCAGATTTCAGGTTGTACTACAAAGCTGTGGTCATCAAGACAGTGTGGTACTGGCACAAAAACAGACACATAGATCAATGGAACAGAACAGAGAATCTAGAAGTGGCCCCTCAACTTTATGGTCATCTAATATTCGACAAAGCAGGAAAGACTATCCACTGGAAAAAAGACAAGTCTCTTCAATAAATGATGCTAGGAAAATTGGACATCCACATGCAGAAGAATGAAACTAGACCATTCTCTTACACCATTCACAAAGATAAACTCAAAATGGATGAAAGATCTCAATATGAGACAAAAGCCTATCAAAATCCTAGAGGAGAACACAGGAACACCCTTTTTGAACTTGGCCACAGCAAATTCTTGCAAGATACATCCATGAAGGTAAGAGAAACAAATGCAAAAATGAATTATTGGGACTTCATCAAGATAAAAAGCTTCTGCACAGCAAAAGAAACAGTCCACAAAACTAAAAGACAACCTATAGAATGGGAGAAAATATTTGCAAATGACGTATCAGATAAAGGGCTAATTTCCAAGATCTATAAAGAACTTATTTAAACTCAACAGAAAAGAAACAAACAATCCAATCATGAAATGGACAAAACACATGAACAGAAATCTCACAGAGGAAGACATAGACATGGCCAACATGCACATGAGAAAATGCTCCGCATCACTGGCCATCAGGGAAATACAAATCAAAACCACAATGAGATACCACCTCACACCAGTGAGAATGGGGAAAATTAACAAGGCAGGAAACCACACATGTTGGAGAGGATGTGGAGAAAGGAGAACCCTTTTGAACTCTTGGTGGCAATGTGAACTGGTACAGCCACTCTTAAAAACTGTGTGAAGGTTCCTCAAAGAGTTAAAAATAGATCTGCCCTACGACCCAGCAATTGCTCTGCTTGGGATTTACCCAAAAGATACAGATGCAGTGAACCCCTGGGATGCCTGCACCCCATTGTTTATAGCAGCAATGTCCACAGCAGCCAAACTATGGAAGGAGTCTTGGTATTCATCAAAAGATGAATAAATAAAGAAGATGTGGTCTACGTATACAATGGAATATTATTCAGCCATTAGAAACGACAAATACCCACTATTTGCTTCAACGTGGAGGGACCTGGAGGGTATTATGCTGAGTGAAATAACTCATTCGGAAAAGGACAAACATTATATGGTCTCTTTCTTTTTGGGAATATAAGAATTAGTGAAATGGAATAAAGGGAAAGGAGAGTAAATGAGTGAAAATATCAGTGAGGGTGACAAAATATGAGACACCTAACTGTGGGAAGTGAACTAGGGGTAGTGGAAGGGGAAGTGTGTGTGGGGTTGGGGTGACTGGGTCATGGGCAATGCAGGGGGCACTTTGCGGGATGAGCACTGGGTGTTTGCTATATGTTGGCAAATTGAACTCCATTAAAAAAATTAAAAAAAGAGAGACAGACAGACAGACAGACAGAAAGAAAGTGAGAAGGGGCAGAGGAAGAGAGAGAGAATCTTAAGTAGGTTCCATGGCCAGAATGAAGCCTGACTCAGGGCTCAATCTCATGACCCTGAGATCATAATCATGATCTGAAATCAAGAGTTGTGCACTGAACCAACTAAGCCACCCAGGCACCGTATAAATATTTTTTATGTACTGGATGGAAATAAAAATATACAATATCTCTAGGGATCTAAGCTTCATAGCTGAATTACATTTTTATTTTTATTTATTTTGTATTTTTTATTGTATTTCAAATTGCCAACATAGCACACCACCCAGTGCTCATTCCGTTAAGTACCCACCTCAGTGCCCGTCACCAGTCACCCCAACGCCCTTCCCACCTCCCTTTCCACTGCTCCTTGTTCATTTCCCTGAGTTAGGTAGGGTCTCTCATATTCTGTCACCCTCACTGATATTTCCCATTCATTTTCTCTCCTTTCCCCTTTATTCCCTTTCAGTATTTTTTTATGTTCCACAAATGAATGAGACCATATAATGTTTATCCTTCTCTGATTGACTTATTTCACTTAGCATAATACACTCCAGTTCCGTCCACGTTGAAGCAAATGATGAGGATTTGCCGTTTCTAAAGGTTGAGTAATATTCCATTGTATACATAAACCACATCTTCTTTATCCATTCATCTTTCAATGGATACTGAGGCTCTTTCCACAGTTTGTTGTTGCCTGTCTTGTTAAATTTCACCATTCTCACTGGTTTGAGGTAATATCTCATTGTGGTTTTGATTTGTATTGTATTTCCCTGATGGCCAGTGATGCGAAGCATTTTCTCAGGTGCTTGTTGGCCATGTCTATGTCTTCCTCTGTGAGATTTCTGTTCATGTCTTTTGCTCATTTCATGATTGGATTGTTTGTTTCTTTGCTGTTGAGTTTAATAAGTTCTTTATAGATCTTGGATACTAGCCCTTTATCTGATACGTCATTTGCCAATATCTTCTCCCATTCTGTAGCTTGTCTTTTAGTTTTGTGGGCTGTTTCTTTTGATGTGCAAAAGCTTTTTATCTTGGTTAAGTCCCAATAGTTCATTTTTGCTTTTTTTAATTTTATTTATTCATGAGAGACACAGAGAGAAAGAGAGGCAGAAGGAGAAGCAGGCTCCATGCAGGGAGCCCCATGTGGGACTCAATCCTGGGTCTCCAGAATCACACCCTGGGCTGAAGGCAGCTCTAAACCGCTGAGCCACCACCCCTGCCCCCCACTCCTGCAATTCTGCTCGATTTCTCTGCTAAACACTTTTCTTTCTGGGAAGAATCCAGTGCGGATTTTTTAAAGTTCCTGCTTCTCCAGGACTGGGATCTCCTGTCCGGGGAGGTTTTTGCTGCTGGTCTTAGCCCGGCTCCTCGCAGGGGCCCCTCCCCCACTTGAGACTTTTTTATTTTGTTTTTAGTCCATCTTCCTACCTTGTTAGAAGCTCAAACTCTTCTCTCTGGAGCATTCCAGCTGTTCTCTTTTTAAATCTCAGGTTGAATTCATAGGTTTTCAGGAATATTTGAAAGTTATCCAGGTTAGTTGGTGGGGACAGGTGATTTGGAGTCTCTACTCCTCCGCCATCTTGTCCCACCCCTTCCTCAACTACATTTTTTTTCTGAACTACATTTTTAAATGATTCTTACTTAGACATAGATATTTTGTTTTAATTCAGTGAGTATGGAATGTAAAAGTTATAGGCTATATTTTCTTTTTCTGAAATAATAACATATTTGAACTCACATGGAATAGTAATCTGAACTTTATGCCATTCATTTATTCATACAGAAAATTTATTGAGCATCTACTATGCATGATATGCCATGGTAGGGAATGGGAAGAAGACGCAATACTTGCTCCTAAGAATTCTGCAACAGTTTGCCATTAGAGATAGTGGAAAAAACATGGGAGAATTATAGTATATGGGTAAATAGAATGATATCTGGAGCTAAATGGTCTGGGTTAAAATTTAAGTTTTTCCATTTGTCAACTGTGGACTTTGGACAATATGCTTAACCTCTTTATGCCCATTACTTCATCTAAAAAGGGAATAATAATAGTATTAACTTACAGAGTTATTGTGAGAGATAAATTAAAGGAGATAGTATAAAAAAAAAAAAAAAAAAAAAAAAAAAAAAAATAAAGGAGATAGTATAGGTCAATTGTATAACACAATGTCTAGCATGCAGTAAATGTGTAATAAATTCTAATTATTGTTATTATAAAATCACATATTGTGATATGTTTTATGATAAAGGTCATTATAGGGTGAACCCAGAATGTGAACCCAGAATAGAAGTAACAAACTAAGCTTTGGTGGTTTAGAGAGGAACTCTAGAGATGACATATTCCAAGGTCCCAATTAAACAAATTATTATTTGCCTACTTGTGCTAGGTATTGCACTCAATTTTGAGAATATAATGCAAACAAATCACAATTTATTCCTTTCAGTTTCTCACTGTCTCCTGGGGAGACAATTATAATGTAGTATGACAAATGCTGTAGTTAAGTACAAGGTATTCTATGTACATACATATAAGCAAGGCATCTTACTCAATATTGGGAAACCAAGAAAGATTTCTTGAAGAAAATATTGGGAGACCAAGAAAGACTTCTTCTAAATTTAAGTTTAGATCTGAAGAATAGATATTAGTAACCCAGTATAAGCAAAGGAGGCTTAATATTCCAAAAGAAGCAATACGTAAAAATGGCTGAAAGGAAGAGAGAACACAACACACAATTTTCTAAAAGTGAGCCAAAAAATTTGTATACTACACCCTCTCTCACTTTAGATGTGAATGTATTTCAATAGCATTTTTAAAAGATTTTGTTTATTTATTTGAGAGAGAGAAAGCATGAGCAGAGGGGAGGGACAGAATGAGAGGGAAAGAGAGAATCTCAAGCAGGTTTCATACTGAGCAAGGAACCTGATGCAGAGCTCGATCCCAAGACCCTGAGATCATGACATGAGCCAAAACCAAGAGTTGGACACTCAGTCGGCTGAGCCACTAGGACCTTCAGGATTTTAATACCATTATAATAGATAATGAGGAGAGCTAAAGTCAAGGTCTGTATTTCTTTACTTTGGCAAAGTTTTGAAAAGAAACATATATGAGGTTTATGGAAAAAAATGTTGTAGCCCAAGAGAAGCCTACAAATAAAAGTACATCCTGAAAAAAAATTGCTGGAGGAAACTGAAGAAAAATTTAGAAACTACTTGATTCAGATTCTCATTTATACAATAATGCATTATTCTGTTATAAAACCTGATGATTGCTGGACAAAAACAGTTTGATATAAAAACCACAACAGATAAAAAATGATATATGTGAGTAGAGTAATGTGAGAAAATGCAATGGTAAAATTAAAACTTACCTTGAAGGGAGTAAGAATTATAACTGACCCTTCAAAATAAATCACACATGAAGACTATATTAAACGGAAAGGTGAATTCCTCCAAAATACATCAAATCCCTGGAACCTATTAATGTTACCTTGTGTGGAAGAAGATGTGATTAATAAAATGAGATGTGGATTTATCCTGGATTGTCCAGGTAGTCCCTAATTGCAATCACATGCATCCGAATCAGAGAGAGGCATAGGAAGTTGTGAGAGACCAATACAGAATAAAAGGTATTGATATGAAGATAGAGGCAGAGATTAAAGTGATAGAGGTAAAAAAAAAATGCCTAGAGCCACCAGAAGCTAGAGGAGGCAAGTAACAGAATATTTCCTAAAACATAGCCCTACACTCACTTTAATTTCAGACTATGGCCTTCACAACTGCAACAGAATAAATTTATGTTGTTTAAGCAACTAAGTTTGTAGCATTTTTTGACAATGGCTTCAGGAACTAACAAATAGACTAATATTAATACTAATAATACAATAAAAATGTTTTCATATGTATAAGAGTTTAGAAATATGTTACTCCTGTGCCCATCCTAAAAATATTTAACAGGTATTATGTGAAACAGATAACTGAGAGTGAAATAAAAAATCAAGAATTCAGAAATGTCAAAATTGTGGTATACTCACATTGGAAATGCCTTTTGAAGTAAAATATATGGAATTAAGTAGGAATAATCATTAATACCAAAATATTATAGCTCAAAATGTGGATAGAAAATCTGAGACAAAGGGAGAAAACATTCTTGGAATTTTCTGTTTAAAAAATATGAATGATGTGATAACACAAAACTATGAATCTATAAACTCAGATTATGTTAATAAGTTCCAAGCCAACTGGAATAGGTTGGGAGGTGAAGTTACTTTCTAAATTGTAAGATATTAGACAAATGTTTTATGGGAGTATGTGGTACACCAATAGATATAATGGGCTTTCAACAGGAAGAGATTATTGAGAATTTATGAGAGAAAACTGATTAGATTTCAAAGCTGTGATTTGATAGATCACTTAAAACGCTTTTCTAATAAAGTATGAGAAATACAGAATTCACTCTTTCCCATTGGAAATTCAAAATGTATAATATGCCATTCAAGTGTCTGAGATGTTCTGCAGGAATAAAACAAAACAAAACAAAACAAATATCCAGCATTTCCCAAACTTATTTATAAATGCATCCTCTTTATTAAGGCATGCTAACTATGCTCCTCTGAACGTCAGTTTTGAAAATCCTGTACTAAAAGCAGTGGTAGCATTTGAGACAATAACAAACCATCTTCCCATCCTCATTAATAAAGGAGACTAGAAGGAGCACCTACATCTTTAATATTTTTTTTAAAAAAATTATTTATTTATTTAAGAGAGAGACCATGAGTGGTACAGACGGGCAGATGGAGACAGAGAAGCAGGCTCCCAGCTGAGGAGAGAGCCCAATGCAGGGATCAAGCCCAGGATCCCAATATCATGACCTGAGCTGCAGTAGACACTTAAGTGACTGAGCCACTAAGGTGCCCTCTAAATCTTTTTAGCTTTGCTTTTTATTAGCATGGCTCCTTTGTCAGATGGTGAACTATCCAGATTTTTTAAACCATTGCTTCCTCTAGGGTCAACAATACTACTACTAGGAAAACTTGTCAAGTTACCTAATCCACACAGCCTTCTCCTGAAATCAACATTCAGTCTTGCTAGCACTTTCCAGTCAGGGAATAGGAACAAAGGAGAGAGAGTACTCATTTCTTGTCTGCTATTTGACAGAACAATTATTGCATTTCACAGAAATAACTAGTAAGAAATAGGAGCAGTGACTAAGTTTTTCAGAAAATTTATCTGTCACAAAGGTAATTATTATGAGAAATGCTTTAAAATTCAGAAGTTTGTGAATATGGATTTTTATAGATTTCTACTCTTTAAGACTTCTGAATTTCAAGATGCACCAATGATGGGATTTCTTTTCCTCTTTCCTTGAAAATATGTAACAGATAATAGAATATTAGGCAGAAACTAGGAGTCTGAGATTCTAAATTTGGTTCTGCCATTGACTAAATATATGTTATTAAAAACAAATTAATATGGCTTTTCTAGATTATGCCTAAATCCTCTGATGAACTAAAGTCAACCTGTCTTTTAAGGCTTAATATAAAATTGAGTTCCTATATATTTCAGGTATTAGCCCCTTATCAGATTTATGGTTTGCAATTTTTTTCTCACGTTCTGTAGGTCACCTTATGCATATAACTTAACAGCAAAACGAACAAACAAAAAGCAAATAACCTGATTAAACAATGAGCAAAGGACCTGCATAGACATTTTTTCCAAAGAAGACATACAAATGGCCAACAAGTATATGAAAAGGTGCTCAACATCATGAATCATCAGCAAAATGCTAATCAAAACCACAATAAGATATCACCTAACACTTGTTAGGATGGCATATTTATATGGCTACTCCATATATAAAGTGGCTACTCCACTTTAGCCCTGCTAATCATGGTTCCCCTCCCCCACTTTAGTTCTTTTTATTTTTTTTCACCTTCCTGCCTTGTCAGAAGTGAAAACTTTTCTCTCTGTAGCATTCCAGCTGTTCTCTCTTTACATCTCAGGCCGAATTCATTGGTGTTCAGGATGTTTTGAAAGTTATCTAGGTAAGTTTATGGGGACCAGATGATATATATATATATATATATATATATATATATATATATATATATAGTTTAATGGGTAAACAAAAACAAATACCATCAAAAACAAATACCATTGTTTGTGGCAACATGAATGAACATGGAAGACATTATGCTAAGTGAAATAAGCCAGAAAGAGAAAAACAAACGCCGTTCGATCTTATTTATATGTTATTATTAGAAATGTAATCATAGATTCAGACAATAGAATGGTGGTAAACAAGGACTGGGTGAAGGGATGAGGAAAATGGAGATGTTGGTCAAAGGGTACAAACTTTGAGTATAAGATGAATAAGTTCTGAGAATCTAATATATAGCATGGTGAATACACTTAATGATACTGCATTAATACTTGAAATTTCCTAAGAGAGTAACCTGAAGTGTTCTTACCATACCAAGAAAAGAAAGTAACAATGTGAGATGCTAGATATGTTAATGAACTTGATTGTGGTAATCAGTTCACAAGGCTATGCATTCATCAAATTATCATGTGCAATCTATATAAATACAATTTTGTCATTTATAATTAAAGCTGAAAAATAAGTAACTTGACATTACACTTGGAAAAAATATTTAAATAAAATTGACTTAAATCCCCACCATATGTGGTGGGAAAACTAGGATCTTTCTCAATATCTCTAATGCACATTTCAAGTCATTTCTGTCTTTGATTTCTTGATACTGCTGTATTCATGACCCTCATTATATTTCTTACATATTCAAAATATGTAGTCTCTGAATGTGATGTGTTATGGGGTCTGGGAATGAAAGGCAAGAAAGAATTCTTGAGATATTTTTGGTGCGTAAAAGACGTTTTTATTAAAGCACAGGGACAGGATCCACAGACGGAAAGAACTGCACTGAGATTGTTAGTTGCTATTGATTATATACATTTAAATTGGGAGGAAAAGAGATAAAGGATGTTTCCAAAATGATTTTCATATGTTAAAGAAGATGTACAGGATCCTGGAGGTCTGTCTATTGTCAACCTGATTGCTTTTTAAGAACCTCTAGAAAGAGAAGGGGGAAAGATGGCAATAGAGTAGGGGGTCCTCAATTCATCTGGTCCCCATAAACTTACCTAGATAACTTTCAAAACATCCTGAACACCTATGAATTCGGCCTGAGATGTAAAGAGAGAACAGCTGGAATGCTACAGAGAGAAAAGTTTTCACTTCTGACAAGGCAGGAAGGTGAAAAAAAATAAAAAGAACTAAAGTGGGGGAGGGGAACCATGATTAGCAGGGCTAAAGTGGAGTAGCCAAAGCCTCTGAGGCAAGAAAGCCCAGCCCTGGAGAAGTGGGAACTTTAAAAATCCGTGATGGAGTTTTCCTTGACAGAAAAAGGGATTAGCAGGGAAATTGGGAAGAATCACAGGAAGGGCAGTGAAGTATAAAGATTCCCTGAGTCACTATAACAGGAGAAGCACCCAGGGGAAAGCTCAATGCAAACTGGGTCCGATCTCCATAAAGGGCTGGAGCGCCACAGCCCTCCAGTGCATTTGGGAGAAGCCAGTGGGGTAGGCAGGCTGGCTCCAGAGTGGCCTTTATCCTATAGCCCAGCAACAGATGGAGGTGGCTGTCCCCCATTGCCTTCAGGAGAGGTGGTCCACAGGAGCTTGGGTCCAGCATCACAGGGCCCTGGATCTAAGGGCGCTGAAGTAGACAAAGCTGGCTATCCTCCATTTCTCCTGGGAAAGGCAGAAGCAGGGAGGGTATAGGAAAACAAGAACTCTCCTGCTGCTAGGCACCTGGCAAGCTGTGCAGATCACTAAACCCACACCAGACCCCAGGAGCATCTGGGCCAGTGTGGACTGGGAGACTGCAGTTAGTTACTCAAGTGGAGCTGGACTCTAAAGCTGGAAATCTGACCACCACTATTTTTTTAATTTCCTCTTTGTTTCACCTTGCACCTGCGAGAGGCAGGGTGTCTTGGGAACAAAGACCTCACAGAATAAACAGCTCATACTGAGCCTAGCACCTGGCAAGGGGAGGGGCATCTCCGACCAGGCACAGACACCTAAGAATCAGTGCAGCCGACCCCTTGCCCAGAAAATCTGCTGGAAGAACAAGGGAAAAAGCAAGTTTACTGAGCAACTGGCACTGGAAAGCTCTAGGACTGAGGAAAAAATAGTATATAGAACTAGAGGGTCCATTTTGTTTTGTTCTGTTTTGCTCTGTTTTGTTTTGTTTTCCATTACAACTCGTTTTTATATCAGGCTCAAAATTTCCACTATTTTTTTCTCTTTTCCCACCTTAACTACAATATTTTACCAATTCTTCATTTTTAAGTTATTTTTTCCTTTTTGACTTTCATATTTCTACAATTACATGTCTTAGATGTATTTTCCACTTCTGGATTCCCTTCAATGTATTCAATTTAATTTTGGTACATATACAAGATATGAGTATTTTTTTGTTTTTTTTTTTTCTGTCTCGTTTTGTTTTACAATGGTGGAAACTAGTACCTTCTAACACATGACCAAGATACACCCAGAACCAAGTGGAACACTGTGTTTGTTCATTCTGTGAGATTATATTCCTCTTCCTTCCCATTCTGATTCCCTCTTTTATCTTGTTTACGTTTTTGTGGTCAATGTTGGGTCTTTATATAAGTATTGCTGGTTTAGGTAAATTTTGGATTGAGCATCTTCTAACAAACAGAACAAAATACACTCAGAACCAAGAAAATCACCCTCTAAGTCCCCTCAGGGAGACTACAATTTCTCTAGACTACCTCTTCCTCACAACCACTATCCTCCCCCTTTTTTCCTCTCTCTGATTTTTCTTCTTTATTTTTGGTTTTTTATTTTTACTACTTTGTTTTAAATTTTGTTTTTAACCTTACTGGTCATTTTGTTTAATTTAGTTCTGTTCTTTTTCTTTTATTTTCTGGACTCTGACCTCTTTGGAATGACCTAAGGTGTATTTTACTTAGGTAGTGGTTGATATTTTTGACTCAGCTCACTTATACAGCCACTCTACACTGGAAAAAATGACTAGAAGGAAAAATTAACCACAAAAGAAAGAACTGAAGCAATACTCTCTGCCACAGAGTTACAGAATTTGTATTTGAATATGAGGTCAAAATTCAATTCAAAAGTACAATTATAAAGTTACTAGTGGCCCTGGAAAAAAACATAAAGGACTCTAGATACTTTGTTACTATAGAATTTAGATCTAATCGGATGAAATTAAAAATAGATTAAAAGAGATGCAATCCGAAATGGATGTTCTAACTGTTAGGTTTAATGAGGTGGAAGAGAGAGTGAATGCCATAGAAGACAAGTTGATAGTAAGGAAGGAAGCTGAGGAAAAAAGACAAAAACAATTAAGAGCCCATGAGGAAAGGCTTAGGGAAATAAATGATACTTTGAGAAGGAAGAACATATGTCTAATCGGGAATCCAAAAGAGGCTGAGAGAGAGAGAGAGGACCACAAAGTATATTTGAGCAAATGATAGATGGGGACTTTTGTAACCTGGGGAAGGAAACAGGCATTCAGATCCAAGAGATAGAGAAGACACTCCAAAAAAATCAATAAAAACTGTTCAACACCTCAATGTTTAATAGTGAAACTTGCAAATTTCAAAGATAAAGAGAAAATTCTTAAAGCAGCTCAAGAAAAGAAATTCTTAACTTATAGGGGAAAAATATCAGATCAACAGCATACCTTTCCACAGAGACCTGGCAGACCAGAGAGGGCTGGCATGATATATACAGGATACTAAATGAGAAAAATATGCAGCCAAGAATGCTTTATCCAGCAAGGTTGTCTTTCAGAATAGAAGGAGAGATAAAGAGCTTCTAGGATAGGCAGAAACTGAAAGAACATGTGACCACCAAACCAGCTCTGTAAGAAATATTAAGGGAGACCCTATAAAAGAAAGAGGGATCCCAAAGAAACAATCCACAAAAAGAGGGAACAAATAGGTAAAAATATGACAATAAATTCATATGTTTCAGTAGTCACTCTGAACCTGAATGGGCTAAATGATCCCACTAAAAGATACAAGGTATCAGACTGGATGAAAAAGCAAGACCTATCTATATGCTGTCTACAACAGACTCATTTTAGGCCTAAGGACACCCCTATCCTGAAAATGAAGGAGTGGAGAACAATTTATCATTCAGATGGTCTTCAAAGAAAGCTGGGGTAGCAATTGTATACTCAGATAGAATAGAGCATATACATGGGCAGCCCGGGTGGCTCAGTGGTTTAGTGCCACCTTCAGCCCAGGGCATGATCCAGGGGACCCAGGATTGAATCCCATGTCAAGATCGCTGGATGGAGCCTGCTTCTCCCTCTGCCTGTGTCTCTGACTCTCTGTTTGTCTCTCATGAATAAACAAATAAAATCTTTTAAAAAATTGAGCATATAACAAAGACTTTAGTAAGACATGAAGAAGGATACTATATCATACTTAAAGGATCTATCCAAAAAGAAGACCTAAAAATCATGAATATTTATGCCCCTAATGTGGAAGCTGCCAAGTATATCAATTAATAACCAAAGTAAAGACAAACTTAAATAATAATACAAAAATAGTAGGAGAGTTCAACACAGTACTTTCAGCAAATGATAGATCTTCTAAGAAGAACATCACTAAAGAAACAAAGGCCTTGAATGATACACTGGGACAAATATATTTCAAAGATATATACAGACCATTCCATCCGAATGCAACTGAATACACATTCTTAAGTGCACATGGAACTTTCTCCAGAATAGACCACATACTGGGTCACAAATCAGGTCTCAATGGATACAAAAAGATTGGGATTGTCTCCTGCATATTTTCAGACCACAATATTTTGAAACTAGAACACAATCACAAGAAGAAATTTGGATCAAACTCAAACACATGGAGGTTAAAAATCAGCCTACTAAAAGATGAAAGGGTCAACCAGGAAATTAGAGAAGAATTAAAAAGATTCATGGAAACTAATGAAAATGAAGATGCAACCTTTCAAAATCTTTGGGATACAGCAAAAGCAGTCCTGAGAGGGAAATACATTGCAATACAAGCATCCCTCAAACAATTGGAAAAAACTGAAATACACAAGCTAACTTCACACCTAAAGGAACTGGAGAAAGAACAGCAACTAAAACCTACACCCAGCAGAAGAAGAGAGTTAATAGAGATTCGAGCAGAACTCAATGAAATAGAGACCAGAAGACTATAGAACACATCAACAAAACCAGGACCTGGTTCTTTGAAAGAATTAATAAGACAGGTAAACCGCTAACCCACCTTATCAAAAGAAAAAAAGACTCAAATTAATAAAATGAAGAAAGAAAGAGGAGAGACCACAACCAATTCCAAGGAAATACAAAAGATTTTAAAAACGTATTATGAGCAAAAATATGACAACCAATTAGGCAATGTAGAAGACATGAATGCATTTCTGGGAACCCACAAATTACCACAACAGCCACAGTAAGAAACAGAATCTCAACAGGCCAATAACCAGCAAGGAAATATCTATTCTATTAAATCTGTTTTGAAGAGTAGAAAGGAAGGGAATACTTCCAACCTCGTTTTATAAGGCCAGCATTACCTTGATTCCAAAACCAGGCCAAAACCCTTCCATAAAAGCAGAATTATAGACTAATATCCCTGAAGAATATGGATGCAAAAATTCTCACCAAGATACTAACCAATAGGATCGAACAGAACATTAACAGGATTATTCACCATGACCCAGTGGGATTGATCCCTGGGACACAAGGGTCATTCAACAATAGAAAAAGAATCAAGGTGATAGATGACATCAATAAGTGAAAAAAAGAACCATATGAAATTCTCAATAAATGCAGAGAAAGCATTTGACAAAATACAGCATCCATTCCTGATCAAAACCCCTCAAAGAGTAGGGATAGTGGGAATATTCCTCAATATCTTAAAAGCCATTAGAGAAAAGCCCGCAGGAAATATCATTCTCAATGGGGAAACATTGAGAGCCTTTCTCCTAAGATCAGGAACAAGACAGGGATGTCCACTCTCACCACTGTTGTTCAACATAGTACTGGAAGTTCTAGCCTCGTCAATCACACAACAAAAAGAAAAGCCATTCAAATTGGCAAAGAAGTCAAACTATCCTTCTTTGCAGATGACATGATACTGTATATAGAAAACGCAAATGACTCCACTGCAAGATTGCTAGAACTCATACAGCAATTCAGCAGTGTGGCAGGATACAAAATCAATGCCCAGAAATCAGTGGCATTTCTATACACTCACAATGATACTGAAGAAAGAGAAATTAAGGAGTCAATCCCATTTACAACTGCACCCAAAAGCAAAAGATACCTAGGTGTAAACCTAACCAAAAGGTAAAGGATCTCTACCCTAAAAACTACAGAACACTTCTGAAAGAAATTGAGGAAGACACAAAGAGATGGAAAAATATTCCATGCTCATGGATTAGAAGAATTAGTATTGTGAAAATGTCAATACTACTCAGGGCAATTTACACATTTAATGCAATCCTTATCCAAATAGCATGGACTTTCTTCAGAGAGTTGGAACAAATCATCTTAAGTTTTGTGTGGAATCAGAAAAGACTCCAAATAGCCAAGGGAATATTGAAAAAGAAAACCAGAGCCGGGGCCATCATAATGCCGGATTTCAAGTTGTACTACAAAACTGTGATCATCAAGACACTGTGGTACTGGCAGAAAAACAGACACATAGAACAATGGAACAGATTAGAGAATCCAGAAGTGGCCCCTCAACTTTATGGCCAACTAATACTCGACAAAGCATGAAAGACTATCCACTGGAAAAAGGACAGTCTCTGCAATAAATTGTGCTGGGTAAATTGAACAGCCACGTACAGAATAATGGAACAGACCATTCTCTTACACCATACATGAAGATAAACTCAAAATGGATGAAAGATCTCAATGTGAGACAAGAATCCATCAAAATCCTAGAGGAGAACACAGGCAACACCCTTTTTGAACTTGGCCACAGCAACTTCTTGCAAGTTACATCCATTAAGGCAAGGGAAACAAAAGTAAAAATGAACTAATGGGAGTTCATCAAGATCAAAAGCTTTTGCACATCAAAAGAAACAGTCAACGAAACTAAAAAACAACCTACAGAATGGGAGAAGATATTTGCAAATGATGTATCAGGTAAAGGCCTAGTATCCAAGATCTATAAAGAACTTATTCAATTCAACAGCAAAGAAACAAACAATCTATCATTCAATGGGCAAAAGACATGAACAGAAATTTATGAAGGAAGACATAGACAGGGCCAGTAAGCACATGAAAAAATGCTCTGCATCACTTGCCTTCAGGGAAATACAAAGCAAACCCACAATGAGATACCACCTCATACCAGTGAGAATGGGGAGAGTTAACAAGACAGGAAACAGCAAATGTTGGAGAGGATGTGGAGAAAGGGGAACCCTCTTGCACTGTTGGTGGGAATGTGAAATGGTGCAGCCACTCTGGAAAACTGTGTGGAGGTTCCTCAAAGAGTTAAAAATAGAACTACCCTACGACCCAGCAATTGCCCTGCTGGGGGTTTACCCCAAAGATACAGATGCAGTGAAATGATGGACACCTGCGCCCCAATGTTTATAGCAGCAATGTCCATAAGAGCCAAACTGTTGAAGGAGCCTCAGTGTCCATCAAAAGGTGAATGGATAAAGATGTGGTTTATGTATACAATGGAATATTACTCAGCCTTAGAAACGACAATTACCCACCATTTGCTTCAACGTGATGGAACTGGAGGGTATTTTATTGAGTGAAGTAAGTCAATCAGAGATGGACAAACAAATATGGTGTCATTCATTTGGGGAATAGAAAAAAATAGTGAAAGGGAATTAAGGGAAAAGGAGAGAAAACGAGTGGAAAATATCAGTGAGGGTGACAGAACATGAGAGACACCTTACTCTGGGAAACGAGCAAGTAGTGGTGGAAACGGGGTAGGTGGGTGAGTGGGGTGACATGCACTGAGCAGGGGCTTGATGAGATGAGCACTGGGTGTTTTGCAATATGTTGGCAAGAAGAACTCCAATAAAAGATACACAAAAATATAATAATAAAATAAAATAAAATGAAATGAAATGAAATAAAATAAAATAAAATAAAATAAAATAAAATAAACAGGCTGGTGTAAAATAAGCTTTTTAAATTCCAAATTCCTATATTTTCCATTTTACTACTGCTACAAATTGATAAGATTAAATAACTCAGTTTATACCCCAAATTCCATGAAGAAAAATGGTGAAAATAGCTTTTGATTTATGTCAAACAATATAAAATAACTAGCTTTGCCTAAGTAATCCAGATTCTAATTAACAGAGTACAAAAACTAAAAATGCCTATTGATTCTTCAAACCGAGCTCTTTAAATATGAGAGGGGTATCCAGTTACATATATACCATAATAACTTGTTGAAAGAAAGAAAACAAGTATTTCTTAGGATATTTCTTGTTGATCTTATTTTATTTTTCAGGTAAATAGAGCTGATTTTGGCTTTCTAAAATGTACTGACTACTTCCCTAGGTTTTAATTAGAAATAGGATTTTAATTAAACCAAAAGTAAAATAATTTTATTTTCTATGACAGTTTATGGATTAAAAAATACTCTCCTGTGGTTACAATCAAAATCATATATCGCTTGATTAGCAAGGGATGTTAGTGCAGGGAAAAAACTTAATGATTAAAATACATGCTTCAGACTGAGTAACATATTGCCTAAAGTAATTCATTCTATGGAATTTAATGTAGAAATGGAACTTCAAAGAGAAATGTAAAGTTTATATATTATTCTGGTTGGAATATAAGGGCATTTCTTATCTATATTAGCATTGTGTCCAACTGAAGCAGGAGAGCTAGGTTCTTGTCTCATGGAGGTGAGGAATGATTATCATGGACAAAGGAGAGTGAGTAAAACAATAGAAGTTTATTAAACAAGGATACAGAAAAAACTCTCAGGAGTGAGAGGGGTCTGACAGGGTTGTCACTGGGGGCTTGCAGGATTGGTCTTTTATTGAAAGCCAACCAGGGAATATAAATTCTTCTAACATATATATTGATATCACCATTGAGTAAGGACTAGTGAAAACACCTTCAATGGCTTACTTCCTTTTTAGGGTCCATAATTCTTTGTTGGTCACAAATAGCTGTTATAAGAAGCCCCAACTTCTGACACCTAGGACAGGATGCCTTGGTTTATCTCTGGTTTCCTTTCATCTCCACATTTTTGGGATTTTTGTCAGCCTGATTCCAGTCCTTACCTACCTCTCCCTCCTAGCCCTGCCTGTCCCTTACTCACAACTAGGAGCCTAGAAAACGAATTGTTTTGCTTACCAGTTCTACAACACTAAAATAGTAGAATTCATTATTATGATTTCCATAGCTATGGATGTAAAAATACCCTATATTTTATCTGGCCTTTTGAAATAGAAATGATATTCTTTCCAGTAAGGAGATATTTGCTATTGCATTTGAACATGTTTTTAGATGTATTAAACATGTTTTATAATTTAGACTTGCAAAATATAAACAATTTATATAAATAAATTCTATCCCAAGGAGAACTTCCAGTTTCAACTCCAACATGTAGAGAACTTGGAAGTCATGGTTCCTTGTCCTTAAAATAAGAGAAAGCTGGGCAAAAACTTTTCTTGGATATGTCATGGAATTGAGGTAGCAAGGAAAACCACAACCAAAAAATTGGGAGAGAGATGAATCTAGAGAGTCAGAGCCAAGATCTGTTTACCTGTAACAGAAGCCACTAGAACCAGAAGCTTGTAGGATTGGTGATGGAACAAAAGGCAAGCTAAGGACAAAGCACAAACTGACACCCTGCAAACAATCCCTGCACTCCAGGGTGGGATATGTTTGACATTCCTCAGGTGCCCCTGGCTCCCTTAAAGCTAAGGGAAGGAAAACAAATGGTTAATTTATAGAGATTACACTCCTGCAAGACATGAATCTCCCTTAATTTACAAATGTCTTAGTGATTTACAAGAAAAAAAAATATTAGTAACCTAACTTCCAGAAGGAAGTGCCTGTCTTAATTTTAATGCCTTGCTAGAGGGAATAACAATCCTAGTTTGACAATAGTAAGGCCTCCTGTATCCTGTGAGTCTTCTATATCATATGAAATTCCTTTTGGAACTTCTCTTATCTTTACTTCCCTCATCCCCAAAATATATAATCACAAACCCAATGAAGCAGCTTTTTCTGCCCATGGGTCCTGTTCCCCTGCTTTAATAAAATAACTTTTTTTGCACCAAAGACATCTCAAGACTTCTTTCTTGGTCATAGGCTCTGGACCTCACTTATAATCCAAAACTACATCAGGATCACTTAAATAGTAATGTTTATAAATTGCTGGAGGCTAAATGTGGACTGTCATGAAACTGATAATAGTCTGGGAGTAGTAGTCTTACATATTTTTGAGTGATACCTCAGGAATCCTACCAGGTTCTTACAGTCAATAAATGAGAAAAATTACTTCTAGGCTTTGACAGTGGGAGGTATGAGTACTCATTATGAAATGCACCAGACATTTCTTTATAATAAGGGACTATCATCCACGGAAAAAAAAGCTTCAGTGGAGTGTTATTTCAGAACCATGCATTCTTCTCATTCTTACATATAGATTTTTTTTTATTTTAAAGAAAATGGCCAGAAATCACAGTATTTGTAAAACAAAACAAAAACAGAGAGAAAGCAAGGTTGGCAGCTAAGGATATATCTGAATTTTAACCACCAGGAATCACCTAAACCTTTTATAATGTAAAAAAAAAAAAAAGATTCACAGCCAGGTACTCAGTAATTTACAACCAATTTAAGTAGACCAAATAGTAAAATTAGTTCTCATTAGCTTTTTCACATTATACTATTTTGCAACTTTTGTAATTTTCTTTTCTTTTTTTAATAATAAATTTATTTTTTATTGGTGTTCAATTTGCCAACATACAGAATAACACCCAGTGCTCATCCCATCAAGTGTCCCCCTCAGTGCCTGCCACCCAGTCACCCCCACCCCCTGCCCTCCACCCCTTCCACCACCCCTAGTTTGTTTCCCAGAGTTAGGAGTCTCTCATGTTCTGTCTCCCTTTCTGATATTTCCCACTCATTTTCTCCTTTCCCCTTTATTCCCTTTCACTATTTTTTATATTCCCCAAATGAATGAGACCATACAATGTTTGTCCTTCTCCGATTGACTTATTTCACTCAGCATAATACCCTCCAGTTCCATCCACATCGAAGCAAATGGTGGGTATTTGTCATTTCCAATGGCTGAGTAATATTCCATTGTATACATAAACCATATCTTCTTTATCCATTCATCTTTCAATGGACACCGAGGCTCCTTCCACAGTTTGGCTATTGTGGACATTGCTGCTATAAACATCGGGGTGCAGATGTCCCGGCATTCCATTGCATCTGTATCTTTGGGGTAAATCCCCAACAGTGCAATTGCTTAACTCTTTGAGGAACCTCCACACAGTTTTCCGGAGTGGCTGCACCAGTTCACATTCCCACCAACAGTGTAAGAGGGTTCCCTTTTCTCCACATCCTCTCCAACATTTGTGGCTTCCTGCCTTGTTAATTTTCCCCATTCTCACTGGTGTGAGGTGGTTTCTCATTGTGGTTTTGATTTGTATTTCTCTGATGGCAAGTGATGCAGAGCATTTTCTCATGTGCTTGTTGGCCATGTCTATGTCTTCCTCTGTGACATTTCTGTTCATGTCTTTTGCCCATTTCATGTTTGGATTGTTTGTTTCTTTGCTGTTGTGGTTAATAAGTTCTTTATAGATCTTGGAAACTAGCCCTTTATCTGATACTTCATTTGCAAATATCTTCTCCCATTCTGTAGGTTGTCTTTTAGTTTTGTTTACTGTATCCTTTGCTGTGCAAAAGCTTCTTATCTTGATGAAGTCCCAATAGTCCATTTTTGTTTTTTTTTCTTTTGCCTTCGTGGATGTATCCTGCAAGAAGTTACTGTGGCCAAGCTCAAAAAGGGTGTTGCTTGTGTTCTCCATAGCTGGGGGCATCACAATGCCAGATTTCAGGTTGTACTACAAAGCTGTGGTCATCAAGACAGTGTGGTACTGGCACAAAAACAGACACATAGATCAGTGGAAAAGAATAGAGAATCCAGAAGTGGCCCCTCAACTTTATGGCCAACTAATATTTGACAAAGGAGGAAAGACTATCCACTGGAAAAAAGACAGTCTCTTCAATAAATGGTGCTGGGAAAATTGGACATCCACATGCAGAAGAATGAAACTAGACCACTGTCTTGCACCATACACAAAGATAAATTCAAAATGGATGAAAGATCTTTTTGTTTTGTTTTTTTTTTTCAAAATGGAAGAAAGATCTAAATGTGAGACAAGATTTCATCAAAATCCTAGAGGAGAACACTTTTTGTTAATTTTCTGAAGTGATGCTTCCCAAGCTTAAAACTAAAAATATTAATATGTTTGAGCTTAAGAGCATATGAGGCATAACTTAAGAGAATTGCAAAGCAATGGAAAGAAATCTATTATAGTTAAATTCAACATCACTTTTTCAGGAATTGGTAGTTCAAGCATGTAGAAAACTGTTAAACATATAGTTAACCTGAATAGCACTATCAATAAACTAAATCTATTTGACATTTATAAAATATTTCATCCAACAACAGAATACACATTCTTGTTGAACTGGAATAGAGCATTCACCAAGATAGACTATATTTTGGGCCAAAAAAAAAACACCTTAACAAGACTTAAAAGAAAAGAAATAATACAAAGTTTGTTATCAGACTGTACTAAAAGTAAAAATCAATAACAGAAAGAAAGCTGGAAAATTCCCAAATATTTTGAACTTAACACACTTCTATTCTCACATGGGGTAAAAAAGCAATCTCAAAAGACTAAAAAACATTTTAAACTGAATGAAAATAAAAATGCTCCTTATTAAAATTTGAGAGATGCTGAAAAAAATCAGTATTTAGAGAGATGATTATAGCATTAAATGTATGTATTGGAAAAAAGCAAATTTCTAAAATTAATTATATAATTTTCTACCTTACAAAATCTGAAGAAAGAAGAACAATGTAAACCTAAAACAAGCAGAAATAAATAACAAAATTCAGAGCAGAGATCAATGAAATTGAAAACAGACAAAAAAAAATAGAAAAAATGAGTGAAACAAAAGAAATCTCTTTGAATACTTTTTAAAAATGGATAAAACTCTAGCTAGGCTAACCAAGTGTAAGAGAAAAGAAAGAGAGAGAGTGAGAAAGAGAGAGAGGAGACATAGATGGACATTAAAAGGATAGTAAAGAAACACTATAAATTTGATTTATGTCCACAAATTTGATAATTTAGATGAAACTAACAAATTCCTCAAAAAACACAGACTACCATTCACACAAGGAGAAATAGATATATTTGTAACTATATCTAATATATATAACTGTGTATCAAGTATCTATACTTAGTAAACAAAGAAAAATCAATAATTAATAAACTTTAAAAAACATAGTCAGCAGGGTGAAATTATTTCACTGGTGAATTCTACCAAACGTGGGATGCCTGGGTGGCTGAGTGGTTAAGCATCTGCCTTCACCTCAGGGTGTGATCCTGGAATCCTGGGATCGAGTCCCACATCAGTCTCCCTGAATGACGTCTGCTTCTCCCTCTCCCTTTGTCTCTGCCTCTCTCTCTCTCTCTGTGTGTCTCTCATTAATAAATAAAATCTTTTAAAAAAGAATTCTACCAACCATTTAACAACAACAACAAAAAGATAATACCAATTCTTCACAATATACTTCAGACGATAGAAGCACATGGAACATTTCCTAACTCATACTATTGGATCAAACACAGATTAAAAAAAAAACAGATAAAGACATTGCAAAAAAGTGAGATGTACAGGTGGAAAATAAGCAGATGAAAAGATATTCCAGTTGTGTTTGGATATAAAGATCTGTAAATATCTGTGAAATCCATCTAGTTCAGTGTATCATTTAAAGCTCCTGTTTCTTTGGAGATGTTGTGCTTAGAAGACCTGTGATTTGCAGAAAGTGCCATGTTGAAGTATCCCAGGATTAGTGTATTATCTAAGTATGTCTTTACTTTGGTTATTAATTGACTGATATACTTGGCAGCTCCCACATTCGAGGCATAAATATTCATGATTGTTAGGTCCTCTTCTTGGATAGATCCTTTAAGTATGAAATAGTGTCCCTCTTCATCTCTTAATACAGTCTTTGGGATAAAGTTTAATTTATCTGATATGAGGATGGCTACCCCTGCTTTCTTTTGAGGACCATTCGAATGGTAAATGGTTCTCCAACCTTTTATTTTCAGGCTGTAGGTGTCTTTCTGTCTAAAATGAGTCTCTGGTAGACAGCAAATATCGGTCCTGCTTTTTTTATCCGGTCTGATACCCTGCGCCTTTTGATGGGGTCATTAAGCCCATTCACGTTCAGAGTTACTATTGAAAGATATGAGTTTAGTGTCACAACGATATCTATTCAGTCCTTGTTTTTGTGGATTGTTCCACTGGACTTCTTCTTAAAGGGGAATTTTAAGAGTCCCCCTTAAAATTTCTTGCAGAGCTGGTTTGGAGGTCACATATTCTTTCAGTTCCTGCCTGTCTTGGAAGCTCTTTATCTCTCCTTCCATTCTGAATGAGAGCCTTGCTGGATAAAGTCTTCTTGGTGTCATGTTTTTTTCATTTAGGACCCTGAATATATGCTGCCAGCCCTTTCTGGCCTGCCAGGTCTCTGTGGAGAGGTCTGCTGCTACCCTAATACTCCTCCCCATAAAAGTCAGGGATTTCTTGTCTTTTTCTTCTTTAAGGATCTTCTCTTTATCTTTGAAATTTGCCAGCTTCACTATTAAATGTCGAGGTGTTGAACGTTTTTTATTGATTTTGGGGGGGGGGGATCTCTCTATTTCCTGGATCTTAATGCCTGTTTCCCTTCCCAGATTAAGAAAATTTTCAGCTATGATTTGTTCAAATACATATTCTGGCCCTCTGGCCCTTTCAGCGCCCTCTGGAACTCCCATTAAACGTAGGTTTTACTTTTTCAGGCTGTCATTTCCCTTAATCTATCCTCATGATCTTTTAATTGTTTGTCTCTTTTTTCCGCAGTTTTGTTCTTTACCATCAACTTGTCTTCTATGTCACTCACTCGTTCTTCCACCTCGTTAACCGTCGTTAGGACTTCTAGTTTGGATTGCATATCATTCAATTGATTTTTCATTTCTGCCTGATTAGATCTAAATTCTGCAGTCATGAAGTCTCTTCAGTCCTTTATGCTTTCTTCTAGAGCCACCAGTAACTGTATAATAGTGCTTCTTCTGACATTGAATTGTAATCCAGATTTTGTAACTCTGTGGGAGAGAGGACTGTTTCTGATTCTTTCTTTTAGGTGAGGTTTTCCTTCTAGTCATTTTGCTCAGTGCAGAGTGGCCAAAAACAAGTTGTATTGGGAAAAGGAGAAAAGGAGAGGAGAGAGAGAAGGAAAGAAAAGAGAAAAAGAAAAAGAAAAAAAGGAAGAAAAAAGGGAAAAAAAGAGAAGAAAAAGAGAAAGAGAAAGAAAGGGGAAAAAAGGGTGGAGGAAGCAAACAGAAATCAAAAAGAAAGAAAAAAAAAACCACGGGGCAGTATCTTCTGATTCTGTATACTTTAAGTCCCTTGACTACCCTTGGAACTTGTCTGTCTACCTGGTCTTCTGGGGGAGCGGCCTGTTGTGCTGATTTTCAGGTGTTAGCACTTGGGGGAGCTGCTCAGCACCCTGCCTGGTGCAGGGCTCAGTGGGGGTTATTTACCTTGTGAGGCCCCAGGAAGAACAACCCCAGTGGTGGCGGCCAGCTCTGGAGCCCTGGATTCAGTCCCCACAGTAACTACAGAGCTCTCAATCTGCAGGGTCTGGAGGCACTGGGGCGGGGCCGTTGATCTGCTCAGTTTGGGGCAAGAGCGTCCTTGCTGTCCTGGGCCCTCCTGGCCTTTGCCTGTCCCGGGAGTGGTCGTATCCTGGGCTGTGTCCCCGGCGCCTTGTGCTCCCGGGCCTGCGCTGTTGGATTCGTGCTCTGGGCCGGGCAGCCCCCTCTCCGCGGAGCCGCCCCCGGGCCCCTCTGAACTGCTCCCGGGGCCCTCAGCCCCCTCCACGCCGAGCCTCTGCCCGAGCCCCTCCGAGCTGCTCCCGGGTCCAGCCGTGCGCGCTGCAGCCCTTCAGGGAGCTCGGTCCACTCTCCCAGGGGCGCAGGTGTCTGTTAGTGTCCCAGGGAGCCCGAGGGCATCCCTGCCCTCCTGGGGTTCTGCTCTAACTCCCTGAGAGGCCTTTCTGCTCCAGAAGAGTGGTGAAGCCCCTGCTTCTCCTGGTCGGAGCTTTCCTGTCCTGGGGGGCACTCGCCCCAGCCTTAGCCCGGCTCCTGGCGGGGCCCCTCCCCCTTGGATGCCTTTTGTTTCTTTATTTCTTTTTTCCCCAGTCTTCCTACCTTGATAGAAGCGTGAACTCTTCTCACTGTAGCATTCCAGCTGTTCTCTCTTTAAATCTCAGCCCCAATTCGTAGGTTTTCAGGGTGATTTGAAGATTATCTAGGTAATTTGGTGGGGACAGGTGACTTGGGGACCCTACTCTTCTGCCATCTTGCCCCCCCCATTCATCTTTCGAGGGACACCGAGGCTTCTTCCACAGTTTGGCTATTGTGGACATTGCTGCTATAAACATTGGGGTGCAACTGCCTTAGGTTTTCACTGCATATGTATCTTTGGGGTAAATTGCCAGCAGTGCAATTGCTGGGTCATAGGGTAGCTCTATTTTTAATTCTTTCAGGAACCTCCACACAGTTTTCCAGAGTGGGTGTACCAGTTCACGTTCCTTCCAAAAGTGCAAGAGGGTTCGTTCCCCTTTCTCCACATCCTCTCCAACATTTGCTGTTTCCTGTCTTGTTAATTTTCACCATTCTCACTGGTGTGAGCTAGTATCTCATTGTGGTTTTGATTTGTATTTCCCTGATGGCAGGTGATGTGGAGCATTTTCTCATGTGCTTGTTGGCCATGTCTATGTCTTCTTTGGTGAAATTTCTGTTTATGTCTTTTGCCCATTTCATGATTGGATTGTTTGTTTCTTGGGTGTTGAGTTTCATAAGTTTTTTATAGATCTTGGATACTACCCTTTATCTGATAGGTCACTTGCAAATATCTTCTCCCATTCTGTAGGCTTTTAGTTTTGTTGACTGTTTCTTTTGCTGTGCAGAAGCTTTTTATCTTGATGAAGTCCCAATAGTTCATTTTTGCTTTTGTTTCCCTTGCTTTCATAGATGTATCTTGCAAGAAGTTGCTGTGGCCAAGTTCAAAAAGGATGTTGCCTGTACTCTCCTCTAGGATTTTGATGGATTCCTGTCTTACATTGAGATCTTTCATCCATTTTGAGTTTATCTTTGTGTATGGTGTAAGAGAATGGTCTAGTTTCATTTTTCTGCACGTGGCTGTCCAATTTTCCCCGCACCATTTATTGAAGAGACTTTTTTTCCAGTGGATAGTCTTTCCTCCTTTGTCAAATATCGTGGACCATAGTGTTGAGGGCCCATTTATGGGTTCTCTATTCTGTCCCATTGATCTGTGTGTGTTTTTGTGCCAGTACCACACTGTCTTGTTTTCTAAGATCATTTCCCAATAAAAGGAACATGGCTTCTTGGAGAAATAGCTGATTATAGGACTGAGGCAGGAGATATATAAATGATCATGGAGTATCTTGGAATACCTAAAACTGAGGAAGGAAGGAAGGAAGGAAGGAAGGAAGGAAGGAAGGAAGGAAGGAAAGAAAGAGAGAGAGAGAGAGAGAGAGAAAGAAAGAAAGAAAGAAAGAAAGAAAGAAAGAAAGAAAGAAAGAAAGAAAGAAAGAAAGAAAAAAGAAAAGAAAGAAAGAAAAGAAAGAAAGGGAAAGAAAGACAGACTCTTTGGTATGATATGATGATCGTGGCACTTTACCTCTGTGGTATTCTCTCCCAAAACAGATAAATCCAGTCTAATAATAATAATAAATGAAACTAATTCTAATTGGTGGCCATTTTACAAAATATCTCACCAGTAGTCCTTAAAACTATCAAGGTTAGAAAAAAATTGGGGGACACTGTCCCAGACAAGAGAAGCCTAAAGAGTCATGAAAATTAAATGTAATGTGGTATCCTGGATAGGCTCTTCAAATAGAAAAAGGCAGTGGATGAAAATTAAGGTAATCTGAATAAAGGTTGGATATTAATTGATTAAAATATTAGATATTGGTTCATTAAGTGTAACAAATGTACTATTCTAATATAAGATATTATTAATAGGGAATCTGTGTGTGTGATATACAGAAATTCTCAATACTATATTTGCCATAATTTTGTAAGTCAAAAATTATCCAAAAATAAAGTAAAATCTGCCCCCAGGAGCTAAGAAAAAGAACCTCTAAGGATGTATAAACAGTCGTATTTAGGAAATTAGAATAACAATCAAGCCAGAAAATACATTTTACATTGTTTTGCCATGGAGTTTAAGAAAGCTTTGAGGACATAACTTAGGACAAGTGATAGCAATCACAGATGTTTAGAAATTTGTCAATATTTCTCTAATTTACTAACTGCTATTGGCACGTGCTGACATAATCTGGCAGCTGCCAACATCAGAAGTTGTCATATCTCCTGAGTAAAAATAATGAGTCCTTATTTCCTAACAAATAAAACTAGATCATCTTCATGAAATAAGTTAGTAATTTTCTCTAAATTAGGAGCAATAGATATTGCCATGTCGAAGGGATTTTTTTTAATGCCTCTTTTCTTTATCTGGCGCCTCGGTCAACAGTGTGAGGCTTCCTAGAACAGGAAATAGGACATTTCTTTACATAAATGATTTATATAACTATTTTCTTGTTTTATGTAGGATTCTTTGGGGACTTCTGTCAGGTTTGTGTGACTAAGAGGCTAATGAATCTCTTTTTTCCTTATGTGTGTACTTTGCTACAGAAAAGGATGTGGTATAAGAGATAAAAGTTCAAGGGCCAAAAAAAGATTTAAGAAGATTCTTACAGTTAAACCTCAATTTGTTTTTTATTCTTATCAAAATAATTTTAGGGAAGGACTAAGACTGATAATATTTTTGTATTTTACTTGGGAAAGTTTACTGTTTATGAAATGAAGATTCACTTTTTTAAATCATTAAAGGTAATTATTCACATGTATAAAGATATATGGCTTTCAGTGCAATAAAATCATTGTTTTCCAGAAAGCAGTTGGTGTTCTCTCATTTGTATTTATAGGTTTAACTGCATAGCTGTCATGGTCTATATCAGCTATTTATTAAATATTGTTACATGCTAAAAGCCTATATAATATAGCTTTATTACTCCATATCATTTTTCAGAAAACACATATCCAGAATCTTATTCTTTAAAATAATTTATTATTTTTATGTATTTATTTTATTTATTTTTTAAAATTTTTATTTATTTATTCATGAGAGACAGAGAGAGAAAGAGAGAGAGACACACACAGATAGAGGGAGAAGCAAGCTCCATGCAGGGAGCCCGATGTGGGACTCAATCCCGGGACTCCAGGATCATGCCCTGGGCCGAAGGCAGGCACTAAACCACTGAGCCACCCAGGGATCCCTATTTTTATGTTTTTAAACATGTACTCCAATTTTAAAAATAGAATAAAATAATGATTTGGAAGAATAACAATAAAATTCATAAAATGAACCAAATATCAATAATTTATTATTAGTCATATTATATTTTACACATTTAAGAACAATGTAGGGAAGATATGGATTGGGAAGGAGAACAAGAAAAGTATTTTTATAGGTTAAATCACCAACCAGCAGTATATCCAAGTATCTCCAGTTTATCTTCCAGCAATGGTTGTGGTTTATATTTAACAACAACAACAACAACAAAAACCCAAAATATAAAAAGTAGCTTGAAATAGTAGGAAAAATGTGTTACATTGAATTAGCCACCACTTTTTTTCAACACAAGATATCTGTAAGGTGTAATCAAAGCTTTTAATATCAACCAATTTTTGTTCTGTCTTCATGGAAATTTTAAAAAAGAAAATTTATAGCAAGTCCATCAAAATATTAAGAAAAACAAAGACAAACCAGGTTGACCCATACTAACTTAGGTTTATAATTTATCCACCACAGTAGCTACCATTTAATAATTACAGAGTCTACCACTGACACCAGTGGCCTGAGATTGTGTATAGGAGTCAATGTATTTACTGCCATGTTTTTGTGACATATTTTTGTCAGATTTTGTTGTAGCACTGCCTTCCTCTCCTATTTTGTAACTTCCACTTCCACTTGATAGAATATGGTAAGTTGGTTAAAATTGGTATTAATGAGAAGTGTAAGTAGTAAAAGACTTTCTACCTTCCAAACAAGTCGAAAAAAAGATCTGGGGTCATAAATAGTTAAGGAAGGGTGAATGAGGAGAAAAATTGCTAGAGGAAACAATGTTTGTGAGATGCTACCACTGCCTGCCTCCTTTGTCAAGAAGAGTGAATCCTGAATACAACCTTCTAGAGTGGAATCTTTAGGTTTCTTTTCTTACTTTCAATTGAAGTTCATAATTGCAGAATCCATTTATACTTAAGAGTTAAAAAGAGGTAGTAAGCATGTCTGTTTCAACCATCATCATCTAAATGAATGTTTCTCAAAGCATGGATCACAACCCTTTAATGAGTTAAGAAATCAATTTAATAGGTCATTGCCATTATTATGATTAAGTAATAGAATATAATATACCAAAGTACATCACATGTGATAAGGTAAATATTGCTTTATAAAATTTTGGCTTCAATTGTATAAATAGAAAACATATGTGCTTACTGGTCATAGTGTAAAATGTATATCTTCAGTTTGAAATAGTTATATATATTCTTAGTTTATTTGTGTGTATCATTAAACTTGAAATAAATATCAATACTGAAGATAAAAATATTTTTATGTTTAGATATTCATGCTATTATTCTAAATCTATTTATATAAGCAAATTTACCTTACAAGTAATGGCATAAGTTAGAATTTTACTGTAAGATACTGTTTTGACAAATAGTATAACACAATAGGTTTGAGAGAAAACCTTCCTGAGTACCAACCCCGGATGAATCATTTATTTATAAGCTGTGTGACCACACAAAATTTGCATGGCACTCCAATTTCCTCAGCTGTAAAATAAAACATTCTATTTTTTGGATATTGTAAGAAATAAATGAGATAAGTTGACAAAAGAACAGTTCATCAACTAATATTTACTGAACACTCACTAAGTGCTAGATATTGTTTTAAGTTTTTTAATCAACTTAATACTTTCTGGGTCATATTATTGTTTTTCTGGCTCAATGAGAAATCTCTATTATCTCAGTTCTTTTTTTCTTTGTCTCACAAATTTGGCCTGAATGCACTCTAAAATCACCACTCAATACTTTATATAGTCTAAGCAGATGTACAGAAACATCACAGTGTATTTGTATTGGATTATGTTAGGTATTTCAAGATATAAATGAATATATATATATATATATATATATATACACACACACACACACAGAACATTGATATACATCATACATATAAACAATAATGTACATATGTATACACTATATTAGTATTTTTGTCTCTATTTCTAGACCCTGAAGTCCTGATTTCTGTGGCTCCTCTAACCATTTTTAGTTTCTCCAGCATCCTTTTAAGCTATATGAGCTAATTATATTCTTGGTTTTAATTTAACTTAATTTGAGTAGATTCTTGCCACTTGGAGCTAAGTGGGTCCTGATTAGTCACTTCTGTAAACATATGCAAATAAAGCCAGTCATCCTGTCACCTGGCTTTTTGTAGTGTTTCCCCCTTGAGTCTCTTAAGAAATTTATTGTTCTCTATGGTATTCTTGTCACATAATAAATCCTGCATTTGTTTTTAGTATGGAAACAGTTACACTGCCTAAAGGGGTGTAGCAGGGGTTAGTGACTAAATGCTGTTTAGAACAATTATAACTATTTCTGTAGATGAGATATGGCACTTCTGATGCAGTTACACTATGTGATTAAGATTGTATATGTTTGTATGTGTGCATGTGTATATGTATAGGGAAGTGGTGTTGTGTGTATTTGGAGGGTCCAGAGAATGTCCAGAAAAGGAAAGCTAAAGAACTTTTAGTCGGCCCACCAATGAAATAACAGTGCTTATCAAAAGCAGCAAATATTGCTATTTTTTATTTTAAAATTTTGTTTCTACTATCTATTAGGAAATATTTTGACCAATTATTTTCAAGGGACTTCTATTATCCACATTGGAAGTCCTATATCTGGAATAAGTGGAAGTGGGAAAAGTGCCAAAAGCACTAAATTACAAAGTAAGTATACATAAAGCATGTAAGATTAAGTTTTTATGGTTGCAGAATAATATTGATCCAATGTTACCCCAAAATAATCTTTAAGTATGATTTCTTACTGCTTCTCTGTATATTCACTTGCAGCAAAATATATCTGTTCCAGAATTCAAGAAGGCAAGTTAAGTCCTTGTTTGGGAAGTTGTTTACTTGGTTATTTATAATCATGTAGAATGAGCAAACAATTGATTGGCTGAAGTTCTTATTTTTTCAACTTATTTCAGCATCATGCAAAATTAAACTAATGTGTGAAAGAGTTTTCCTTTTTATATTGTTTTTGTGGTTGCTGTTGTCATTACTTTCTCTTCTTTTTTGGACAAAGGTTTTCCCTTATAGGTCCCTATAACACTACTTCTGAATGCAGTTTTCTTAAAATGCTAGTATAGATTACCAGCAAATACTGAATGACTGCTGTGGTATTCCACAGATGTATTTTCCCATAAGACGTTCAGTGTAATATGGCAAAGGATAAATAAGAATAATTTTAGAACAGTTATGCTGCAAGCATTAACACTAGAGTATTGAGAATTCTGCCCTAAAATCTGAAGCAAAAAAATAAATTGTTTAAGTTACTATGGAAAGAAGCTAACGGACTCCTATAGGGAATATATTTTCTCATCAATCAACAAGCATTTTTTTCTTATAGTAATAGAGAACTATTGATTTAATATGCATAAATTGAGGATAGGAGGAAAAAGTGAGTTAAATGTTTATCATGTGACGCCTGGTAATTTCCTTTCAACCATCTTTGATATGAAACACGTTCTCTTTATGAATGAGACCCTAAATCTTTATCCATTATTTTCAACAACTATCTTCTTTTTTTAATTTTTTTATTTATTTATGATAGTCACAGAGAGAGAGAGAGAGAGAGAGAGGCAGAGACATAGGCAGAGGGAGAAGCAGGCTCCATGCACCAGGAGTCCGACGTGGGACTCGATCCCGGGTCTCCAAGATCGCGCCCTGGGCCAAAGGCAGGCGCTAAACCGCTGCGCCACCCAGGAATCCCCAACAACTATCTTCTTGAATCTCAGATTACTGTCATCAAAGACCTATTTATTTTCCAGAGAGATAAATTATATTATGAGACAGGATAGCTACTTAACTTCTGGACTATCTAACTCCTCCATGTGTATAGAGTTCATTTAATACAATACGTTGTACAGTAATTACTAATAAAAGAAATGTGTATTTAGATCAAAATTCTGTGTTAAGTTTCATATGAGTGAGGTTAATGAATTTCAGGAAAAAATGTACGATGATGCTTTTTTCATTCAGTTCTAGTGAGATTTGATTTCTTTTATCAGACTAACTAATTTCGGTACTTGCCCTTTTCTTATCACAATAATTTATAATAAGTGGAAACACAGGAGACATTTTTGATTAGTTGAGAAATAGCAGGTTGACCAGTGACTTTTACATGCTTGAATTGTCCATCCACAAGTTTTTTAAAACAAAATAAATGTGATAGAAAATATAGTTCTTTTCTGAAGAAGCATGTTTGATTAAAAATTCATCCACTGGTTTGACTAGTAACTGCGTCATATACACATGAGGTCTTTTCTAGATTAACTTTATAATTACAAAATAAATTTATAAGTGTTGTGGAAGGTGCAAAATGTCTTACGAAAAACCTTAAGGAAAGCAAGCACTTAACACATCAGGACTTGACATCACATTGCACAGCAACCAGTGAATTAAGTAATCTTCCTGAACAGTCTAAGTATTACCTAAAAATAATAATAAGCAAATTTGTTAACCAGAAAAAATTTTGCAAAGGAATTAAAAGATAACCAACCAATACATACTATCAGTACAAGATTTCAAAGGGACATCTCTTAAACAAAACAAGGTCCCACTTTTGAATTATAGGCATATCTTGTTTTATTGCACTTTGTTTAATCATATTTTGAAGGTATTGCATTTTTTTACAAATTAACATTTGTGATGACCCTGATTTGAACAAGTCTATCAGTGCCATTTTTTTCCAACATCTGCTAACCTCATGTCTGTGTCACATTTTGGTAATTTTTTTTACAATTTTATTTATTTATTCATGAGAGCACCGAGAGAGGCAGAGACATAGGCAGAGGGAGGAGAAGTAGGCTCCATGCAGGAGCCCAATGCAGGACTCGATCCCAGAACTCTGGGATACATCCTGAGCCGAAGGCAGATGCTCAACCGCTGAGCCACCCAGGCATCCCACATTTTGGTAATTCTCACAATATTTCAAACCTCTTCATTATTATTATATTATATTATATTATATTATATTAATGGTGATTAATGATTATTGATGTTGCTATTGTAATTGCTTTGGGGTGCCACAAATCACACCCATATAAATGATGAATTTAATCAATAAATATGTGTATATTCTGACTGCTCCACTAACTGACTGTTCCCCTATCACACTCCCTCTTCTCAGTTCTTCCAATTCCCTGAGAAACAATATTGAGATTAGGTCAATTAATAACTCTACAATGGCCTCTAGGTGTTCAAGTGATAGGAAGAGTCACATGTTTCTCATTTTAAATCAAAAGCTTAAAATGATTAAGCTCAGTGAGGAAGACACATTGAGAACCAAGAAAAGCTAAAAGCTAGTCCTCTTGTGTCAAACAGTTAGTCAAGTTGTAAATGCAAAGGAAAAGTTCTTGATGGAAATTAAAAAAAAAGCTCTTTCCAGTAAACATACCAATGATATATTTATTGTTGATACAGAGAAAGTTTTAGTGGTCTGAATAGAAGATCAAGCTAGCTGTGACATTCCCTTAAGCCAAAGCCTAATCCAGAGTAAGGCCCTGATTCTTTTCAATTCTATGAAGCCTAAACAATGTGAGTAAGCTGTAAAAGAAAGCTAGCAGAGGTTGGTTCATGAGGTTTAAGGAAGAAGCTGTCTCCTTAATATAAAAGTGCAAGGTGAAGCAGTAAGTGCTGCATCAAGTTATCCAGAAGATCTAGCTCAGATAATTAATGAAGGTGATTACATTAAAAAAGATTTTCCAAACAGCCTTCTATTGGAAGGAGATACCATCTAGGACTCTCAAAGGTAGAAAGGAGAAGTCAATGCCTTGATTTAAAGCTTCAAAGGACAGGCTGACTCTCTTATTAAGGGCTAATGCAGCTGGTGACTTTAAGTTGATGCCAATGCTCATTCCAAAAGTCCTAGGGCCCTTAAGAATTATGTTTATTCTGGGCTGCTATACTGTCATTTTCTCCTGAACAAAGAAAGGGTACAGCTAGAGAGAGCCAAGCACAGCAATCCTGATCTTCTGAGTGGTAAAGAGGGGAGGCAATGAGGGGATTGGGGTTGGAATCTGAGGCAAGGCTCTGTTCTTGACAGAGGGACAGAAGCCATGGCCTAGAAAATGGACTGTGGTGTGGGCCTCCTACACTTCTAGGCTGAGGCAGAAGATGGCACTTTGTTGGAGGTCATCCAGATCTTGGAGGCACCACCTACCAACCAGGCCACAGCAGCTGGGCCAAATGCTAGTCCCCAGAGTTCACAGTCCCCAAAAGCCAATGAGATGGCTGATGTTCAGGCTTTAACAGCTGCCACTAGGTCCAAAACAAATTTTAAGGCTCAGAACACCACCACAAAAGGCCCAAATCATGCCTTTGATTTCTCTTAGGGTTTCAATGCCAAAGAGATACCCAATGTGGCACCTAAGGCAGCCTATAAATCCCAGAATGCCACCCCAAAGGGCCCAAATGGTGCTTAGGATTTTTCTGAAACCACTAAGGCCTTAACAGCTGATATCCAGATCCAGAATATTGACCAAGCCAAGATGGCCACTTCCAAGACTGAGGCACAATCCACCTAAGTGTCTCTGAATCTGATGGTGCAGCCGCACAGATAGCAGTTGCTTCCTACGATCAGACTCTGGAGTCCAGGGCCATAATTTGGGGTGAGAGGACCTGTAAGATAAATAACTTGAATGTGAATGAGAACAGCAGTGGGAATCAGAGGAGGGCTCCACTGGCTCCAGGGACTTGAGGGTCTGCATCAGTTACAGTTACTACTCAGAACCCATATGGTGCACCCCCAAACTGCTCTAGCAGACCCCATTGGCCTGGCAGAACCCATCAGGTAGATCCTACCAACACGTCGGAGCTTCCCAGCTAGGCAGACCCAAACAGGCTGGCAAAACTCAGCTGCCTGACGGAAACCCATTGTCTGGCCTGGTATGGTTGTCTGGCTGAACGCACTGGCTTAGCAGAATCCACCTGGATGGCAGAACCCATGACGCTGCGATGGTCCTCCAGATTGGCAAAGCCTTCCTACCCCTACCACCAGCCTGGCTTCTGCTGCCTAATTGGTCACTTCCCACCGACTGGCCACACCCACCTAACTGGTAGAACATGCGACCTTCTCCCATCTTGCGTGCCTCACAGAACCTGGGTTCCTCACAGTCACAAGATACAGCCCTTCTTCAGGAAATAACAACTAAGTTGGCTGAATACCTGATGCTTAAAGATTACACTAAGGTGCCCATCAGATGCTCAGAAATACTGAAGAATATCATCCATGAATACACTGATGTTTATACAGGAGAAGAAATTTGGGATTCAATTGAAGGAGATTGACAAAGAAGAACACCTATATATTTTCATCAGTACTCCTGAGTCCCTGACTGATATACTAGAGACAATTGAAGACACACCTAAGCCCAATAACACTATCTTAGTGATATGAGGCATCATCTTCAGGATTGGCAACCACGCCAGTGAAGTTGTTCTCTGGGAGGCATTATGCAAGATGGCACTGCATTCTGGAATGAGATTGATCTCCTTGGAGATCTAAGGAAGCTTCTCACTTGTAAGTTTGTAAAGCAAAAGTACCTGTATTACAGATGAGTGCCCAACAGCAACCCTCCTGAGTATGAGTTCCTCTGGGACCTCTGTTCCTACCATGAAACCAGCAGATGAAAATGCTGAGATACAGATTCCGAAGAGAGATCCTTGGAACTGGACTGCACAGTTCATGGAGACTGCAGATGAGGCCTTGGGTTTTCTGGATGCTGCTGCAGCTGAGGCTAAGGACCAGGCTGAAGGGAGAACTTGCAAGGGTATTAGAGATGAAGCTGTAGCTGGGCCCTGTAGCTGAGATGACATTGAGTTTGAGCTGCTGATCTGGCATCAGGAAGGAGATTTTGGCGAAACCTGGTCTAGAATCCCATTTACCTTCTGGGCCAGATACCACCAGAATGCCTACTCTGATTTTGTCAGACCTTCACTGGCCCCATTATTGGCCCTGGTGGTACAGTCAATGCCAACTCTGCTTCCAACTTTGGTGTCACTGGTTTATTCTGGGTTGAGTGAGATGTTGATGTTGCTAGTCAGCTGCAATAGTCTTTCCCCTGAGTGAGGCTGAAGCCTCAAATTTCTTCTAAACACAGCTATCTAGAAAGCCACATCCTCTTGACTAAAAGTGGCATGTAGGACAAATTTACTTGCTCTTCCTTGTCTGTTGCCTTTCTTTCCCCTTGTGTGCTGTCAAGTTTTGGTATCAAATATAAACTTTGGAACAGCAAAGTGAAAAAAAAATCTATTCTGCCTGTGCTCCATAAATAGAACAAAGGGCCTGAATGGCAGAATATCTGCTTGTAATATGGTTTACTGAATGTTCCAAGCCCACTGTTGATACCTACTTCTTAGAAACAAACAAAAATAAAGGTTCGTTTCAAAATATCACTGCACATTGATAATGCACCTGATCACCCAAGAGCTCTGATGAAGATGTACAGTGAAACTAATGTTGTTTTTGTGCCTCTAACACAACATCCATTCTGTGGCCCATGGATCAAAGAGTAATTTTGACTTTCGAGTCTTATTACTGAAGAGATACATTTTGTGAGACTATAGCTGCCATAGATAATGATTCCTCTAATGGATCTAAGCAACGTAAATTGAAAACCCTCTGGAAAGGATTCCCCATTCTAGATGCCATTAAGAACATTTCTGATTCATGAGAAGAGGTCAAAATATCAACATTAACAGGATTTTGGAAGATGTTGATTCTAAAACTCATGGAGAACTTTGAGGGGATCAAGACTGCAGTGGGAAAAATAACTGCAGATTTGTTGGAAATCACAAGAGAACTAGAATTAGAAGTGGACCCTGAAGATGTGCCTGAATTTTCCAGAATCTCATGATGAAAGTTTAACAGGTGAAGAGTTAATTTTTATGGAAGACCAAAGAAAGTCGTTTCTTGAGATGAAATCTACACCTGGTGAAGATGCTATGAAAATTGTTGAAATGACAGCAATCATTTAGGATATTATATAAAGTTAGTTGATAAAGTAGTAACTGCACTTGAGAGGACTGACTCCAATTTTGAAAGACACTCTACCATGGGTGAAATGTTATCAAATAGCATCACACACTACAGAGAAATCATTTGTGAGAGGAAGAATCAATCAATGTGGTTCAATTTCACTGATATTTTAAATTGCCACAGCCATTCCCATCATCAGCAACCACTACTCTGCTCAAGTAGCCATCAACTTGAAGCAAGAACCTCCACCAGGCAAAAAATTATGACTCCCTGGAAGCTCAGATGATGGTTAGCATGTTTTAGCAATAAGGAATTTTTTAATCAAGGTGTGTGCATTTTTCAGGCATAATGCTACTACACAGTTAATATATTTCAGTATAGTGTAAATATAACTTTTACATACACTAGGAAACAAAAAAATAATTTGACTAGCTTTATTACAATTTAAACTTTATTACAGTGGTCTGAAACCAATTTTCAACTGTCTCTGAGATACACCTGTAGAGGGTAGATCATTCCCCACTTAATTCTTCTCCCATACAGTAACATCTTTCTCTCCTTTGAGGTTATATATGACTTTATAGTATCTCTGTTTGGGCAGTTATGACTTTCTACAGTCTCATTTTCCTCCATTATAATGCAAGTTCTTTTAGGGACCTGATTTTTTGTGCTTATATCCTTCACAGTTCCTTGTATATAGAAGGGGCAAAATAGTTGTTAACAAATAAATCCCTTGGGTGACCATAGATTCATTCAAAAAGTCCAGAATGATAAGAGGTAGCCTCTATAACAATAAAGCATTTTTAAGATGTTTTAAGTTTTAAAACAATAAACAGAAGTTTTAAGATGAACTAAAAGTATTAGAAAATTGATAATATAAATTGTTATATTTCAAGAAATGATACAAATAAAAAAAGAAAAAATCATTAAGTTTTTATTCAGCAAGTATTGAACTCCTGCAGTATACTACTTTATTAGGAGCAGAGGTTATAAAAATGAATAAGACATGGTGTCTTCCCTATAGGAGCATGTTAATCTCATTCAAGGTACGCTTTTTACTGAGAGAGAGTGTTAATTCTACAATGGGTTATTAAGGGAATCCAGGGATATTTGTGATTATGGTGTTAAAAGAATTTGTCACAGACAGAAACTATATCTATCTAAAACCATTCCCACTGTGCTGTCTCACCACTAAATTCACAGCATGGATGATTATACTGGATCACCTTTCAACTGCCTTCCTTCCCTAAGGATATTATGTACTTGCTGTGATAATGCAACTTAAAAAGAGTTGACATAGATTCCATTAACGTGTAACTTGCTTACGAGGAGTTGTGTTAACATAAACAACTATCAAAATAGCTGATATGAGCAGTATGATTTCTATATATAATATGAACCACACATCTCATATTTATACAGACTTGGACCATCTATATATAAATGTACAATTCTATATAAAGTTTCTTAATTTTTATGATGTGTATGTGACCATTAAAAGTTAAGTTATAATAGATCAGTGCTATTCTGTGGTTATAAAATGTGGTCTTTAATTATTTTTTTAAAGATTTTATTTATTTATTCATAAAAGAGAGAGAGAGAGAGAGAGGCAGAGACACAGGCAGGGGGAGAAGTAGGCTCCATACAGGGAGCCTGACGTGGGACTCAATCCAGGGTCTCCAGGATCATGCCCCAGGCTGAAGGCAGTGCTAAAGCCATCTGGGCTGCCGGTGGTCTTTAATTAAATGTGACTTTTCACACTTGGACTTTTGGGAGATGGAAGCTCCTCAAAATATTTCATTGAAGACATCTGCCAAAAGGGTTTATTTTCATGAGTGAGAAGACATTGATAGCTCACAGGACAAATTCCCACATTATCTTTTCTTTACATCACTAATGAACATTTCATCCACTAGATTACTCAAGATTTCGAATATTATTTCTATTTTTTTCAAAATAGGCTTTAGAAAATTGTCTCTTTTTCCCCTTACTACCCCTACCCTTGGGGGAAATCTCAAGTCAGGATGACTTTAAAATTCATTTATGCTAACACATTATTAAGAATTTAGGAAGTACTAGACCAATATAAGTTGTTTCTTATGAAAATATTTGTCTTAGCCAATTTGGGTTACTACAACAAAATGCCATAAGCTGCATGGCTTATAAACAACAGAAATTTATTTCTTATAGTTCCAGAGGCTGAAAGTCCAAGATTGAGGTGCTAGCTAGCCTGGTTCTTGTGAAAGTTGTCTTCTCATTTGTGGACTGTCAATTCACATGGCAGAAAGATAGTGAGAACTCTTTGGAGTCCTTTTTATAATCTATTAATTAATCCTGTTCATAAGGGCTCTACCCTCATGACCTAATTATCTTCCAAAGGTCCTACTTCCTAATATCATGACATTGTGGGTTAGGATTTCAACACAAGGATATTGGGGGAACACAAACATTCAGTCCATAACAATTTTTTAAACAAAAATCCCTGAGATAAATCTTATAACATTATCCTTTGCATCCAAATTACTAACTCAATGATGCTGTGAAAAGAGTTGTCATTGATAATAATAATAATAATAATAATAATAAGTAATAATGATGCCATTTACTTAGTTCCTTTCATCTTGAGCATTCTGAAAACCTTAAAAGGAATCATTTCTGACATGTAACCATCTCTGGGGAAAATTTGGAAGCTATTTGCCAGCTGGCCATCAGTTAGAGACAGGAAGTAAAGAACGTGATTCCCAGCAGATACTGCAGGATATGCAATGTAATTACCTAATTTCAAGTAGATTTTGGACACTGGAGCTAATTAATGTCCATATCCTTAAAAAAGTGGCATTGGAAAATTATTGAGTACAAAGTGATCAGGACTTCAATTGTACATCTTAGCTAAAAGACAAAGCTTCCAATAACAGTGTCTTCACAATTGCTGATTCAATGCTGCTTGAACAAACTGAATCACAGTGAGAAGCAATTAAGAGATGTGGTAATTTCTTAGCTGAGAATATAATGTACATACACACACATACACACACAAAAGAATATAAAAAGTCTGGAGATTTATTGTGTAGATTTGCAAATGCAGTAATGTGTCCTAACACTAATTGCCAACTGTTAATTTTACAGTGCAGCTTCCCTGCTTCTTGATTCAACAGTGCAGGTGTACCCCATTCCATGAGGATTCACGAATGAGAAATTCACCATAATGGAAGAGTAGGGCATAAATTCAATATATATTTCCAGAAATATCACAAGAATAGAAATTTTTCAGCAGACAGTTTCCAGGAGCATATACAGAATGAAATCTCCAGCTGTCTCTACCTTGCCACAGAAACAGCAGGATATGACCAGCTGCTACTCATATCTCCCAGTCTGATCTTGGATGTGCCATCAAATCTAGGTTGTGGCAGTAGGGGAGGATAAGTTGCCTGCATGAAGCAAGCATTTGAAACTAAAGCAAGGTAGAAAGAGCAGGGCTTCCTGCATCCCATGCCTTAATTGAGCCATGGCTTCAGGCAGGTGGCAGATGTTCAGAGTTAGTGGAGTAACTGTACTCTTGTGCTATAATCACCTAGAGGCAGAAACAGCAGAAAAAAATTAGGAACACATTCCTTACATTTGATGGAAAAAGATAATTTATTTTATAGAAATCTGCTCTACAAGCAGTTTTTCTGGGTAGTGACTATTAATTAAACCAAGTAATGCCAACATATGGTGAGATCTGCTACTAATTCAATGATTAAATATCAGAAAGGCAACAATAATTAAAAAAAACATGAGCACTTAAAAATAGTTAAGGAGAAAAATAAACACCCCTCAAACAATTCAGGTGAAAAAAACACATTTTATTCATTTAGTATATAGATATCATGTCCTTATCTCCAGTTATATTTTAATGCTAACATTGAAGTACAAGGTTATACTCTTATCTTCCCAACTCCTACTCCATCATATTAAGTAGTAGCAATTGTATAGAATCTTAGGATAAGAAGTGAAGCAAGGCCAATTTCCTAGACTCAACTAATATTGGAACTATATAAATCCAAATTAAACAGTCTCAAAAAGTACAATTCAGAATCAAGTGCAGACATCTGACTAACTTAGACATTTGTCTAAATGATCGGCAAAATCACATTCTCATGCTTTAGCCTGCAATTTATGGTTATTTTGTCTTTTAGGATGTCAATGTGTCTACAATGTGCCTACAATTCACCTCTCTTTTCGTCAAATTTTAATTTACTGTTGGTGTTGAGTTTTACATAAAGACATGACGTAACAAAGCCTGTGATAATTTGACACCAGTACTTATGGAACATTTTATAATGGGCTTGATAATAAGCATTTCAGTTTCCTGTCAGCTTCTTGGAAATGTTCTGAAAACTGTAAAAGTCGTCTCCAAATAAAATCTCATTTACAGTTCACAGTATTTCATTTAAAAAAAGTAATCAAGAAAGAAATAGAGTCACAGGTGGATAGAAATAATTTTCAGAGAGAAAAATTTTAATGCCAAGCCTAAGAAAGAAATTCAGAGTTTCAATCCTCAGTAGAATTTTTCTAAATTGTGGTTTCGTTATAATCCTAATGATACTAATCTTAACATTAAAACTACAAATAATAACCTGAAAGAGCAATCTTAGTGAATAATTCCAAGGCACCCATTTCAATTTTTTAAAGTTATTATTAGCCAAACCTTCTTCTTTCATATCTTCAACCCTGATTTAAATCTTTGTATCATCAGATTTATTAATTATAGATTGGATAACTGGAGCTAACAGAATAAGTGTAATAAAATTTTTCATTTATTAAAGTCAAATATCATGTCCAACATGAGTCTTCTTTTTTCTCCATTTAAATCATCTGCAGTTGCCTCACCTGTTCCTAGAATGATGCAGTTTCAAGTTTTCCAATCATCCTTCTTTCTCCTCTGTCAACATTTTGCATTTTCTTATTGGGTATTCAGAACTGAGTACAATGGTCTGACTGTAACCTTGCTTGTGTAGACTAAGATTATGTGCTACTTCATCTAAACTGCAATGTTTTTCTAAGTGTTTTTGCATTCATATCATGCTGTATTCTTTTTAAATGTCTTTTTAGTACTTTAGGTATTTTAAATCCAATATGTAAAAGAGTATTTCTGATACAATTATATAATTGTTACTATGCAGCCATTAAAAATTTGAAATCTTGCTATTTGCAATGACAGGGATGGAACTAGAGGGCATTATGCTAAGTGAAATAAGTCAATCAGAGAAAAGAATTATAAGATCTCACTCATGTGGAATTTAAGAAATGAAACAGAGGATCTTAGGGGAGAGAGGAAAAAATAAAACAAGATGAAATCAGAGAGGGAGACAAACCACACGAGATTCTTAACCATAGGAAACAAACTGAAGGTTGCTGGAGGGGAGGAGGGGTGGGGAGATGGGGTAACTGGATGATGGACATTAAGGAGGGCACATGATGTAATGAGACCTGGGTATCATATAAGACTGATGAATCACTGACTTCTACCTCTGAAACTAATAATTTAAAAAAGTACAGTTTTATATTCTAAAATTGCAGTTCTCAAGTATTCTGCATTTTATGAATGATAGTATAGTTTGTCTTTCTAATGAGTGTTTTTCTTATTGTGTCATACAAGGAAACTTTTGGACAGTTTGTCCAAAGTCCCTTTTTTAAAGTTTGCATATACTTGTATTTAATTTGTAGGATCTCTGAATTAATGCCAAAACACTCAAAAAGAAGTTGAATTTTAGGCAAAATGCAATTAGATAATGGGATCATTAGCAAAACTGATTTTTTCCAAAGGGGATGTTCTGGAGACTTGGGGTTCAACGACTTAGCTCAGAACACCATTCTTCTTCCAATGCAGTCTAACATTAGCCTTCTCAGTATTCTTATCATGCTCTTATAGTATTTTGGACTTCCTGTCAATCATCTTAGAATGTTAAAAGATTATTTTCTCTCTCTCTCTCTTTTAAAAGTTGTATTTATTTGAGAAAGAGAGAGCATGAGAGACAGAGCGTGAGTGGAGAGGGGAGCGCAGAGGGAGAGGGAGAAGCAGACTCCCCGTTGAGCAGGGACCCTGATGCAGGACTGATCCTGGAACTCTGAGATCAGGACCTGAGCTGAAGGCAAACGCTTAGCCGACTGAGCTACCCAGGCACCCTTAAAAGATTATTTTCTATAATAATCTTATTTTCTATAAGTGTTAGAAACACTTACCAAGTCTATTTTCTTAACACAATTTTAAATCCACAGTACAATATCATTATATCATTAACTATAGGCACAATGTTGTACAATCAATCTCTAGAACTTACTCATTTTTCATGATGAAATTTTATTTTTTTTCATGATGAAATTTTATACCCATTGAGCAGGAGCTTCCCATTTCCCCCTTCTTGTACCTTGCAACCACCTTTGTACTCTGTTTCTATGAGTTTGACCATTTTAGATAACTCATATAAGTAGAATCATGTAATATTTGCAGATTGATAACTGGCTTATTTTTGTTAGCATAAGGTCTACAAGGTCCATCCATGTAGTCACATGTGGCAAGATTTTCTTCTCTTTTAAGGCTGAATAATATTCCATTGTATTTATATACCACATTCTCTTTAACCATTTATCCATCAGTGGACATTTAGGTCATTTCCATATTTTGGCAATTATGAATAACACTGCAATGACTGCAGGTGCAGATATCACTCTCTTTGATATCTTGATTTCAATTCTTTTGGATGCATATCCCAAAAGTGGGATTGTTGAATCATGTGGCAGTTCTATTTTTTGAAATTTTATTTCAGAAAAAAAGTGTACAACATTGATTACCAGTGATTATCACAATCATGTTAATTATTCATCACCTGATATTGTTAACTTCTTTTGTGAGAATCACGTTAATTATTCATCACCTTATATTGTTAACTTCTTTTGTGAGAATGTTTAAGATCCACTGTCCTAGCAAATTTCAAGTATACAATTCAGTATTATTAACTATAGTCACCATGATGTACCTTAGATTCTCCAATCTTATTCATCTTATAACATGAAGTTTGCAACCTTGGACCAATATCTCCCCATTTCCCCTACCCTCTAGCCCCTGAAAACCATCACTGTTGTTGGTTTGGCATTAATTATTCTTTAAATACTTGGTAGAGTTCACCAGTAAAGCCATATAGCTATGGTCTTTTCTCTGTTGGGAGATTTTTGATTACTGATTCAATATTCTTACTAGTTATAGATTTATTTGGATTTTTCTTTTTTCATGATTCAGAACTGGTAAGTTGCATGTTTCTAGTAATTGATCTGTTAATTCTAGGCGATCCAATTTGTTGGCATATAATTGTTTAGAGTAGCCTCTCACAATCCTTTATATTTATTCACTATCAGTTTTAATGTCTATTCTTTTATTTCTGATTTTGAGTCTTCTCTCTTTCTTAGTCCAGCTAAAAGCTTACTTTTCTTTAGCTTTTCAAAAAACTAACTCAGTGTTGTTGATCTTTTCTATTGTTTTTGAATCTCTATTTTATTTATTTCTGCTCTGCTAATTTTCTCCCTTTCTTCTGCTAGCTTTGAGCTGTTTGTTCTTTCTCTAGTTCCTTGAGGTATAAAATTAGGTTGTTTATTTGAGATCCTTCTTTTACTTAACATAGGCATTTATAGTGATAGGCTTCCCTCTTATGACTGCTTTTGCTGTGTTCCATAAATTTCGATATATTGTGCTTTTATTTTTGTTTGTCTCGAGATTTTTTTTATTTCCCTTTTGATTTTTTCTTTGATCTAGTTATTGGTCAGATGTGCATTGTTTACTTTCTACACATTCATGAATGTTTCTGCTTTCCTCTGATTATTGATTTCTAGTTTCATATCATTGTGGGCAGAAAAGATACTTGATATGATTTTAATATTATTAAGTTCATTAAGGCTTGTATTATGGTCTAGTATGTAATGTATCCTAGAGAATGTTCTGTAGGGACTTGAGAAGAATGTGTATTCTGCTATCTTTTGATGGAATGTTCTGTACATGTGAAGGTCCATTTGATCTAATTTGTAGTTCAAATCGAGTATTTCTTTATCAATTATCATCTATATCACCTATCCATTTTTGAAAGTGAGTATTAAAGTCTCTCACTATTTTTTGTTGCATCAATTTCTGTATTCAGATTTGTTAATTTTTGCTTAATATATTTAGGTGTACAATGTTGGGTGCATAAATATTTATAATTGTTATATCTTCTTAATGAGCTGACTCATTATATATAATGATTTTCTTTGCTTTTTGTTACAGTTTGGCTTAAAGTCTATTTTGCTTGTTAAAAGTTAGTTATCCCTGTTATACTTTGGTTTTCATTTGCATAAAATATATTTTTCCATCCCTTTACTATGTCCCTAAAGAAGTGAGTCTCTTATAGGCAGCATATAGTTGGGGTTTTTCTTGTTTTATCCATTCAGCTACTCTTTATCTTCAGATTGGAGAATTTAATTAATTTACATTTATAAAGTAATTATTGATAGGTAAAGACTTAATATTTTCATCTTGTTAATTATTTTTTGGTTGTTTTGTAATTCTTTTGTTCCATTTTTCCTCTTTTGCTGTCTTCCTTTGTGAATTAATAATTTTCTGTAGTGATATGTTTTGATTCCTTTCCTTTTATCTTTTATATCTACTGTAGATTTTTGTTTTGTGATTTGTGGTTACCATGAAGCTTACATAAAGCATATTATGGCTGTAATAGTCTACTTTAAACTGATAAAATTGAACTTTGCACAAAAAACTTTACCCTTTTATGTCCCTTATCCATTTTATGTTTTTGATGTTACAATTTACATATTTTATATTGTGTATCCATTAAGAGTTATGGTAGCTATAGTAATTTTAATACTTTTGTCCTTTAACCTTTATACTAGAGTTGTACTTAATACACCATCATATCCCATCAATAGAGTATCCTAAACTTGATTATGCAATTATTTTACCAATGCGTTTTATACTTTCATATGTTTTCATGTTACTAATTAGTATTTTTAAAACTTTAGCTTGGAGAACTCCCTTAAACATTTCTTGTAAGGCAGATCTAGTGGTAATGAACTTTCTTGGCTTGTGTTTGATGGGAAAGTCTTGATCTCTCCATTTCTGAAGGACAGCATTGGTGGGTAAATTAGTAGTTTCTTCTGCTTGATCAAGCGTATTGATGTTTTCTATTGCAATTTTATTTCATTCATTGTACTCTTCAGCTCTAGAATTTATATTTGGTTGTTTTTTACATTTTTTATCTCTTGTTGGACTTTTCTTTTTGTTAGTGCATTGTTTTCCCGATTTCACTAAATTATTTATTTGTATTTTTTGTAGCTCACTGAACTTCCTAAAAATAATTATTTTGATTTTTTTTTTTTTTGTAGTTCATGGACCTCCAATTCTTTGGGAGTGGTTACTGGAAAATTATTGTGTTTCTGTTTCTCTGAATTTTTTGTGTCTTGAAACATTGCATTGATGTATATGTATTTGATGGAGCAGTCATCTCTTTCTGTATGGACTGTTTGGACTGCTTTTGCTAGGGAAAGACCTTTACCTGTGAGGGTGCTAGCTGGGTGGAGTGTGGTAGTTCTTTCTCTGGAGAAGGCCAACTGGCCTAGTACAGTTCTATCAGCTGAAGTCAGCGCTGAAAAAGATTGTAGGGGCCAAGGCTGGGGATTTCTACAGTGGCACTGACAGCTAGCTAGTGGCATCTTTAGTGATTAAGGCTTCTTCAGATGTTCTGATATCTTTGTCTCCCAAAAGGGATATTATGGCTGAGGGGATTGCTCTTGGTGTTAAGTCTGACTGGTGGGTACTCTTGTAGTGGTGGTGGCACTAGTGTCCAATGCACATATACCCAGGGCTGTCATTGAACTGGGATTCAGAGTGCAGGCATACACAGTGAGATAGAGGCTGTGGGGTCTTGGGTGTTAGCTAGTTCATAGCAGTGGTGGTTCCAGTATGTGAGGTGTGGGTATATGAAGTAGCTTCAGAGCTATAGTGCAGGTGCACATGAAGGAGCTGTGGCTCTGGAGTCTGGGGCCTGTGAGGGATTAGGGTGTGGGTTCTTTGCTTCCAGAATAGTAAAACAGTGTTTCTTTTTGGAGAATGTAGTAACATCTCCCTCCCCTAAGGGGTACATGGTGGTAATGGTTGCTGGTTACCTCAGTGGTGAAAGGTGCTGGTGTCCTCTGAAAAGCAGTCTTCTGGGATTCATGCCAATAAACACTATGGGGTCCTCCATTATGAACCATGGGGGGGGTTATGACTGGCATGGGGGCTGTTCAGGTCTTCAGTGGCAAAGCCTGCATGGGTCCACCACAGAGGAAGCCACTGGAGACAGCAATAGCACCTGCCATGTGGCTGAAATTGATAGTCCCTACCCTTCACTGTTCCTAACTGTTCCCAAATATCTCAGCTAAGCCAATCTTTCCAGAAATTCTTTCTGTGCATTTACTCTTCAATTTTCACTCCACCATGCTGCTGTAAGTTCTTTGTTGGTCTTTTCACCACTCCCAAGACTATTTTCCTTTGTAGATCGCTATTTGTTTGTTGTTGTTGTTGTTGAGGACAAAGGCTGTTGTCTCCTATTCTGCCATCTTACTGACATTTCCAGAGATTTAAAAATATATATATGTTAAACATGTCTGCTATTTTTTTTAAAGATTTTATTTATTTGTTCATGAGAGACTCACAGAGAGAGGCAGAGACATAGATAGAGGGAGAAGCAGGCTCCCCATGGGGAGCCTGATGTGAGACTCGATCCCAGGACCCCGGGATCACAACCTGAGCTGAAGGCAGACACTCAACTGTTGAGCTACCCAGGTGTGCCAAACACATCTGCTCTTAACCAAGCTTATTCTTTGCTATATTTGGCAAATTGTGGCATGTCTACAGTACTCATTAGACCTGGTTGCTATCTAGGCCATCAACAATGTTTTGAGGTTCCTTTTTTTAAATTCTTGATCCTATGAATTTTATCTGCATATTATAAATATTCTCACCTTGGACATTGATTCTTAAACATTTATTGACTACCTCATTTATGTCAGACATTGGGAATGGTGAATATGAAATGTTGCCTCATAGTGTTCATAAGCTGATGAAGCTATCCCCAAATATAGAAAGTTGAGCAGGACTAAAGATAGATTCTTGTGATATTTCACTAGAGATATTTCTCTAATCTAACACTTGTGCATTTAATTGACAACCTTTGGGTATTGCTGTCCAGTCTATGTTGACCTCACTGTCCTACCATCAATCCCACATTTTGGTCCATCTTATCACAAAGATAACATGAGAACTTGTAATATTCATATACACTACTTACAAGATTCTCCTGATTTAGTAAACCTTGAAGGGAATGGGAGATAGAAAGAATGACAAGGAGGGTCCAGGTGATGACTTCACTTGAGAACTAGGACAGAATGGAGTGGCAGAACAGGTAGTTTGGAAATGATGACTAGAATGTAGGAAGGGTATTAAAAAAGAGGGAAAGAACAAGAGAAAGAACCACAATTATATGAATACTAAAATGTTTGGTTGTGAACTCTTGGCCTCTCAATAAATGATGCCAAATAGAAAACATTTTTTCATGTACCTGACCAGAAAACCCAGCTACATGCTGCTTTCCATTTTAGTTATATTCCTAAAAGCTATGATTTACTGTTCAGAGAAAACTGTCCGTTTACATTTTCTGCATGATGCCGTGAATTGCAATGTTCATGTCAGATAGCATTAATCTGAGAAGAGGACATTGTACCTTCAAGAAATGGAATCATTGTCATCTGCATGCTTTCCTCTTCTATTCATCAGAGTAAGAATATATACATCTCTATGAGTGGGAATAAAGTATCTGGATTTCATTTTATCTTCTTTAAAAATAAAAAAATACAAATCAATGAAAACTAGAAAATAAAAATGAGTTTGCCTTTGAAAACACAGATCTAAGGTGTTTCTGACGAAGAGTAATCCAAAAAAATCTATAAATAAAAATAAAATATTTAGTGCTGTTTTGATGAGTCTCAGAACACTTTTTAAAATCTGTGGTGTGATGAAAAATGCCCAAGAATATGGAAAGGATATTTTTTTCCCTGATTTTGTATTCTGCCCCAAATTATTTCCTGGTATATTAGGAGATGGGATATTTTGTTTGTTACTTTCTTTTCTTTAATTTTTATTTTACTATACTTAACACAAAATGTTATATTAGTTTCAGGTATACAATATAGTGATGCAACAATTCCATACATTACTCAGTGCTCATGACCACAAATGGAGTATTAATCCCCATCACCTATTTCACCAATCTCCCCCACCAATCTACCCTCTGGTAACCATCAGTTTGTTTTCTATAGTTAAGAATCTTGGTTTGTTCTCTCTCTTCTTTTTTCTTTGCTCATTTGCTTTGTTTCTTGAATTCCACATATGAATGAAATCATATAGTATTTGTCTTTCTCTGACTGACTTATTTCTTAGCATTATGCTCTCTAGTGCCATCCGTGTTGTTGCAAAGGGGAAGATTTTGTTCTCTTTTATGGCTGAATCTGTATATATAAAACATCTTCTTTATCTATTCATCTATCATGGACATTTCTGCTGCTTCCATATCTGGGTGTTGTAAATAATACTGCTATAAACATAAGGGTGCTTGTATCCCTTCGAATTAGTGTTTTTGTATTCTTTGTCAAATGTTCAGTAGTACAATTATTGAATTGTAGAATAGTTTACTTCGAATGCTTTGAGGAAACTCTATACTGTTTTCCAGAGTAGCTGTACCAGTTTCCATTCCAACCAACAGTTCACAAGAGTTCCTTTTCCTCCATAACTAACCCTTGTCATTTCTTGTGTTTTTTATTTTAGCCATTTTGACAGGTGTGAGGTGATATCTCGTAGTTTTGACTTGCATTTCTCTGATGATCAGTGACATTGAGCATCTTTTCATATGTCAGCCATTTGTATGTTTTCTTTGGAGAAATGTCTTCTGCTCATTTTTAATTGGATTATCTGTTTTTCAGGGGTGTTGAGTTGTATCAGTAATCACATATTTGGATATTATTTATCAGATATGTCATTTGCAAATATCCTATTCCATTCATTAGGCTGCCATTTAGTTCTGTTTATTTCCTTCGCAGTGCAGAAGCTTTCTATTTTAATGTAGTTCTAAGAGTTTATTTTTGTTTTGAATACCTTGCCTCAGGAGATATTTTTAGAAAAATGTTGCTAGGGCTGAGACCAGAGACATTATTGCCTGAGTTCTCTTCTAGGATTTTTATGCTTTTAGGTTTCACATTTAGGTCTTCAATCAATCCACTTTGAATTTATTTTTGTGTATGGTATAAGAAAATGGAACAGTTTAATTCTTTTGAGTGTAGCTGATCAATTTTCCTAACATCATTTCTTTTAGAGACTGTCCTTTTCCCATTGGATATTCTTTCCTACTTTGCCAAAGATGAATTGACCATACAATTGTGGGTTTATTTCTGGGTTTTCTATTCTGTTTTATTGATCTATGTACGTATTTTTGTGCCAGTATGATACTGTTTTGATCACTATGGCTTTGTAATATAACATGAAGTCTAGAATTGTGATGCCTCCAGCTTTGCTTTTCTTTTTCAAAGTTGCTTTGGCTGTTTAGAGTCTTTTTTTAGTTCCATATAATTTTTTTTGTCTAATTGCTGTGGCTAGAACTTCCAGTTCTATGTTGAATAAAAGTAGCAAGAGAGGACTTTTTTATGCTATTCCTGACTTTAGGGGGAAAACTCTCAGTTTTTCCCCATTGAATATGTTTTTTGTCAGTTTTTCATATATGGCCCTTATTATGTTGAGGTATGTTCCCTCTATACCTACTTTGTTGAGGGCTTTTATCATGAATGGATGTTTTACCTTGTCAAATATTTTTTTCTCCATTTATTGAAATAGTCATGTGGTTTTTATTCTTTTTCTTATTCATGTGATGTATATTGTTAATCAATTTGCAAATATTGAACCACACTTGCATCCTGGGAATAAATCCCGCTTGATCATGGTGAATGATTTTTTTAATGTATTGTCAGATTCTGTTTACTAGTTTTTTGTTCAGGGATTTTGCATCTATGTTCATCAAAGATATTGTCCTGTAGTTCTCTTTTTTGGCAGTGTCTATCTGGTTTTGGTATCAGAGTGATACTAATCTCATAGAATGAATTTGGTAAGTTTTCCTTCTTGTTCTACATTTGGGAACAGTTTGAGAATAGGAATTAACTCTTCTTGAAATGTTTGATATAATTTGTCTATGAAGCCATTTGGTCTTGGATGTCTGTTGTGAGTTTTGTGATTACTGATTCAATCTTCCTGCTGGTAGCCTATCTGTTCAAAGTTTCTATTTCCTCCTGGCTCTGTTTTGGTAGATTATATGTTCCTGAGAATTTATCTATTTTTTCTGGGTTGATTAATTTGTTGGCATACAGTTTTTCACGAGTGTCCTACAATCACTTGTATTTCTGTGGCTTTGGTTGGTATTTCACCTCTTTCATGTCTGATTTTGTTTGAGTCTTCTCTCTTAAAAAAAAAAGATTTATTCATGTATTTGAGAGAAAGAGAGAAAGTGAAACAGTGAGGGAGAGAGAGAGCAGGGGGGAAGAGCAGAGGGAGAGGGAAAGACCATCCCAAGCAGACTATTCTCTATATATGAAGCCTGATATGGGACTCAATCTCATGACCCTGAGATAATGACCTGAGATAAAGCCAAGAGTCAATCCATTAACCGACTGAACCACCCAGGTGCCCCTCTCTATCTTGCTTTTTGATGAGTCTGGCCAGAAGTTTATCAATTGTGTTGATCTTTTAAAAAAATCCTTGTTTCATTGATATGTTCTATTTTTTTTGTTTCCTTATCATTTATTCATTTATTTCTGCTCTAATCTTTATTGTTTCCTTCCTTCTGGTTTTGGATTTTGTTTGTTGTGCTTTCTTAGCTCTTTTAGGTGTAAATTTAGGTTGTTTATTTGGTTTTTGTCTTCCTTCTTGAGGTAGGCTTGTATTGCTATAAACGTCTTCCTTAAAACAGCTTTTTGCTGCATCCCAAAGGTTTTGGACTGTTGTGTTTTAATGTTCATTTTTTCCCTGTAATTTTTTTACTTCTTCTTGGATTTCTTGGTTGACCTATTCATTGTTTAGTAACAGATTATTTAACCTCCATATATTTATGGACTTTCTAGATTTTTTTCTTGTGGTTGAGTTCTAATTTCTTAGTGCTGTGGTTAGAAAGGATGCCTGGTGAACTTTAATCTTTTTGAAATGGTTGCGACTTATTTTGTGATGTAATAGGTGATCTATTCTAAAGAATCGTTCATGTGCACTAGAAAGAAGTGTGTATCCTGCTGTTTGAAGGACAAACATTATATGTTCTCATTCATTTGGGGAATATAAATAAGAGTGAAAGGGAATATAAGGGAAGGGAGAAGAAATGTGTGGGAAATATCAGAAAGGGAGACAGAACGTAAAGACTGCTAACTCTGGGAAACGAACTAGGGGTGGTAGAAGGGGAAGAGGGCGGGGGGTGGGAGTGAATGGGTGACAGGCACTGAGGGTTATTCTGTATGTTAGTTAATTGAACACCAATAAAAAATAAATTAAAAAAAAAGAATTAAGATGCAATGTTCTGAATATATCTGTTAAATCTGTATGGTCCAATGTGTGTCACTTAAAGCCAGTGTTTCCGGAGGAGGGGCAAGATGGCGGAAGAGTAGGGTCCCCAAGTCACCTGTTCCCACCAAATTACCTAGATAACCTTCAAATCATCCTGAAAATCTATGAATTCGGCCTGAGATTTAAAGAAAGAACAGCTGAAACGCTACAGTGAGAAGCGTTCGTGCTTCTATCAAGGTAGGAAGACTGGGGAAAAAAGAAATAAAGAAACAAAACGCAATTTACACGTTTAATGCACTGCTAACTCTGGGAAACGAACTAGGGGTGGTAGAAGGGGAGGAGGGCGGGGGGTGGGAATGAATGGGTGACGGGCACTGGGGGTTATTCTGTATGTTAGTAAATTGAACACCAATAAAAAATAAATTAAAAAAAATACCATGGACTTTCTTCAGAGAGTTAGAACAAATTATTTTAAGATTTGTGTGGAATCAGAAAAGACCCCGAATAGCCAGGGGAATATTAAAAAGGAAAACCATATCTGGGGGCATCACAATGCCAGATTTCAGGTTGTACTACAAAGCTGTGGTCATCAAGACAGTGTGGTACTGGCACAAAAACAGACACAAAGATCAATGGAAAGAATAGAGAACCCAGAAGTGAACCCTGAACTTTATGGTCAACTAATCGATAAAGGAGGAAAGACTATCCATTGGAAGGAAGACAGTCTCTTCAATAAATGGTGCTGGGAAAATTGGACATCCACATGCAGAAGAATGAACTAGACCACTCTCTTTCACCATACACAAAGATAAACTCAAAATGGATGAAAGATCTAAATGTGAGACAACATTCCATCAAAATCCTAGAGGAGAACACAGGCAACACCCTTTTTGAACTCGGCCACAGTAACTTCTTTCAAGATACATCCATGAAGGCAAAAGAAACAAAAGCAAAAATGTTGAGTCAAGGTCCCCTACTATTACTGTATTACTATCAATTAGTTCCTTTACATTTGTTATTAACTGAGGTATATATTCGAGTACTCTTCTGTTGGGTGCATAATATTTATAATCATTATATCATCTTGTTGGATTGTCCTTTTTTTATTATATAGTGTCATTCTTTGTCCTACTTTATTTTAGAGTTTATTTTGTCTGATACAAGTCGTGCTACTCCAGGTTGCTTTTGACATCAATTTGTATGATATGTTTCTTCATCTCCTCACTTTCAATTTGCAGGTGTTTTTAGATCTGAAAGGATTCTCTTGTAGGCAGCATATGGATGGGTCTTGTTTTTTTATCCACTCTAATATCCTGTCTTTTTATTAGAGCATTTAGTCGTTACAATCAAACTATTTTTTAGAAGATTCTATTTATTTATTCATGAGAGACACACATACACACACAGAGAGAGAGAGAGAGAGAGAGAGAGGCAGAGACACAGGTGGAGGCAAAAGCAGACCCCATGCAGGAAGTCCAATGTGGGACTCGATCCTGAGACTCTGGGATCATGGCCTGTCAAACTAATTATTGATAGATATGTATTTACTGCTATTTTGTTACTTGTTTTGTGGTTGTTTGTGGCTTTTTTTTTCTGATCCTCTCTTCTCTTTCTCTTTCATGGTTTGTCGATTTTCTTTAGTGATATACTTGGGTTACTTACTCTTTGTTTGTTGTTTATCTATTAACTGTTTTTTATTGTGGTTACCATTCAGTTTATATATAACATCTTCTGCATACAGCAGTCTATAATAATCTGATGGTCACTTAATATTGAACTAATTCTTTACTCCTCTCCCCTCCATGTTTCAGAAATTTGGTGTCATATTTTACATATTTTTATTTTATGAATCCCTTGATTGATTTTTACAGAAGTACTTATTTTTACTGCTTTTGTGTTTTTTACTTTTTATACTTTCACATATAGTCTTTCCTTTCCCCTTTCAGGGATCCCTGGGTGGCACAGCGGTTTGGCGCCTGCCTTTGGCCCAGGGCGCGATCCTGGAGACCCAGGATCGAATCCCACATCGGGCTCCCAGTGCATGGAGCCCTCTGCCTGTGTCTCTGCCTCTCTCTCTCTCTCTGTGACTATAATAAATAAATAAAAAAAAGAATCCCCTTTCACATTTCTTATAGAGCTGGTTTAGTGGTCATGAACTCTTAGATTTTGTTTGTCTAAGAAAGTCTTTATCTCTCATTCTATTTGGAATTATAGCCTTGCTGGATAGAGTATTTTTGGCTGCCAAATTTTCCCATCCAGCATTTGGTATATATCATGCCACTGTCTTCTAGTCTGAAAAGTTTCTGCTGAAAATCTCCTGTGAGCTTATCGGGTTTCCTTTGTATGTAAACTGTCTTTTTTTTTTTTCTCTTGCAATTTTTAACATTCTTTCTTTATAACTATTTTTTTGCCATTTTATTTTTATTTATTTATTTATTTTAGAGGGGGAGAGAAGAGGGAGTGGCAGAGAGAGAGGGAGAGAGAGAATCTTAAGTAGGTTCCACACTCAGCATAGACCCTAACACAGGGCTGGATCTCACAGCCCTGCAATTATGACATGAGCCAAAATCAAAAGTCAGATGCTTAACTGACTGAGCCATCCAGGTGCCCCCCCCCTTTCTTTGCCATTTTAATTGTCTTGGTGTGGACTTCCTTGGGTTGAATTTGTTGGGGGATCTCTCTGCTTTTAAATCTAGATCTCTGTTTCCATCTCCAGATTTGGGGACTTTTCAGCTATTATTTATTTAAGTACATTTTCTTTCCCCTTTCCTCTTCTCCTTTCAGTATTCCTATAATTTAAATGATATTACACTTTACGGAGTCACTGAGTTCTCTAATTCTATTTTTATTGTGTAGTGTTTATCTCTCCTCTATTCAGCTTGATTAATATCCATTACTCTGTCTTCTGGGTCACTGATAGGTTCCTCTTCTTTAGTAGCATACTGTTTATTCCATCTATTGTATTTTTAATTGTATTTATAGAGTTCTTCGTCTTTGATATGCTATTTTTTAATCATTTTCTGAAGGGTCACACTGATGTTCTCCACTCTTCTCTCAAGTCCACTGAGTATCTTTATGATAATTGCTTTCAACTTTCTATCAGTCATCCTACTTATTTCTGTTTCATTTGATCTCCTATTGATATTCTGTTGTGTTCTTCCTTTTGGGATAACTCCTTTATCTCTTCATTTTATCTGTGCTTCTGTGTCTGTTTCTGCACATTAGAAACATCAGCTATGTCCTTTGCTCTTGAAATTAGTGGTTTTATGAAGAAGATATCTTGCGTCCTGCAGTGCAATATTTCCTGTTCAATATAACCTGGCACTTCAGAGGAGTCTGTATGTGTGCTGCTTGTGTTCTGCTATTGTGTCTGAGTAGCTTTCCCTCTCAGTCTATTTTTCTACACTGACTTCCTTCCTATTGTGGGCTGGACTTGCTTTCTGAGGTGTTAGTGAGACCTAGGTAGGCCAACTCTGAGAGTAAGTGACTATAGGAAAGTTGAGGGGCAGGGTGGTAGTGTTAGCAAAATTTGCACTGAATGAATCTTCCTAGGTCAGATCCTCTGAAATGAAGTGTGTTGTCTTCCAAGGGCACACCGTGTCCTACTGGCAGTGGCGGGGAACAAAGGGTGTGGCTACAGTGGCTTCAAGGGTGTATGCAGAGGTTGGGCACAAACTGCAACAGCAGATGGAAGCAAGTGGTGGCTGGGTGAGGTGTGTGTGGCCACATTTTCAGCAGGATATTTGGGGTCCAGTTCTGGTTCCTCAACTCCTTTCTGTATATCATGGGTAACTTACTTATCTTTTGTACGTAAGGTCCTCCTTCTGAGAAGTAATAGGATTGAAAATCATTTCAAAAGTATTTTTCAGTTCTGATTGCATTCCTTACACAGTAAGCAAAATGTTAATACTTTCTTATGAATTCTTGAAATCAGATACCATAAAATTAAGTCCATTCTATGAGACTTTTGTTTTTTAACTTTATAACTAAACCTTCTTAAAATGTCATCAAGAGCATTGGGTCTTCCATTGAATTTCAAATACACTGAGGCTCTGGTTTTATTGTGGTTCTCTGAAGCTTCAGTCGTAACTCTTTAGACCATGGAAGAACCTGACCCAATCCACTTTGCCCTGCAATAGTTCCCTCATCTGCAGTTAGAAGAAAAGCCCAGTCCATCTCATATGTAAGCCATCCTCAAAGTTCTTTCCTATATTGGCTGGATAAGGTCAGAAGCAAACACTGTTAGGCCCGAATAAGTGCCTTTTTGGAATAAGTGGAAACTGGGCTGACTGTGGGGTTGTTCATTTTTGCATGGCTTTTGGAAACTACACTGAAGCTAAGTTCTTGATAGGGCTGCAAAGGGAAGTAATTGAAAGTTAGGAATGGGTCATGGAAGTGCAGTCCTCAGGAAGCAGGGTCATCTGAGCTTTAGTCTTAGTTTCTCACAAAACCCTAAGAATTTTGAGAACAGTCTTTTGCAACGGTGTATTTTGGTTTCCTCATCTGTAAACTGAGAGAACAGAACCAATAGGAGTTTTTTTGTTTGTTTGTTCAAAAAGACTGGACCTGAGAGGCCTGATGAATACTAGTGTTATATGTAAATGTTGAATCAGTAAGTTGTACCCATGAAACTAATATTGCAGTGCATGCTAATTAACTGGAATTTAAATAAAAACGTAAAGAGAACAAAGTCTTATAGAGCAGGCTAGAACTTCACACAAGAATTGATGTAATCTTGAATCTGAAATCACAGGCAGCCTACAGGTTGGAAACTCTGGTAAGATTTCTATATTATCATCTTGAGGCAAAATTACATTTTTGAGAAGCCTCAGTTTTCACTCTCAAGGCTTTCAATTGGTTGGAAGAGGCCCACCACATTATCAAGAATAATCTCTTTTATGTAAAGTAGACTGATTTAGATATTTACCACACCTCCAAAATACTTTCATACCAACATCTAGACTAGTGTTTGACCAAACAACTAAGCACCATAGTCCAACCAAGTTGGCACATAAAATTAACCATCACATATTTCCATGTAGATCCCTAGACTATATTATTTATAAGGGCCCTTCAAGTACTGTTTTCTTACTATTTGGTAGTACCTTTACTTTTTTTAAAGATGTTATTTATTTATTCATGAGAGACACAGAGAGAGAGGCAGGCTCCCTGTGTGAGGTGGGGGGGGGACGGGGGGAGCCAATGTGGAACTCGATCGCAGGACCCTGGGATTATGACCTAGTCAAAGGCAGATGCTCAAACACGGAACCATCCAGGTGCCCCTTGGTAATAACTTTAGAACCCAAATCAAAATCTCTAAGTCCTATCCCAATTAAACACATAAAAGCATTTCTATACAGAAATGTTGCTCCTGGATAAAAATAAGAGGAACCAAGACTGGTATCTGCTCCTGTTCCAGTGCAGGCCATGGCTTTTTAACACTTTTTTTAGAACATTGCCTACAAGACAATCCTAAACTTTTACTATCTTTCAATCCTTACATAGTAATTGTTCATACTTCATTAATTCTTTGTATCAGTCAACTAGAAGGTGGAGCATATGAGGATGAATTTTCTGAAAATGCCTAATTTGACTTTAGCATTAAAAAATAATTTTTAATAGGTATGGGGTATGAAGAGAGTAAAGACAATGTTGTTTCTTAGACTTGAAGATCTTACCTGTGTCTGTTAAAAACCCATACACCTTTTCTAATTTAAATTCACTTTCCAAACACATAGTAAGTACATCATTATTTTTTTGATGTAGTACACTTTGGATAAGATTATTTCCCTCTGGGCTTTGGGTTTTGTGCTTTGTTAATTGTACATTTTATTTCTTAGAGGCTGTGCTTATTTGTTTTGGTTGATCTTCTTAAAACTAAGCATACTATGGAAAACAAATCAAAACAAATAATCAATTGTATTTTTATATATCTGCATATTTGAAGCTTTATTTCTATAATGAAGTAAGGCTAAGTTCTAGATGGCCCTGTCTCTTGTCAGTGACATTTGGCAAACCTGAGATTATTGCATTCTAGCTTTAGTTGGCTCACTGATCTTATAAATGTTGCCACTATATTTTATAGCTCAAACAAGACATTCCATATAAAAAAGAATTAAATATCAGGATTAAATATGCATATTTTAGAAACTTAGGGATGAACATAGTTATTATATACTTTTTAGAGATGGGCATTAAATATCAATGTGAAAAGAGAAGCTATAAAAATTATAGGTCATTTTATTTTAAAAAATGAGTAGCAATATTGCCTTCTAAAACTCCTTTTTAGCAAATTGTTTTTGAGGCTACCATCAATGTATATTGGCATCTTTTATGGAGAATTAGACTGAAAATCCATTCAAATTAAAAACAGAGATCCATATTGTCCAAGAAGCAGTTGATCTTCTAAAAAAGAGAAATTTCAGGATGATTTGAAGGTTATCTAGGTAATTTAGTGGGGACAGGTGACTTGGGGACCCTACTCTTCCCCCATCTTGCCCTGCAGGGACATCTGCACCCTGATGTTTATAGCAGCAATGTCCACAATAGCCAAACTGTGGAAGGAACCTCGGTGTCCATCGAAAGATGAATGGATAAAGAAGATGTGGTTTATGTATACAATGGAATATTATTCAGCCATTAGAAACGACAAATTCCCACCATTTGCTTCAACGTGGATGGAACTGGAGGGTATTATGCTGAGTGAAATAAGTCAATCGGAGAAGGACAAACATTATATAGTCCCATTCATTTGGGGAATATAAAAAATAGTGAAAGGGAATAAAGGGGAAAGGAGAAAATGAGTGGGAAATATCAGAAAGGGAGACAGAACATGAGAGACTCCTAACTCTGGGAAACGAAGTAGGGGTGGTGGAAGGGGAGGAGGGCGGGGGATGGGGGTGACTGGGTGGCGGGCACTGAGGTGGGCACTTGATGGAATGAGCACTGGGTGTTATTCTGTACGTTGGCAAATTGAACACCAATAAAAATAAATTTATTATTAAAAATAAATAAATAAATAATAAATAATAAAAAAAGAAAAAAGAAATTTCTAAAATTTCAAGGAGAAACATGTGTTGTACTTCCTATAAAGTGATTTCAGTAACTTTTACTGTTTCTATTCAGACTAGAAACAAGGATAGTACTAGGTGGTATTTGATTTGACTATATCGGTATTCCAGGTGACAGATTACTTTAACAGACTTTTGGCTAAAGACACCATGCCTGCAATGGAAGCCCAGAAAAAAATAATTTATATAAGAAAGGTACAATTCTGCAGAATTGGCTACCTTTGGTTCTGAATTCTAATTCTCAATTCCTACACCTGTATTTCAGATACCCTGTTCTCTTCTCTGTATTACAGCTTCACAATTGTCTCAAGAGGTACTCAGAGTCTCTTATTCATTTACTACATGACCCTTCATCTATGCTAATATCTTTCAGCTAAATTCCCTACTGTTCATGCTTGACACTTAGTCAGTACAATCTTGGTATTTGCCTGGTCCGAAACCCCATGTAATGCCCAGTAAAGCATTATGAAATACATTAAAAAGAGTCTTCTCTTATATTAGTAAATACCTGTACAGTTCATGTCATTGACTTTATTTTTTTTTTTTTTTTTTTTTTTTTTTTTTTTTTTATTGGTGTTCAATTTGCTAACATACAGAATAACCCCCAGTGCCCGTCACCCATTCACTCCCACCCCCCGCCCTCCTCCCCTTCTACCACCCCTAGTTCGTTTCCCAGAGTTAGCAGTCTTTATGTTCTGTCTCCCTTTCTGATATTTCCCACACATTTCTTCTCCCTTCCCTTATTTTCCCTTTCACTATTATTTATATTCCCCAAATGAATGAGAACATATAATGTTTGTCCTTCTCCGACTGACTTACTTCACTCAGCATAATACCCTCCAGTTCCATCCACGTTGAAGCAAATGGTGGGTATTTGTCATTTCTAATAGCTGAGTAATATTCCATTGTATACATAAACCACATCTTCTTTATCCATTCATCTTTCGTTGGACACCGAGGCTCCTTCCACAGTTTGGCTATCGTGGCCATTGCTGCTAGAAACATCGGGGTGCAGGTGTCCCAGCGTTTCATTGCATTTGTATCTTTGGGGTAAATCCCCAACAGTGCAATTGCTGGGTCGTAGGGCAGGTATATTTTTAACTGTTTGAGGAACCTCCACACAGTTTTCCACAGTGGCTGCACCAGTTCACATTCCCACCAACAGTGTAAGAGGGTTCCCTTTTTTCCACATCCTCTCCAACATTTGTTGTTTCCTGCCTTGTTAATTTTCCCCATTCTCACTGGTGTGAGGTGGTATCTCATTGTGGTTTTGATTTGTATTTCCCTGATGGCAAGTGATGCAGAGCATTTTCTCATGTGCATGTTGGCCATGTCTATGTCTTCTTCTGTGAGATTTCTGTTCATGTCTTTTGCCCATTTCATGATTGGATTGTTTGTTTCTTTGGTGTTGAGTTTAATAAGTTCTTTATAGATCTTGGAAACTAGCCCTTTATCTGATATGTCATTTGCAAATATCTTCTCCCATTCTGTAGGTTGTCTTTGAGTTTTGTTGACTGTATCCTTTGCTGTGCAAAAGCTTCTTATCTTGATGAAGTCCCAATAGTTCATTTTTGCTTTTGTTTCTTTTGCCTTCGTGGATGTATCTTGCAAGAAGTTACTATGGCCGAGTTCAAAAAGGGTGTTGCCTGTGTTCTTCTCTAGGATTTTGATGGAATCTTGTCTCACATTTAGATCTTTCATCCATTTTGAGTTCCTCTTAATTTCTTATTGTGTTTTTGGAACAAGCCTAAAATTATCATTAAATTTCGACAGATGATTCTGCCTTGATCACATGTTTCCATAGTCACTTTTTCCCTTGATTTAGCTAGTAACTAGCTTCCTACTTTGATTTACCTGAGATTTTGAAATTAAAAATGCAAACATCATTTTGCATCATAAACTGGACTAAATTTTGTTTCCTTCCCCGAATTCATTGAAAGATCTTTGTTAATATTGGTTTAAATTGTGTGGCTATTCCTAGCCATGGGTCATGTGGATTATTTCTCTGAAATTTGCTTGAACTGACTTAGTCTTTGTGATTAACTGAACGTGTTTATCAAAATCATTAAAATAAACCCACTTTTAATCCATTAATCTGTCTAAATGTTCTAGAAAGATGTGTTTAAGATCAACACAGCATCTTAATAGCTGGATGAAATATCAAAACTTAAGTATAACTATGTTGGAGAAATGCACCTTTAAACTCCTAGAAGAATACTTTGGCAATTTAAATTGGTCAATGGTTAGGAATCTCACAGATATCTTTAACTTGAAAAAACTATATGTATTTTTTAAAAATATTACACAAACCAAAGAATGGTATTTCTCTACAAATGGATATAACCTAAGGATGAACATTTATAACTTTCCCTCTTATCATATAATTTCTTTATTTATTCCTTTTTTTTCTGGAGAAGTTCTATCTAGAGATAGGAGAGTCTGTTAGTCTTCTAAATTGATTTTCTTAATTTTTGCTTGTAAAAATGTGAGAATTGGAGTAAAGTCTCATGGTATATTTTAGGATGTGAATAATAATAATGTTTCAATATGAATTAAAATTACTTTATACTATACCTACAGGAACGAGTTTCACTTATATTCTAAGGCAGGAAGAAATTAAAACTTAATAGAGTAACTTTTAAGAAGAACCTAACTGAAATAGAAATCTGTGCCCTTTAATACTTTGAAACACTGCTTAAATATAAAAGACATTTAACTCTATAATGAAAATTGCAAAGGGAAAGAACATCTGATTTAATTAGAATTGTTTCAACCAAAAAAGATACTAAGACACTAAGCCAGAAAATCTAGAGTATGTCTGTTGACTCAAGATCCTAATTTACATCCAAACTGACTTCCTTAATTCTGAATTTGCCATATTATAATGTTTCACTGAAATGTTTCTTAGACCCATTGTGCAGATGGCTGGACCTAAAGCATTGCCAGAGTTAAAGCAGTCAGACAGTCATGAATGCAAATCACTATGTGGCATTAAAAGAGTGGTTTAAAATACAGAGAAAAAAAAGAACAAAATTATCCTCTTAGGGAAGAGGAGGTGATCAAGACAAATAACTAGATAATAGAAGTTGGTGATATTAGCTGGTGTGGCCAGGACTGCCATCTCAGACTCCATGGCCTAAAGGACATACACAAGTTTATTGATTAAGAATTGTACTTTATTAGCATTTTAATAGTTCAGACAGAGTGCTTGGACTTTGCGACAGACCACAAGGCTCTTTCCAACAATGATAGGTTAATGAAGCCAAGCAGGTTGCTAACTAGTTAGAATAAAACAAGTACTACATAGATATTGTTTTGATTTTTATACTTGGATTTGAGCAAATTGAGAGAGGGGCTTTGAAATATTAACTTTTGTCTCACTGATGCCTAGCACATTATCTGGTATACATCACACTCTTAATATTGTATTTATAATATGAATCAGTAAAGTGCCAACTTCAAATATGTAGTGTTCTGAGCTAATGGAGAGTGCCTTTCATACCTATAAACATAATAGAAATGAAGAATAAATATAATGAAAACATGTAAAATACATTCCCGAGTTTGAAAGAAATAAGTAACTTTGCAAGCTGTGGCTGTCTTAGCACTCACACAGAGGAAGATGTGGTTAGTTGGTTATGATAAGGCAAGGAGCTACACATGAGACATCTACTTATGATCCAGCAATCCTACAAGTAGCCAAGATAGAAACAAGGATGCTTGTCTGCTTGGGATTCTGAGTGGTCAAAATATTTCTGTATTTTAAATTATGTCCCCTCAAATGTGTACATTGTAATCCTAACCTTAAGTACCTCAAATTGTGACCTTATTTGGAGACAAAGTCTTTACAGAGGCAGTCAGGTTAAAATGAGTCATTAGAGTGGGACCTGATCCAATAGGATTGGTGTGTTTTTTATTTATCTCCATCCTTTTCTCAAATGCAACCATAGAAAACTCCACATCACAGGCCTCAGTGTCCTACTTGATCTTTATCAGGACCCTGATTTGAGCATAGGAGAGCTGTCATGATACAAATTTAGTTTCATTTGTATCTCTGCTATTCTTACAATTAAATCCTAAATTTTATTTTTAGTAGTCTTCCATATGATTGTAGGGGATGAGGGTCTCTAAAGTCTGACATAGTGGCCATAGTGGATTGAATAGTGGCTGCAAAAGGTATGCCAAATCCTAAACCCTGGTGACTGTGAATGTGAACTCATATGGAAATAGAATCTTTGTAATGGAAACATTACTAGTTATTTCAGGAAGGTTAAATGGGCCTCCTTCAAGTATTAATAACTGTATATCTGAAATCAGTGAATTTTTAAGAATATTATTTATCTATAAAGATAATGGTTAAGCTTTAAACATCGTTCCAAACATGGAGATGGGGAGCTTGTTACAAATACAGATTCTTGAACCTTGCCTCTAAACATCTCAATTTAACTGGACCTCAGAGTTTTGTAATTTAACAAACACTGTGTTTTTGATGAGAATGATCCATAGAGAATGCTTTGAGAAACAATGCTATAAATGATGGTTAGGTCCTCAGACCAGACTACAGAAATTTATTTATCTCCATATGTACATGGATATAGTAATATTTCAGTGACACCTAACCACCACATCTAATTTTGTTCAAAGAAAAAGTAGAGTTCTAATATCCTTTCTATAGTATTAAATAAGCAATAGTAACTTACTAGCTGTATATATTTTCATATATAAGAAAAGTCATATCTCCTCAATCACTATTCAAGCAATCTGATTAGGATTCCAAAAGCAGATAACTCATCCTATTTAGAACACTAGAGAATTTTCAGCATTCATTTGCATTATTATAAGTTATTTGTAAACTTTTTTAAGACAGGAACTTTTCACAATAAAGGTTTCTAGAAACTCATAAGGAGCCTGAAGTTTAAGATTATGCATCCAGTCGGATATGTATTGTGTTACTTGTTGTATTTTAGCCAATTTTTATTTAAACATGTTAGGTCTTCCTAACTGCATTGCATACACTTTGAGGATAGGAACTTTGTATAAATTTTAAACATAGTTTAATATATGAATTAAGACATATGTTAATATAGTATGTATTAATAACGTTATTGACCAGACTAATTAACAGGTATGTCAACACGCTAATTGGCTTAGTGCAGTATAATTCACAGTAACAAACTAAGTCTCTTTGAAAAATATCAGCAAAGCATTAATATGATTTGGATTGTGCATCAGATTTCTTACCTGGGGCCATAATAAAACCAGCTACTAGAATGTCAGGGAGCAAAAGATAAACAAAATAAATGAGTAAAATAAAGCCTGATTCTTGAGTAGCATATATGGCTTTGCTTTAATTTTAAACTTTGCTCTGTGTTACAATTAACTGTATCATTTGACTTTTTAATTTACAAAATACCTCAGAAATATCTAAAGCCAAAGACAAAATAACGGCCTGATTCTGTGTCTTCTGTTCCGCAATAAACTTGGACAACATTTGATAAATCTTAATCTTATATATAGAATGGATTGGTGCAAGCTCCAGTATCTCTGTGCTTGAAATGTATCATTATTCCTAAATGAAATTATCTTTTTGTTTAAATTCAGTTGCTATCCCTCATAAGTCTACTTTATCCTTGAACTAATAGAAAACAGAGGGTGAGAGTAAGCAATACTTACTTCTTACAGAATTTTATCATACTAATAGAAATGTCCAACTATTATGAATTTGTATCAACTCTTTGAATTTACTGAGCTACATTTAAATTTTATTCATAAAACACTTGCTAAGAGGAATCAACCAGACACCTGCACTCAAAATCTCACCTGATTTAATGTACTCCTTTCCTTTCGCCCTCTCAGTACTGGTGACCCTTAAATGGTGTGGAGGTTAGGGGTGCTGACTCCCCACAAGGTCAAAAATCTGTGTATATCTCTTGCCTAACCAAAAAGTTAACTCCTAATAGCCTACTGCTGCCTTACTGGTCACTTAAACAGTTGACTAACATGCGTTTTGTTTGTTATATGTATTATGTACTGTGTTCTTACAACACAGTAAGCTAAAGAAAAGAAAATATTATGGAAATTATTAGGAAGAGAAAATACATGTATGGTAGTGTATGGTATTTCTCAAAAAATATGCACATAATGGACATGAGAAATTCAAATCTATGTTGTTCAAGGTTCAAGTGTGCTACAGGGAGACATAGGTGAACTTGGCCTTGAGTTATGTGGCACTCCCTTCCCAGGTCAGTAAATAAATTCAGTTTTGTGTGAAGAAAGAATTTATTCATGAAATTGACAAGTACTAAGAACAAATAATGATTTTTTCAATAGTAAGTAAGTACCCTGAATTCAGAAGTTTATTATGTTAAGGGAATTAAATCAGTATTCTGAGTTAGATTTGTAGCTCTGGAACTGACCCATATTTTCTTGCTAAATCAGATCCTCTTTGTTGATTACTTTTTTTACCTGGTCAATGAGATATAGAAGCATACTATAAATAAAGCAATAATCTAGTGTTAGACTTTGAGCTCTGTATCTCCCACATTCATCACTATATGACTGCACAAGGACTTTATCCTCTGCAAGACTGTCTCCTCAAAAAAAAAAAAAGATACTAAAAATTGTGTAACTTACAGGCTTGTTGTAAAGAGTAAATGAGTTCATATATGGGAAAATCACTTTGTAAAAGATCAAATGATAAATTCAACAATTATTGCTATTATAATCAGCATAAGAAGTTTCTCCTTCATAGGATCTTTTAAGGATTTACTTAAAGTAATGAAGTATTAATTCAGCAATTAAAACCTCTTGAGCTTAGTTAACAGTGATAATAATTGGATACAGCCCAACATGATCTGTCCCCTGCCTATCTAACTGTTCTGATTGCAACTCCTACTTCTCTTTCTTGTCTCACTGTTTTCCAGCCACATTAATGTCTTTGTTCTTCCTGGGGAACACTAAGATCATTCTACCTTTATGAGGAACATTACATTGAGATCTGTACATGACTGAGTGCTTTGGCATCTTCTGGGTCTCTGATCAAGTGCTCCATTCTTACAGAGAAGCCTTTTCAAACAACCCTAAGTAAAATAGCATGCCTCTTACCTCTGAGGTCAATCAGTAGTCCCTTATTCTGCTTTTGCATCTGCTGACACTGATACTATTTGTTTGCTTATGTATTGTCTATCGTCCCAATCAGAACAGGAAACATATGAGAACAAGGATTTTCCTGTCTTGGCTTACCATTGTATCCCAGAACATAGAGCAATTACAAGCATATGGTAAATTCTCCATAAATATTTGTTGAATGAATGAATTACATCAATTTAGCTTTATGTGCCAGGGGTTGTCTCACTCATCTCATTGTTCTTAATATTTGCAAGAACCCCCATAAAGTAGGTCAATTACCTCTATTTTGCAGAAGAGAAAATTTAGGTTTAGCAAGGTTAAATACGTTGATCAAGGCTACACAATCAATAAATAGGAAATCTAGGATTTGAACCCAAGAAGTCTGACTCTAGTGGCCTTATTCTTAGTACTCTAGTGCCTCTAGAGTTTATTTTCGGAGCACTTACTATGTACCAAGTACTGTTTTAGCTTTATGTGCATAATTACATATAGCCCTCATTCTTGTTTTTACAGAGAAGGAACTGGAAGTTTAGAGAAGTTAAGTAATTTGCCCCAGTCACACAGGTAGTAATGAATTGTCCTTTATGAAATATTGAAATAAAGATTATGAAACTGACTCTTCATTCAAATACTTTCTGTAAAATTTTTTAACATTCTGGAAAATAAATAAGGGATTAGTGAGTCATCTCAATTCTCTGGCTCTGTGATATCCCTTTTCTAAAACCATATTTTTTATGCTTTTAAAATTATTAACGAGGGTTCTTTTTTTTTCTTCACATCCTTGCCAATATTTTTTGTTTGCCTTTTTGATAATAACCATTTTAATAAGTGTGAGGTGATATCTTGCTGTGATTTTAATTTTCGTTTCCCTGATAGTGATATTGAGCACTTTTTTATATGGTTTTTGGCCATTTGCTTGTCTTCTATGGAGGAATGTCCATTCAGGTGCTTTGTCTATTTTTATTTGGGTTGTTTTTTTCACTATTGAATTGTAGGAGTTCTTTATGGATTTCGGATAGTAAGTCTTTATTGGATATGTGCTTTATAAATATTTTCTTTTTTAAAGATTTTATATATTTATTTATTTTAGAGAGAGAGAGAGAGAATGTGAGTGGGGAGAGAAACAGAGAGGAAGGGAGAGGGAGGGGGAAGAATTTCAAGCAGACTCTGTGCTGAGTGTGGAGCCTGCTGTGAGGCTTGATCTCAAGACCCTGAAATCATGATCAGAGCTGAACCCAAGAATCAGACACTTAACCAACTGAGCCATCCAGGCACCCTGACAAATATTTTTTCCCATTCTATAGATTGGCTCTTTGTGCATATTGGTGGAACTATAAATTAGTAGAGCCACCTTAGAAAACAGCATTAAGGCTTCTCAAAAAATTAAAAATAAAACTATCTAGCAATCCCATTTCTGGCTATATATTAAAAAGAACTGAAATGAAAATCTCGAAGAGAGATCTATACTCCCGTTTCTGCAGCATTATTCATAAGAGCCAAGACATGGAAGCAACCAAAATGCCGATCAGTGAATAAATGGATTTAAAAGAAGGTGGTATTTACATTCAATTAAATATTATTCAGCCATAAAAAAGGGAAAGAAATCCTGTCATATGTGACAACACAGATGAACCTTGAGGACATATACTAAGTGAAATAAGATAGTAAAAGAAGGACAAATAATGCATGATGCCAGTTATATAAGGACTCTAAAATAGTCAAATTCATAGAAGCAGAGAGTAGAATGCTGGTTATCAGGGTCTGAGGATAGGGGAAAACAGAGAGGTGCTGGTTAAAAGGTACACAGTTTCAGTAGTGCAATTCAAATCCTAGAGAACTACTCTAGGGCATAGTTAGCAATGATGTATAGTATACTTATATTTTTCTATGAGAGTAGTTCTTATGTTAAGGATTCTTATCACAAAAAAAGAAGGCAGAAGGAAACTTTTGAAGTTTGGATGGATATTATTATAATATTAATTATACTGATAGTTTCATTGGTATATACTTATCTCTAAATTCATCAAGTTTCACACATTAAATATAAACAGTTTTTGTATGTACCCCAGTGAAGTTTTTAGAAAAAGAATATTATGAATAAAGTTTGAACTGCATTTTCACAAATATGTATTCCTATTTGTGAGGGTGGCAAGATTGATCCCCCTTGCTTATGTCAAACACCTAGTTAATTATAACACTGAAACTAGAACTCAGGTCCTTGGACTCTTAATTTCTAATTACATTTTGTCCATTAATAACTTGTGGGACACCCGGGTGGCTCAGTGGTTGAGCATCTGTCTTTGGCTCAGGTCGAGATCCCTGGGTCCTGGGATCGAGTCCTGCATCAGGCTCCCCACAAGGAGCCTGCTTCTACCTCTGCCTATGTCTCTGCCTCTCTCTCTGTGACTTTCATGAATAAATAAATAAAATCTTTCATGAATAAATCAATAAAATAAGTAAATAAAAATAAATAAAATCTTTTATTTTAAATAAAATAAAATAAATAAAATAAAAATAACTAGTTTTAATCAATTGAGATAATTGGAAACAGAGATTTATGTTTGTTTTAATCCTTCTTCTGCAATTTCAAATACAATTTCAATAATCTCTCCTTTAATTGTCTATATACATATTCTTTCTATTCACTACTACTTCACACAGATAATTAGATGATTGGGTTCCTATTTAAGGGAAAGCTTTTTGAGAGCAGAAACTATAGGTAGTCTTTATTACATTTAAAGATTTAGGGAGGGGATCCCTGGGTGGCTCAGTGGTTTGGCGCCTGCCTTTGGCCCACGGCTGGATCCTGGAGTCTCGGGATTGAGTCCCGGGATCGAGTCCCGGGACCGAGTCGCGGGATCGAGTCCTGCATCGGGCTCCGGCATGGAGCCTGCTTCTCCCTCTGCCTGTGTCTCTGCCTCTCTCTCTCTCTCTCTCTCTCTGATAAATAAATAAATCTTAAAAAAAATAAAGATTTAGGGAAAAAAAATGTGCTATCTGGACACTGAGCAACACTGGGTCACTTACATTACTTCCTTTTATATGAGCATGGAGCGCAGGAAAAGAAAGATTCCATACAAAAAGAGTATTCAGTAACAAACAAACAAACAAACAAACAAACAAAAATTAAACACATAAGGCTTGGGGCAGCCCAGGTGGCTCAGCGGTTTAGCGTCACCTTCGGCCCAGGGCCTGATCCTGGAGACCTGGGATCGAGTCCCACATCCAGCTCCCTGCATAGAGCCTGCTTCTCCTTCTGCCTGTGCCTCTGCCTCTCTCTCTTTCTATGTGTCATGAATAAATAAATAAAATCTTAAAAAAAAACACATAAGGCTTGGATACATATTGTCACATGTATACACACACACACACACACAGAACTTTACAGCATTTAAATTTATCCTTATTACCTTGGCTTATATAGTTTCCCATTTTACCATGAGATTCCTCTCAACAGTCATTCATGATAAACAAGTATCGTGGGCACTTCCACCTTGGTATTTTTCAGAAGGAAAATAAATAATCTAGTGTTTTTTTAGCTACATGTACAAGCATGTTTTGCCATCAGCAGAGAAAACCTTGGCTGAATTAGTAAGCACCAACTGACTCCATTCTACAAAGCACAAATGGGAATCTTCTCCATTGTCTGGTCACCAAACATCTGCACTTATAAAAAGTGCATTTTCATATTCAGAAGGAAAGGGTATTATGTAGGATACTTGCTACTTTTGTAGTAATTATAAAATAACCTCTGTAGGGACCTGTATAAGTAAAACCTTTGTTTAAAAAGACATAATTAATATACACTTACTTTAAAGCTAAGTTATGCTTGGGAAATAATATTATTAGTCTGAACTTAAGCTTCTATCAGAAAAAAAAAGTAGTTTTTAAGTAAATCTGTTTCTGAACAGATGTGAGAAAGGAAAAACCTTTTTCTCCTACTATTTTTGCTATTTTCCTACATTCCCAACTGTTCTATGTGGTCAACATCAAATGAATAGATATTGTATACAGATACACTGATCACAAAGAGCTGATAATCCATTTAGCAGAAAGACACATTCTCAAGAACACATAAACTCAATATTGCTTATCAATTAAAGTTACTAAGGGAAAAATAATCAATATCCACTAAGCTAATATATTTTGTAAAGACAAAGTAATTCTGAATTAATATTCAATGGAAAAAGTCAGAGAAGGCTTCTTGGAGGCAGCTACATTTTTTGGGCTGATTTTTCAAGGAGTTCAGAGACAATGGATCAGCAGAGGGAGGACATTCCAAGTAAGGAAACATTGATTTACATGAAATTGAGGAGGGTCCATTTGGAGAGAATGATAAAAAATATGTTGATGATCAAAAGTTGCAGATTGACAGAGATCCCTAAAGGTCATGCAGAGGTATATAACTTTTCTGATAAAAGTAATAAGAAACTATTTTTATAAGAAAGGAAGTAACATAATAAAGCCAATCCAGGCTACATAGTGGTATTGCATGCTAGTAAAGACTATGGAGCCTGAAGTTCAGTTTCCTGGGTCTAAATTCTGGGTCTTCCATTTCCTACTAACCTTGTATAAGTTATTGAACTTCTACGTTTCTCATTTTCCTCGACAGTAAAATAGGTCTAAAAATTGTGCCAACTTCATGAGGTTGGTATGAGCATTCAATGATTTCATACAAATAAAATGATTTGGATAATGCCTCACAGAAGAAAGTAATCATTGAATGTTAGTTTCTACATGAAAAGATTGAGGACACTTTATCTCTGGGCTTTTCTCAATCTAGCCAACCTAATTGTTCTCATACCTTTTAATAGAAATCCTAGCCTTTATCTAAACAAACCAATTGGCTCATCCATATTACTCAGATTTTGAATAGTTCATCCCTCCTTGGCACAGGCTATTCTTTTTCACCAACCCACCCTTTTACCCTAGTTAAAACCTCCAATGACATTCTTTCAATGTTTCCATCCAAATTCTACCATTCCTTCAATTCTCTATGATGCAAGTGCTCCAGTCAATTTTCCTTATTTTACAGTGATTCTCTTGGTGAGTAGAGCCTCTCACCATCACCACTGAAATCATCCTTCCAAAGATGCCTAACTTGACCAAGAATAGATATCAGAATTTACCAGTTTTGTCCACGCAAATTTATAATTTTTCCTTCACAATATAAATATATTGCTAAGATATTTTTCTTTATTGTTGATTAGTCAAAGGGAAAGACAAAGCTTCTTGAAGGCAATACTTAAATATTGAATACTTTCAATATATAAGCATTGAAGTCCAACTCTCTAGGTTTATATCCTGATTGTCCTGTTTACTGAGCAACCTCAAGCAATGATCTTAATTTTTTTATCTTAATATTTTTGAGCTTAGATTTCTTCATCTACAAAATAGGAAAATGAGTAGTAATCATCTCACAAGATTGTTTCAAAAATTAAGGCAATGAATTTAAAAAGGTTAACACAGTGTCAGTCATGTAGAAATATATTAATAAATGGTAACTACTAGTATAACGACCATTGTTTCATTTAGTCCTAACCAGAAAATATAGGAAAAATTATTATCTTCATTTTACAGAACAGGAAATAAGTTTAGAAAAGTAAAGCACCTTGTTTAGAGACAGACTAATAAATGACAGAATTTGGATTTCAACCAAATATACTGCTATTCCACTACATTTCATCTCGCTATTTTTCCTGAATTTCCATGAACTTTTAGGTTTTTTCTAAAAAGGACAGATTATTACTGTCTGTCAATTTAATTAATGACACTGTTTTTTTCTTTACTTAAAGCTTTAGAATGACCAACCATGGAGTAAACCTTCTGTACATTGTCTTTAGGTGCACAGCAGAATGAGATATCCTCTATGTAAAACCTATAGATGAGTGGAAAAAGATTGTCATGTGCAAGTAGCACTGCATCACTGAGGGAGAGCCCTGGCTTCTTATTTCCCAGAGAGATACTAAAACTGAGTATCAAGGTTTTGTTTATTTGCATCTAACTGTGTATATCACTACTGAGTATCCTTAATTCTTGGAAGATATAGTAAAGCAATTAATGTAACTCCCAGAAACTGGGCTTAAAACTCAATGTTCAGTGGATATCCTGTATGAAATTCACAGCACTGTTAAATCAATTACCCTAAACTAGTGCTTCCCCAAAGCATGTGCAGCAAAGCGCTGGTGTAACAAGAAACTCTTTTTAAAAAAGCATTTAGAGGTCAAATAAGTTTGTGAAGCATTACATGCTATAATTCCCTTCTAGGAAATTCAAAAAACTGTATTAGTTAAGGTTATTTTGGTTGCAAGTAACAGAAATCAACTTTAGAAAGCATAAGCCTAAAAGAGAATTTATTGGAAGGATACTGTGGTAATTCACAGAACTCAAAAGAATAGTTGAACTACTGATCCTCAGTAAGAGTAATTATACCTCAGCAGCAAGTCTTCACAGAACCTCACAAATGTACATCCTTACACCAGTTCTGGACAGGATGCATAAAATCCTCTTGGACATCTTGTTAAGAACTACAGTGCTTGGCATTTAGAGAGTGTATGGTGAGTCTTCAATAATTCGTAGGTGTCATTATTAAACATTTTCTGTCTAAATCAGGTACAAGACGTTCTGATTTGGAGATATTGGATGGAGCCCAGGGATCAGAGTTTTTGCATGACTTTCATGTCAGTGTGAAGTAGAGTCAGATTTGGAAACCACTTCTCAAACCACTAAAGTGATACAGACACCAGTGATATCCAGCTTCTGTATCTCTCAGCCCAAAATTCTACAAAGACAATTGTTCTTATTGAGCTTTTTAGGGTTCAAATTTTATACTTTGACCAATCAGCTACGGCCAGGGAATTAGAACATATGTGACTGTAGAGGACATATTTCTGAGGAATAGGGCACAAAGGGAAGATTTTTTGTGAACTGAGTAGCCATTCAGTTTGAACCATTCAAACTGGTGTCTGCTTTTAAAAAAATCTAAGAGGTGCTTTTTTATCTATTTAATTTTGTTGAATCAGGCTTTGTCTAAACCTATGTGACCACAAAATTATATTTTACTCAACATTTAATAATGCCATTCAGAAAAATAAATCTGCACCATACATATTAAGACACATTGATTCAAAAGCTATTAAGTTAGTCATTATGGTCCCCTCATCTTCACTAGGTTTGTGCCTTACCTGTCTTTCACCTGCTACTCCTGCAGTTTCTATCTCCATATGACACAGGAGATGGTTTTGCTTCACAGTTTAAAAAACATTGCTGTCTCAGCTCATTATTTCATGAGATGCTCTGTAACAACAACAACAAAACATAAAACAAAACAAAATAATAAAAAAACAAAAACAACAAAAAAGACACAAAGGGATTTTATGTAATCAAATAATGTTTAGCAAACATTGAAACAGTGCATATGCTTAGGAAATTCTACGATGTGTTCAAGCTTTTAAAAGACTTTGAGAACCTGATAACAAAGACCATTTTTCTATTTTGTTTAACCCAACTTTTTCCCAGCTTATATATTGGGAGGAACTCCTATGAATGAAGCCTACTTTATCCACATGCAAAAAAGCAGAATGGAAGGCTGGTAATTACAAGTCTACCTTTACTCCTTTTCTTCTGTGTTGCTTCTTAATATCTTTGTGGTCCAGGAAAAAAAAAATCGTTTTAGACTAGCCCCACAGAATTTCTGTCTGAAATTGGCTCTAGTCAGCTATTACTTTAAGGTATTTTTTTTCTAGATCATTTTGCCTTTCTTCTGTTGTAAAGAGAGCAAAGGTTATATCACATTCTTCTAAACCACTTAAGTATTTTGTCACAGGCACCTTATAGAAAGGCATGTTCAGGATGGAAAATCTGGTAAATTGTAGTGGTAGAACAAAAATAACTTGTTTTATTTTATAGCATTTAAAAATGTTTTCACAGAAAAGCAAAATTAAGCAAGCCACAAAAATTGGATTAGTCACAAATCAAAGAATGTCTGGAGCAATGCATAGGTTATAAACTGACCTTATAAATCAGCTTCTTTGGTTTTTGCCTTTGAGAGATAATTTCCCTAAGCTTTTTTTATGTATCTCAACCAATAAACACATTACAATAGGTGTTCTCACCTACAAAACTCACTTGTTATGTCCACATTCAACATGGCTACCCTTAAGTTTTACACATTTACAGAGCCAGGCTGCTATGCAGTTTAGCATAGGGGTGACTTGGAAAACTTTTGAGGTTGAGCAGTCAGTACATATAAAGTAAGAACTAAGTGGGTCAGTATCAAATATTTTATATTGCATTTTTTTTTCAGAGAAACACCATGGCTGTGAGCGCCACAAGAAATAGGGAAGATAAAAATATCAAAACAAAATTGAGACGGAGTTTCCTTACATCACCCTCCCAGTCACCAGCACTTGGCCAAGAGAAAAACAAAAAAGTGAAGCTAGGGCCTAATAGGCATTTTACTACTGTTATTTTAAATAAGGTAAAAAACAAAACACAAAGGGCTGTCTGCCACCTGTTTGGGTCTGGCTACATGAAGCTGCCACATATTCCCTGGTGGCTCCCCTTCCTAACTACCTAAAGGGTTAACCAGCCATCTGTGTCTCTTGCCATCACTAATCAGGGCAGTATACACTTCTATTGTCCTTGAGCCTAGGGGCTCTTAGAGCCTTGTGGTTCATGCCTATGGCTTATTGCTTAAGGAAGCTAGTCTGGTTCACAAAAACTTTCTGAAACTCTCTTTCCCTCTCCTTCTGTAACTCTGAAAGCTTTCCAGCTCAATCCACCATTCAGTGCTCCCTGGTTGGATTTCCATTTAATCATTAAAATCATCATCATCAAGCTGTCTTTCTCCTGGACTACATCTGCTTTTGCTTTCAAATTCCACATGCCCTGGAACAAAGCACCTCTGAGAATTCCATCTATTTTGCAATATTCAAACTTGGGTTTGGCAGTTGCTGACTCTTAATAGTGAGGGAAGCCCCAGCTGTTTGGTCCCAAAGAGGAAAACTGTGCATACACATAATCAATGGGGAAAAAAAAAGAAGAAGAGAAAAGAAAAGACACTGGGAAATTTCAAGGAGCTGCTGGTTCATTCAGATAGTTGTTTTAAGCTCTTTTAAAAAGTTTTAAAAATAGGGATCCCTGGGTGGTTCAACGGTTTGGCACCTGCCTATGGCCCAGGGCATGATCCTGGGGTCCTGGGATCGGGTCCCCCATCCGGCTCCCTGCGTGGAGCCTGCTTCTCCTTCTGCCTGTGTCTCTGCCTCTCTCTCTGCCTCTCTTTCTTTCTCATGAATAAATGGATAGAATCTTTAAAAAAATAGCTACATCCAATGTTGTATGATTCCACTTATAGGAAGGAGGTCCCTAGAGGAGTCAAATTAACAGAGATAGAAAGTAGATGGTGGGAGGCAGGGGCAGGGGCCAGAGGAGGGAGAATGGGGAGTTATGTTTAGTAGGGAGAGAGTTTCAGTTTTGCAAAATATAAAAAGTCCTGGAAATGGATGGTGGGGATGGTTGTAGAACATTGTGAATGTTCTTAATACCAGGGAACTATACACTTAAAAATAGATGATGATGTTTTGTTGTGTATATTTTACTACAACTGAAAAAATTTTTAAATAAATAAATAATCCAATATCATCTGATTCTACTCCCAGGAGGTCCCCAGAGGAGTCTCATCCACAGTGATTAGATGGTGTGAGCCAGGGGTGGGGCAGGGGTTGGGAAGTCAGTGTTTCGTAGGGACAGTTTCAGTTTGGGAGGATGTAGGGTTCTAGAGATGGATGATGGGGATGACTGCACAACAATATGCATATATTTAATATCACTGAAAGATACACCTAAAAGTGATTAACACGGTAAATTTTACGTTACCTGTATTTTGCCACAATAAAATAAAATAAATCCTAAGTAGTTTTAAAAAAATTCACCAGACAGATATTTCCTAAACATATTATATAAATAATAGAATACAGAGATTCATTTTTGAAATATTTTTTATTCGAGTTTGATTTGCCAACATATAGCATAACACCCAGTGTTCATCACATCAAGTGAGCCACTCAGTGCCTGTCACCCAGTCATCCCAACCCCTGCCCACCTCCCTTTCCACCACCCCTTGTTCACATCCCAGAGTTAGCAATCTCTCATGTTCTGTCACCCTCAATGATATTTTACACTCATTTTCTCTCCTTTCCCCTTTATTCCCTTCACTACTTTTTATATTCCCCAAATGAATGTGACCATATAGTATTTGTCCTTCTCCGATTGACTTACTTCACTTAGCATAATACCCTCCAGTTAAATCCACATTGAAGCAAATGTTGGGTATTTGTCGTTTCTAAAGGCTGAGTAATATTCCATTGTATACGTAAACCACATCTTCTTTATCCATTCATCTTTCGATGGACACCGAGGCTCCTTCCACAGTTTGGCTATTGTGGACATTGCTGCTATAAACATTGGGGTGCAGCTGTCCCGGGATTTCACTGCATCTGTATCTTTGGGGCAAATCCTCAGCAGTGCAAAGGCTAGGTCATAGGGCAGTTCTATTTTCAACTCTTCCAGGAAGCTCCACACAATTTTCCAGAGGGGCTAAACCAGTTCACAATACCACCAACAGTGCAAAGGGTTCCCCTTTCTCCACATCCTCTCCAACATTTGTTGTTTCCTGCCTTATTAATTTTGACCTTTCTCACTGGTGTGAAGTGGTATCTCATTGCAGTTTTGATTTGTTTTTCCCTGATGGCAAGTGATGCTGTGCATATTCTTGTGTACTTGTTGGCCATGTCTATGATTTCTTCTGTGAAATATCTGTTCATATCATCAGCCCATTTCATGATTGGATTGTTAATTTCTTTGCTGTTGAGTTTAATAAGTTCTTTACAGATCTTGGATACTAGCCCTTTATCTGATATGTCATTTGCAAATATCTTCTCCCATTCTGTAGGTTGTCTTTGAGTTTTGTTGACTGTTTCTTTTGCTGTGCAGAAGCTTTTTATCTTGATAAAGTCCCAAAAATTCATTTTTGCTTTTCTTTTCCTTGCCTTCATAGATGTATCTTGCAAGAAGTTGCTGTGGCCAAGTTAAGAAAAGGGGTTGCCTGTGTTCACCTCTGGAATTTTGATGGAATCTTGTCTCACATTTAGATCTTTCGTCCATTTTGAGATTATCTTTGTGTATGGTGAAAGAGAGTGGTCTAGTTTCATTCTTCTGCATGTGGCTGTCCACGTTTCCCAGCACCATTTATTGAAGAGACTGTCTTTCTTCCAGTGGATAGTCTTTCCTCCTTTATCAAATATTAGCTGGCCATAAAGTTGAGGGTCCACTTCTGGATTCTCTATTCTGTTCCATTGATCTCTGTGTCTGTTTTTGTGCCAGTACCACACTGTCTTGAAGACCACAGCTTTGTAGTACAACCTGAAATCTGGCATTGTGTTGCCCCCAGCTATGGTTTTCTTTTTTAAACTTCCCCTGGCTATTCGGGATCTTTTCTGCTTCCACACAAATCTTTCTTTTTTTTTATTGGTGTTCAATTTACCAACATACAGAATAACCCCCAGTGCCTGTCACCCAATCACTCCCACCCCCCGCCCTCCTCCCCTTCTACCACCCCTAGTTCGTTTCCCAGAGTTAGCAGTCTCTACATTATGTCTCCCTTTCTGATATTTCCCACACATTTCTTCTCCCTTCCCTTATATTCCCTTTCACTATTATTTATATTCCCCACATGAATGAGAACATATAATGTTTGTCCTTCACACAAATCTTAAAATAATTTGTTCTAACTCTCTGAAGAAAGTCCACGGTATTTTGATAGGGATTGCATTAAACGTGTAAATTGCCCTGGGTAACAATGACATTTTCACAATATTAATTCTGCCAATCCATGAGCATGGAATATTTTTCCATTTCTTTGTGTCTTCCTCAATTTCTTTCAGAAGTGTTCTATAGTTTTTAGGGTATAGATCATCTACCTCTTTGGTTAAGTTTATTCCTAGGTATCTTATACTTTGGGGTGCAATTGTAAATGGGAATGACTCCATAATTTCTCTTTTATCAGTCTCATTGTTAGTGTATAGAAATGCCACTGACTTCTGGGCATTGATTTTGTATCCTGCCATGCAAACAAATTGCTGTATGAGTTCTAGCAATCTTGGGGTGGAGGCTTTTGGGTTTTCTATGTAGAGTATCATGTCATCGGTGAAGAGGGAGAGTTTGACTTCTTCTTTGCCAATTTGAATGCCTTTAATGTCTTTTTGTTGTCTGACTGCTGAGGCTAGGACTTCCATGTTCCATGTTGAATAGCAGTGGTGAGAGTGGACATCCCTGTCTTGTTCCTGATCTTAAGGGAAAGGCTCTCAGTGCTTCCCCATTGAGAATGATATTTGCTTGGGCTTTTTGTAGATGGCTTTTAAGTTGTTGAGAAATGTTCCCTCTATCCCAACACTCTGAAGAGTTTTTATCAAGAATGGATTCTGTATATTGTCAAATGCTTTCTCTGCATCTAATAAGAGGATCATATGGTTCTTGGTTTTTCTCTTGCTGATATGATGAATCACATTGATTGTTTTATGAGTGTTGAACCAGCCTTGTGTCCCAGGAATAAATCCTACTTGGTCATGGTGAATAATTTTCTCAGTGTACTGTTGGATCCTATTGGCTAGTATCTTGTTGAGAATTTTTGCATCCAGGTTCACCTGGGATTTGGTCTATAATTCTCCTTTTTGGTGGGGTCTTTGTCTAGTTTTGGAATAAAGGTGATGCTGGTCTCATAGAACGAATTTGGAAGTACTCCATCTCTTTCTATCTTTCCAAACAGCTTTAGTAGAGTAGGTATGATTTCTTCTTTAAACGTTTGATACAATTCCGCAGGGAAGCCATCTGGCCCTGGACTTTTGTGCCTTGGGAGGTTTTTGAAGACAGCTTCAATTTCCTCCCTGGTTATTGGCCTGTTCAGGTTTTCGATTTCTTCCTGTTCCAGTTTTGGTAGTTTCTGGCTTTCCAGAAATACGTCCATTTCTTCTAGATTGCCTAATTTATTGGCATATAGCTGTTCATAATATGTTTTTAAAATCGTTTGTATTTCCTTGGTGTTGGTAGTGATCTCTCCTTTCTCATTCATGATTTTATTAATTTGAGTCTTATCTCTCTTCTTTTTAATAAGGTTGGCTAATGGTTTATCTATCTTATTAATTTTTTCAAAGAAACAACTCCTGGGATTTTTTAATAAATTAATTTTTTTTTGGTGTTCAATTTCCCAACATACAGAATAACACTCAGTGCTCATCCTGTCAAGTGCACCCCTCAGTGCACGTTACCCATTCACCCCCACTCCCCGCCCTCCTCCCCTTCCACCACCCCTAGTTCGTTTCCCAGAGTGAGAAGTCTTTAAGTTCTGTCTCCATTTCTGATATTTCCCACACATTTCTTCTCCCTTCCCTTCTATACCATTTCACTATTATTTATATTCCCCAAATGAAAGAGAACATACACTATTTGTCCTTCTTTGATTGACTCACTTCACTCAGCATAATACCCTCCAGTTCCATCCACGTTGAAGCAAATGGTGGGTATTTGTCATTTCTAATGGCTGAGTAATATTCCATTGTATACATAAACCACATCTTCTTTATCCATTCATCTTTCGATGGACACCGAGGCTCCTTCCACAGTTTGGCTATTGTGGACATTTCTGCTAGAAACATCGGGATGCAAGTGTCCCATTTTTCATTGCATCTGAATCTTTGGGGTAAATCCCAACAGTGCAATTGCTGGGTCCTAGGGCAGGTCTATTTTTAACTCTTTGAGGAACCTCCACACAGTTTTCCAGAGTGGCTGCACCAGTTCACATTCCCACCAACAGTGTATGAGGGTTCTCTTTTCTCTACATCCTCTCCAACATTTGTGGTTTCCTGCCTTGGTAATTTTCCCCATTCTCACTGGTGTGAGGTGGCATCTCATGGTAGTTTTGATTTGTATTTCCCTGATGGCAAATGATGCAGAGCATTTTCTCATGTGCATGTTGCTCATGTCTATGTCTTCCTCTGTGAGATTTCTGTTCATGTCTTTGCCCATTTCATGATTGGATTGTTTGTTTCTTTGGTGTTGAGTTTAAGAAGTTCTTTATAGATCTTGGAAACTAGCCCTTATCTGATAGGTCATTTGCAAATATCTTCTCCCATTCTATAGGTTGCCTTCAAGTTTTGTGGACTGTTTCCTGTGCAGAAGCTTCTTATCTTGATGAAGTCCCAATAGTTCATTTTTGCTTTTGTATCTCTTGCCTTAATGGATGAATCTTGCAAGAAGTTACTGTGGCCAAGTTCAAAATGGGTGTTGCCTGTGTTCTCCTCTAGGATTTTGATGGAATCTTGTCTCACATTTAGATCTTTCATCCATTTTGAGTTTATCATTGTGTATGGTGAAAGAGAGTGGTCTAGTTTCATTCTTCTGCATGTGGATGTCCAATTTTCCCAGCACCATTTATTGAAGAGACTGTCTTTCTTCCAATGGATAGTCTTTCCTCCTTTATCGAATATTAGTTGACCATAAAGTTCAGGGTCCACTTCTGGGTTCTCTATTCTGTTCCATTGATCTATGTGTCAGTTTTTGTGCCAGTACCACACTGTCTTGATGACCACAGCTTTGTAGTACAATCTGAAATCTGGCATTGTGATGCCCCCAGCTATGGTTTTCTTTTTTAAAATTCCCCTGGCTATTCGGGGTCTTTTCTGATTCCACACAAATTTTAAAATAATTTGTTCTAACTCTCTGAAGAAAGTCCATGGTATTTTGATAGGGATTGCATTAAACGTGTAAATTGCCCTGGGTAACATTGACATTTTCACAATATTAATTCTGCCAATCCATGAGCATGGAATATTTTTCCATCTCTTTGTGTCGTCCTCAATTTCATTCAGAAGTGTTCTATAGTTTTTAGGGTAAAGATCCTTTACCTCTTTGTTTAGGTTTATTCCTAGGTATCTTGTGCTTTTGGGTGCAATTGTAAATGGGATTGACTCCTTAATTTCTCTTTCTTCAGTCTCATTGTTAGTGTATAGAAATGCCTCTGACTTCTGGGCATTGATTTTGTATCCTGCCATGCAAACAAATTGCTGTATGACTTCTAGCAATCTTGGGGTGGAGGCTTTTGGGTTTTCTATGTAGAGTATCATGTCATCGGTGAAGAGGGAGAGTTTGACTTCTTCTTTGCCAATTTGAATGCCTTTAATGTCTTTTTGTTGTCTGACTGCTGAGGCTACGACTTCCAGTACCATGTTGAATAGCAGTGGTGAGAGTGGGTATCCTTGTCTTGTTCCTGATCTTAGGGGAAAGGCTCCCACTGCTTCCCCATTGAGAATGATATTTGCTATGGGCTTTTTGTAGATGGTTTTTAAGATGTTGAGTAATGTTCCATCTATCCTTATACTGTGAAGAGTTTTGATCAGGACTGGATGCTGTATTTTGTCAAACGCTTTCTCTGCATCTATTGAGAGGATCACATGGTTCTGGGTTTTTCTCTTGCTGACATGATGAATCACATTGATTGTTTTACGAGTGTTGAACCAGCCTTGTGTCCCAGGGATAAATCCTACTTGGTCATGGTGAATAATTGTCTTGATGTGTTGTTGGATCCTATTGGCTAGTATCTTGTTGAGAATTTTTGCATCCATGTTCTTCTTGGATATTGGTCTGTAATTCTCCTTTTTGGTGGGGTGTTTGGTTTTGGAGTTAAGCTGATGCTGGCCTCATAGAATGAATTTGGAAGTACTCCATCTCTTTCTATCTTTCCAAACAGTTTTAGTAGAATAGGTATGATTTCTTCTTTAAACGTTTGATAGAAATCCACTGGGAAGCCATCTAGCCCTGGACTCTTGTGTCTTCGGAAGTTTTTGATGACTGCTTCAATTTCCTCCCAGATTATTGGCCTGTTCAGGTTTTCTATTTCTTCCTGTTCCAGGTTTGGTACTTTGTGGCTTTCCAATAATGCTTCCATTTCTTCTAGATTGCCTAATTTATTGGCGTATAGCTGTTCATATTATGTTTTTAAAATCGTTTGTATTTCCTTGGTGTTGGTAGTGATCTCTCCTTTCTCATTAATGATTTTATTAATTTGAGTCTTCTCTCTCTTCTTTTTAATAAGGATGGCTAATGGTTTATTCATCTTATTAATTCTTTCAAAGAACCAGCTCCTGGTTCTGTTGATCTGTTCCACAGTTCTTCTGGTCTCGATTTCATTGAGTTCTGCTCAAATCTTTATTAACTCTCTTCTTCTGCTGGGTGTAGTATCTACCTGCTGTTTTTTCTCTAACTCCTTTAAGTGTAAGGTTAGCTTTTGTATTTGAGTTCTTTCCAGTTTTTGAATGGATGCTTGTATTGCGATGTATTTCCCCCTTAGGACTTCTTTTGCTGCAACCCAAAGATTTGGAACGGTTGTATCTTCATTCTCATTAGTTTCCATGAATCTTTTTATTTCTTCTTTAATTTCCTGGTTGACCCTTTCATCTTTTAGCAGGATGGTCCTTAACCTCCATGTTTTTGAGGTCCTTCCACACTTCTTGTTGTGATTTAGTTCTAATTTCAAGGCATTATGGTCTGAGTATTCGCAGGGGATGATCCCAATATTTTGGTATCAGTTCAGACCAGATTTGTGACCCAATATGTGGTCTGTTCTGGAGAAAGTTCCATGTGCACTTGAGAAGAACGTGTATTCGGTTGAGATTGAATGTAAAGTTCTGTAGATATCTGTGAAATCCATCTGGTCCAGTGTATCATTTAAAGCTCTCGTTTCTTTGGAGATGTTGTGCTTAGAAGACCTATCGAGGGTAGATAGAGCTAGATTGAAGTCACCAAGTATAAGTGTATTATTATATAAGTATTTCTTCACTTTGGTTATTAATTGGTTTAAATATTTGTCAGCTCCCACATTCGGGGCATATATATTGAGGGTTGTTAATCCTCTTGTTGGATAGATCCTTTAAGTATGAGATAGTGTCCCTCTTTATCTCTCACTACAGTCTTCAGGGTAAATTTTAGTTTATCTGATATAAGGATGGCTACCCCTGCTTTCTTTTGAGGACCATTTGAATTGTAAATTGTTCTCCAAACTTTTATTTTCAGGTTGTAGGTGTCCTTCTGTCTCACATGAGTCTCTTGTAGACAGCAAATAGATGGGTCCTGCTTTTTTATCCAGTCTGAAACCCTGCACCTTTTGATGGGGTCATTAAGCGCGTTCATGTTCAGGGTTACTATTTACAGATATGAGTTTAGTGTCATCATGATATCTATTCAGTCCTTGTTTTTGTGGATTGTTCCACTGAACTTCTTCTTAAAGGGGAATTTTAAGAGTCTCCCTTAAAATTTCTTGCAGAGCTGGTTTGGAGGTCACATATTCTTTCAGTTCCTCCTGTCTTGGAAGCTCTTTATCTCTCCTTCCATTCTGAATGAGAGCCTTGCGGGATAAAGTATTCTTGGTTGCATGTTCTTCTCATTTAGGACCCTGAATATATCCTGCCAGCCCTTTCTGGTCTGCCAGGTCTCTGTGGAGAGGTCTGCTGTTACCCTCATACTCCTCCCCATAAAAGTCAGGGATTTCTTGTCTCTTGCTGCTTTAAGGATCTTCTCTTTATCTTTCGAATTTGCAAGCTTCACTATTAAATGTCGAGGTGTTGAATGGTTTTTATTGATTTTAGGGGGGGATCCTTCTATTTCCTGGATCTGAATGCCTGTTTCCCTTCCCAGATTAGGAAAGTTTTCAGCTAGGATTTGTTCAAATACATATTCTGGCCTTCTGGCCCTTTCAGCGCCCTCAGGAACCCCAATTAAACGTTTGTTTTTCTTCCTCAGGCTGTCGTTTATTTCCCTTAATCTGTCTTCATGCTGTGTTAATTGTTTGTCACTTTTTTCCTCAGTTTCCCTCTTTGCCATCAACTTGTCTTCTATGTCACTCACTTGTTCTTCCACCTCGTTAACTCTCATCGTTAGGACTTCTAGTTTGGATTGCATCTCATTCAATTGATTTTTAATTTCTGCCTGATTGGATCTAAATTCTGCAGTCATGGAGTCTCTTGAGTCCTTTATGCTTTTTTCTAGAGCACCAGTAGCTGTATAATAGTGCTTCTGAATTGGCTTTCTGACATTGAATTGTAATCCAGATTTCGTAACTCTGTGGGAGAGAGGACTGTTTCTGATTCTTTTTGAGGTGAGGTTTTCCTTCTAGTCATTTTGCTCAGTGAAGAGTGGCCAAAAACAAGTTGTATTGTGAAAAGGAGAAAAAGAGAGGAGAGAAAGAAGGAAAGAAAAGAGAAAAAGTAAAATGGAAGAAGAAAAAAAAAGATGGAAAAGAGCAAGAGAAAGATAGGAAAAAAAGGGTGGGGGAAGCAAACAGAAATCAAAAAGAAAAAAAACACGGGGGGAATATCTTCTGATTCTGTATACTTTAATTTCCTTGACTTCCCCTGGAACTTGTCAGTCTAGCTGGTCTTCTGGGGGAAGGGCCTGTTGTGCTGATTTCCAGTTGTTAGCACTTGAGGGAGCTGCTCAGCCCCCTGCCTGGTGCAGGGCTCAGTGGGAGGTGTTTACCCCGTGAGGCCCCAGGAAGAACAACTACAGTGGCAGCGGCCAGCTCTGGAGCCCTGGATTCAGCTCCGGTAGTAACTAAAGAGCTCTCTGTCTGCAGGGGCCTGGATGCTCCCAGGTGGGGCCGCTGATCTGCTCAGTTCAGGGCAGGAGCCTCCTTGCGGTCCTGGGCCCTCCTGTCCCCTGCTGTCCCGGGGGGAGGTCGGATCCTGGCTGTGTCCCCCCACGCCCTGGGCTCTGGGGCCTGTGCTGTTGGATTCGTGCTCCCCGCCAGAAGCCCCCTCCCTCTCTGTGGTGCCGCCACCAGAGCCCCTCTGAGCTGCTCCCGGGGAAAGCCGTGTGGGCGCTGCAGCCCTTTAGGGAGCTCGGCCCGGGGTGTGGCGCACTGTCCCCTGGACGCAGGTGTCTGTTAGTGTCCCAGAGAGCCTGAGGGCATCCCCGCACCTCCTGGGGTCCTGCTGTAACTCCCTGCGGGCGCCTTTCCACCCGGGAAGTTTGGTGCAGCTCCTGCTTCTCTGGGACGCAGCTTTCCTGTCCTGGGGACACTAGCCCCGGCCTTAGCCTGGCTCCTGGTGGGCCCCTCCCCCTTGGATGCCTTCTGTTTCTTTACTTCTTTTTTCCCCGTCTTCCTACCTTGATAGAAGCCTGAACTCTTCTCACTGTAGTATTCCAGCTGTTCTCTCTTTAAATCTCAGGCCGAATTCATAGATTTTGAGGATGATTTGAAGGTTATCTAGGTAATTTGGTGGGGACAGGTGATTTGGGGACCCTACTCTTCCGCCATCTTGCCCCTCCCTTGTTTCTTCCTTAAACATATGATAGAGGGATCCCTGGGTGGCGCAGCGGTTTAGCGCCTGCCTTTGGCCCAGGGCGCTGATCCTGGAGACCCGGGATCGAATCCCAGGTCGGGCTCCCGGTGTGTGGAGCCTGCTTCTCCCTCTGCCTGTGTCTCTGCCTCTCTCTCTTTCTCACTGTGTGTCTATCATAAATAAATAAAAATTTTTAAAAAAGTAATAAAAAAATAAACATATGATAGAATTCTCCAGGGAAGCCATCTGGCCGTGGACTTTTGTGTCTTGGGAGGTTTTGGATGATTGGTTCAATTTCATCCCTGGTTATTGGCCAGTTCGGTTTTCTATTTCTTCCTCTTCCAGTTTTGGTAGTTTGTGGTTTTCCAGAAATGTGTCCATTTCTTTTAGATTTCCTAATTTATTGAAGTATAGCTGCTCATAATATGTTTTTAAAATCATTTGTATTTCCTTGGTATTGGTTGTGATCTCTCCTTTTTCATTCGTGATTTTATTAGAGTCTTTTTTGTTTTTAATAAGGCTGGCTTATGGTTTATCTATCTTATTTTTTTTTCAAAGAACCAACTCCTGGTTTTTGCTTTTTAATTTATTTTTTATTGGTGTTCAATTTACTAACATACAGAATAACCCCCAGTGCCCGTCACCCATTCACTCCCACCCCCCTCCCTCCTCCCCTTCTACCACCCCTGGTTCGTTTCCCAGAGTTAGCAGTCTTTACGTTCTGTCTCCCTTTCTGATATTTCCCACACATTTCTTCTCCCTTCCCTTATATTCCCTGGTTTTGTTCATCTGTTCCACAGTTCTTCTGGCCTCTATTTCATTAAGTTCTGCTCAAATCTTTGTTTACTCTCTTCTGCTGGGTGTAGGTTTTAGTTGCTGTTCTTTCTTCAGTTCGTTTAGGTGCAAAGTTAGCTTGTGTATTTGAGTTTTGTCTAATTTTTTGAGCGATGCTTGTATTGGGATGTATTTACCCCTCAGGACTGCTTTTGCTATATCCCAAAGATTTTGAACGGTTGTATCTTCATTCTCATTAGTTTCCATGAATCTTTTTTTTTAAGATTTATTTATTTATTTATGAAAGACAGAGAGAGAGAGAGAGACAGAGGAGGCCGAGACACAGGAGGAGGGAGAAATAGGCCCCATGCCAGGAGCCCCACGCGGGACTCGATCCTGTGACTCCAGGGTCGCACCCTGGGCCAAAGGCAGGTGCCAACCGCTGAGCCACCCAGGGATCCCCTCCATGAATCTTTTTAATTCTTCTCTAATTTCCTGGTTGACTCGTCTTTTAGCAGGATGGTCCTTAACCTCCACGTGTTTGAAATCCTTCCAAATTTCTTCTTGTGATTTAGTTCTAATTTCAAAGAATTATGGTCTGAAAATATTCAGGGGACGATCCAAATCTTTTGGTATTTGGTTAAGACCTGATTTGTGACCCAGTATGTGGTCTACTCTGGAGAAAGTTCCATGTGCACTTGAGAAGAATGTGTATTCAGTTGTGTTTGGATGTAAAGTGCTGTAAACATCTGTGAAATCCATCTGGTCCAGTGTATCATTTAAAGCTGTTGTTTCTTTGGAGATGTTGTGCTTAGAACATGTCTCATTTGCAGAAAGCCCTGTGTTGAAGTCTCCCAGTATTAGTGTATTATTATCTAAGTATGTCTTTACTTTTGTTATTAATTGATTGACATACTTGCAGCTCCAACATTCGGGGCATAAATATTCATGATTTTTAGGCCCTCTTCTTGGATCGATCCTTTAAGTATGATATAATGTCCCTCTTCATCTCTTACTACAGTTTTTGGGATAAACTTTAATTTATCTGATATAAAGATTGCTATCCCTGCTTTCTTTGAGGACCATTTGAATGGTAAATGTTTCTCCACCCTTTCATTTTCAGGCTGGAGGTGTCCTTATGTCTCAAATGAGTCTCTTGTGGACAGCAAATGGATGGGTTTTGCTTTTTTATCCAGTCTGAAACCCTGCATCTTTTGTGGGATCATTAAGCCCATTCACTTTCAGAGTTACTATTGAAAGATATGAATTTAGTGTCATCATAATATATCCAGTCCCTGTTTTTGTGGATTATTTCTTTGGGCTTCCTCTTTCTTTTACAGAGTCCCCCTTAATAGTTCTTGCAGAGTTGGTTTGGTGGTCACATATTTTTTCAGATTCTGCCCATCTTGGAAGCTCTTTATCTCTCCTTCTATTCTGAATGAGAGCCTTGATGGATAAAGTATTCTTGGCTTCACGTTCTTCTCATTTAGGACCCTGAATATATCCTGCCAGCCCTTTCTGGCATGCCAGATCTCTGTGGAGAGGTCTGCTGTTAATCTCATATTTCTCTCCATATAAGTTAGGGATCTCTTATGTCTTTCTGCTTGAAGGATTTTCTCTTTAACTTTGGAATTGGCAAGTTTCAATATTAAATGTCAAGGTATTGAATGGTTTTTATTGATTCTATCTCCTGGATCTGAATTCCTGTTTCCCTCCTCAAGTTAGGGAAGTTCTCAGCTATGATTTGTTCAAATTCTCTTTCTTGTCTTCTGTCCCTTTCGGCCCCCTCTGGAACCGAAATTAAACACAGACTTTTCCTTTTGAGGCTGTCATTTATTTCCCTTAACTTTTCCTCATGGTCTTTTAATTGTTTTTTTTTTTCTTTTTTCCTCCGCTTCCTTCCTTGCCATCAACTTGTCTTCTATGTCACTCACTCTTTCTTCTACCTCATTAAACCTCATTGTTAGGATTGCATCTCATTTAATTGATTTGTAATTTCAGCCTGATTAGATCTAAATTCTGCAGTCATTAAGTCTGTTGAATCCTTCATGCTTTTTTCCAAAGACACCTGTAGCTATATAATTGTGCTTCTGAATTAGCTTTATGACCTTGAATTGTAATCGAAATTCTAGAACTCTGTGGCAGAGAGTACTGTTTCTGATTCTTTCTTTTGTGGTGAGTTCTTTTTTCTAGTCATTTTGCTCAGTGTAGAGTGGCTAAAAACGATTTGTAGTGGAAAAAGGAAGGAAAAACAAAACAAAACAAAAACCAAGGAGGGGTATCCTCTGATTCTATATACTGTAAATCCCTCGACTTCCCCTAGAGCTTTCCAGTGAGTGCTGCTTGGTCAAGAACTTGCTTTTCCCCTGTCCTTCCAGCTTGTCTTCTGGGGGAGGGTCCTGCTGTGCTGATTCTCAGATGTGTGCACCTGGGGGAGCTCTCCTGCCACCTGCCAGGTGCAGGGCTCAGTGGAAGCTGTTTATCCTGTGAGACTCCTGTTCCCTGGCAGCCCTGCTCCATCTCAAGGACAGGGTGACACCAGGAGGAATAACCACACTGGTGGTGGCCAGGTCTCCAGCCCTGGAGTCAGCTCCCTCAGTAACTACCACAGTCTCCCAGTCCACACTGGCCCGGATGCTCCAGGGGCGGGGGTGCTGGTCTGCACAGCTTGGGCACCAGGGGAGTCTGCAGAGAGTGTGAGGAGAGTCCTCGCTGTCCTGGGCCCTCCCTTCCTCCGCCTGTCCCGGGGGAGCTCAGGATCTTGCGCTGTGTCCTCTGCTCCCTGAGATCCGGGGCCTGTCCTGTTGGAATTGCGCTCCTGGGGCCATGGTTCCCAAAGGCAGCCGGCCGCAGCCCCTTCTGCCCTCAGCCTCCACCTGAGCTGCTCCCGAGGCCCCTCTGGGTGAGCTCCAGCCCTTTACAGAGATCTGCCCACAGTCTATGTTGTGCTGTCCTCTGAGGCACACTTCCTCTCTTAGTGACTCCGGGAACCTGGAGGCTCCCTAGTCCTTCCTGCATTTCTGTCCGAGTTCCTTACTAAGCGCCTTTCCATCCAGGAAGAATCCAGTGCAGATTTTTAAAGTTCCTATATTTCTGGGACTGGGCTTTCCTGTCCTGGAGGCTTTTTGCCGCTGGCCCTTAGCCCAGCTCTTCGCTGGGGCCCCTTTCCCCACTCATTTTTTTTCCATCTTTCTTCCTAGTTAGAAGTGAAAACTCTTCTCTCTGTAGCGTTCCAGCTGTTCTCTCTTTAAATCTCAGGTCGAATTCGTAGGTTTTCATGATGATTTGAAAGTGATCTAGGTAAGTTGGTGGGGACAGGTGACTTGGGGACCCTACTCCTCCGCCATCTTGCCCCGCTCCTAGAATCCAGAGATCCTAAGATAAATCATAGACCCAGCCACATGAAGTGTATATAATCTATTTAATATCTCAAAGTGCTTAAGTTATAATGTTGATTTAAGAGATAATGATTAAACTGGGGATGGATCTTTGTCTCAATGGAATCTGTCCAGATTTTCAGAAAAGGGAAACAACACAAGAGCGTGCTTTCCAGATTTGTTTGTTTTTTATATTTCTCTTGTTTTACCTTATATACTAGACAATAACCCCTTATATGTAATTATTGAGTATCTACTCAGCAATATACTTGAAATACTATGTTTGTCTCACAATGCAACCTATCCGTTTTGTGGAATTCTAGTCTTAATCCTTTATCCTACTTTCTAACATGAAATAATACCCTTAAGTATAAGAGTTAAAACAAAACTTTGGTTTTAATTGCTGTGCCGATTCAACTTATTCTTCTTATGCAAAAAGAAAAGCAGTACACTTATTGTATATGAAAGTCTTTTAACTTAAGAAAAGAATGTTTTGATTATAGTAATTCAGTTTTTCATTAGTAGTATTCAATCTTGCTACTACTGCATCTCATTGTAATATTCAGAAACTAATTAATTATTACCTTAATTATTACCTTTCACATGTCTAGAATACATGTCACAGTCATTTAAGTGTCTTAACAATCCCTCATTCTGCGGTTTCCTATCTCTATTTCTCTATTACTTATCACTGATGCCTAGGTGACTCAGATGGAAGAGTCAGTTTAGACTTAGTTTTGTTTAACTGCATATGACAGTGATTGTAGAAGGTAAATAAATACCACATGATGAATTTGAATAATATAAAGACAATAATACACATGAAAAGAACACTCAGACCTGTGAAATAATTTAGGTATAATAAGAAGTTTAGGATTTATCTAAACTACTGGTTTAATATTAGTAGTTAAAATTGTAATTAAATTATTCACTCCTTTTTTTGTCCTTTGCTTCTCTTTCTAGTCACACACACACACACACACACACACACACACATGCATTCCCCAGATCTTTTTGAGGAGGCAATCTTGAAGACTAAACTATTCCAAAGGGTCTCCTCTTACCTAGGCAGTCTTTCCCTACTGAAATTTTCAGCTCAAATTTCCCAAATGGTTTTCAAGCACACATTTAGTATCAGTGCTTTGGTAAGAAAGAGTAAACTAGTCTGTTTTTAAAAAATCTTCCTGCCTCAGAGCAAATTAGCATTAATAAATGCAAGAAATATAGATATTTGTTAAGTTCACTTCTTAGTGAACTTAGTCACAAAAGAGCAAAAGCAACTAGTGAACCAGAGTATATATGATATATCCCTTGGGAACTTTCAGAAAAAAATTTGAACATGATGCAATTTACAAAGAGTCTGTAAAAAATCTATAGAGAATGTGTGAGTTCACAAGTAATAGAAAATATGTATATTAAAACAATGAAATATAAATCTTCTTTAGCAAATTAGCAATTATTTGAAATACTAAAAATGCTCAGTACTAGCAAAGTTGTGTGGAAACAGAATTCCTTATGTATTGTTAGTGGAGGGATTTGGTAAAATACTTTGGGAAATAAGTTTGAAAATAAATATTAGAATTCTTAAAAATGATATTACTATGATTCAGTAAGTTCACGTCTAGGGCACAATGCTTTAGAAATCATCCTAAGCACAATACATTTTATGCATGAAGATGATTATCAGAGTGTAGTTTATAATAGCGAAAAATTGGTAGCAACCAATAGAGGAAATTTTTTGTAAACTATAATGCTGTCTACCAAATGAAATATTGTACAGCCATTGGAAATAATGTTTTTGAAGTCTTAGAAACAAGTGCATAATATAGTATTAAATAGGAAAATAATACAAATGCATACCTACTGTACAACTATAGCTATGTTAAAAAATAACAATATGTGTTTAGAGAGAAAAGGGAGATTGAAAAGAAATACATCAAAATTAGAATGAAGTGATAAATTTATAAGAAGCTTCTTTGCTTTAAATACACAATTTGTTGGGGATCCCTGGGTGGCTCAGCAGTTTAACACCTGCCTTTGGCCCAGGGCGTGGTCCTGGAGTCCCAGGATCGAGTCCCACATCAGGTTCCCTGCGTGGGGCCTGTTTCTCCCTCTGCCTGTGTCTCTGCCTCTCTCTCTCTCTCTCTCTCTCTGTATCTCTTGTGAACAAATAAAATCTTTAAAATATATGCAATTTGTCACATCTATTATTTTCATAATTTGAGACAAGTTTTAATCTACATAAGTATTTTAAATTGAATATAATTTTAAATTAAGTATAATTTATTAAAATTCTTATACAGGGATAACAGTTAGAATTTTGACATTATTTCTAGTGCTAGTAATGGAAACCATGTAAATGCAAGATTGAGTTGGTCCATCTTAACATACAGCTCTTTAGACATCATTTTATAATTACTTCATTATGGGCACTGTCTAATATCATTCTACTCAATTTATGATTTATTATCTGTGGTCTTCTGGCTCAACATTTCTAATGATTCAATCTGCAACCAAGAATTTTTTTTAAAAAATTAAGTTCTTTTCTATAGTAAGTGCATTTATTGTCTGCATGGAAGTAAAATTATCAGCTAGTTTTTGTCTGAGTCAAATCAGTTTTCAATTGAGAGGGACCATATCTATTAGCCTGGCACATGAACCAATGCTGAAACCTGGAAAAATAAACTAGTTTGGGTCTCCCTAGGAAGAGATAGTTCACTTTCTATTAAGCCCAGAGTAAATGTGGTGCTTCCAAATTCTCCAGGACTTTGGAAGAAGAATTAAACTGGTTCATTGTTGTTGTATGGATGAGGGATACCATTAGGTTGGTCTAGAGCATGGTTTGTGCTGGAATTATGGGAGTCTATCAGAAACAAATACCAGATAAATCATCAGTTGAATGACTACAGAAAAGATGATGCTACCCTACTCCTTTGCCCCACCCCCCCCACACAAGGTTTATATCTCTTTTACCTACAAACCAAGAATTTTGTTTTGTTTCAGATCATACTGTAGGTCATAAGAGTCTTTTTAAAAGATTATTTTCTTTCTTGGGTTGTTCCTTTTCTTTGAAGAAGAAACTCTTGACAGGATTTGCTACCAATGTGTGGTGCATAGAAAAACAATGAGGGACATACAGTACTTCTCACTGGTCAACTGATTCTAAGGCCTTGTGCTTTGCACAATTGGCATGATTTACACTGAATATGCTTAATTAGTAACTCTATCAGCTATTCCAAAGGCCAGGGCAGTGTCAACTCTGTTTTTTGGTGCATAGTTGGGCTTTGCTCAACAAAAGCAATTTCAGAGCCTACAGGAAAGCTGATCTGTTAGTTACAGTGGAGTTTCAGCCAGGACAGTTATATCTAATTGCTGCAGGATATATTTCATTGAGTGATCTAAGTGTTGCTTCTGTCTATCCTGCTTTCAATATCTCCCCTTCAGCTCAATACAAGTATTTTTTTCTATGTCCAGTTGCTATTTGCTGTAAACAATTAACTGACATATTTATTTATTTATTTATTTATTTATTTTAAAGATTTTATTTATTTATTCATGAGAGAGACACACAGAGAGAGGCAGAGACACAGGCAGAGGGAGAAGCAGGCTCCATGCAGGGAACCCCACGTGGGACTCGATCCGGGGTCCCCAGGATCACACCCTAGGCTGAAGGTGGCACTAAACCGCTGAGCCACCTGGGCTGCCCTAACTGACACATTTAAATCGAACTGTACCTAGTAAACATAGCTTAAGTAATAGAATGCTTATGATCCAAGACTTAAGTGTTTGCATATATAGTGTTTATTATAGCTCATAGGACACACTGAAGGAATTTACTGTCCAGATTTCACAATTCAATAAGAAGTAGGAGCTGAAGCCTATTTAAGAGACCTTAAGTTTGGTTCATGAGGGCCTCCTTAATTTATTTCTTTTTGTACTTTAATGATCAATGTTGAGCAATACAATTACAATTACTTAGTTAGAGGTTTAATTTCCTTATAACTAACTAATATACACTTGCCTAAATCAGTGAAATAGACTTCTATATGCTATAATTGACTTATATAGAAGCAATAAATTTATTGATTAATCCTCTAATATCGCTTTATCCAGAAATTTATTAATCAGCATAGAGCTATAGTATATCCTGAAGTTTTTCTACCATTAATTTAAAATGTTTATTTGCCTACAAGATTATTCAGACATATCTTAAATAATTAAAAAGTAGCTTTGACATATACCTATCAATCTCCCCAGTCTTCTAAAGAATTTTCACTCAGAAAATAAGATAATATTCTTACTCTGAATTATTATTTTTCCCAGTGGTTTTCCAATTATCTATATTCAAATATCTTTACTGTTTTTTTAGATACACTAAAAGGCACAGCCTTTTCTTGTACTAAGTCCATTTGTGGCACAATAAAAACCACCATATCAATCAAACATGATTTAATTTTTTTAAAGAAATATAACATCATATTTGAAAACCTTTTAAAAAACAGTTTCTTCTGTTCTCTTGGTACTCTCACATGGGTTGTTCACCCTGCATAGTGACATAGTGAAACTTAACTTGATAAGCATTTAATATCCCTTGTAGCATGGATGTGAGATTTCAGTCTGTAAGGAATTGAGTTAAAGTGATAAGGGATTAAAATGCAATTCTCTTGTGATAAAATGGAAAAGAAACATATATTATATGGTTTCCATCTTTTTTTTGTTGATATCATTTAGCAATAGATGATAGTGAATTAAATATATGTATCTGGCACATATATGTAACTAATCCACAAAATTAAAGTATGTAGATTTTAACCATCTACTTTTATATAAAACACAGAAGACAAGAAAACTTAATTTTTGAATCAATTTATGTTTCAGATTCTTTTTTTTTACTATTTTAAATGACTTTAATGTAATACATGATGGTTACTAGAAGCTAGTGGGTGGGTAAATAGGGAGATGTTGGTTAAGGGGTACAAACTTTCAATTATAAGATTAAGTTCTGAGACTCTAATGTACAACATGGCGCTTATAGCTAATAATACTGTATTGTACACCTGAAACTTGCTTAAAGAGAGCTTAAATGTTCTTACATTATTATGTGATGGGATGGAGATACTAGCTAACACTATGGTGGTAATCATTTTACAATTTATAAGTTTAATTTTGCTATTAATTTTTAAACCTAAAAACAAATGTAATACCTGAAATACATATTGGATATCTGGCACAGAATTTGTATAGAAGAGAAGCACCTGACTGTATTACTCTCCAGACCCATTAAAATTGTAAGGGATAACAGAGGCAAAGAAATTGCTCAAATCTGTTACCTTAGTCAGTTGAATGACTTTTTCAAAGAGTAGAGATAAGTGTGCAGATACGAAAAAAATATGGATTGGGATACAAAAAAAAGTGTTTTGTGAATATTTTTTGAACAATCTATAAATCAAGGCCATTTGACTTCCACATATACTCGTTGATTCAGAAGGTATGCTAACCTTCATTTTACACAGATTGTTAGTTTAATAATAATTGTACAAAATTGTATACCTTAATGATTTAATTAATTCACACACACACACACACACACACATGCACACACATGCACAGAGTGGCCAGAGTAAAACCAAACATTTTTATGTTCTAATATGTCTCTATTTACTCTATCATGACTCACCAATATTATCTAAGGACAGCCAATTTAAAAGCAACTTATTAAGTAAGAAGAACCTAACAGAGAAGCAAGAAAACAACCACAAACCTTCATACAATTTCAGATATGAGAAACTTCTTCTATTCTTTTCTTTATACGGATGTCAATCTCAGTCTGGGGTTTAGGAGTAATTAGATACTGTTTTTACAACATCCTGGGGGAAAAGTATTTTTGTCCATAACTTGTATTCATAAGATCACAAAAGTCTCAGGGCCTTTGTAAGATGCACTGTCTGATCATTTCTATTTTTTTGCTGTTTTTTTTGTTGTTAGACCACTTAATGATTTCAGGGCAATAACCTATAAAATCATAAACTAAATTATGTTGACATATCACCATTACTGATAGTTTTGTTTGAAGTACACTGGCGATTTTTTTTTTGAATGAAGAAAACAGTCCTCTAATTCCTCCTCTGATGTCACCCAGTGATATAATCTATTAGATAATCTTGTCTCTGGAACACCATCAGACTCTGTATATCACAAAATATTATTATAGACTGAAACTGACAAAAACTCATGTAAAACCAACTTAACCAGGATTCATGAAGCAACCAGGTATTTTTAAGCTTATAGAAAATGTCAAACCTAATAACTTTTGACATTTTCCAAGAGTTGTGTTCACAGATGTATATTTATTTTAAATGTATGTGTGTGTGTGTGCATCCCCATTAGCAGGTCTATGTAAAAATAAACCAGATGAAATTACAAATTATTGGGAAATCTTAGGTAGAAGTTGTATGTTCATTTGCTTTTGTGCTTTTTGATGTATAAATATCCATGTAAATTCTATTCTGGATCAGTCAAAGTAAACATCAACTGGGCCATATCCAGCCCTTACTAGTGTTGAGCCTTCTAATCCAGCTTTCTTCTCCCTAATGATCCACATTGTGAGTGTTGTTTGTCTCTATGCCCTATATATATTTATTAAATTGAGAAAAACAAAAAAAAATACAAAGAGTTTTCTGCAAAGACAATATTCATTTGGAGATGTAAGTGGGGCAAGCACCAAGAACCAATATTAGAATATAGTCTTTAGATGTATAAATCTTAATTTCAGGATAGTTGCAATTAAGAGCCTGTCATATTCCTGTCACTTTGCAGCAGTATATGCTGTCTGCATAATGATTAGTGGTTTTTTTTCATGATTGCATTAATTCATTCCATAGACATGTTATTGCATACTTACTACTGTGTACCTTTTATCTATTAGGCACTGTTTTGAAGTCTGAGACTATAAGAGGAAAACGGCCAGACATGGCCTTTGCTCTTAAGAACACAATATAAAGTAAAGCCTAAGAGGCTACATACACTCTGGAGTCTAATTTAAATTTTATCTCTACTACTCATTGGCTGTGTAGACTTCAGATAAATATTTAACATTTTGTACCTCAGTTTGTTTCTGTAAAATGGATTGTTAAGAATTATCGTTATGAGGAATAAATAAAATAAAATATGTAAAGTGCTTATAATAATGCCTTGCCTTTGGTATAAATTCAATAAGCAACTGTAGTTATTATTTTTGTAGTGGAGGGAACTCACAATTAAGGATAAAGATGGGAAAATAACACAATGTGATATGTGCTAAACTAGAAAGTCAAAGGTGCCATGAAAGCCACAGATGCTCACATAACCTTAATTTGGTGTGCCATGGAAGGCTTCCCAGAGGAAGTGATATTTAAATTGAGACATTTGAAGGATTAAAACATTAGCTAGGTAAGGAGGCTTTGGGAATTAGAGGGACATTGTCGCTTCCACAAAAGGAAAACATCAGAGAACAAGAAGAACATATTCAGGAATTGAATGTTTTGAAAATGTGAATTTTTGTTGCTGTCATCACAACTGAACCATATTTGTTCCATATGATAGCATGCCTAGGCATTTCTTGGTCCTTACACATAACAGAAGTCAAAGGAATCTTAAAAAAAATTATTTATTAATGAGAGAGAGAGAGAGAGAGCACAGCAGAGAGAGGAGCAGTCTCCATGCAGGGAGCCCAACGTGGGACTCGATCCCAGGTCCGCAGGATCAGGCCCTGGGCTGAAGGCAGAGTTAAACTGCTGAGCCACCTGGGCTGCCCAGTCAAAGGAATCTTAAACTAAAAGACTATCTCAAACAAAAACAGTTATTCTTTTACCCAACCCCCTCCTTTTTTTTTAACATGGAATCACTCGTTAAAAAGTCTGTTTTTCAGCCCCCCCCCCCCCCAGAAGACCAGCTAGACTGACAAGTTCCAGGGGAAGTCAAGGGACTTAGAAATACAGAATCAGAAGATACTCTCCCGGGTTTTTTTTTTTCTTTTTGATTTCTGATTGCTTCCCCCACCCCTTTTTTTCAACTTTCTTTTTCTTTCTCTTTTTCTTCTCTTTTTTCCTTTTTTCTTCCTATTTTCTTTTTTCTTTTTCTCTTTTCTTTCCTTCTCTCTCTGTCTATTTCTCCTTTTCCCAATACAACTTGTTTTTGGCCACTCTGCACTGAGCAAAATGACTAGAAGGAAAACCTCACCTCAAAAGAAAGAATCAGAAACAGTCCTCTCTCCCACAAGTTACAAAACCTGGATTAAAATTCAATGTCAGAAAGCCAATTCAGAAGCACTATTATACAGCTACTGGTGGCTCTAGAAAAAAGCATAAAAGACTCAAGAGACTCCATGACTGCAGAATTTAGATCCAATCAGGCAGAAATTAAAAATCAATTGAATGAGATGTAATCCAAACTAGAAGTCCTAACGACGAGGGTTAACGAGGTGGAAGAACAAGTGAGTGACATAGAAGACAAGTAGATGGCAAAGAGGGAAACTGAGGAAAAAAGAGACAGACAATTAAAAGACCATGAAGACAGATTAAGGGAAATAAGTGACAGCCTGAGGAAGAAAAACCTACGTTTAATTGGTGTTCCCGAGGGCGCCAAAAGGGCCAGAGGACCAGAATATGTATTTGAACAAATCCTAGCTGAAAACTTTTCTAATCTGGGAAGGGAAACAGGCATTCAGATCCAGGAAATAGAGAGATCCCCCCTAAAATCAATAAAAACCATTCACCACCTCGACATATAATAGTGAAGCTTGCAAATTCCAAAGATAAAGAGAAGATCCTTAAAGCAGCAAGAGACAAGAAAGCCCTGACTTTTATGGGGAAGAATATTAGGGTAACAGCAGAACTCTCCACAGAGACCTGGCAGGCCAAAAAGCGCTGGCAGGATATATTCAGGGGCTAAATGAGAAGAACATGCAACGAAGAATACTTTATCCAGCAAGGCTCTCATTCAGAATGGAAGGAGAGATAAAGAGCTTCCAAGACAGGCAGGAACTGAAAGAATATGTGACCTCCAAACCAGCTCTGCAAGAAATTTTAAGGGGGACTCATAATATTCCCTTTTGAGAAGAACTACAGTGGAACATTCCACAAAAACAAGGGCTGAATAGACATCATGATGACAATAAACTCATATCTTTCAAAAGTAACTCTGAACGTAAACGGGCTTAATGACCCCATCAAAAGGCGCAGGGTTTCAGACTGGATAAAAAAGCAGGACCCATCTATTTGCTGTCTACAAGAGGCTCATTGTAGACAGAAGGACACCTACAGCCTGAAGATAAAAGGTTGGAGAACCATTTACCATTCAAATGGTCCTCAAAAGAAAGCAGGGGTAGCCATCCTTAAATCAGATAAACTAAAATTTACCCCGAAAACTGTAGTGAGAGATGAAGAGGGATACTATATCACACTTAAAGGATCTATCCAACAAGAGGACTTAACAATCCTCAATATATATGCCCCGAATGTGGGAGCTGCCAAATATTTAAACCAATTAATACCAAAGTGAGGAAATACTTAGATAATAATACACTTATCCTTGGTGACTTCAATCTAGCTCTTTCTACCCTCAACAGGTCTTAAGCACAACATCTCCAAAGAAACGAGAGCTTTAAATGATACACTGGAACAGATGGATTTCACAGATATTTACAGAACTTTACATCCAAACTCAACTGAATACACATTCTTCTCAAGTGCACATGGAACTTTATCCAGAATAGACCACATACTGGGTCACAAATCTGGTCTGAATCGATAACAAAACATTGGGATCGTCCCCTGCATATTCTCAGACCATAATGCCTTGAAATTAGAACTAAATCACAACAAGAAGTTTGGAAGGACCTCAAACACGTGGAGGTTATGGACCATCCTGCTAAAAGATGAAAGGGTCAACCAGGAAATTAAGGAAGAATTTAAAAGATTCATGGAAACTAATGAGAATGAAGATACAACCGTTCAAAATCTATGGGATGCAGCAAAAGCTGTCCTGAGGGGGAAATACATAGCAATACAAGCATCCATTCAAAAAGTGGAAAGAACTCAAATACAAAAGATAACCTTACACCTAAAGGAGGTAGAGAAAAAACAGCAAATACATCCTACGCCCAGCAGAAGAAGAGAGTTAATTAAAATCCGAGCAGAACTCAACAAACTCGAGACCAGAAGAACTGTGGAACAGATCAACAGAACCAGGAGTTCGTTCTTTGAAAGAATTAATAAGATAGATAAACCATTAGCCAACCTTATTAAATAGAAGAAAGAGAAGACTCAAATTAATAAAATCATGAATGAGAAAGGAGAGATCACTACCAACACCAGGGAAATACAAACGATTTTAAAAACATATTATGAACAGCTATACACCAATAAATTAGGCAATCTAGAAGAAATGGACGCATTCCTGGAAAGCCACAGACTACCAAAACTGGAACAGGAAGAAATAGAAAACCTGAACAGGCCAATAACCAGGGAGGAAATTAAAGCGGTCATCAAAAACCTCCCAAGACACAAGAGTCCAGGGCCAGATGGCTTCCCAGGGGAATTCTATCAAATGTTTAAAGAAGAAATCATACCTATTCTACTAAAGCTGTTTGGAAAGATAGAAAGAGATGGAGTACTTCCAAATTCGTTCTATGAGGCCAGCATCACCTTAATTCCAAAACCAGACAAAGACCCCACCAAAAAGGAGAATTACAGACCAACATCCCAGATGAACATGGATGCAAAAATTCTCAACAAGATACTAGCCAATAGGATCCAACAACACATTAAGAAAATTATTCACCATGACCAAGTAGGATTTATCCCCGGGGACACAAGGCTGGTTCAACACTCGTAAAACAATCAATGTGATTCATCATATCAGCAAGAGAAAAACCAAGAACCATATGATCCTCTCATTAGATGCCGAGAAAGCGTTTGACAAAATACAGCATCCATTCCTGATTAAAACTCTTCAGAGTGTTGGGATAGAGGGAACTTTCCTCGACATCTTAAAAGCCATCTACGAAAAGCCCACAGCAAATATCATTCTCAATGGGGAAGCGCTGGGAGCCTTTCCCCTAAGATCAGGAACAAGACAGGGATGTCCACTCTCACCACTGCTATTCAACATAGTATTTGAAGTCCTAGCTTCAGCAATCAGACAACAAAAAGACATTAAGGGATTCAAATTGGCAAGGTAGAAGTCAAACTCTCCCTCTTCACTGATGACATGATACTCTACATAGAAAACCCAAAGCCTCCACCCCAAGATTGCTAGAACTCATATAGCAATTTGGCAGCATGGCAGGATACAAAATCAATGCCCAGAAATCAATGGCATTTCTATACACTAACAATGAGACTGAAGAAAGAGAAATTAGGGAGTCAATCCCATTTACAATTGCACGCAAAAGCATAAGATACCTAGGAATAAACCTAACCAAAGTGGTAAAGGATCTGTACCCTAAAAACTATAGTACACTTCTGAAAGAAATTGAGGACGACACAAAGAGATGGAAAAATATTCCATGCTCATGGATTGGCAGAATTAATATTGTGAAAATGTCAATGTTACCCAGGGCAATTTACACGTTTAATGCAATCCCTATCAAAATACTATGGACTTTCTTCAGAGAGTTAGAACAAATTATTTAAAATTTGTGTGGAATCAGAAAAGACCCCGAATAGCCAGGGGAATTTTAAAAAAGAAAACCATATCTGGGGGCATCACAATGCCAGATTTCAGGTTGTACTACAAAGCTGCGGTCATCAAGACAGTGTGGTACTGGCACAAAAACTGACACATAGATCAATGGAACAGAATAGAGAACCCAGAAGTGGACCCTGAACTTTATGATCAACTAACATTCGATTAAGGAGGAAAGACTATCCATTGGAAGAAAGACAGTCTCTTCAATAAATGGTGCTGGGAAAATTGGACATCCACATGCAGAAGAATAAAACTAGGCCACTCTCTTTCACCATACACAAAGATAAACTCAAAATCGATGAAAGATCTAAATGTGAGACAACATTCCATCAAAATCCTAGAGGAGAACACAGGCAACACACTTTTTGAACTTGGCACAGTTACTTCTTGCAAGATACATCCACGAAGGCAAAAGAAACAAAAGCAAAAATGAACTATTGGGACTTCGTCTAGATCAGAAGCTTTTGCCCAGCAAAGGATACAGTCAACAAAACTAAAAGACAACCTACAGAAAGGGAGAAGATATTTGCAAATGACATATCAGATAAAGGGCTAGTTTCCAAGATCTATAAAGAACTTCTTAAACTCAACACCAAAGAAACAAACAATCCAATCATGAAATGGGCAAAAGACATGAAGAGAAATCTCACAGAGGAAGACATAGACATGACCAACATGCACATGAGAAAATGCTCTGCATCATTTGCCATCAGGGAAATACAAATCAAAACCACCTTGAGATACCACCTCACACCAGTGAGAATGGGGAAAATTAACAAGGCAGGAAACAACAAATGTTGGAGAGGACGCGGAGAAAAGGGATCCTCTTACACTTTTGGTGGGAATGTGAACTGGTGCAGCCACTCTGGAAAACTGTGTGGAGGTTCCTCAAAGAGTTAACAATAGACCTGCCTTAGGACCCAGCAATTGCACTGTTGGGGATTTACCCCAAGGATTCAGATGCAATGAAACGCCGGGACACCTGCACCCCAATGTTTCTAGCAGAAATGTCCACAATAGCCAAACTGTGGAAGGAGCCTCGGTGTCGATCGAAAGATGAATGGATAAAGAAGATGTGGTTTATGTATACAATGGAATATTACTCAGCCATTAGAAACGACAAATTCTCTCCATTTTCTTCAATGTGGAGGGAACTGGAGGGTATTATGCTTAGTGAAGTAAGTCAATCAGAGAAGGACAAACAGTGTATGTTCTCATTCATTTGGGGAATATAAATAATAGTGAAAGGTAATATAAGGGAAGGGAGAAGAAATGTGTGGGAAATATCAGAAAGGGAGACAGAACATAAAGACTCCTAACTCTGGGAAATGAACTAGGGGTGGTGGAAGGGGAGGAGGGCGGGGGGTGGTTGTGAGTGGGTGATGGGCACTGAGGGGGACACTTGACGGGATGAGCATGGGTGTTATTCTGTATGTTGGTAAATTGAACACCAATAAAAAAATTAATTTATTAAAAAAATAAAAAATAAATAAAAAGACTCTTTTTAGATCCATAAAAAATTTCTATGTTCAAATGCACCCAAACTACTTCTATAGTCACCACTTTTTTCATTCAAGAATTTGCATCAACCCTTATAATCTTCAGAGGGATCTGATACTTATATGCTCACAGACTTTAAATCTGGCTGCCAGCTAGAATTCTAAGATTCAAGATGACCAATTTGCATATGAAACAAATACTGAAAAAAAAAGTAATTTCACAGATAAGATTTCTCTATTAAGAAGATCTGGGTGAAAGTTTTGAAACACTTTTCTACAAAAGGAAGTATACTTTCTGGTATTTTTCATTCACTCAAGAGTAGAAAGGTTTCATTCTGATGCATTGTCTTTCACTCTGGATCTCCATTTTAAAGACTCTACAAACATACTAATACTTTCTAGCATTTTAAGCAGGTCACAGCTCAAATGATCTGTCTCTGAGACTCCCCTAGGAAGGGAACTGTCTCATATTTCCAACATTCCAGAAATGAACATTGTTTATTAGAAATGGTACTAACAGTAACATAGACATTGAGAAAATAGTTTATTATATTGAGTGTTTTAGATGAGAATTTAATATATTTAAGTCAGATATTTCTGTATGACTATAAATGAAAGGCAGAGTTTTAATTTTTTTCAATAGACCATGAGCTAATTTTGTTCAAGAAGACAAGAGAGACATTATATGTTCTCATTCATTTGGGGAATATAAATAATAGTGAAAGGGAATATAAGGGAAGGGAGAAAAAATGTGTGGGAAATATCAGAAAGGGAGACAGAACATAAAGACTCCTAACTCTGGGAAATGAACTAGGGGTGGTGGAAGGGGAGGAAGTCGGGGGGTGGGGGTGAATGGGTGATGAGCACTAAGGGGGGCACTTGACGGGATGAGCCCTGGGTGTTATTCTGTATGTTGGTAAATTGAACACTAATAAATAACAAATTTATTATAAAAAAAATAAGACAAGAGAGAAAGGTAATCATTTCTCTCCACAACCTCACAATGTCATATCCTTCTTTGTCACGGGTGAGGCAAGTGCTTCTCATTTCATATGCTATAGGGAATATACTGTGGAGTACCCTCATTGAGTCCTATTGGCCCACTTCATCTTTGGAACAAATTTTAATCTCAATGCTAAGTAATATCGTCCTTATTCTAAGCCAGAGTTTAAGGACAGGTCGTGGCATTTGATAGATCCAAGCAGAGATTAAATAAGAAAGATTCTTGCATATGCCTTGAAAAATCAAAAGGAGAATCTGAACATATACATTCAGAGGCAAATCAATTTCATCAGGCTACTATAGGTATAAAATGTGTAATAGCTCAGAGGCTGATTATGCTCAAAATATATGAACACAACAAAGTCTTGTCAGCATTTTGAGATGAAGGGCATTCATATGGTAAGTACTCTGGAGAACATAGGAAACAAAATCTCCTAGGTAGGGAAATTAAAAACAACCACATCTCCCAAAACTAAGTAAAAGAAAATGCAACATAATATAATACATGGGATACATGAATTTCCAATACTTAGCCTGCTTATACTGCATTTTAAAGAAGAGCCTTCAAACATAGGGTCAGAAGAGTTATAGAAGTCATCCATGTGAATGTAAGTATATCTACAAAGAAAGATGTTTGAAGGCTTTGGAAATGATATCAAGCTACAGATATTCAATGAGAGTGACTGTTGAAGACACATAATTTCTAAACAGACTGGAAATCTTACAAAACTCTACTTTTAAGAGTGGAAAGGGAGTGTGGGAGGGAGGAAGATAAGGAGAGAGAGAAGGAGGAGAGACAGAGATTGAGAGAGACAGAAAGAGAGGAAACACAGAACAACATAGCCATGCTGTGATGTGGTTTCCCTAAAGTTAAATAGTAGAGAAAGAAATAAACTAGGAAAGAAAGAGAAGAAGAAAGAAAGAAAGAAGAAAGAAGAAAAAAAGAAAGAAAGAAAGAAAGAAAGAAAGAAAGAAAGAAGGAAAGAAAGGAAAGAAAGTAAGAAAGGAAAGAAAGAAAGAAAGAAGAAAGAAAGAAAGAAAGAAAGAAAGAAAGAAGAAAGAAAGAAGAAAGAAAGAAAGAAAGAAAGAAAAGAAAGAAAGAAAAGGAAGGGAGGGAGGGAGGGAAAAGGGGGAGATCCACCTTTTTAGAATAGTTTCTAAAATGTGGAACATCTCATTGCTTTTGACTTTCAGAAATTAGCCTACACAAAAATCAAGAATATATGTATACCTGCCATGCTCATTTCAGCATTTAAGTCTTTGCACTTTTTCTTAGCAGATAACATAGTACTGATCACAGGGTGAGAACCAAATAGTTACTAATCACTGATTATTTAAAACTGATTTTTGAAAAAAAAAATCCAGACAGAATTTTCAATTAAACAACTCAGGCTACTGATATGACCAGTTAACACTTCCTATATGCTAATCATATGTCTAATTATGTTACATGTATTAACTTTTTAAAATTCACAGTAACCCTATGAAGTAGGTACTCTTGTCATCAAAGATGGGAAGGCAAGCATAGAAAGGTAAAGTAATTTGTGCAAGTTCACACAGATAGAAAATGTCAAGAGCCAAGATTCATACCAACTGTTTATCTGCAAATTCTGAATTCTTAGTCTCTATGCTACACTGGGATTCTTCCAGGACTGGAGGTAATCTGGAGTTGAAGTCATAAGGATCTGTATCAAAAGGAACCCAGAGAAGCTCTACACTGTCCAGACTCTGGTGTTGGGATGATACCCAAATGGCTTATTCAACTAACCCTATGCTCTAAAGATTTGGATTCCTTCCATTAAGAACATGGATTTAGCAGAACACCTTTATATACTTATAAAGCTACTATATAAGCTACTATATACTTAGACAAATATTTTTATCCCTTAGATGATTTTCTAGTAATCCAAGGCAGCTGGGTTATGTGTGGTTACTCAGTTGGTCTAACTTCCAATTTTTTTTACAATAATGACACAAAATGATATTCCTCAAATGCACTATTGCATGTAGTTTTAATCAAACTGAAAAAAAGAACACTCAAACATGTATCAGAAATAGATTGACTTCTATCATTTTCTTTTGCCTTTTTTAAAAAAAATGTTTATTTATCTGAGAGAGAGAGAGAGCAAGAGCAGGGGGAGGGGCAGAGGGAGAGGGAGAAGCATACTTCCTGATGAGCAGGGAGCCCGACTTGGGGCTTGATTCCAGAACCCTGATGTCATGACCTGAGCCAAAGGTAGAGGCTTAATGAACTGAGCCACTCAAGTGCCCCTCTTTTACCCTTTTGTAAAAAAATATTTATTGAATGACTTCTCCTTTTCTAAACCTGACTGAAAACAACTTGACTGTGAGACTATATTTTACTCATATGAAAATGTCAAGACACATAGAAAAGCAATAAAAACACAGAAGATATACTGAAAGAATGTATAATATAATATTGGCAGATGCCTTGTTTCTCTGATGTTCATTGTCTACATACACAGAAATATATTAATGAAGAGCAAACATAATGGACATTTTTAATTTTTCTAAACTTTAATGAATAAAGAAGAATCTTAGATGCCATTTATCAAAATGTAAACATAATTTAGGTAAAATCAGTATTTTTTCACTTTCCCTCAGTGCTAAGATAGATGAAATGAGTGTCTTCACTTCTAGATCCTAAAAGGGCTCCTTGAGTGCAATATTTGTACCTTATCATCTGTGACTATACAGTACTTAATGCAGTGACTGGCACTCAGTTTGTGTCCAATCATCTTCCATGGAATTAAACTGTAAGGGTTACAAAATAGTAGTCATAGAACCTACAGAGATACTGATGAAAGCATATAAGCAATAGACAATATGGATTTTAAATCCCCAAATGTAGTGACTTACCAAGGATATCTGCCAAACAATTGAACATGCTCATTATTTAATCCAGTCTATAATTATTACCTTAATAGTAACATTTATCTGTTACTTTCTAGTTGTCAGATCTTGTAGTGGAAGTTTAACATATTTATCTTTTAAGATTTTCATTAGCCCTGTGAAGTAGGCATAACTACCATCCAAAGTGAAGTTCAGAGAAGTAAATAACTCACCCAAGGTCATACAGTTAATGTGTAATAAGAGTTAGTATAAGAATCCTAAATCTATACGTTTCTAGAGTCTATATTCTAAGATCATTTAAGCTGTTATCTGGAATTTTGAGCTAAAGCATGTATGTATATTTTAATAAAAATAAGTATACTGCTTAAACAATGCCAATGAGAACTACATTGGAAATATCAAAAGAATAAAATATCAAAGACAAAATTTGAAACATTATCAAGTGGGTTTTTCTGTGTCTGGGGAGATTGGATTGATTATCTTTATGTGTGCAACTTTATAAAACATGAAGTTTTAAAGATTTAAAGGCAAACTAAAGCCTTCTGGAAACCATTCACTACAGAGTATTTTAAAAAGAATCAGTAATCAGAATATATAACTAGAAACATTTAGAAATTTTTTAGTGTAAGGTTAAACATAATAAAAGCACCTCCAACAACGGTATCCTTTATTCTCTATATTATAAAACTAGTTGAATCAAAAGGTCCCTAGTTAACAGATTGTTAAGAGATAACATTTCTAAGAAAAGTAAATACATGAATAATGAGTATATATGTGACTTGCTGCTACTAAACCAATTTCACAATCTTATTTATGATATATAAGCTTGCTTTCATTCACTCCCTTTATACTTTGTTAAGCTGAATAAGAATGAGGAAAATGTCAAGACCCTTGACTCTTATTTTATTTTATTTTTAATTTTTTTAATTTTATTTATTCATGAGAGACACAGAGAGAGAGAGAGAGAGGTAGAGACATAGGCAGAGGGAGAAGCAGGGATCACGACCTGAGCCAAAGGCAGATGCTCAACCACTGAGCCACCCACGTGACCCAAGACCCTTGACTCTTATCTCTCCTCTTCTCCCCTGAAATGGCAACACAGTTTATAAATTTTTATAGGTTGCAAAATATGTCAACACCCTTCATCTCAGTTAATTCTCACAATATCAATAATAACATGGCCAGTATTATTTTGTTCATTTTGCAGATGAGGAAATAGCCCAAGAAGACTTGTGGCCAAGCAGAATTAGAACCTATTTTCCTGGTGGCTGAAGCCAATGTTCCCTCCTTTAATAAGACACTGGTCTGGACATTTTGGTCTCCCTGCTTGAGTGTTTACACATTCACTTTATAGTCCATCTGACAGGATAGAAATACTGACCATTGTTGGAAAGAGTTACCAAAGCAAAAATAAAGGAAAATCAAGGCGACAAACAAAACAAAGCAGATAAGGAACCAAAAATCACCCAATTATTTTGTAATATTAAGTTGATAATATCTTCATCAATGAAGCTGAGGACCTAAGTATATTCAACTACCATCCCCCATACACTCTTTTCCACCACTGGCTTTAAGAGCCACTAACACCCATTAGAATGATGCCAGGATTAAGGGCTGTATGAGAATCGGCATAAATTTAGGAATTTATGCGAGCTGCTTTGTTTTTTTTTTTTATCATTTCTAAGCTCTTCTCCAAGCCCTTAAACATCAAAATTTATTTTCCTTACACAAATATTATTTCCAGAAAACTGTCCTTTGTTTTTTTATATATATATATATTTTTTGGGAGAAAAGAAATTCTTAGAGGGTAAAAGAGTAGTCACAGCAGAACAAATAGAAACTTCATGTTGGAAATATAAGGTGTGTGTGTGTGTGTGTGTGTGTATTTCTTAAATTGGCATTGATATAGATGAAGACAAAGTTAAAAGCCTTGCAAAACATGAAGAAGCAAAACACCTTTGCAATTATTGTAAGAGATTTCCAATTTATTAAGTACTTTTTAATTACTTTAAAGCTTCAACTTAAATCCAGGAGAATGATAGCATTTGAGGTTTCTTAATCATTTTTATAAAACTCTAACAGTTTTGTCTATGAAAACAACATAATCAATCTGAACTTTCCTGGGATTATTAACCATTTGAAATGTTGAGAGGTTTGTTTTGGTAGATCCACCAAACAGAAATATGCATCTTAAAGGCTGAAGGGGTTACTGATTCACTGACCTATGATTATTTTCCTAAATGAAAAACACAATTAAGCAAAAGGGATGAAACACTTCATTAAAAATCTGCTAATTTAAATCAAATCAAACTCAATTTGCTTATAAATCCCCACCCAAGACTGCTTTATAGCTGCTGCTATAGGATTATAATGAGATATACAAACAGAGAGGGTTTTTTTTTTTTTTTTGGTCAGATATTAGACTTTGCCATGGCAGAGAAAACACTCTATAGGATAAGCATCAATTTGTCGTGCACAGGGATGGAAGCACTTTGTCTGGATTTTGCTTACCTTTTCAGCTGAGTCTAACACTAGGAACCCTAAATTTCAAGTTCAAAGCTGAAAGTAGTACAGAGCATTCAGCTAAATTCCCACTGTCAAGGAAAGGATCAACTATATATTTTCTGTTAACTTATAATTGGTTGGCTTTTTCTCTGACATGGCTAATCCAGGATTTCCAGACACTTTTTTAAAATTCCCTAGTAGTAAATTTTTTCTGAAAGTTCCCAGGAGTATTTTATATATGCTCATGACCTTGTAAATTGTTGATTGCATTTCCGTGTTCTCTGTGTTGTGCTTTCCTTACCTCCAGTGATATACACTAACACTTTTTCTTGTGTTCAGAGAAGAGTGACTATGGGCACCCATTCTCTCTGTCAGGATTCCTTATCACATTTACTTAATACCACTATTTCATACCATAATGGTGCATGTTCTTTAGATTCCTCAATATTTAATCATCCTTTGTTCATTGTAGGAATGGAATCAATGTCTCCCTCTTATGTAAATTTTAGACTTCTATTCATATGAATATCCCAGTATTTTTTCATATTATTTAGTAAAACCATTTTTAAATGTTTTTCTGTTACTTACAATGAAGCCTCCTACACAACCCCATAAGGTACATAAGATTCAGTCTGTTACATGAAGAGTCTACAGAAAAATCGAAGTGATAAACACATTTTCTAGAGGTTCACAGGCTTCCAAATCTTTCTTCTCTTAGAATGATGACTCTGGCCCATGTGCCAATAGATATTTTCTCAGGGATTGTCTCATAAGTTGGCACTCCCCAAATACATAAAGAAAGATAGAAGCAACTTAAAAAAAAGTAGAAGCAGTTAAAATGAAGTTTCAGTGATGGAGTTGCTAATGAGTACAAGAATATGGGTGGAGGGGGTCCTGAAAACCCACAGACTCAGTGTGTTTTCCATTTTACTTTGTTGCCCTATCAGGCTCTCAGTAGAAAAAGTGGTTGTAAAGACAGCCTGATACAATAGTTCTCAATATTTTTTTTCATTTGAATGTTCATAAGCACAAACCTTCTCTTACGATTGTCTTACTTCCTGTAATGATTCTCTAGGAAATTGTGCACTACGTGTTGGGAACTGTAGGAAGCAGAGGCATAGAACACATATCAGAGAATCTGGACTTAGAGGAAGTATGTGTAATTCGAAAAAACCCTAGGCCCTGGAAATGTCTACAGGATATCACCCTCACTCTTGCTTCATAGAATCACAAACAGTGTGAAAGAGTCCTGGCATTCAAAGGATATGTTTTTTTCACCTATAATCTATGATCAAAGCTATTCTATTAATCCCTATTTTGCTATGACCTTCAGACTTTCCCCTTTGTTTACAAAATTTTGCTCTATAGAGGTTTTACATATTTTAATATACTTTTATTTTCTTTGAAAATATTGCCTTAACCCAATTTTAGGTCAAGACCAGTCAATTCCTTTTCTTGAGCATCTGATTAAGTCTATACTCAGCATCTTCCTTAACTTGACTTTCACATTCTAGAATACTAATCACCTGGGGCTATTTACCAGACAAATACAGATAGCCCCTATGGCCCAGAGCCCTCCAAAATTCTAACTAATCAAATTAATAACTTTGTAAAAAACCTGTGAAATCTAGCTAACCCCATCCTACTTGCCATACATAAGCTGCCTCCTATAGCTCCAGCTTGCTGTTACCCTGTCCTTAGATGCAATCCTCTTTAGGGCCCTGCCTTGCAGCCCTCTCCCCTTTGGAGCTATATGTAACAAAGAATTCTGTGTTTCATCTATCCTAATGACATTGTGTGGGGTCCTGCCATCAAAAGAATCTTTAAATATTATAAAACATCTGTGTTTATATCTTGTCCTTCAGTTGTATCTAACTTTACAATGATCTCTCCCAATCAGTTACTTATAGCAGTAGAATATAGTAGGACTTGGAATTAGACCTGTCTGAATTCAAATTCTGGTTCTGACACTGATTAGCTGTATTACCAGGAACAAAGTCCTGTCTCTTTGGGTCTCTGTTTCTTCATTTGTAAAATAAGAGTATAAATAATAGTACGTGTTTCACAGTATTGTGGTGATAATTAAATGATATTTTAAATCTATATAAATAGGTATGTAGATAGATATAGATGAAGATATAGATGCAGATATAGATAGATATAAATACATGGTACTTTTCGTACTATCTCACACATGGTAAGCACTGAATAAATGGAAGCTATTATTATTGATAGGTATATATTGTATTTGTTTCTCCGGTTTGGCTATGTTATAATTAGATCTTTTATTTTCCCAAGACTTATTTGGTAGAGTAACAAGATAAATGTTTTATTTCCCAAAACATAATCAATCAAAGGTATGTCAAAACATAATCAATTGTTTCAGCAGGATTTTTTAAAAAGATTTTATGTATTCATGAGAGAAACGGAGAGAGAGGCAGAGACATAGGCAGAGGGAGAAGCAGTCTCCCTGTAGGGAGCCTGATATGGGGCTGGATCCTAGAACTCCCCAGGATCCCGGGATCATGACCTGAGTGAAGGGTAGATGCTTAACCACTGATCCACCCAAGTGCTCCCCAGAAGGATTTTTAAAAATTCATCTTTGTGCTTCCAATAATTTATGGTTCTGCTTTTATGGCATACTCCTTATGAGTTCTAGAGTATGTTTTGTGTGGATATTTTGTTCCATTTATCTGCTTATTTTTACACTAGTATCATATTGTTTTAATTATTGATGTTTTAAATAAATTTTAATGACTGATGGCTTTTTCTTTTTTTTTAAGAAAGATTTTTTATTTATTCATGAGAGAGAGTGAGAGAGAGAGTGAGCACAAAGCAGAGGGACAGGCAGAGGGAGAGAGACAAGCAGACTCCCTGCCAAGCTGGAACCCTAATGTGGAGCTTGATTCCAGGACCTGGAGATCATAACCTGAGCCAAATGCAGACACAAAACCATCTGAACCACCCAGGTGCTCTGACTGATTTTTTTTCTATTACTGTTACTCTTTTTTCCTCAATAAGTTTTTTTTTCATTACTCTTTTATTTCTTTTTGTTTCTCAATATGTTTTAGGTATTTTTCTGTTACTCTTCTTCCTCAATAAATTCTTAAGTATTCTTGCCTTTCTATTATTTACAGTAAGTTTTAGAATTATTCTGTCACATTAAAAAATTGTCATTGGTAATTTTACTGTAATTGTGTTAAATCTAAAAATGAATATGGGATAAATTCTAATCTTAACAATTAATATTCCCATCTAGGAACATGGTTCTCCACTTATGATGTATCCATTTTAAAACATTTAGGAATCTGTATGAAGGGCCAGCCAGGACAGTTCCTCTTGGAACTAACTAAATGTCTTTGGATAAATTTTATAATCCTGATTAAATTCCTGCTCTGTAAAGCTTATAGAATTTATATTAAAGGTAAAGTGAATTAAAGTATGCATACAAAATAGCAAAGAAAATAGTTCAGTATTCATAGAGAAGCAAGAAGATATTAGTATTATTTAAAATTTAGACGAGCAAAATTCCAATTTTGCATGAAAGATATTTTTCACCTCAGATAAAGGATCTCCACAGAAAAAGAACAAAGTTTAAAACACAGAAAAACAGAGATCTAGGTATGTCAATATTGATCAGATCCTCAAAACAAAACAAAACAAAACTCTTTACTAACCACTACTTAATTTAATGCCATTGTATCCATATGGTAACTACATTTTGCCATGGAATCTATATACTGGACCTCATAAAATCAACCTCATGTTTTCAAAGATTCCTAGAGTTTGAAGGGACTGTGAGATCATCTAATTTAAACTTTCACTAAGTGGAAATGCCTTTCCTCTAGTATTTCCAGCAATAGTGAATTCACTATTTCATAAGTAATTATTAGAATTCTCATATTTTGAAATGTCCTTATTGTACCTATATCTGTTTCCCTGTAGCTTTCACCTATGCACAGGTGCTATGGGAACAGGAAGTTGAAGCATCTAATTCCCTCCACCAAGAAGTAAGGAAGGGAGTAGGAAGCAGTAGAATATAGTAGGGCTTAGAGTTAGACCTGTCTGAATTCAGTCTGTTATGCAGCCAAGCAGTACATTCTAGAGGATGTATGGTTTGTACTAAATTTTGAAGAGAGAAAGGTTAAGGCATTCCAGGTCAAAAAGCATCACTGTATGACCCATTTGTAAACTCTATTTAAAGTTTGGTACTGCTGAAGCAAAGCATATATATGAGGGAGTAGTAAAAGATGAGGATGAAGAAATAGGCAACTGAATGGTACAGACAGCTTCTGTGCTAAGGTAAGTTTAGGTTTTGTGGACAGTAGAAAATCATTAAAAGGTTCTTTAAATTCAATGGCATTGTCCTAGTTGTACTTACTGGACCTGCACAAAATCTATCTAATATTTTTCTTTAACCTTCTCTGGTCTTTCAAGGCACATGAAGGTAGTCTTTATGTCTTTCTAGTTCCCTTAAGAATTTATCAACTAGGGGATCCCTGGGTGGCTCAGCGGTTTGGCGCCTGCCTTTGGCCCAGGGCACAGCCCAGGGCATGACCCTGGAGTCCCGGGATCGAGTCCCGCATCAGGCTCCCAGCATGGAGCCTGCTTCTCCCTTCTGCCTGTGTCTCTGCCTCTTTCTCTCTCTATCATGAATAAATAAATAAAATCTTAAAAAAAAAGAATTTATCAACTATATATTTTTGAGATTATTACCATGGTGGTCCCTTCCTTTATACTCATTCTACTTTGTTTAAATTCATCTTAAATTATAATACCCAGAATCAATCAATACTTCAGATATGATTTAATGCTATAAAGTCATTCAATATTATTTTATCTCATTAATTCTACACAAACATTTTTAAGATTCAATTTAATTTAGTTTTGCTTATTTTGGAGTTGGTATGGGGGCAACGCACCAGATGATAGAGGCTCTTTTATGCTTCACTAACAACCCTAAAATTTCAGTGATTCAGTACAACAAAGGTTTATTATAACCATTCAGGGATCGAAGTTGGTAGAAACTTCACTACAATACCTGCTTCCAGTCAACAAGACAGAAAAAGAAAAATCATGCACTAGCTCTTAAAATTTCCAAGGCAAATTAATTGGAAATTAATAATTAATCACCTAAATTGAAAGGGAGAGGGGACATGTAGCCCTACTATGGACCTGGAAGGAGAGGAGGGCTAGGCTATTTGACTAGTCCTGATGACTTCCACCAGCTTACAACTAAATCACAAGGATCCTGTGACAAATTAAATCTCCATATTTTTTCTTGTTTTGCCATAAATGGTTACCAAGCCAGATCTTCTTAATATTATAAAATTCTTTTCTTTTATTAAAAATGTCATCAAATTGTAGTCACTCTACTGTTCTTTTTTTCTCTACTGTTTGTTTTGACCTGAATGTTTATATCACCTCCAAATTCATATGTTGAAACCCTAACCCCTAAGTGATGCTATTCAGAGGTAGGGCCTTTGGGAGATGATTAAGTCACAAAGGCATAGCCCAGATGTCTGGGAATGGTGCCCTATTAAAAAGAGGCCATCTGAAGTTTACTTGCCCTTCCATCATGTGAAAATACAACAAGAAGTTATGTTCATCTACAAACCAAGAAGAGGGTCCACACCAGACACGAAATCTGCCAGAGAATTGATTATGGACTACCAGCCTCCAGAAATTGAGAAATAAATTTCTGTTGTTTATAAGTCACTCTGTCTATAGTATTTTTCTATATTAACCTGAAGAAACTAAGAGATTGTTCATATTTTTAAAAGAGGTTAATCCAGAATATATTTTACTAGTTAATACTTATAGTTTTGGGTCATGTTCCAAACTAGTCAAGATAATCTGTGTCCTTGGGAACCTATGATACTGTACAAGGCACTTTAGGTTAATATTGATCAATTACTTTATTGATGTTATTATGGTAAGGCTATTCAATCAACCCTCAATCTAGGTTAACTGTATAACTGAGTCTATTTCAACAAATAACTATAAGATTATTATCTGAGACTTTACCAAATGCTTTGCCTCAGTCAAGTTATAAAACATCTAAGCATTATCATGGTATAGCAACCTAGCAACTCCATCAAGAAAGGAACAAATTTTAGTTGATTTTGTCTTATGTTCAAGTTGATCATGTCTTATGTTGGCTCTCACTCTTACAAATTTCACAAACTATTTTGTTAGTGATCTGTTTGAGATTTTTTGTTAAAAACTAAACCCAACATTTCTAGCATACAGTTTCTAAAAACTAACTTTCCCCCCCCCCCATTTCTGGAAATCAAAGTATATGTTCCTATCTCTAAAATTTAATCTTCTTTTTCATTTTTACATGAGTCTTCAATTTTTATATACATTGGAACCGATACAAATAGGCACATTTTTAATAGAGCTTTTGGGGACCATGCAGACTCATTTCAATGCCACCAGAATTTTATTGAACTTTACAGAGAATTTTTATGATATTTTCTATGGTATTTGTTCTAGATTTTTCAGTTGGAAGACCATTTTACTCGCCAGAGGATACTGAGTTAAAATAGAATTGAAATAGCTCAGGGACACCTGGGTGGCTCAGTGATTGAGCATCTGCCTTTGGCTCAGGTCATGATTCTGAGTTCCTGGCATAGAGTCCCACATCAGGCTTCCTCATGGAGCCTGCTTCTCCCTCTGCCTGTGTCTCTGCCTCACTTTATTTGACCCTCATGAATAAATAAATACAATCTTTTAAAAAATAAATAGCTCAAACTTCTTTATCTGTTAACATTTATCATCTTTCCCATGCAATGAACCTCTTCTTTTATTCTTACTGCTTTAAACTTGCTTGAAAAACTCCTTTTATTTACTCTAACATTTTTCACAAGTCTCAGTTAGGTTGGGGTACTAGAATCTTCAACAATATTGGTAGAGTTTTGTGACTTTCTTATATTCTGGTCATTTGAAACATTTCTTCACTTAAAATTAATCTCTTTCAGGGGGGAGGGGCAAGATGGCTGAAGAGTAGGGTCCCCAAATCACCTGTCTCCACCAATTACCTAGAAAACCTTCAAATTTTCCTGAAAATCTATGAATTCGGCCTGAGAATTAAAGAGAGAACACCTGGAATGCTCCAGTGAGAAGAGTTTGCGCTTCTATCAAGGTAGGAAGATGGGGAAAAAGAAATAAAGAAACAAAGGCCTCCAAGGGGGAGGGGGCCCCGCGACGAGCCGGGCTGAGGCCGGGGGGAGTGTCCCCAGGACAGGAGAGCCCCGTCCCGGAGAAGCAGGAGCTGCACCAACCTTCCCGGGCGGAAAGGGGCTCCCAGGGAGCTGGAGCAGGACCCAGGAGGGCGGGGATGCCCTCGGGCTCCCCTGGACAGTAACAGAGCAACTGCGCGCCCAGGAGAGTGCGCCGAGCTCCCTAAGGGCTGCAGCGCGCACGGCGGGACCCGGCGGGACCCGGAGCAGCTCGGAGGGGCTCGGGCGGCGGCTCCGCGGAGGGGGCTGCGCGGCCCCGGGAGCAGCTCGGAGGGGCTCGGGCAGAGGAAGAGGCTCCGTGCGGAGGGGGCTGCGCGGTTCCAGGAGCAGCTCGGGGGGGCTCGGGTGGTGGCTCCACGGAGGGGGCTGCGGGGCGGGAGCGCGAACCCAACAGCGCAGGCCCCAGAGCACAGGGCGCCGGGACACATCCCAGGATCCCGCCTCCCCTGGGACAGGCAGAGGCCGGGAGGGCCCAGGACAGCAAGGACGCTCCTGCCCCAGCTGAGCAGATCAGCGGCCCCTCCCCGGAGCCTCCAGGCCCTGCAGACGGAGAGCTTCGGAGTTACTGCGGGGGCTGAATCCAGGTTTCCAGAGCTGCCCCGCCACTGGGGCTGTTCCTCCTGCGGCCTCACGGGGTAAACAACCCCCACTGAGCCCTGCACCAGGCAGGGGCACAGCAGCTCCCCCAAGTGCTAACACCTGAAAATCAGCACAACAGGCCCCTCCCCCAGAACACCAGCTAGACTGACAACTTCCAGGAGAAGCCAAGGGACTTAAAGTACACAGAATCAGAAGATACTCCCCCGTGGTTCTTTTTTTTTTTTTTTTTTTTGTTCTGTTTGTTTTGTTTTGCTTTTTGATTTGTTTCCTACCCCCACCCCCCTTTTTTTCTCCTTTCTTTTTCTTTTTCTTCCCTTTTTTTTTCTTTTTCTTTTTTTTCTTCCTTTTTTTTCTCTTTCTCTTTTCTTTCCTTCTTTCTCTCCTCTCTTTTTCTCCTTTTCCCAATACAACTTGCTTTTGGCCACTCTGCACTGAGCAAAATGACTAGAAGGAAAACCTCACCTCAAAAGAAAGAATCAGAAACAGTCCTCTCTCCCACAGAGTTACAAAATCTGGATTACAATTCAATGTCAGAAAGCCAATTCAGAAGCACTATTATACAGCTACTGGTGGCTCTAGAAAAAAGCATAAAGGACTCAAGAGACTTCATGACTGCAGAATTTAGAGCTAATCAGGCAGAAATTAAAAATCAATTCTATGAGATGCAATCCAAACTAGAAGTCCTAACGACGAGGGTTAAAGAGGTGGAAGAATGAGTGAGTGACATAGAAGACAAGATGATGGCAAAGAGGGAAACTGAGGAAAAAAGAGACAAACAATTAAAAGACCATGAAGATAGATTAAGGCAAATAAACGACAGCCTGAAGAAGAAACACCTACGATTAATTGGTGTTCCCGAGGGTGCCGAAAGGACCAGAGGTCCAGAATATGTATTTGAACAAATTCTAGCTGAAAACATTCCTAATCTGGGAAGGGAAACAGGCATTCAGATCCAGGAAATAGAGAGATCCCCCCTGAAAATCAATAAAAACCGTTCAACACCTCGACATTTAATAGTGAAGCTTGCAAATCCCAAAGATAAGGAGAAGATCCTTAAAGCAGCAAGAGACAAGAAATCCCTGACTTTTATGGGGAGGAGTATTAGGGTAACAGCAGACCTCTCCACAGAGACCTGGCAGGCCAGAAAGGGCTGACAGGATATATTCAGGGTCCTCCATGAGAAGAACATGCAACCAAGAATACTTTATCCAGCAAGGCTCTCATTCAAAATGGAAGGAGAGATAAAGAGCTTACAAGACAGGCAGCAACTAAAAGAATATGTGACCTCCAAACCAGCTCTGCAAGAAATTTTAAGGGGGACTCTTAAAATTCCCCTTTAAGAAGAAGTTCAGTGGAACATTCCACAAAATCAAGGACTGAATAGATATCATGACGACACTAAACTCATATCTGTCAATAGTAACTCTGAATGTGAACGGGCTTAATGACCCCATCAAAAGGCGCAGGCTTTCAGACTGGATAAAAAAGCAGGACCCATCTATTTGCTGTCTACCAGAGACTCATTTTAGACAGAAGGACACCTACAGCCTGAAAATAAAAGGTTGGAGAACCATTTACCATTCGAATGGTCCTCAAAAGAAAGCAGGGGTAGCCATCCTTATATCAGATAAACTAAAATTTACCCCAAAGACTGTAGTGAGAGATGAAGAGGGACACTATATCATACTTAAAGGATCTATTCAACAAGAGGACTTAACATTCCTCAATATATATGCCCCGAATGTGGGAGCTGCCAAATATATAAATCAATTATTAACCAAAGTGAAGAAATACTTACATAATAATACACTTATACTTGGTGACTTCAATCTAGCTCTTTCTATACTCGATAGGTCTTCTAAGCACAACATCTCCAAAGAAACGAGAGCTTTAAATGATACCCTGGACCAGATGGATTTCACAGATATCTACAGAACTTTACATCCAAACTCAACTGAATACACATTCTTCTCAAGCGCACATGGAACTTTCTCCAGAATAGACCACATATTGGGTCACAAATCGGGTCTGAACCGATACCAAAAGATTGGGATTGTCCCCTGCGAATACTCAGACCATAATGCCTTGAAATTAGAACTAAATCACAACAAGAAGTTTGGAAGGACCTCAAACACGTGGAGGTTAAGGACCATCCTGCTAAAAGATGAAAGGGTCAACCAGGAAATTAAGGAAGAATTTAAAAGATTCATGGAAACTAATGAGAATGAAGATACAACCGTTCAAAATCTTTCCGACGCAGCAAAAGCAGTCCTAAGGGGGAAATACATCGCAATACAAGCATCCATTCAAAAACTGGAAAGAACTCAAATACAAAAGCTAACCTTACACATAAAGAAGCTAGAGAAAAAACAGCAAATAGATCCTACACCCAAGAGAAGAAGGAAGTTAATAAAGATTCGAGCAGAACTCAACGAAATCGAGACCAGAAGAACTGTGGAACAGATCAACAGAACCAGGAGTTGGTTCTTTGAAAGAATTAATAAGAGAGATAAACCATTAGCCAGCCTTATTAAAAAGAAGAGAGAGAAGACTCAAATTAATAAAATCATGAATGAGAAAGGAGAGATCACTACCAACACCAAGGAAATACAAATGATTTTAAAAACATATTATGAACAGCTATACGCCAATAAATTAGGCAATCTAGAAGAAATGGACGCATTCCTGCAAAGCCACAAACTACCAATACTGGAACAGGAAGAAATAGAAAACCTGAACAGGCCCATAACCAGGGAGGAAATTGAAGCAGTCATCAAAAACCTCCCAAGACACAAGAGTCCAGGGCCAGATGGCTTCCCAGGGGAATTTTATCAAACATTTAAAGAAGAAACCATACCAATTCTCCTAAAGCTGTTTGGAAAGATAGAAAGAGATGGAGTACTTCCAAATTCATTCTATGAGGCCAGCATCCCCTTAATTCCAAAACCAAAGACCCCACCAAAAAGGAGAATTACAGACCAATATCCCTGATGAACATGGATGCAAAAATTCTCAACAAGATACTAGCCAATCGGATCCAAGAGTACATTAAGAAAATTATTCACCATGACCAAGTAGGATTTATCCCTGGGACACAAGGCTGGTTCAACACCCGTAAAACAATCAATGTGATTCATCATATCAGCAAGAGAAAAACCAAGAACCATATGATCCTCTCATTAGATGCAGAGAAAGCATTTGACAAAATACAGCATCCATTCCTGATCAAAACTCTTCAGAGTGTAGGGATAGAGGGAACATTCCTCGACATCTTAAAAGCCATCTATGAAAAGCCCACAGCAAATATCATTCTCAATGGGGAAGCACTAGGAACCTTTCCCCTAAAATCAGGAACAAGACAGGGATGTCCACTCTCACCACTGCTATTCAACATAGTACTGGAAGTCCTAGCCTCAGCAATCAGACAACAAAAAGACATTAAAGGCATTCAAATTGGCAAAGAAGAAGTCAAACTCTCCCTCTTCGCCGATGACATGATACTCTACATAGAAAACCCAAAAGTCCTCCACCCCAAGATTGCTAGAACTCATACAGCAATTTGGTAGCAGTGGCAGGATACAAAATCAATGCCCAGAAGTCAAGTGGCATTTCTATACACTAACAATGAGACTGAAGAAAGTAGAAATTAAGGAGTCAATCCCATTTACAATTGCACGCAAAAGCATAAGATACCTAGGAATAAACCTAACCAAAGATGTAAAGGATCTATACCCTCAAAACTATAGAACACTTCTGAAAGAAATTGAGGAAGACACAAAGAGATGGAAAAATATTCCATGCTCATGGATTGGCAGAATTAATATTGTGAAAATATCAATGTTACCCAGGGCAATATACACGTTTAATGCAATCCCTATCAAAATACCATGGACTTTCTTCAGAGAGTTAGAGCAAATTATTTTAAGATTTGTGTGGAATCAGAAAAGACCCCGAATAGCCAGGGGAATTTTAAAAAAGAAAACCATAGCTGGGGGCATCACAATGCCAGATTTCAGGTTGTACTACAAAGCTGTGGTAATCAAGACAGTGTGGTACTGGCACAAAAACAGACACATAGATCAATGGAACAGAATAGAGAACCCAGAAGTGGACCCTGAACTTTATGGTGAACTAATATTCGATAAAGGAGGAAAGACTATCCATTGGAAGAAAGACAGTCTCTTCAATAAATGGTGCTGGGAATATTGGACATCCACATGCAGTAGAATGAAAATAGACCACTCTCTTTCACCATACACAAAGATAAACTCAAAATGGATGAAAGATCTAAATGTGAGACAAGATTCCATCAAAATCCTAGAGGAGAACACAGGCAACACCCTTTTTGAACTCAGCCACTGTAACTTCTTGCAAGGTATATCCACGAAGGCAAAAGAAACAAAAGCAAAAATTAACTATTGAGACTTCATCAAGATAAGTAGCTTTTGCACAGCAAAGGATACAGTCAACAAAACTGAAAGACAACCTACAGAATGGGAGAAGATATTTGCAAATGACGTATCAGATAAAGGGCTAGTATCCAAGATCTATAAAGAATTTATTTATTAAACTCAACACCAAAGAAACAAACAATCCAGTCATGAAACGGGCAAAAGACATGAAAAGAAATCTCACAGAGGAAGACATAGACATGGCCAACATGCACATGAGAAAATGCTCCACATGACTTGCCATCAGGGAAATACAAATGAAAACCACAATGAGATACCACCTCACACCAGTGAGAATGGGGAAAATTAACAAGGCAGGAAACAACAAATGTTGGAGAGGATGCGGAGAAAAGGGACCCTCTTACACTGTTGGTGGGAATGTGAACTGGTGCAGCCACTCTGGAAAACTGTGTGGACGTTCCTCAAAGAGTTAAAAATAGATCTGCCCTACGACCCAGCAATTGCACTGTTGGGGATTTACCCCAAAGACTCAGATGCAATGATTCGCCGGGACACCTGCACCTCAATGTTTCTAGGAGCAATGTCCCCAATAGCCAAACTGTGGAAGGTGCTTCGGTGTCCATTGAAACATGAATGGATAAAGAAAATGTGGTTTATGTATACAATGGAATATTACTCAGCCATTAGAAACTACACATACCCACCATTTGCTTCAACGTGGATGGAACTGGAAGGTATTATGCTGAGTGAAGTAAGTCAATCAGAGAAGGACAAAAATTGTATGTTCTCATTCATTTGGGGAATATAAATAATAGTGAAAGGGAATATAACAGAAGGGAGAAAAATGTGTGGGAAATATCAGAAAGGGAGACAGAAGATAAGGACTCCTAACTCTGGGAAACGAACTAGGGTTGATGGAACGGGAGGAAGGCGGGGGGTGGGGGTGAATGGGTGACGGGCACTGAGTGGGGCACTTGACGGGATGAGCACTGGGTGTTATTCTGTATGTTGGTAAATTGAACACCAATAAAAATACATTTATTATTTAAAAAAATTCTTTCAAATAACCAACTCCTGTTTTTGTTGATCTGTTCACAGTTCTGGTCTCGATTTCGTTGAGTTCTGCTCGAATCTTTAACTCTCTTCTGCTGGGAGTAGGATCTATTTGCTGTTGTTTCTCCAGCTCCTTTGGATACAAGGTTAGCTTTTGTGTTTGAATTCTTCCAAGTTTTTGGATGGATGCTTGTATTGCGATGTATTTCCCCTCAGGACTGCTTTTGCTGTATCCCAAAGATTTGAAATCGTTGTATCTTCATTCTCTTTAGTTTCCATGTATCTTTTTAATTGTTCCTTAATTCCTGGTTGACCCTTTCATCTTTTAGCAGGATGGTCCTTAAACTCCACGTTTTGAGGTCCTTCCAAACTTCTTGTGATTTAGTTCTAATTTCAAGGCCTGAGAATATGAAGGGGACGATCTCAATCTTTTGGTATAGGTTAAGACCTGATTTGTGACCCAGTATCTGGTCTATTGTGGAGAAAGTTCCATGTGCACTTGAGAAGAATGTGTATTCAGTTGAGTTTGGATGTAAAGTTCTGTAGAGATCTGTGAAATCCATCTGGTCCAGTGTATCATTTAAAGCTCTCATTTCTTCGGAGATGTTGTGCTTAGAAGACCTATCGATTGTAGAGAGCACTACATTGAGGTCGCCACGTATAATTGTATTATTATCTAAGTATGTCTTAACTTTGGTTATTAATTGATTGAGATATTTGGCAGCTCCCACATTCGGGGCATATAATATTGAGGATTTTTAAGTCCTCTTTTTGGATAGATCCTTTAAGTATGAGATAGTGTTCCTCTTCATCTCTCATTACAGTCTTCGGGGTAAATTTTAGTTTATCTGATATGAGGATGGCTACCCCTGCTTTCTTTTGAGGACCATTTGAATGGTAAATGGTTCTCAAACCTTTTATTTTCAGGCTGTAGGTGTCCTTATGTCTATAATGAGTCTCTTGTAGACAGCAAATAGATGGGTCTTGCTTTTTTATCCAGTTTGAAACCCTGCATCTTTTGGTGTGGTCATTATGCCCTTTCACATTAAGAGTTACTTTTGAAAGATGTGAGTTTAGTGTCATCATGATACCTATTCAGTCCCAGTTTTTGTGGATTGTTCCATTGGACTGCTTCTTAAAGAGGAATTTTAAGAGTCCTCCTTAAAATTCCTTGGAGAACTGGTTTGGTGGTCACATATTCTTTCAGTTCCTGCCTTTCTTGGAACCGCTTTATCTCTCCTTGTATTCTGAATGAGAACCTTGCCAGATAAAGTATTAATGGCTGTATGTTAAAGGCTGTATGTTCTTCTCATTTAGGACCCTGAATATATCCTGCCAACCCTTTCTGGCCTGCCAGGTCTCTGTGGAGAGGTCTGCTGTTTACCTAATACTTCTCCCCATAAAATTTAGAGATCTCTTGCATCTTGCTGGTTTAAGGATCTTCTCTTTATCTTTGGTATTTGCAAGTTTCACTATTAAATGTTGAGGTGTTGAGCGGTTTTTATTCACTTTTTTGGGGGTGTGTGTCTATTTCCTGGATCTGAATGCCTGTTTCCCTTCCCAATTTAGGAAACTTTTCATCTATGATTTGTTCAAATGCATATTCTGGACCTCTGTCCCTTTCGGCGCCTCAGGAACCCCAATTAAACGTAGATTTTTTTCCTTCTGAGGCTGTCATTTATTTCCCTTAACCTATCCTCATGATCTTTTAATTGTTTTTCTCTTTTTTCCTCAGTTTTCCTCCTTGCCATCAACTTGTCTTCTATGTCACTCACTCGTTCTTCTACCTTGTTAACCCTCGTTGTTAGGACCTCTTGTTTGGATTGCATCTCATTTAACTGATTTGTAATTTCAGCCTGATTAGATCTAAATTGTGCAGTCATGAAGTTCCTGAATCCTTTCTGCTTTTTTCTAGATTCACCAGTAGCTTTATAATTGTGCTTCTGAATTGCTTTCTGACAATGAATTGTAATCCAATTTTGTAACTCTGTGGGAGAGAGGACTGTTTCTGATTCTTTCTTTGGAGGGGAGTTTTTCCTTCTAGCCATTTTACTCAGTGCTTAGTGGCCAAAAACAAGTTGTACTAAAAAAAAAGAGAAAAAGAGGGAAGAGAAAAAAGAAAAGAAAAGAAAAAATTGGAGGGGAGCAAACAAAAAACAAAAAACCAGGGGGAGTATCTATCCTCTAATTCTTTATACTGTATATCCCTCGACTTCTCCTGGAACTTTCCAGTGCTGCTTGGTCAATAACTTGCTTTTCCCCTGTCCCTCTAGCTGGTCTTCTGGGGGATTAGCCTGCTGTGCTGATTCTCAGGTGTGAGCAGTTGGGGGAGCTGCTCAGCCCCCTGCCTGATGCACGGCTCAGTGGGAGTTGTTTATCCTGTTTATCCTGTGTGGCCACTGTGAGGCTCAGTGGGGGTTGTTTATCCTGTGAGGCTCCAGGAGGAACAGCAACAGTGGTGGCGGCCAGCTCTCCAGCCCTAGAGTCCGCTCCACAGTAACTACCGCAGCTCTCGGTCTGCAGGGTACTGGATGCTCCGGGTGGCAGAGGTCGCCAATCCGCACAGCTCGAGGCCACCCAGCGGCAGGAGCTTCTTTGCTGTCCTTGGCCCTCCCGGCCTCTGCCTGCCCCGGGGGGAGTGCCAGATCTTGGGCTGTGTCCCCTGGAGCCCTGGGCCCCTGAGCTTGTGCTGCTGGAATTGCACTCTTGGGGCCACACAACCCCCTCCGGGTGGAACCACAGCCTGAGCCGCTGCTGGGGCTACTCCCGGCCCCCGACATGTGCTACAGCCCTTTAAGGAGCTCTGCAACAGTGTGTGGTGCTTTCCCCTGGGGGGCAGTTCCTCTGTTAGTGCCCCTGGGAGCCTGAGGGCACCCCCGCCCCTCCTGGGATCCTGCTCCAACTCCCTGTGAGCACCTTTCAGACCGGGAAGATTGGTGAAGCTCCTGATTCTCCAGGAGGGGCTTTCCTGTCCTGAGGGCACTCCACGCGGGGCCTTAGCCCGGCTCCTCGTGGGGCCCCTCCCCCTTGGATGCTTTTTTATTTCTTTATTTTTTTCCATCTTTCTACCTTTTAGTAGCGTGAACTCTTCTCACTGTAGCATCCCAGCTGTTCTCTCTTTAAATCTCAGGCTGAATTTGTAGGTTTTCAGGATGATTTGAAAGTTATCTAGGTTATTTGGTGGGGACAAGTGACTTGGGGACCCTCCTCTTCCTCCATCTTGCCCCATCCTCCTTAATCACGATATTTTATACCTGAAATTAATATAATACTGTATGTTAACTAACTAGAATTAAAACAAAACTTTAAAAAATGATACTGAGAAGTCTGTGTTATGGGTTCTTTTTCAAAAAATGATAAAGAAGAAATAAGTAATAATCATTTTAAAACATTCAGACAACTCTGTCAAAAGAGATTTTTAAAAAGGAAAGCAAGGGGCATCCCAGGTGGCTCAGTAGTTTAGCACTGCCTTCCACCCAGGGTGTGATCCTGGAGACTGAGGATTGGGTCCATGTCAGGCTCCCTGCATGGAACTTGCTTCTCTCTCTGCCTGTGTCTCTGCCTCTCTCTTTCTCTCTCTGTGTCTCTCATGAAAAAATAAATAAAATATTTTTTAAAAAATTAAAAAATGAAAAAGGAATGCAAAACAGAATAAAGGTAAATAAATACAAAATAATCTGATAGAAATAATTTTAAATATACTATAATCAAAGCAGTGCAAATTGAGTAAACTTAAAAGTTATAACACAGAGATTTAAATACAATAAAAAAGTTACAGCCATAAGCTCTTTACAAAGAGCACAAAAGAAAACGAAAAAATATATACTGTTAAATGCTGACCAAAAGAAAGGCTGGTGCAACTTTATTAATTTTAGTTAGGATTCCAAGAAACAAGAATTGTTTTAAGTTAAAGAGAGATACTACATAATGCTAAAGTATATTTCACCAAGAATATACTTGTGTTCTAAACTCATATGCATTTATTTTTTTTTATTATTATTTTTTTTAATTTATTTTTTTTTATTGGTGTTCAATGTAGAATAAATTTTTATCAGACAAAAATCACATGATTATTAAAAGAAATAATTTCTCAATAACATGCAAGATTTTTAAAATTATCCTTTCAATGAATAATAAATCAAGTAGACAACATCAATAAAAATATAACACATTTGAATACCACAATAAGCTGGATTTTATGAATTCAAGTAGAACCTTGCACCCAAGAAGTAGGAAAAAAAAGTATTCTGTTACTTTAGGATGAAATGTTCTGTTAATACATCTAGTTCAGTGTGTCACTCAAAGCACTGTTTCCTTGTTGATTTTCTGCTTAAACAATCTGTCCATTGATGTAAGGGAGGTATTAAAGTCCCCTATTGGAAAGGAGAAAAAATAAGTGGGAAATATCAGAAAGGGAGACAGAACATGAGAGACTCCTAACTTTGGAAAATGAACTGGGGGTGGTGGAAGGGCAGGTGGGCGGGGGTTGGGGGGTGACTGGGTGGCGGGCACTGAGGTGAGCACTTGAAGGGATGAGCACTGGGTGTTATTCTGTATGTTGACAAATTGAACACCAATAAAAAAATAGATTTATTATTTAAAAAAGGAATATGTTGGTTAGAAAGGTCAAAAAATAAAAAATAAAAAAAAAATAAAAAAGGAATAAAGGATATGCCAGAGGTGAAGATGCTGGTGACAAATAATAATAATAATAATAATAATAATAGAAGGGGAGGAGGGCGGGGGGTGGGAGTGAATGGGTGACGGGCACTGGGTATTATTCTGTATGTTAGTAAATTGAACACCAATAAAAAATAAATAAATAAATAAATAAATAAATAAATAAATAAATAAAGTCCCCTATTATTTTTGTATTATTATCAAGGAGTTCCTTTATGTTTGTTGTTGTTTCATATATTTGGGTGCTTCCACGCTGGGGGCACAAATATAAATTGTTAGATCTTCTTGTTGGGTGAACTAATCACTATTATGATTTAGTGCCCTTCATCTCTTTTTGCAATCTTTGGTTAATAATCCAGTTTGTCTGATGTAAGTATTGCTACTCTGGCTTTCTTTTGGTTTTCATTAGCATGGTAAATGTTACTCCACCCCTCACTTTTGATCTGAAGTTGTCTTTAAGTCTGAAATGAATTTCAGGTAAGCAACCTTGTTTTTGTTGGTTTATCCATTCTGACACTCTGTTTTTATTGTAGTGTTTATTTGATTTGCATTCAGAGTAATTATTGATAGATATGAATTTAATGTCATTTTATTACTTTTTTGTCATTGTTTCTGAAGATTATCTCTATTCATTTCAAATCTTTTTTGCTTTTCATCTTTCCCACTCAAAGAATCAATCCCTTTTAATATTTCTTGCAGGATGGGTTTAGTGATCACAAACTTCTTTAATTTTTGTTTGAGAAAATCTATATCTATTCTTCTATTCAAGTGATAGCCTTCCTGGGTAGAATATTCTTGGCTGCAGATTTTTCCCATTCACCTTGTTGAATATATCATACCACTGTTCTCTGACCTGCTAAGTTTCTGTGGTAAGATCTGCTACTTTGTCTTCCCTTGTAAATTAGGGACTTCTTTTGTCTTGTAGCAAGGATACTTGTCTTTATCTCTGTATTTTGCAAATTTAACTATGATATGTCTTAGTGTTGGTCTAGTTTTGTTGATTTTTATGGTAGTTATCTGTGCCTCCTGCATTCAGAAGTTTGTTTCCTTCCCCAGGTTAGGGAAGTTTAGCTATAATTTCTTCAAATAAACCTATCCCCTTTCTCTCTTCTTCTTCTCCTGGAACTCCCATGATACAAATATTCTTGTTTCATGGAGTCACTGAGTTCCCTATGTCTACTTTCATGATCCAAGATTTTTCTTTCCTTCTTTTGATCAGTTTCATTGTTTTCTATATTCTATCTTCTATATTACTCATTTGTTCCTATGTTTCTTCCATCCTTGTGACCGTTACATTCAATTGGTTTTTAATCTCATTTATTGTGTTTTTCATTTTAGCCTAATTAGTTTTTAGCCATTTTATCTCTGTGATAAGGGTCTCCCTATTGTTTTCTCTATTTTTAAAGATTTTTTAAAATTTATTTGATAGAGAGAGACAGAGTAAGAGACAGAGAACACACAAGCATAACAAACAGCAGGCAGAAGGAGAGGGAGAAGCAGGCTCCCAGCTAAGAAGGGAGCCTAATGTTGGGCTTGATCCCAGGACCCTGGGATCATGACCTGAATGAAAGGCAGATGTTCAACTGACTGAGCCACCCAGGTGCCCTCTACCTAGTGTTTTCTATGCTTTTCTCATGTCCAGCTAGTATGCTTATGATTGTTACTTTAAATTCTGGATCAAGCATATTACTTATCCCTGTTTTTTATTAGATCACTGGCCATGACCTTATCTTGTTCTTCTTTTGTGGTGAATTCTTGTGTCTTAGAATTATGCCTAGGTCTCTGTCTTTTTCTGTGTATTAGGAAAGGCACTTATGTTCCCTACTCCTGAGAGTAATGGCTTCATGAAGAAGAGTTCATATAAAAGGGGAACCCTCTTGCACTGTTGGTGGAAATGTGAACTGGTACAGCCACTCTGGAAAGCTGTGTGGAGGTTTCTCAAATAGTTAAATATAAAACTTCCCTACAACCCAGCAATTGCACTGCTGAGGATTTACCCCAAAGACACATGCAGCGAAACACCGGGGGGAAAAAAAGAAGAATTCATATAATGTCCAGGACCTGGGGCTTCAGGAAGTGTATCTGGTGTATGTTCTCTGCACTCTTCTGCTGTGTTCTGGCTGCTCTATCCTTCAGGTCACTCTGCTGGAACATTTCTCCTTTCCTACAGTCGAGAGTGTTTGGCCCCTGGTTAGAGTGTGGTGAATTTTAACTAGGTGTGCTCTGGTCTGCTTGTAAAAAGTGTCTGATGCCATTTCTACAGAGCTGAAGTTTTGCAGAACTTTATGGTCGGTTGATGTGGTTCATGGGGGCTTGTGCTGGTCTTCTGGGGAGGGGCCCACTGCTCTGATTACTCGGGACACTTGCTGAAGTAAAACAGTACCAGCAGAGGTCAGGGAAGTTGGGCCTGGTGTAAGCTGATAAGTCAGCCAATGTTGATGCTGTGCTGTTTATTGTGGTAGCTTATGCCAAGGGGTAGGCTAAGGAAATGTCACCAGTCAGATTCTTTGTCCCTGGAGGCTGTGTTCATACTTGTTGCTGTCAGGGAAGCCCTCCCAGAAGAGCAAACAAGTCCCCCCTGTGCATTCGAGATGTTTTCCAGGTCGTTGTTCTCACATTGTCTGTGTCCAGGTTGCTTGCCTGCCTGGAGCAGCACAGCACACTTTGGGTTCTATCTCAGCCTGGCCACCTGAGTTTCAAAACTCCAAACTTTAGGGACCTGATGTTGTGGGGATTTGAGCTGATCCTTCAGGAGAGTCTCACCACACTGGGATTGATGCAGGACTTAGAAGGCTAGTCACACCAGAGCACAGTAGCATGGGGTTTGGAGCAAAGTACACAAAAAGCCAGTGTCCAGATTAGCAAAGTCAGCAGGTATCTCTGTGCCTATGCTGAAGGGCAGGGGAGGGAAATGGCACCTACTGGCTCTTTTGCCCCCAAACAGGGAATGCCACCTCTCTCAGATGTGCTCCAAGAAGGGGGAACTATCTCTCCCAGTGCATCTCAGGCAATCCTCAGATCTCACATTCTGCCCCTGGTTACCTGCTTGTCTTCTCTACAGGAGCACTGCAACCCCCTCAGGGTTCTATACCAACCACATTGTGGACCTCTAAAACTTTGAGGCATACTGGTTGTAAAAACACACTAAAATCAGCCCCACTCGTTTTCCTATTCAGTGGCTTTGGGGGAGTGTTTTCCTCTTGTAACCTCTGTGTACTGCTTGCTATCTATCAATTATCTATCTATCTATCTATCTATCTATCTATCTATCTATCATCTATCTCTCCATGGCCAGGGCTCCTTCCCCTCCATAGCACCTGTGATCTATTTTCCCCCCACACTAAGTCTCCACACCTCCTACCTTCCATGATGTAGCCTTCTTTCTTCCTTTAGTTGTGCAGTTTGTTCTGTCAGTCCTTTCATCAATTTCTTAGGTATTCAGAATTATTTGATATTTATCTTGCTGTGTTCATGGAATCAGGCAAGCCAAGGGTCCTCCTACTACTCCACCATCTTAGCTCCAGCTTATCCCATAAATAAAAGATCGATTTAACATTTGAAAAAGTGTTTGTATATTTAATCATATTAGTGGAATAATGGGTAAAACTATGTCTACATCATTACATGTAGAAAAATCCTTTGACTAAATTTGCTAAATTCAGCTAGGAAATAGAAAAAATAAAAAAAACTCTGCCTTATTCTCATAAGAAATACCTCTTCAAAAACATGAAAAGCATCATGCTTAATAAATATAGTTGAAAGCTTTTCCTATTCCAGGGAAAAATGAGAGATAAGGATGTCTGCTATTACCACTTCCCATTAACACTATAGTGAAGACTACAGCCAAGTCAGTAAGATGACCAGTTACAAGAAAAAAAAGAAACTAAATGTTTATTATTTTCAGTCAGGAAGATTGCACACATAGAAAACCCAAAAGGATTTATAAATAAATTATTAGAATTAATAGAAGTGTTTACAAAGTTCTGTGAGTATGTAAGATCAATATTCCAATACCAATTATATTCTTAATTACTAGCAGCAAATAGTTATAAAGTGTAATATTGAAAAAAAAGAATGTCATTTAAAATAGAAAGAAAAGATATTAGGTAACTAGAAATAAATTCAAAAGATCTTCAAGTCTTTGAAAAAGATCATTTTAAAGCTCAAATGAAAGACAGGAAAGAAATCTACATAGTTGTAGAGAAATTCCATATTCATAGTTTGTAAGAATCAATATCATAAAGATATCATTCATGAGTTATTCCAGGCTATTCATTCAATTCGAATCAAATCAAAATACTGTTTTGTCTTGTTTTGCTTTTACAAACTTGACAAGAAGAAGGACAAGGTAGAGGAAGTTTCTCTAATAGTCATCAAGATATCATAAAGCTACTAGCAACTATGCCACTGTGGTGATGGCCTAAAGAACAGACTGACAACAAACTAATATCCAAAATTCCAAAAATGGACATAATTGCCTCAAAACATTAAGAATCCAGCACTAATAGAAAGAGAGGTTAAATATATATGAATATAAAACTACCAAAAAAGTAATTTCAGATGATCAATACCATTTGGAAAGATACCTAACTTTCCTAGTATTTAGGAAAATGCAAACTAAAGTCTGAGAATATAGCATTTTCCATTTCAGAAAGCGGCAAAAAATTAAAAATCTGTATACCAAGTGTTATTGTAACTCCAGACCATATGGAAAATAATTTGGCATTGTGTAGTAAAGTTGAAGATGAACCTACCCTATGACCTGGACATTCCATTCCTCATGTGTACTTTATTTTTTAAAATATTTTACTTATTTATTCATGAGAGACAGAGAGAGAGAGGCAGAGACACAGGCAGAGGGAGAAACAGGCTCCATGCAGGGAGCCTGATGTGGGACTCGATCCCAGGTCTCCAGGATCAGGCTCTGGGCTGAAGGTGGTGATAAACCACTGAGCCACCCGGGCTGCCCTCCTCATGTATACTTTAAAGAAATCTTTGTATGTGTGTATGAGGAGACATACATATATAAAAATGTTCATAGAACATTGTAATAGCAAAACACTGGAGATAGCACTAATGTATACTGAAAGAAAAGAAAGAAAGAGAAGAAAGAAGAAAAAGAAAGAAAGAAAGAAAGAAAGAAAGAAAGAAAGAAAGAAAGAAAGAAAGAAAGAAGAAAGAAAGAAAGAAAGAGGGATCCCTGGGTGGCGCAGCGGTTTGGCGCCTGCCTTTGGCCCAGGGCGCGATCCTGGAGACCCGGAATCGAATCCCACATCGGGCTCCCGGTGCATGGAGCCTGCTTCTCCCTCTGCCTGTGTCTCTGCCTCTCTCTCTCTCTCTCTCTCTCTCTCTGTGACTATCATAAATAAATAAAAATTAAAAAAAAAATTCTAAAAAAAAAAAAGAAAGAAAGAAAGAAAGAAAGAAAGAAAGAAAGAAAGAAAGAAAGAAAAAGAAGGAAGGAAGGAAGGAAGGAAGGAAGAAAGAAAGAAAGAAAGAAAGAAAGAAAGAAAGAAAGAAAGAAAGAAAGATTAATACAATGGAATACCATCCTGCAAAGAAGTGGATCTACATGTGTCAGTATGGATAAACATCCAATACATAGTGTTGAACAAACTAAAAGTTTCAAGTTATATCAAGTATATGAAGTTTTAAAATGTTCACAGCAATACTATCTATTATTTAATGTTGTGCATATGTACCACATAGTATAAAAATATGATTAGAAATAATATGCACTCAAATCAGAGTAGTGGTATTTCTGGAGTGGAGGGAAAATAACTTCATTGGTAAATGATATTCAGAGGTCTTCACTATATTTTGTTTCACTTATTCCTTAAGGTAGATAAGGATATATATGTACATTTACTTTATTAAGCTTTACATATTGATTCTTTATTATACATTTTAATATGTATAAATTACTTCTAGATAAATTTAAAGAAAAGCAAAAGTCTTTGAACTCTTAGAACATTTATTTTTTCTGAATGGAGACAATAAATAGTAATGCAAGTTGAGAAGATGAAGGGATTTTGCTTGCTTCATCTTAGCCAATTTTGGCTGCTGTAACAAAAATAGACTAGGTGGCTTATAAACAAAAACAAAATATTTCTCATAGTTCTAGAGGCTGGAAGTCCAAGATGAGGGTGCTAGGCATGGTTGGGTTCTGGTGAAAACCCTCTTCCATGTTGCATATTGCCAACTTCTCTCTGTATCTTGATATTGTGGATGATGGGAAAGGGTGAGGGATCCCTTTGGAGATGCTCTTAGAAGGAGACTGATTCCATTCCTGAAGGTTCTGCTCTCATGGCTTAATCACCTCTCAAAGGCCCCACCTCCTAATACAATAATCTTAGGGGTTAAGATTTAAACATATGAATTTTGAGGAGACATAAACATTCAGACCATAGCATTCTACCATTTTGCTTAAGTTGATATAAGTGAAAATCTTTGAATTATATTCTCTTTGATTTCACTGCATTTGATGTTATGTTTTTTATGTTGATTTTAATTATTTGTAGCAAAAAATAAACATACTTTTTCAAAGTCTGTGTTCAAAAGATTCATAAAGATTTGTTTCTAAATAATTAACAGTATGTTTAAAAAAGATAAAAATCCATGATTCTTTGATCAAATATTAGAACATTTTAAAATAAAATCTGACCCCAAATTATTTTCTCTTAGCTGAGTCAGAAACTTTTTAAAATATTAATAAACTAGAAAGTTATCTTTCTATTTAAAAAGATAGAATGGTTCAAAATATGCCACAAGCTTTTCTTTTCATTTTACATTGTAATGTTCACCAAACAAAAATATGGTCAAATTTATGTTTTATCATCTTTCAATTACTCACATTGCCTACTACAATATATGAATAACTTTCGTTAAATATACATGATTCCTATGAGAATGTTCAATGTTGTATATAATAGGCCTGTATAAAAGTCTTAAATATTTATTTATAAAATACTATATAGGCTAGAATTTCCCAAATAAGTTTGCTAAAACCTGAAAGCTCTTGGATGTTATGAGGTTTAACGTTCTAATTAACAAACATATCTAGGGGATACCAGGGTGGCTCAGTGGTTTAGCGCCTGCCTTCGGCCCAGGGCATGATCCTGGAGTCCCAGGATCGAGTCCCACATTGGGCTCCCTGCATGAAGCCTGCTTCTCCCTCTGCCTATGTCTCTGCCTCTCTCTTTCTCTCTCTCTGTGTCTCTCATGAATAAATTAAAAATCTAAACAAAAAAAACCCAAACATATCTAAACATAATAAAGGCTGTATTTGATAAACCCATAGCTCATATCATCTTCAATGGGGAAAAGTTGAGAGATGTTCTTCTATAGTCAGGAAATAGACAAGGATAGACACTTTTACCACTTTCATTCAATATAATACTGGAAATCCTAGCCACAACAATCGGACAACAAAAAGAAATAAAAGTCATCCACATTAGCAAGGAAGTAAAAATGTCACTATTTGAGATCACCTGATACTATATATAGAAAACCTGAAAGACTTCACACACACACACACACACACACACACACACAACCTGCTAGAACTGATACACAACTTTAAAGTAATAGGATACAAAATCAATGTAAAGAAATCTGTTGCATTTCTATACACCAATAATGAAGCAGTAGAAAAATTAAGGAATTAATCCTATTTAAATTGTACTAAAAGCCATAAGATGCCTAGGAATAAACCTCACCAAAGAGGCAAAAGACTTGTAGTCTGAAAACTATAAAACACTGATGAAAGAAATTGAAGATGACACAAAGAAATGGAAAGATATTCCACGCTCATGAATTGGAATAACAAATATTGTTAAATGTCTATACTACCCAAAACAATCTAAGCATTTAATGAAATCCCTATCAAAATACCACCAGCAGTTTTCACAGGACTAAAACAAACAATCTTAGAATTTGGATGGAACCACAAAAGACTGGATAGACAGAGCCACCTTGAATAAGTAAAGCAAAGCTGGAGGCATCAAAATTGTGGACTTCAAGTTATATGACCAATTTGTAGTGATCAAAACAGTATGGTACTGAAACACAAAATTTCAACAAACACATTTTAATTAAAGTGACTTGAATGTTTGATAATGCATTTAGAATGTATCATGGAAGCTATTGTAATAATAAGGTAAAATAATTTTGTAAAAGCAATATCATTTATATTAGCCTAAGTATTCATTTAGGTTGGGAGAGTGGGTTGATAAGAACAATTTCAGCAGAAATGCACTGAAGTTACCTTGACTTTCTACATATAGTAGCCATCCATAACTTATACAAAAGGTTAGTCCAGATAAATAAGACACTCTCAGAAACTAAACTAGGCACTTAACTTTTTGGCAGAAATTCACTCATAGTACTTTATGACTATATTAAATGAACAGTAACCCATTGGCCTAAAAGACTGAATACATTATTAAAAGTGGAGTAAGCATAGTCATTTGGTGAGATCTTTCCTTGTGCCACCTAATACAAATTGCTACAATAAAAGGAAAATATTTTGTTTAAAATTTTCAATTCCATTTGGAAAGATGTCTTACTCTCTTGTCTCTAAGAACTAATCAGAATTCAGTGACTGTTCAACTCAAAGAAATTGAAAATATAAGCTTACTATTGAAAAGACACAGAACATGTATTATTGCTAGTGATGAGAAAAGTGGATAGTTTATAAACAAACAAACAAACACACACAGAAACTATTGGGATCAAAGAATCCCATTATACGATGGTTAATAAAATTTCTGCTTCTATAGTTTTTTGTAAGTGAAATAGAATTAAATTAAAGAGATAGACACACTGGCATTTTGTTACCTTTCATGTTAAAATACCCTTTTCAATAATATTGCTACCAAATTTGGATTTAGAATTTTGAATGCCTCCATAAATGTTCCTTACCTCCTCTCCCCTCTTCCTGCATTCAACAACCACTTTATGCTTATTTGTATTTATTTATATTAAGGATAGTGGAGTCCACATTAACAGTGAAACGTTTTTTAAGTAAGTGGTGAGGATTTCTCTGTTCACAATCACAGTTCTGTTTTGTCATGTATTTAGATGAAATCTGGGCCAGGACAGTAATCTCTGGATCTGCATATGAAGGATTAATCAATCAGAAAGCAAAGAAAAGCCTCATTAAAATTAACATGTAATTTCCCGAGGCCCACACTAAAAGGAACACTACTTACTGCCTTGATGAAGGTGACAAGGGTAGAAGTAATTGATGTTAGTCCCTTGGGAAAGGGGGTTAAGGAGAATCTAAGTTTGGGGAAACAGTGCTCCTAAGCCTTGTTGATCAAGAAACAACCAATAAAAAATCTCAGAACATAAGAGAGGTCATTTATATGTAGTTGCTATGGTAAAATACTCAGATAACATGAGGAAGTAAGTAAAGTCTCACAGATTGAAGTTTATCAGTGTTTAATATATTTGAACAGATTGCCTAAAATAGTCTCCTTTAAGTTTGTGAAAATGTCCACTTCTTATGGTGTTTGCACAATAATGGATCAAATTATGTGAGCTCACAGTTTAATACGAATATCAACTGATTGTCAGTTGGAAAACTGTTGAGTAGATCCGTTTTTCAAAGAGGAAGTAAATTTGTTCCATTGCATGTGTTTTTTAAAAGCACGTGCTAAAGTGTCTTAGGATTCTTCAAGGTCCATTGGAAAAAAACAGCATAGGTTGGAATTGGTCACTTTGGCTAATTCCTCCTGATTTCCTTAACAAGCATTTCTTGAATGCACACTGCAATGAAGTATTGACAATTTCCTATTCTGGAACTATCCAAACATTTTATTTCTTCACTCCTGCCCAGCTGTCAAGTCCTGAATGGAAAAGGCCTTTCTTTAGAAAACTTTTTGTCCACAAACTACTTTCCATATATTGATGAATATAAAAGAAAGGTCATGGAATATAAGCACAGCACACTTGGTTTAAAGTAGACAGTAAAGGCATGCCTGGTGGCTCAGCAACTAAACGTTTGTCTTTGGCTTAGGTCGTGATCCTGGAGTCCCAGGATCGAGTTCCACATCGGGCTCCCTGCATTGAGCCTGCTTCTGCCTCTCTGTATGTCTCTTCCTCTCTCTCTCTCTCTGTGTCCTTCATTAATAAATAAATAAAATCTAAAAAAATAGACAGTAAATATACTTCTTATAGATATATTGAGAGAAAAGATCAAAATTTGATTTGTATGCTTTTTAAAAACTTTAGAACACATTGGATAAGCTTTAAAAATAATTTTATTATATTAAGAATTCTAAAATTACTATATGTTGAGATTATATGACAAGTCCAGATAATGAACACATCTCTCAAGCTTCCTTTTTACATATTCATAAGACATCCTACTATTTGGTTATACTATATTGTGCCTCAAGGTCACAGTATTTTATACTTGTTACTACTATTAGCAGTTATATAACTATTGAATTTTCTTTCAAATATTAAAATCTAATTTTAAACAGTAGCTTTATTCAGATATACACATGCTATGAGTTTCAATCATTTAAAATATACAATTCAGTGTTTTTAGTAAGAGAAACCATCACCACTAATTCTGCCCCAAAAGGAAACCTACTCATTAGTGGTCACTCTTCATTCCCTCCATGGCCCAGCCATAGGCATTGACTAATCTACTTTCTTCCTAGATTTGGACATTTTATGCATTTCATATAAGTAAAATCATACAATATGTGGCCTTTTGTGTCTGGTTTCTTTCACTTAGAATAATATTTTCAAGGCACATCTATGTTGTGAAATGTATCAGTATTTCATTCTTTTTTATTGCCAAATATCTTATTGTACAGATATACCATATTTTGTTTATCCATTCATCAGTGGATGACTATAATATTGTTTTCATACTTTGACTACTTTGAATAATGCTGGTATGAACACTCATGTATTTGTGTAAACTTGTGTTTTCAATTCTCTTGGGTATATATCTAGACATGGAATTTCTGGATCATGTAGTAATTCTATCTTTAACTTTTTGAGGAACTGCCAAACTATGTTCCAAAGCTGCTACACTATTTTATTAAAACTACTTTATATTTTGAAAGTAAAATTACTGTTAGAATTACTTAGTTTAAGTTTTAATCCTTAATACCTTACTAGTATCTGAAGGGTATATTTTAGAAAACCTAGCTAAATTCCTTATCCTGTTTTCAACGCAGTGTGTATTTGTTATTCTCTTGGTATGTTTGGTGCTTTGTAGGAGATGGAGTTAAGAAATGGAATATTATGCAGTTATGTCTATAGTGTGTATTCATGTATTTGAAAAAATATGTATTAAAAGAAAACTTTATTCATATAAAACACATTGTGTTCATGAAATTTCAAAATTCTTTATAAATCTTGTGTGTATGTGAATGAGATAAATGTTTTGCCCCTGGAAATATAGACAGAATTGGGATGATGAGATTCCAATCAGGATTTTTAAAATGTATTTAATTTTAAGTTACTCCTCTGTATTTGAACTAATTCCTGGAAGTACTGTCTCAGAGGTTCTGGAAAACTTTTCTAATTAATCCCACAAAAGACTGAAAAAGTCTCAAAGGAACAGACCTATATAAAACTTGTTATGTAATAAAATGCTACCAAAAGGATCTTTCTACTTCTTCCTGTGTTTTAAAAGCTTTGTTAACTCTCCTATAAAGAAATGCAATTTCGAATAGAAGGAAAGTTGGTGGAAGAGTAGGGGACCTAGTTTCATCTGGTCCCTTAAATTTAGCAAGATAACTATCAAAGCATTCTGAATACCCATGAATTAAACCTGAGATGTAAGAAAAGAATATCTGGAACTTTACAAGTAGAAAAGTGACCACTTTTTCCAAGGGAGGAGGGGCAGAGAGGTGAATCTGAGGGGAGTTACTAGAAGATAGATGGTGGTGGAAGAGAGGGAGCCTCTGCAAGAAGGCTATAGAAAAGTGATATAGCCCCAAAGAGCAAAATTGGGACCTTTAGAAATCTGCTCCAGTGAAAGACATCATCCCTGGTGCTCAGGTGGTGAAACAGGTAGTATTATATGTGGGACAATGTGGTCTCAGGATCCCTGGAGTCACAGAATTAATGGGGGTGCCTGAGCTGGTAGAGTTCCAAAGCAGTGGAGCTAAGAAACTGGTTAATGTCAGCAAGCCCAGGAGGGGGCTTTCACTTGGTTTGCCATAAACCATGAGCTGGGGCCAGATGGGGGGGGAAGACTATTCTCTGCCTGGGGACCCTGCAGAACACTGGAACATGAGGACTCTCCATCATCCCACAAGAGGGGCAGACCAGATGCTGGCACAACTGGGCAACAGCTCTCAAGGTGGAGCCCTGTAAAGTACAGTCCAAGATGACCCTTTGCCTTCCCTCATGAGGCACAGAGTGAGCGCACACATGATCCAGCCATTCCTCTCTGTGTTGGTCCTACAAAGTGCAGTAAAGTGGGACCCTCTAATGTCCCCAGGGGGATGGGTGTGGGACTGCAATGCAGGAGTCTACAGACTGTGGCACACACAAAAGTGAAGACCATTTATCCCCGAGTGTTTACTGAAGAGAGTGGACTGAAATCTTTTGGCTCTGGGGCTGCAGATTGGGTTGCAGTCATCTTTATTTTGATCCTCTAAAGAGGTATGAAAAGTCTTCATCAAAGAAAAGCCACAGAGAGGACAAGCTTACACTAAGGCCAGACCCCCTGGCAAGGGGCAGTGCAACTCCACTCAGGCAGACACCTGAGAACAGCACAGCAGCCTGCTCTTCCAGAAGACCAAGTGGAAGAACTGGTGCACAGCAAGTTTATGGACCCTGTAAGAATGTAAAACCCCAGCATGGGGGTAAACTAGTATACAGAATTTGAGGGTTTTTTTTTCTTTTGATTTGTTTATCTTTCAATTTAAAATTTTCCTTTTTTTTTCCTTTTTTTCTCATTTCAACTAGTTTATTATTTTATAAACTCTGTTTTTAAGTCTTTTTTTAACTTTCATGTTTTACATTTATATTTTATAGATATATTTTTCATTTTTGGATTCTTTTCACTCTATTCAAATTTATTTTTGTATATATATATATACACACACACAAAAACATATATATATAAGTTTAGCTTTCTTTAAATTTTTGGGACTTAGTGTCTTAAAAAACACAAACCAAAATACATTTAGGAACAAGTGGATCATCTCTTTTGTCCACCTGGGAGATTATATTCTCTCTCCTCCCCCCTTTTACTCCATTTTTCTTTTCTTTTCTGTTTTGCTTTCTGACTTCTTAGGATTTGTATAATGTGAATTTTGCTTGGGTCGTGCTTGATATTTTATTATTCTGTTTACTCATTCATCCATTCTTCTCTGTGCATAACGACTAGGAGGAATTCACAACAAAAGAAAGAACCACAATTAATACTCTGCCACAGATCTAATCCAAATGGATATAAGTAAAATGTCAGAGATGGAATTCAGAATAATAATCATAAAGTTACTAACTGGGATTGAAAAAAATCATAAAAGACATGAGAGAATCTCTTGGTACAGAAATTAGATCTAATCAGGCCAAAATTAAAAATGGCCCAACTGAGATGTACCCTAAGTTGGATGCTTTAACTGTTAGGGTAAATGAGGCAGAAGAGAGGGAGAAAGTGACAGAAAACAAGTTGATGGAAAGGAAATAAGGTGAAGAAATGAGAGAAAAACAACTAATAGCCCATGGGAAGAGGCTTTGAGAAATCAGTGAAGTCATAAAGTGAACCAACATCAGAAATATTGAGGAGCCTGGGGTGAGGAAGGAGAGGACCAGAAGGTATATTTGAGTAAGTCATAGCTGAGAACTTCCCTAATCTGGAGAAGAAACAGGCATTCATATCCAAGAGGAAGAGAGGGCCCCTCTCCAAATCAATAAAAATAGATCAACAACCAAATACTTACCGGTGAAGTTTGTAAATTTCAGAGATAAAGAGAAAATTCTGAAAGCAGCTTGAGACAAGAGGTTTTTAACTTACAGAGATATGAACATTAGACTAACATCAGACCTATCCACAGATACCTGGAAGGCCAAAAAGGGCTGGCATAATATATTCAGAGTACTAAATGATAAAAAACAAAACAAAAACAAAACAAAATGCAGCCAGGAATGCTTTATCCAGCATGGCTGTCATTCAGAATGGAAAGAGCTTCCAGGACAGACAGAAGCTGAAAGAATATGTGATCACCAAGCCAGCCTTGCAAAAACGATTAAGGGGGATCCTATAAGCAAAGAGAGAGACCAATGCAATAGACCTGGAAAAAAAAAAAAACAGAAACAATCTACAGAAACAGGAGTTGTGAAGGCAATACAGTGGCACTAATTAATATCTTTCAACAGTTACTCTGAATGTAAATGGGGTAAATGCTCCAATCAAAAGACACAGGGTATCAGATTGAATAAAAAAGCAAGACCGGAATTCAGCCTGAGATTTAAAGAGAGAACTGCTGGAATGCTACAGTGAAAAGAGTTCACGCTTCGATCAAGGTAGGAAGAGGAGGAAAAAAAGAAATAAAGAAACAAAAAGCATCCATGGGGGAGGGGCCTTGCGAGGAGCCGGGCTAAAGCCGGGGCGAGTGTCCCCAGGACAGGAAAGCCCCGCCTGGAGAAGCAGGAGTTTCACCAATCTTCCCGGACAGAAAGGAGCTCCAGGGAGTTAAAGCCGGATCCTGGGAGGGGCAGGGATGCCCTCAGGCTCTCAGGGGCACTAACAGAGCACCTGAGCCCCAGGGAGAGCGCACCACACCCCGCGGCCAAGCTCCCTAAAGGGCTGCAGCGCGCGCCCGGCTGGACCCGGGAGCAACTCGGAAGCGAATCAGGCTGCAGCTCTGTGCGGAGGGGGCTGTGCGGCCGGGGAGCAGCTCCGAGGCGGCTCCAGCAGAAGCTCCACAGAAGGGGCTGCGTGGCGGGGAGCACGATTCCAATAGCACAGGCCCAGGAGCACAGGGCGCCATGGACACAGGCAGGATCCGGCGCTCCCCCCGGGAGAGGCAGAAGCCAGGAGGGCACAGGACAGCAAGGACACTGCTGCCACTAGGTGGCCCCGAGCTAAGCAGATCAGTGGCCCCACCCCCAGAGCATCCAGCCCCCTGCAGACTGAGAGCTCCTTAGTTACTGTGGGAGCTGAATCCAGGGCTGGAGAGTTAGCCTCAGCTGTTGTTCCTCCTGGAGCCTCACAGGGTAAACAACTCCCACTGAGCCTCACAGAGGCCTCACCGGATAAACAGGTTAAACATCTCTCACTGAGCCCTGCACCAGGAAGGGGACTGAGCAGCTCCCCCAAGTGCTAACACCTGAAAATCAGCACAGCAGGCCCCTCCCCCAGAAGACCAGCTAGACCAACAGGGAAAAAAAAATAATTCACAAAGCAGCACTGGGAAGTTCCAGGGGAAGTTGAGGAATTTATAGTATACAGAATCAGAGGATACTCACACTTGTTTTTTTTTTTTGTTTTGTTTTTTGATTTCTGTTTGCTTCCCCCCTCATTTTTTTTCTTCTTTTTCCTTTCTTTTCCTTTTTTTCATTTTTTCTTTTTCTTTTCTTCTTTCCCTCCTCTCTTTTTCTCCTTTCCCAATACAACTTGTTTTTGGCCACTCGACACTGAGCAAAATGACTAGAAGGAAAACCTCACCTCAAAAGAAAGAATCAGAAACAGTCCTATCTCCCACAGAGCTACAAAATTTGGATTAAAATTCAATGTCAGAAAGGCAATTCAGAAGCACTATAATAAACCTACTGATGGCTCTAGAAAAAAGCATAAAGAACTCAAGAGACTTCACGACTGCAGAATTTAGACCTAATCAGGAGAAATTAAAAAACAATTGAATGAGATGCAATCCACACTACAAGTCCTAAAGACGAGGGTTAATGAGATGGAAGAACACGGGAGTGACATAGATGACAAGTTGATGGCAAGGAAGAAAACTGAGGAAATAAGAGACAAACAATTAAAAGATCATGAGGATAGATTAAGGGAAATAAATGACAGCCTGAGGAAGAAAAAAATCTACATTTAATTGGGGTTCCCGAGGGCGCTGAAAGGGACAAGAGGCTAGAATATATATTTGAACAAATCATAGCTGAAAACGTTCCTAATCTGGGAAGGGAAACAATCATTCAGACCCAGAAAATAGAGAGATCCCCCCGTAAAATCAATAAAAACCGCTCAACACCTCGACATTTAATACTGAAACTTGCAAATTCCAAATAAAGAGAAGATCCTCAAAGCAGCAAGAGACAAGAAATCCCTGACTTTTATAGGGAGGAGCATTAGGGTAACAGCAGACCTCTCCACAGAGACCTGGCAGGCCAGAAAGGGCTGGCAGGATATATTCAGGGTCCTAAAGGAGAAGAACATGCAGCCAAGAATACTTTATCCAGCAAGGCATTCATTCAGAATAGGAGAGATAAACAGCTTCCAAGATAGGCAGGAACTGAAAGAATATGTGACCACCAAACCAGTTCTGCAAGAAATTTTAAGAGGAACTCTTAAAATTCCTCTATAAGAAGTGCAATGGAACAATCCACAAAAACAGGGACTGAGAGGTATCATGATGACACTAAACTCATATATTTCAATAGTAACTCTGAACGCGAATGGGTTTAATGACCGCATCAAAAGGCACAGGGTGTCAGACTGGATAAACAAGCAGGACCCATCTATTTGCTGTCTACAAGAGACTCATTTTAGAAGGACACCTGAAAATAAAAAAATGAAAGTAAATGGTTGGAAAACTATTTACCAATCAAATGGTCCTCAAAAGAAAGCACGGGTAGCCATCCTTATATCAGATAAACTAAAGTTTATCCCGAAGACTGTGGTGAGAGATGAAGAAAGACACTATATCATACGTAAAGGATCTATCCAAGAAGAGGATTTAACAACCATCAATATATATGCCCCGAATGTGGAAGCAGCCAAATATATCAATCAATTAATAACCAGAGATAAGACATAGTTAGATGATAATACACATACTTGGTGATTTCAATCTAGCGCTTACTACACTCAATAGGTCTTCTAAGCACAACATCTCCAAAGAAACGAGAGCTTTAAATGATACACTGGACCAGATGGATTTCACAGATATCTGCAGAACGTTACATCCAAACTCAACTGAATACACATTCTTCTCAAGTGCACATGGAACTTTCACCGGAATAGATGACATACAGGGTCACAAATCAGGTCTGAAATGAAACCAAAAGGTTGGGATCGTCCCCTGCATATTCTCAGACCATAATGCCTTGAAATTAGAACTAAATCACAACAAGAAGTTTGGAAGGACTTCAAACACATGGAGGTTGCTAAAAGATGAAAGGGTCAACCAGGAAATTAAGGAAGAATTAAAAAGATTCATGGAAACTAATGAGAATGAAGACACAATGTTCAAAATCTTTGGGATGCAGCAAAAGCAGTCCTGAGAGGGAAATACATTGCAATACAAGCATCCATCCAAAAAGTGGAAAGAACTCAAATACAAAAGCTAACTTTACACCTAAAGGAGCTAGAGAAAAAACAGCAAATACATTCTACACCCAGCAGAAGAAGAGAGTTAATAAAGATTTGAGCAGAACTCAATGAAATCGAGACCAGAAGAACTGTGGAACCGATCAACAAAACCAGGAGTTGGTTCTTGGAAAGAATTAATAAGATAGACAAACCATTAGCCAGCATTATTAAAAAGAAGAGACAGAAGACTCAAATTAATAAAATCATGAATGAGAAAGGAAAGATCACCACCGACACCAAGGAAATACAAACGATTTTAAAAACATATTATGACCAGCTATACGCCAATAAATTAGGCAATCTAGAAGAAATGGACGCATTTTTGGAAAGCCATAAATTACCAAAACTAGAACAGGAAGAAATAGAAAACCTGTACAGGCCAATAACCAGGGAGGAAATTGAAGCAGTCATCAAAAACCTCCCAAGACACAAAAGTCCAGGGCCGGATGGCTTCCCAGGGGAATTCTATCAAACGTTTAAAAAAGAAACCATACCTATTATACTAAAGCTGTTCGGAAAGATAGAGTTTGAATACTTCTAAACTTGTTCTATGAGGCCAGCATCACCTTAATTCCAAAACCAAAGACCCCACCAAAAAGGAGAATTATAAACCAATAACACTGATGAGCATGGATGAAAAAATTCTCAACAAGATACTAGCCAATAGCATACAACGATTCATTAAGAAGATTATTTACCATGCCCAAGTAGGATTTATCCCTGGGATGCAAGACTGGTTCAATACTCATAAAACAATCAATGTAATTCATCTTATCTGCATGAGAAAAACTAGAACCATAGGATCCTCGCAATAGATGCAGAGAAAGCATTTGACAAAATACAGCATCCATTCCTGATCAAAACTCTTCAGAGTGTAGGGATGGAGGGAATATTCCTCAACATCCTAAAAGCCATCTACAAAAAGTCCACAGCAAATAACATTCTCAATGGGGAAGCACTGGGAGCCTTTCCCCTAAGATCAGAAACAAGACAGAGATATCCACTCCCACCACTGCTCCCACCACTGCTTTTCAACATAGTACTAGATGTCCTAGACTCAGCAATCAGACAACAAAAAGACATTAAAGGCATTCAAATTGGCAAAGAAGAAATCAAACTCCCCCTCTTCGCAGATGTCATGATACTCTACTTAGACAACCCAAAAGACTCCACCTGAAGATTGCTAGAACTCATACAGCAATTTGTCAGTGTGGCAGGATACAACATCAATGCCCAGAAGTCAGTGGCATTTCTATACACTAGCAATGAGACTGAAGAAAGAGAAATTAAGGAGTCAATCCCACTTACAATTGCACCGAAATGCAGAAGATATCTAGGAATAAACCTAACCAAAGAGGTAAAGGATCCTAAAAACTATAGAACACTTCTGAAAGAAATTCAGAAAGACACAAAGAGCTGGAAAAATATTCCATGCTCATGGAGTGGAAGAATTAATATTGTGAAAATGTCAATGTTACCCAGGGCAATTTACACTTTTAATGCAATCCCTATCAAAATACCATGGATTTCTTCAGAGAGTTAGAACAAATTATTTTAAGATTTGTGTGGAATTGAAAAGATCCCTAATATCCAGGGGAATATTAAAAAAGAAAACCATATCTGGGGGCATCACAATGCCAGATTTCAGGTTGTACTACAAAGCTGTGGTCATCAAGACATTTTGGTACTTGCACAAAAACAGACATATAGAACAAAGGAACAGAATAGAGAATCCAGAAGTGGACTCTTAACTTTATGGCCAACTAATATATGACAAAGGAGGAAAGACTACCCACTGGAAAAAAGACAGTCTTCAATAAATGGTGCTGGGAAAATTGGACATCCACATGCAGAAGAATGAAACTAGACCATTCTCTTTCACCATACACAAAGATAAACACAAAATGGATGAAAGATCTTAATGTGAGACAAGATTCCATCAAAATCCTAGAGGAGAACCCAGGCAACACCCTTTTTGAACTTGGACACAGTAACTTCTTGCAGGATTCATCCATGAAGGCAAGAGACACAAAAGCAAAAAAGAACTATTGGGATTTCATCAAGATAAGAAGCTTTCTCACAGCAAAAGATACCATCAACAAAACTTAAAGACAACCTAAAGAATGGGAGAAGATATTTGCAAATGACCTATCAGATAAAGGGCTAGTTTCCATGATCTATAAAGAACTTATTAAACTCAACAGCAAAGAGACAAACAATCCAATCATGAAATGGGCAAAAGACATGAACAGAAATCTCACAGAGGAAGACATAGACATGGCCAACAAGCCCATGAGAAAATGCTCCACATGACTTGCCATCAGGGAAATACAAACGAAAACCACAATGAGATACCACCTCACACCAGTGAGAATGGGGAAAATTAACAAAGCAGGAAACCACAAATGTTGGAGAGGATGCGGAGAAAAGGGAACCCTCTTACACTGTTGGTGGGAATGTGAACTGGTGCAGCCACTCTGGAAAACTGTGTGGACATTCCTCAAAGTGTTAAAAATAGATTTCCCTATGTCCTAGCAATTGCAATGCTCGGGATTTACCCCAAAGATACAGATGCAGTGAAACGCTGGGACACCTGCACCCCAATGTTTATAGAAGCAATGTCCATAATAGCCAAACTGTTGAAGGAGCCTCGGTGTCCATCGAAAGATGAATGGATAAAGAAGATGTGGTTTATGTATACAATGGAATATTACTCAGCCATTAGAAACGACAAATACCCACCATTTGCTTTGACGTGGATGGAACTGGAGGGTATTATGCTGAGTGAAATAAGCCAATCAGAGAAGAACAAACATTATATGGTCTCATTCACTTGGGGGATATAAAAAATAATGAAAGGGAATAAAGGGGAAAGGAGAAAAAATGAGTGGGAAATATCAGAGAGGCTGACAGAACAAGAACAAGAGAGACTCCTAACTCTGGGAAACGAACAAGGGGTATTTGAAGGGGAAGTGGACAAGGGGATGGGATGGGATGGGATGCCTGGGTGATGGGCACTGAGGGGGGCTCTTGCCGGGATGAGCACTGGGTGTTATACTTTATGTTGGCAAATTGGAGTCCAATAAAAAATAAACAAATAAAAGAGTAAATAAAGAGGGTGATCATCTTGGTTCTGAGTTATTAAGTTCTGTTTGTTAGAAGATGCTCAAATTTATATAAACCAGAAGTACTTAGAAAGCCCCAACATTGAAAGGAGAAAAAATGAGTGGGAAATGTCAGAGAGGGAGACAGAACATGAAGACTCCTAACTCTGGGAAACGAGCTAGGGGTGGTGGAACGGGAGTTTGGCAGGGGTGGGGGTGACTGGGTGTCGGGTACTGAGGTGGGCACTTGACGGGATGAACCCTGGGTGTTATTCTATATGTTGGCAAATTGAACACCAATGAAAAATAAAGTTATAAAAACAAAAAAAAAAAAAACAAGACCCATCTTTATGCTGTTTGCAAGAGAGTCATTTTCCTTCTTTTTTCTTTCTTTCTTTCTTTTCCCTGAGAGGGAAATACATTGCAATACAAGCATCCATCCAAAAAGTGGAAAGAACTCAAATACAAAAGCTAACTTTACACCTAAAGGAGCTAGAGAAAAAACAGCAAATACATTCTACACCCAGCAGAAGAAGAGAGTTAATAAAGATTTGAGCAGAACTCAATGAAATCGAGACCAGAAGAACTGTGGAACCGATCAACAAAACCAGGAGTTGGTTCTTGGAAAGAATTAATAAGATAGACAAACCATTAGCCAGCATTATTAAAAAGAAGAGACAGAAGACTCAAATTAATAAAATCATGAATGAGAAAGGAAAGATCACCACCGACACCAAGGAAATACAAACGATTTTAAAAACATATTATGACCAGCTATACGCCAATAAATTAGGCAATCTAGAAGAAATGGACGCATTTTTGGAAAGCCATAAATTACCAAAACTAGAACAGGAAGAAATGAAAACCTGTACAGGCCAATAACCAGGGAGGAAATTGAAGCAGTCATCAAAAACCTCCCAAGACACAAAAGTCCAGGGCCGGATGGCTTCCCAGGGGAATTCTATCAAACGTTTAAAAAAGAACCATACCTATTATACTAAAGCTGTTCGGAAAGATAGAGTTTGAATACTTCTAAACTTTTCTATGAGGCCAGCATCACCTTAATTCCAAAACCAAAGACCCCACCAAAAAGGAGAATTATAAACCAATAACACTGATGAGCATGGATGAAAAAATTCTCAACAAGATACTAGCCAATAGCATACAACGATTCATTAAGAAGATTATTTACCATGCCCAAGTAGATTTATCCCTGGGATGCAAGACTGGTTCAATACTCATAAAACAATCAATGTAATTCATCTTATCTGCATGAGAAAAACTAGAACCATAGGATCCTCGCAATAGATGCAGAGAAAGCATTTGACAAAATACAGCATCCATTCCTGATCAAAACTCTTCAGAGTGTAGGGATGGAGGGAATATTCCTCAACATCCTAAAAGCCATCTACAAAAAGTCCACAGCAAATAACATTCTCAATGGGGAAGCACTGGGAGCCTTTCCCCTAAGATCAGAAACAAGACGAGATATCCACTCCACAGGCCCAGGAGCACAGGGCGCCATGGACACAGGCAGGATCCGGCGCTCCCCCCGGGAGAGGCAGAAGCCAGGAGGGCACAGGACAGCAAGGACATTGCTGCCACTAGGTGGCCCCGAGCTAAGCAGATCAGTGGCCCCACCCCCAGAGCATCCAGCCCCCTGCAGACTGAGAGCTCCTTAGTTACTGTGGGAGCTGAATCCAGGGCTGGAGAGTTAGCCTCAGCTGTTGTTCCTCCTGGAGCCTCACAGGGTAAACAACTCCCACTGAGCCTCACAGAGGCCTCACCGGATAAACAGGTTAACATCTCTCACTGAGCCCTGCACCAGGAAGGGGACTGAGCAGCTCCCCCAAGTGCTAACACCTGAAAATCAGCACAGCAGGCCCCTCCCCCAGAAGACCAGCTAGACCAACAGGGAAAAAAAAATAATTCACAAAGCAGCACTGGGAAGTTCCAGGGGAAGTTGAGGAATTTATAGTATACAGAATCAGAGGATACTCACACTTGTTTTTTTTTTTTTGTTTTGTTTTTTGATTTCTGTTTGCTTCCCCCCTCATTTTTTTTCTTCTTTTTCCTTTCTTTTCCTTTTTTTCATTTTTTCTTTTTCTTTTCTTCTTTCCCTCCTCTCTTTTTCTCCTTTCCCAATACAACTTGTTTTTGGCCACTCGACACTGAGCAAAATGACTAGAAGGAAAACCTCACCTCAAAAGAAAGAATCAGAAACAGTCCTATCTCCCACAGAGCTACAAAATTTGGATTAAAATTCAATGTCAGAAAGGCAATTCAGAAGCACTATAATAAACCTACTGATGGCTCTAGAAAAAAGCATAAAGAACTCAAGAGACTTCACGACTGCAGAATTTAGACCTAATCAGGAGAAATTAAAAAACAATTGAATGAGATGCAATCCACACTACAAGTCCTAAAGACGAGGGTTAATGAGATGGAAGAACACGGGAGTGACATAGATGACAAGTTGATGGCAAGGAAGAAAACTGAGGAAATAAGAGACAAACAATTAAAAGATCATGAGGATAGATTAAGGGAAATAAATGACAGCCTGAGGAAGAAAAAAATCTACATTTAATTGGGGTTCCCGAGGGCGCTGAAAGGGACAAGAGGCTAGAATATATATTTGAACAAATCATAGCTGAAAACGTTCCTAATCTGGGAAGGGAAACAATCATTCAGACCCAGAAAATAGAGAGATCCCCCCGTAAAATCAATAAAAACCGCTCAACACCTCGACATTTAATACTGAAACTTGCAAATTCCAAATAAAGAGAAGATCCTCAAAGCAGCAAGAGACAAGAAATCCCTGACTTTTATAGGGAGGAGCATTAGGGTAACAGCAGACCTCTCCACAGAGACCTGGCAGGCCAGAAAGGGCTGGCAGGATATATTCAGGGTCCTAAAGGAGAAGAACATGCAGCCAAGAATACTTTATCCAGCAAGGCATTCATTCAGAATAGGAGAGATAAACAGCTTCCAAGATAGGCAGGAACTGAAAGAATATGTGACCACCAAACCAGTTCTGCAAGAAATTTTAAGAGGAACTCTTAAAATTCCTCTATAAGAAGTGCAATGGAACAATCCACAAAAACAGGGACTGAGAGGTATCATGATGACACTAAACTCATATATTTCAATAGTAACTCTGAACGCGAATGGGTTTAATGACCGCATCAAAAGGCACAGGGTGTCAGACTGGATAAACAAGCAGGACCCATCTATTTGCTGTCTACAAGAGACTCATTTTAGAAGGACACCTGAAAATAAAAAAATGAAAGTAAATGGTTGGAAAACTATTTACCAATCAAATGGTCCTCAAAAGAAAGCACGGGTAGCCATCCTTATATCAGATAAACTAAAGTTTATCCCGAAGACTGTGGTGAGAGATGAAGAAAGACACTATATCATACGTAAAGGATCTATCCAAGAAGAGGATTTAACAACCATCAATATATATGCCCCGAATGTGGAAGCAGCCAAATATATCAATCAATTAATAACCAGAGATAAGACATAGTTAGATGATAATACACATACTTGGTGATTTCAATCTAGCGCTTACTACACTCAATAGGTCTTCTAAGCACAACATCTCCAAAGAAACGAGAGCTTTAAATGATACACTGGACCAGATGGATTTCACAGATATCTGCAGAACGTTACATCCAAACTCAACTGAATACACATTCTTCTCAAGTGCACATGGAACTTTCACCGGAATAGATGACATACAGGGTCACAAATCAGGTCTGAAATGAAACCAAAAGGTTGGGATCGTCCCCTGCATATTCTCAGACCATAATGCCTTGAAATTAGAACTAAATCACAACAAGAAGTTTGGAAGGACTTCAAACACATGGAGGTTGCTAAAAGATGAAAGGGTCAACCAGGAAATTAAGGAAGAATTAAAAAGATTCATGGAAACTAATGAGAATGAAGACACAATGTTCAAAATCTTTGGGATGCAGCAAAAGCAGTCCTGAGAGGGAAATACATTGCAATACAAGCATCCATCCAAAAAGTGGAAAGAACTCAAATACAAAAGCTAACTTTACACCTAAAGGAGCTAGAGAAAAAACAGCAAATACATTCTACACCCAGCAGAAGAAGAGAGTTAATAAAGATTTGAGCAGAACTCAATGAAATCGAGACCAGAAGAACTGTGGAACCGATCAACAAAACCAGGAGTTGGTTCTTGGAAAGAATTAATAAGATAGACAAACCATTAGCCAGCATTATTAAAAAGAAGAGACAGAAGACTCAAATTAATAAAATCATGAATGAGAAAGGAAAGATCACCACCGACACCAAGGAAATACAAACGATTTTAAAAACATATTATGACCAGCTATACGCCAATAAATTAGGCAATCTAGAAGAAATGGACGCATTTTTGGAAAGCCATAAATTACCAAAACTAGAACAGGAAGAAATAGAAAACCTGTACAGGCCAATAACCAGGGAGGAAATTGAAGCAGTCATCAAAAACCTCCCAAGACACAAAAGTCCAGGGCCGGATGGCTTCCCAGGGGAATTCTATCAAACGTTTAAAAAAGAAACCATACCTATTATACTAAAGCTGTTCGGAAAGATAGAGTTTGAATACTTCTAAACTTGTTCTATGAGGCCAGCATCACCTTAATTCCAAAACCAAAGACCCCACCAAAAAGGAGAATTATAAACCAATAACACTGATGAGCATGGATGAAAAAATTCTCAACAAGATACTAGCCAATAGCATACAACGATTCATTAAGAAGATTATTTACCATGCCCAAGTAGGATTTATCCCTGGGATGCAAGACTGGTTCAATACTCATAAAACAATCAATGTAATTCATCTTATCTGCATGAGAAAAACTAGAACCATAGGATCCTCGCAATAGATGCAGAGAAAGCATTTGACAAAATACAGCATCCATTCCTGATCAAAACTCTTCAGAGTGTAGGGATGGAGGGAATATTCCTCAACATCCTAAAAGCCATCTACAAAAAGTCCACAGCAAATAACATTCTCAATGGGGAAGCACTGGGAGCCTTTCCCCTAAGATCAGAAACAAGACAGAGATATCCACTCCCACCACTGCTCCCACCACTGCTTTTCAACATAGTACTAGATGTCCTAGACTCAGCAATCAGACAACAAAAAGACATTAAAGGCATTCAAATTGGCAAAGAAGAAATCAAACTCCCCCTCTTCGCAGATGTCATGATACTCTACTTAGACAACCCAAAAGACTCCACCTGAAGATTGCTAGAACTCATACAGCAATTTGTCAGTGTGGCAGGATACAACATCAATGCCCAGAAGTCAGTGGCATTTCTATACACTAGCAATGAGACTGAAGAAAGAGAAATTAAGGAGTCAATCCCACTTACAATTGCACCGAAATGCAGAAGATATCTAGGAATAAACCTAACCAAAGAGGTAAAGGATCCTAAAAACTATAGAACACTTCTGAAAGAAATTCAGAAAGACACAAAGAGCTGGAAAAATATTCCATGCTCATGGAGTGGAAGAATTAATATTGTGAAAATGTCAATGTTACCCAGGGCAATTTACACTTTTAATGCAATCCCTATCAAAATACCATGGATTTCTTCAGAGAGTTAGAACAAATTATTTTAAGATTTGTGTGGAATTGAAAAGATCCCTAATATCCAGGGGAATATTAAAAAAGAAAACCATATCTGGGGGCATCACAATGCCAGATTTCAGGTTGTACTACAAAGCTGTGGTCATCAAGACATTTTGGTACTTGCACAAAAACAGACATATAGAACAAAGGAACAGAATAGAGAATCCAGAAGTGGACTCTTAACTTTATGGCCAACTAATATATGACAAAGGAGGAAAGACTACCCACTGGAAAAAAGACAGTCTTCAATAAATGGTGCTGGGAAAATTGGACATCCACATGCAGAAGAATGAAACTAGACCATTCTCTTTCACCATACACAAAGATAAACACAAAATGGATGAAAGATCTTAATGTGAGACAAGATTCCATCAAAATCCTAGAGGAGAACCCAGGCAACACCCTTTTTGAACTTGGACACAGTAACTTCTTGCAGGATTCATCCATGAAGGCAAGAGACACAAAAGCAAAAAAGAACTATTGGGATTTCATCAAGATAAGAAGCTTTCTCACAGCAAAAGATACCATCAACAAAACTTAAAGACAACCTAAAGAATGGGAGAAGATATTTGCAAATGACCTATCAGATAAAGGGCTAGTTTCCATGATCTATAAAGAACTTATTAAACTCAACAGCAAAGAGACAAACAATCCAATCATGAAATGGGCAAAAGACATGAACAGAAATCTCACAGAGGAAGACATAGACATGGCCAACAAGCCCATGAGAAAATGCTCCACATGACTTGCCATCAGGGAAATACAAACGAAAACCACAATGAGATACCACCTCACACCAGTGAGAATGGGGAAAATTAACAAAGCAGGAAACCACAAATGTTGGAGAGGATGCGGAGAAAAGGGAACCCTCTTACACTGTTGGTGGGAATGTGAACTGGTGCAGCCACTCTGGAAAACTGTGTGGACATTCCTCAAAGTGTTAAAAATAGATTTCCCTATGTCCTAGCAATTGCAATGCTCGGGATTTACCCCAAAGATACAGATGCAGTGAAACGCTGGGACACCTGCACCCCAATGTTTATAGAAGCAATGTCCATAATAGCCAAACTGTTGAAGGAGCCTCGGTGTCCATCGAAAGATGAATGGATAAAGAAGATGTGGTTTATGTATACAATGGAATATTACTCAGCCATTAGAAACGACAAATACCCACCATTTGCTTTGACGTGGATGGAACTGGAGGGTATTATGCTGAGTGAAATAAGCCAATCAGAGAAGAACAAACATTATATGGTCTCATTCACTTGGGGGATATAAAAAATAATGAAAGGGAATAAAGGGGAAAGGAGAAAAAATGAGTGGGAAATATCAGAGAGGCTGACAGAACAAGAACAAGAGAGACTCCTAACTCTGGGAAACGAACAAGGGGTATTTGAAGGGGAAGTGGACAAGGGGATGGGATGGGATGGGATGCCTGGGTGATGGGCACTGAGGGGGGCTCTTGCCGGGATGAGCACTGGGTGTTATACTTTATGTTGGCAAATTGGAGTCCAATAAAAAATAAACAAATAAAAGAGTAAATAAAGAGGGTGATCATCTTGGTTCTGAGTTATTAAGTTCTGTTTGTTAGAAGATGCTCAAATTTATATAAACCAGAAGTACTTAGAAAGCCCCAACATTGAAAGGAGAAAAAATGAGTGGGAAATGTCAGAGAGGGAGACAGAACATGAAGACTCCTAACTCTGGGAAACGAGCTAGGGGTGGTGGAACGGGAGTTTGGCAGGGGTGGGGGTGACTGGGTGTCGGGTACTGAGGTGGGCACTTGACGGGATGAACCCTGGGTGTTATTCTATATGTTGGCAAATTGAACACCAATGAAAAATAAAGTTATAAAAACAAAAAAAAAAAACAAGACCCATCTTTATGCTGTTTGCAAGAGAGTCATTTTCCTTCTTTTTTCTTTCTTTCTTTCTTTCTTTCTTTCTTTCTTTCTTTCTTTCTTTCTTTGTTCTTTCTTTCTTTCTTCTTTCTTTCTTCTTTCTTTCTTTCTTTCTTTCTTTCTTTCTTCTTTCTTTCTTTCTTTCTTTCTTTCTTTGTTCTTTCTTTCTTTCTTCTTTCTTTCTTCTTTCTTTCTTTCTTTCTTTCTTTCTTCTTTCTTTCTTTCTTTCTTTCTTTCTTTCTTTCTTTCTTTCTTCTTTCTTTCTTCTTTCTGATTTTATTTATTTATTCATGAGAAATACAGAGAGAGAGGCAGAGACACAGACAGGGGGAGAAGCAGGCTCCATGCAGGGAGCCCGATGGGACTCAATCTTGGTTCTCCAGGATCACATCCTGGGCCTAAGGCAACGGTAAACTGATGAGTCACCCAGGCTACCCAAGAGACTCATTTTAGACCTAAAGACAACTCCAGACGGAAACAGAGGAGGTGGAGAACCATTTACCATGCTAAGGGACCTCTAAAGATAGCTGAGGTAGCAATCCTCATATCAGACAAATTAGTTTGTAAAGCAAAGACTGTAGTAATAGATGAAGAGGGTCACAATATTATATTTAAAGGGTCAATCCAACAAGAAGATCTAACAATTATAAATATTTATGTTCTTAATTTTGGAAGAGCCAGTTATATCAATCAATTAATAACTGAAATAAAGAAACATATTGATAATAATAAATTAATAGTAGAAGACTTCAACAACAATGAATAGATCATCTAAGCAGAAGATCAACAATGAAACAAGGGCTTTGAATGGTACACTGGACCAGATGGACTTCACAGATACATAGAGAACGTTCCATCCTAAAGCTACGGAATACACATTCTTCTCAGGTGCACATGGAACATTCTCCAAAATAGATCATATACAGGATCACAAACCAGGTCTCAACAGTACCAACAGATTGAGATAATTCCCTGCATATTTTCAGACCACAATACTTTGAAACTTGAACTCAATCACAAGAGAAATTTGGAAGGTAGAAGCAGGCTCCATGCAGGGCGCCCGATGCAGGAGTGGATCCCAGGACTCCAGGTTCGCGCACTGGGCCAAAGGCAGTTGCTAAACTGCTGAGCCACCCAGGGATCCCCTACAGCATCCTTTCCTGATTAAAACTTCAAAGTTTAGGAATAGAGGAAGCATATCTCAATACCATAAAAGCCGTCTATGAAAAGCCCACAGGGAATATTTTAAATGAAGGGAAAACTGAGAGCTTTCCTTCTAAGATCAGGAACACCACAGGATGCCCACTCTAACCACTGTTGTTCAACATAGTAATAGAAGTCCTAACTTCAACAATCAGACAACAACAACAAAATAAAAGAAAGACATTTAAATAGTCAAAGAAGTCAAACCCTCACTTTTCTCAGATAACATACTTAAAAAAATGATTATTTATTCATAAGAGACACACAGAAATGCGGAGACATAGGCAGAGGGAGAAGCAGGCTCTTCGCAAGAGCCCGATGCAGGACTCCATCCCTGATCCTGGGATCATGACCTGAGCCCAGGGCAGACACTCAACCGCTGAGCCACCCAGGAGTCTCCACAGATAACATACTTTATGTGAAAAACACCAAATGCTTCACTCCAAAATTGTTAGAACTCACACACCAATTCAGCCAATGTGACAGGATACAAAATCAATGCACAGAAATCAGTTTTATTTCTATACACTAACAATGAGTCTGAAGAAAGAGAAATTAAGGAATCAACCCCATTTACAGTTACACCAAAAACCATAAGATATCTAAGGATAAGCCTAACCATAGAGGAAAAGGATCTATATTCTATTTTTTTTAAAAGATTTTATTTATTTATTCATGAGAGACAGACAGAGAGAGAGAGAGAGAGAGGCAGAGACACAGGCAGAGGGAGAAGCAAGTTCCATGCAGGGACCTGGATGTGGGACTCAATCCCGGGACTCCAGGATCACGCCCTGGGCCTAAGGCAGGCGCTAAACCACTGAGCCACCCAGGGATCAACCCAGGATTTATATTCTAAAAACTATACAACATTTATGAAATATATTGAGAAAGACATGAAGAAATCACAAAACATTCCATACTCATGGATTGGAAGAACAAATATTGTTAAAATACCTATGCTACAAAAAGCAATCTAAACATTCAATGCAATCTTTATCAAAATACCACCAGTATTTTTCACAGAGCTGGAACAAATCATCCTAACATTTCTATGGAGCTAGAAAAGACCTCAAATAGCCAGAGGGATGTTGAAAAAGAAAACCAAAGCTGAGGGCATCACAATGCCTCACTTCAAGCTCTATTACAAAGCTGTGATAATCAAGACACCATGGTACTACAACAAAAACAGACACATAGATCAATGGAACAGACTAGATACCCCCCAAAATGGACCCTCAACTCTGTGGTTAACTAATCTTTTGCCAAACAGGAAAGAATAACCAATGGAAAAAAGAAAATCTCTTCAATAAGTGGTGGTTGCAAAATTGCACAGTCCCATGAAAAAGAATAAAACTGTGCCATTCTCTTACAGTATACACAAAGATAAACTCAAGATAAATGAAAGACCTAAATGTGAGACAGGAATCCATCAAAATCCTAGAGAAGAACACAGAAAGCCACCTCTTTGACCTCAGCCACAGCAACTTCTTATAAGACCTGTTTCTAAAGGCAAGGGAAACAAAAGGAAAAATGAACTATTGGGACTTCATCAAAATAAAAAGCTTCTTCACAGCAAAGGAAACAGTCCCAACTATGGAATGGGAAAAGATATTTTAAAATCGCATATCAGATAAAGAGCTAGTATCTAAGAGATATAAAGAACTTATCAAATCAACACCCAAAAAACCCAAATAATCCAGTCAAGAAATGGGCAGAAAACATGAACAGACATTTTTCTAAAGAAGACATACAAATGGCCAATAGACACATGAAAAAATCCACATCACTTGTCATCAGGGAAATAGCAATCAAAAGCACAATGAGACACCACTTTACATCAGTTATAATGGGTAAAATTAACAAGACAGGAAACAACAAATGTTGGCACCAATGGGGAGAAAGGGGAACCCTCTTATACTGTTTGTGTGAATGCAAGCTGGTGCAGCCACTCTACAAAACAGTATGGAGGCTCCTCAAGAAGTTAAAAATAGAACTGTCCTATGACCCAGTAACTGTACTATAGGGTATTTACCCCAAAGATAAAGATTTATTGAAATGAAGGGGCAACTGCATGCATTGTTCATAGCAGCAAAGTCCACAATATCCAAACTGAGGAAGGATCTGAGATATTTTTCGATAGATGAATGGATAAAGAAGTTGTAGTATATATGTACATGTACATATATAGTAGTATATATGTATACTATGTATATGTACATGTAGTATGTACCACAGAATATTACTCAGCCATCAGGAAGAATGAATATCTACCATTTAAAATTACATGGATGGAACTGGAGGGTGTTATGCTAAGTGAAAAAAGTCAATTGGAGAAAGACAATTATTTTATGGTTTCATTCATATGTGGAATATAAGAAATAGTGCAGAGGATCATTGGGAAAGGGAAGGAAAACTGAATGGGAAGAAATTAAGAGAGGGAGACAAATCATGAGAGACTCTCAATTCTGGGAAACTGAGGATTGCTGAAGGAGAAGGGGTGGGAGGATGAGGTAACTGGATGATAAGCATTAAGGAGGACATGTAATGTGATGATCACTGGGTATTTTTTGCAACAGATGAATTATTGAACACTACATCTGAAAATGATGATGCACTATATATTGCACTATATATTGGCTAATTGAATTTAAATTTTAAAAAATGAAAAAAGTACCTCAACAAAAGAGGAAAATTGTCCTGTTAAAAAAAAGGCAACGCGATTTCATCTCAGCTTTCACTTTTTCTATGACTCTTGACAGACAATATTCTTATGCTTTCTTAGTAGCCATGTGATTGTTGAACTCAGTAAGCCTAAGTGTTCTTCAAACACTTGCACTAATTGGAATCTTCCTACTCATTTGTGGTGAGTGAGAGTATCATGATCTGTTTTGGGATGCATGCTGTACTATCTAGGAAACTGGATACCCAGTAACAGTAAACTGTTGTTTCATGTTGAGGAAGTTAAAAGCCTAGAAGCAGAAAAAAATAGGTCATTTTGTCATTTTAATATATTTATTCCAATATATGGATATATATGAATAAAGGAGGAAACCTATCTCCTTTGGGGATTAAATTAGAGGGCAGGATTGGAAATTAATAAAGACAGAAAAATGATGATGGAGACAAAAGCAGAGGGCTGATATGGAGTGTTTGGAGGTATAATACAATTACCAGAGAGTTGTCCCCTTTTTTACATTCCTTCACCCAATTCTCCACAAAGCACTGATTGATTTACTAATGAACTTCTTACCTTTGATTGGAAGTGTCACCTGAATGCTGGCCCAGACACTGTCTAGTCACTTGTGCTAGACCAAACTCAGTTTCAAAATAGGAATTCAGGTTGGAAGGATTTGCTGATAAGACCACAATATCATAACTGACTAATAGACTACTGGTAGATTATAATATCTTTCAGAAAGCTTTGGGTATTAATTTTCTATTGCTGCAAACCAAATCTTCACAAATTGTGGCTTAAAACAACACACATTTATTATCTCATAGTGTTTGTAGGTCAGAAGTCTGAACACAGCTTTAGCTGGGATCTCTGCTTCAGAGTCATAGTAGGTGACAATCCAGTTGTCAACTGGAGCTTCAGTCTCATCAGGGAAAGATTGAGTTTGAACTTACTCTGGTTGTTGACGAAATTCATATTCTTGCTTCACAACTGAAGGCTTCAGTTTCTTAACGTAGCCTTTCCTCAGTTCCTAAAAACCACTTACAGTTCCTTGCTACATGGGTATCTCCAACTTGGCAACTTACTTCATGGACACTTGCTTGTTCAAAGCCATCAAGTGAAAGAGAAAGTTGGCTAGCAAGATGGAGTCTTATATAATGTAATTTATTCATGGAAATGACATTTCATCATCTTTGTCATATTCAGTGTCTTAAAAGCAAACTACCTATCCTAGCCACATTCAAGGAAATAGAATTACATTGAGGCAGAGATTATGAGGTGGATATTTTAGAATCTGTTTCCCATACCTTGTATGTTGCCTCTGGTGCCACTCAATAGCAAAAGTGCTCTAGAAAAGGCCCTCATTAGGAAGGAATTTCTCTTTCAACTTTTTATTCAATAAGAGATCTAGGAGATGTGTCAGGGAAGCAAGGAAGCCTAGCACCCTAAGGGTTGGAGACAGAATAAACATTTAGGAGGGGAGGGGCAGGATGGCAGAAGACCCCAGTCCCCACCAAATTACCTAGATAACCTCCAAATCATCCTGAAAATCTACGAATTAGGCCTGAGATTTAAAGAGAGAACACCCAGAATGCTACAGTGAGAAGAGTTCAAGCTTCTATCAAGGTAGGAAGACGGGGGAAAAAAGAAATAAAGAAACAAAAGGCATCCGAGGGGGAAGGGCCCTGAGAGGAGCCGGGCTAAGGCCCCTGCGAGTGCCCCCAGGACAGGAAAGCACCGTCCAGGAGAAGCAGGAGCTTCACCAATCTTCCCAGGAGGAAAAGCGCTCGCAGGGAATTAGAGCAGGTCTCCAGGAGGGCGGGAATGCCCTCAGGCTCCCTGGGACACTAACAGAGCACCTGCGCCCCAGGGAGAGTGGCGCCACTCTCCGCGGCCCAGCTCCCTAAATGGCTGCAGCATTGCATAACTCTACAGGGCCACATGCAGCTTATATATTTGTTCCAGGGGCTTGTAATTCAGGTGGACTATAATTCCCTATGAATTGTCCCCTCTGGAGTCATGCAATTTGGTAGTCCTGATCATAGGGTCATAATGAAAGAAACATAAAAATCAACTTCAGCTACACTTGTTGGCCTAGAGTGTTTGCCTGATAGCATTTTACATATATAGCTAATGACCTTGGGTGCAGGATACAAGAGCAAGCTCACTAAGTTTGCAAATTATATAAATTGCAAGTGTGTATCCTGGTACTATAGCTATGTCACTAGAATACTACACTGGTTCAGGGCATGGGAAGCTTTGGAAAATACCCCCTGACTTCTGGCAATGGAGAGTTCATTAATGTGGATGCTTCACTTTCTTTCAATCTCAAAGGTTTTATTATTACCTGTTGCTGGTTTAATTTTATTTATTTATTTATGATAGTCACACACAGAGAGAGAGAGGCAGAGACACAGGCAGAGGGAGAAGCAGGCTCCATGCACCGGGAGCCCGACGTGGGATTCGATCCCGAGTCTTCAGGATCGCGCCCTGGGCCAAAGGCAGGAGCCAAACCGCTGCGCCACCCAGGGATCCCCCTGTTGCTGGTTTAATTTGCTATCAAGGTCATTGATAATCTACACAGGGAGAGTTTGTATCAAGAAATGGCATCTGCCAGACTGGTTAAATTAGTCTGTTTAACAATGTGAATTTCTTTTTCCTTTTCTTTGATGGTCTTTTATGTGGATGGGATTGTTTGTCTTTCTAGTTTGGGTGCGGAGGGGAGGGGATTGGGAGTGGAGTTTCGGGGGGTTGAGGTCGGGAGGAGTGGAGTTAGTGGTGGTGAGGTTTGAGGAGGGAAGGAAAGGAGGAAGGCATCTTAAGTACGTAATTAATTTGTTAAGTCTGATTATTCTTCGTATTATTAGTCTTCGTCTTCTGGTCTTAGTTTCTTTCTTTCTTTCTTTTCTTTTCTTATTCTTTTTCTTTTTTTTCTTCTTTTTCTTCTTTTCTTTCTTTCTTCTTTCTTCTTTCTTTCTTTTTCTTTCTCTTTTCTTTCTTCTTTCTTTCTTTCTTTCTTTTTTCTTTCTTTCTTTTCTTTCTTTCTTTCTTTTTCTTTCTTTCTTTCTTTCTTTCTTTCTTTCTTTCTTTCTTTCTTCTTTCTCTTTTCCTATGTTAGCTCCCCAAACTGATATTTTTTATATGTGGGAGAGATACATATAAGACTTCAAACAACTCTCCTTATAAATCGGATACAGTATAACAAGAATGAACTGCCCTTTCTTTATGCTTTACTTCAGAAAGTCTTTGATAAGACATATGCTAAACTTATCTACAAATGTAAAAAACAGAGAAGGAAAAAAATGGAAGTGAAGATTTCATTAAAAGTAATTAGAGTGTAGACCTGAAGTTTCATAACTTTTGATTAGTTTATCCTTCATTTAGATAGACTTAACTTCCAAGTTACTACATTACTATGAAAGAACAGTGTTCCCAGCACTGATCCATCATACCCATCTCCCCAAAGCATTGTGGGCATGCATGTGTACACACTCATGCACACACACACATATATACATACTCTCCAACTTCCATTCAATGTTAACATATCACTAGACCTATGCTTATCTGTAAGTTTCATGCATTGTTTATCTAATCAATGACTACTTAAGTCTTAGGATAATTTTGAGCCTGAAAGAACATTGCAAGCTGGTGTAACATAATACGTGCCTTGCATTTTAAAGATGAGGAAACAAGCTCAGTGAGGGTATGTTATTTGTACAAAGCTATACAGCTTTGAGCACAATGACAAAGTGAACCAAACTCCATTTTTTTATTGACTCCTAATTTAGTGTAACACTCTGCTGCCTCCATAATTTAGCACTCTAGTCCTATGTCTATTTTATACAGCAACAAGGCATAACTTAAATGTAGTTTATTAATAAAAACCCTAGATACACATTCCTATACATGTTTTTCTCTGAATTTTTGTCTCTTTTTTCCAAGTTTTCCTATACTTCTTCACAAGGGTATATAATACACATGCAAATACAATAACTACTGCATTTAGTGCTTCCTTTATGTCACATACTATTCCAGACACTTTACATACACAAAACCACTTAATCCTCACAACAAGCCTAAGAATCATGGACAGTTATTCTCATTTTACAACTGAGAAAATTGAGGCACAGAGTCTAAGTCATTTATCTAAGGCCATACAGATATTAAGTGGTATCCTGATATTTAACATAAAGCGGTAACATCTGAGTTCATCCATAATAAAATTAGTTATCAAGTATACATCTATAAATCAAATCATTCTACAACTTATTTCCAGATTAAACTATAATTTCAAGAAAGAACCTGTCATCCCAGGACATTAGAAAAATTAGCATAAATGTTGAAATCACTTTAAAACTACATTCAAAGAGATTTGATAAAAATATTTAAGTCTCAAAATGCAAATGCTGTGACAAAACTACAGTATTGATGTGAAATGTATCATTTTAGAGCAATCCTATCTCAGGAGAAGTAAAGTCTTATTAGCTACCTTAATTTATGCAATCAATATATCCCTAAGATGACTAAAATTGCTTCTACTACAATTCGATTCACACATAAATTGAATTATTAAAAAGAAAATCATTCAAAACAATTTTCTATGATTATTTGAATGAATCTATGGTGAATTAATTGTAAAGAAAAGCCTTATCCACTAATACAGCAATTTTGTAAACTCGTGTTTTTTATATACCAAGTTATAGGACACACATGCATCATAGTTCCTTTTAACTAAGGAGCTCCTTTTTTTAAATTAAAGTATTTTATTTAACCCAGTATGTCCAAAATATTGTCGTTTCAACATGATCAATATAAAGTAACTAATATATTTTACATTCTTTTTTTTTTCATACTAACTTCAAATTCTGGTGTGTATTTGACACTTAAAGCACATCTCAATTCAAACCAGCCACATTTCAAGTGTTCAATAGCCAAACTGTCCAGTGACTGCCATATTGGACAGCACAGGTGTAGATTTAAGAAATCAGCAGATAAAATAATGCAGATTAAATTTAATAGTGCTAAGGCTAAGAGATTTCAATCCAATTAACACAGTTTGCTCTAACATTGAGAAATCAGTAGGCCATGTACCAGATTTAATGACAGACTTATTGGGAAGAGAGTAGTGTAGTAGGCTGATGAGTGACCCCCAAAGATTTCAGATCCTAACCCTTGGAACTGGTACATTTTTTCACCTTGTGGATGTGATTATTTTTGATCCTCCAGGTGGGCCCTAAATCCAATCACTAGTGTCCTAATGAGGGACAGGCAGAAGAGGACTTGGTACAAAGCAGAAGAGGCAGCCATGTGGCCATGGAAGCAGAGACCAGAGTTAGAGGGCCACAGTCAAGGAATGCCATCAGAAACTGTTAGAGGCAAGGGCTGGAGGCTCCAGTAGGAGCATGGTTTGGACCATGATCTCGATTTCAGACCTCCAAACTGTGAGAAAATATGTTTCTGATGTTTTAGCCACCAAATTTGTGGTAATCTGTTACAGGAGCCCTGGAAAACTTATCAGCAATGGGATGCAGTTCCATTTGCCATGTTAATGTTGAATTACAACCACAGTGGGCTACAAATATAAGAATCTATCAAAAACATCAAAAAAGGCATTATGTGAATAACACGTGGCTATAAAGAGCTGATAATAGTGTACTGAGTATTTTATTATTTGTAATTTATGTGCTACACATCTTTTATATCAGCTCAATTTAGAATAGCCTTGTTGGAGAAAGACCATACCAGGTCGGTCTTGTATTCTCAACACCCACCACAGAGCCTGGCACATAGTAGGATACTCATATTTTTGAATGAATGAAGGGTACTATGGGCCTCAATCTCCCCCAGCAGAATAGGGTCAGAGGAATGGGATGGGCTCCATAGGAAGATAGGGCTGGTGTCAGATGTTAGAGCACCTACCATGTGCAAGACTGCGGTGGGGGCAGGCAGTCAGATTCAGGGAGTCAGGTGTGGGAACTCTGCAGGCTCAGTCCAGAGATGGGGTGCCATGGGACTACTGGGCAGAGACTGAAGCCAATGACACAGCAGGATCTATGAGGGCCGGAGCCCCTACCCCTAGCCTCTTCCATCCCTCATTCTTGCAAAGGGCCTCTTTGGGACAAGGAAGAGCCCAGGTGTGACTCTGTCACAGCTACTGTAGAGTTCCAGCTCCCCAGCCCTCCACATGAGCCGCCCATTCTATGCCTGAGTCAGGAGCCTGGGCATAGAGTAGGAGGAACACAATCTCTATCCCAAGTAATTTGTCACCTATGACATTTTAAAAACTTGAATTAGATTTACTTTTATATCTTAGAAACAAACAAAAATCTCATAATTCCACTACCTGTGACATTTACAAGATATATTATATGCTCATTGACACAGAATTCAGACAGCACAGACAGATATAATGAAAAATAAAAGCCTCTTTCGTTTCTAGTCTTAATCTTAAGGTTAAGACTCTTAAAATTTCTTGTACCTACTTACACAGATTAAATTAAACAGTTTAAATGCATATATGCAATCATTTTATTTATGGGAATGGTAATGTACTTATAGACTGTAATAAGCTTTGATTTTTTACCCAGTATCCTTTCTCATCCACACATATAGACTTAATTCAAGCTTTTTAATGGTTACCTATTTTTCTATATTCTCTATGTACCTATATGTTTATATACATATATGTTATATATCATATTTGTGTATATATAATATAAACATCTGCGAAGAGGGAGAGTTTGACTTCTTCTTTGCCAATTTGAATGCCTTTTATATCTTTGTGTTGTCTGATTGCTGAGGCTAGGACTTCTAGTACTATGTTGAATAGCAGTGGTGAGAGTGGACATCCCTGTTTTACTCCTGATCTTAGGGGAAAGGCTCCCAGTGCTTCCCCATTGAGAATGATATTTGCTGTGGGCTTTTTGTAGATGGCTTTTAAGATGCTGAGGAATGTTCCCTCTATCCCTACACTCTGAAGAGTTTTGATCAGGAATGGATGCTGTCTATTGTCAAATGCTTTCTCTGCATCTATTGAGAGGAACATATGGTTCCTGTTTTTTCTCTTGTTGATATGATCTATCGCGTTGTTTGCTTTATGCATATTGAACCATTCTTGCATCCCAGGGAGAAATTCCACATGGTCATGGTGAATAATCTTCTTAATGTATTGTTGGATTCTATTGGCTAGTATCCTGTTAATTATTTTTGCATCTGTGTTCATCAGGGATATTATAAACATGCATTAAATATATATCATACACTGTTTATAGATATAATTTTGTGTGTATGTATGTACCATAGGTGTGTGTATATGTATGTGTGTATACATAAATACACAAACATATTCCTTGAGAGTTTCACTTTTTTAACCATTATAAAAAATGTTGCAAAGAAAATTAATGCCCATTTATCTTTGCATACTATGGGTTTCATAAATGTCTTTCATATTTATTGAATATGAAACATACTCATAATAAATGAATGAAATAAATGAAACATTTTCATAATAAATATGAAAGATATATATAACCTATTCATCTTTACTTTTTTCCTATGTAAGAACTCTTTATTTTTTAATATTTAAAAAATATTATGTATATTTTTTAAAAATTTTATTACTTTTTCTTAAGTTTTTTTTAAGATTTTATTTATTTATTCATGAGAGATACAGAGAGGAAGAAACACAGACAGAAGGAGAAGCAGGCTCCCTGTGGGGAGCCCGATGCCAGACTTGATCCCAGGACCTCGGGATCACACCCTGAGCCAAAGACAGTCACCCAACCACTGAGCGACCTAGGCATCCCTGAAATTTTTATTATTGAAGTATGGTTGACATACAATGTTATATTAATTTCCAATGTACAATAGTGATTTCACAATTCTATACATTGTGCAGTGCTCACTGCCCTAAGTGTAGTAACCATCTGTCACCATACAATGTTATTATATTATTGATTATATTCTTTATGCCGTACTTTTAACCTTTGTGACTTTATTTCTTAACTGGAAGTTTGCTACAAATGTTGCATTCCCCTATTGATTTAAGTTTCATTTGTCCCTTGATTCTATTAATGTTTTCTTTTTCTACATACTATTTTAAGTTTTTAGATGGTAAAATTTATCAGTCTTTAGGTTCCCTTGTTAAAGCTTCAAAACTATAAAGTTAAAGATTATTGATGTCTTAGGTTTAATAGATTTTACCTGATCCAATACAGCATAAATGTTCTTCTGTATGTATATGTCTCACCTCTATAGTTTAACTCAGTCAAGTGAAGATAGCATTAAATATACTTTGTCTTTTCTTCCTCATCTTTCAGACTTGTGAACTGGGGCCCTGCCAAATCATATTGAAGCTTGAAGCAAAGAGAAAAATCAGTAATGCTGATCCTATCTTTACTTATAATTTTGATATTTTGTTCATTAAAGATTTTTTTTATAAATTTATTTTTATTGGTGTTCAATTTGCCAACATATAGAATAATACCCAGTGATCATCCGATCAAGTGCCCCCCTCAGTGCCCATCACCCAGTCACCTCAACCCCCCACCCACCTCCCTTTCTACCACCCCTAGTTCATTTCCCAGAGTTAGGAGTCTCTCATGTTCTTTTTGAATTAATCTCCATTTTTAAAAATATTGCATTAAAACTGTTTTTCTTCATTGTAGAGTTTTTTTTTTGATGCCCCCTTAAATTTTGTGCCCAGAGTGAATGCCTCACTTGCTTTACCTTAAGCCCAGCCCTACTCTAAACATTAGATTTTCCAGGAATCAGTACAGAAGCTTTGGGACCTCTTCTTTTCTGTGTCTGCATCCACTTCCTTAATAATCTCATACTTTGACTCTAAATACCACATATACACTGATAGCTCCTAATGTAATATTTTCACTCAAGACTTCAGTTCTAATCCAGACTCATATTTCCACCTATCTACCCTACAACTCCATTACATGGAGATGTAATGGCTATCTTAAACTTAATATATGCCTAATAAAAAGCTGCTTATTGTTATCTCAATTACTCTCTGAGTATTTACACTTGCCCTGCTTGTTTTGATTTTTTATGGAGTCAGTGCTCTTTTCTGAGACTCATCCCCAATATCTGTGTTCCAGCAATAAGTCTTGTTATGACTTTCCCACTTTACCCCTTTCCGTCTTCCCATGTTGACATAGTTACATTCATTACCCAATATGAATGCTTCCCACACACCTATGACCCTCAATAAAGGCATTTGCCTGTGAGTTCTTGCTCTATTCTCTTCTTGCCTGTCAAAACCAAACTGGGCTTTTGAGGGACTTTTCATGGCTTTTTAGGAATACTGTGCCTTTCTCTCTAGGACCTGTGAGTATAATAAATTCTTTAATTTCATTGACTGAGGTAAATCTCTGCTGCTGTGTTGGAGTGATTCTCAAAGACCCCACAAGGGAAGCCTAGTACCTCATTTACTACACAATATGTAAAACTAAATTCTTGAAGTCTGCACCTATCTTCTCTTCCATCACTTCTTCTTATCTTTGCATTTGATGCCACTGTCTACTTATTTACTTAAGCTGAAAACTTAACCATCATCCTAGACTTATTTCTTCATCATTTGCCTGATCCAGTTTACCAGTTCTGGTCCACCCTACCTATGAAATATATCCTAATTCCTTTCACTTCTCTTCATCTCTACCACCATTATCCTAAACCAAATTCTCATATTCTCTTGCTGGAGTTATTAGAATAGCTATTTCTTCTACCTTTGCCTCTCCCACCACATCTCTTCTCACACAGCAACTACAGTGATATCAATATATAAGTAAGATCATGTTACTTCTATGCTCAAACCCCTGCAATGGCCTTCAATCTCACTTGGAGTAAAATGCCTTTACAATAATGTACAGGGCTCCCCGTGACCCACTGTACTCTCAACATAACTTTTATGTGTTCATCTCCTACTATCTCCCTTTTATTCATTCTGTCACATTGGGGTTATTTCTCTTCCATGCAAATATGAAGCATATCCCCACTTTGAGGATTTTGTGTTTGCTATTCTTTGTTTGGAATATATTCCCCCAATATATGCATGATTCATGCTTTTATTTCTGTCAGATTTAAGCTCATATATCATCTAAGAAACCTATGATCCTCCTGCACAAAATATAACTCTTTCCCCACAACCACTGGCATTCTTTAAACTCTTTGCTTTATTTTTCCTTTTTAGCACCTTTCACCATTGCCATACCCTGTGATGTGTGTGTGTATGTGTGTGTGTGTGTGTGTGTGTGTGTGTGTATTTATTGACTGCTTCTTATTTTTTAGCCCTTGTTCCCTATAATATAAAATTTATGAGGGAAGAAATTTGTGTGCATGTGTGTTTTACTGCTTTAATCCCAGAACTTGAAGTCTGACTCATAGTATGGCTTCAATAAATATTTCTTGAATGAAATTAAATCCATGATTCATTCCCCACAGTGGCTGTTCAGTACCTCTTTCCTTCTTCTTAAACTAAAATCTTTTACCTACCTATCTAGTTTACTTAGAGAATTGTCATCACACTCTGCTGAGATTGACACTATCAGGTGTAAACTTCCCAAATTATTCTATCTTCATTGCACATTTTATTGATTTCTGCACTTTTTAATGTGCTATGTTGCTTTCAATATGTCCTTTCCCTTATCTAATCATCAACTTTGTTTCACAATGAGCAGATTAGTGCAGTTATTAAAAGTATGGTTTTGAATTCAGAACTTGGGATCTACCACATACATACAGCAAGTTACTTAATGGCTCTGAGCTTCAGTTTTTCTATCAATAATATGGCATCACATATATAATACTTCATAGGATTCTAAAGAGGACTAAAACCTTAAGACATACAGTCAAGTTTATAATAATACCAAACAATTGTATAGCATGGCAGATACTATTCTAGACACTTTAAATACATTAAAAATTTTGTTCTAATCTCACTTTTGTAATATCTCTATGGTTGTTAATGATATTTCTTCATTCTTCTTTATTATTGTGTATTTCTCATGGTTGGACATTTCTCTTTGAAATATTTTGTTTTATACATCATTTTCTTCCCCTGAATATTAATATAATTCCTTTGCTATCATCTCATTTCTCTTTTTCAACGGGTTATATACCTCATATTCATGCTATATATATTTAATATGTGTTTACTACTGCAGAACAATTCACTGTATTAGGCACTGTAGAGAGCATAACTATATATAACTATATATATTATGCTGTCAACATTTTTTAAAGATTTTATTTATTTATTTATTCATGAGAGACAGAGAGAGAGGCAGAGACATAGTCAGAAGGAGAAGCAGGCTCCTCACAGGGAGCCCAATGTGGGACTCAATACCAGAACCCCAGAATCATGCTCTGAGCTGAAGACATGCTCAACCGCCGAGCCACCCAGGTGTCCCTGCTGTCAACATTTAAAAAATAATAGTGCTTAGTGCTGAAAATGTTATCATATATCCAGGTTGATGGTATAAAAATTTGTTATAAAAATACATCCTGTGGGTGGGGCAAGGTGGCGGAACAGTAGGATCCCCAAGTCATCTGTCCCCACCAAATTACCTAGTTAACCTTCAAATCATCCTGAAAACCTATGAATTCAGCTTGAGATTTAAAGAGAGAACAGCTGGAATGATACAGTGAGAAGAGTTCACGCTTCTATCAAGGTACTAAGACGGGAAAAAAGAAATAAAGAAAAAAAAGGAAAAAAAATTTAAAAAGGAAAAAAAATATAAAAAATTTAAAAAAAGAAAAAAAGGCATCCAAGGGGGAGGAGCCCCGCGAGGAGCTGGGCTAAGGCCCCAGCGAGTGCCCTCAGGACAGGAAAGCCCCGTCCAGGAGAAGCAGGAGCTGCACCAATCTTCCCTGATGGAAAGGCGCTAGCTGGGAGTTGGAGCAGGATCCCAGGAGGGGCGGGGATGCCCTCAGGCACCCAGGGGCACAAAGAGAGTAACCTGAGCCCCGGGGAGAGCGGGCCACACCCCGCAGATGAGATCCCTAAAGGGATACAGTGCACGCCAGGCTGGACCCAGGAGGACCTTGCAGGCGGCTCTGGGCGGAGGCTCCCCGGGGAGGGGGCTGCACGGCCCCAAGGGTGCGATTCCAGCAGCGCAGGCCGGGAAGCACAGCGCGCCGGGGGACACAGCCCATGATCCGGCGCTCCCCCCGAGACAGGCAGAAGCCAGGAGGGCACAGGACAGCAACGACCTTCGAGCCTCTGGGTGGCCCCAAGCTGAGCAGATTAGCAGCCTCCGCCCCCGGAGCATTCAGGCCCCTAAAGACTGAGAGCTGCAGTAGTTCGTGTGGGAGCTCACTCCAGAGATGGAGAGCTGGCCTCCCCACTGTTGTTGTTCCTCCTGGGGCCACACAGGGTAAACAACACCTACTTCACAGTGGCCTCATAGGATAAACAGGTTAAACAACTTTCACTGAGCTCTAAACCAAGTGGGGGCTGAGCAGCTCCCCCAAGTGCTAACACCTGAAAATCAGCACAGCGGGCCCCTCGCCCAAAAGACCAGCTAGATGCACAAGAGAAAAACAAATTATTGACCAAACAGTACTGGAAAGTTCCAGGGGAAGTCCAGGGATTTACAGTATACAGAATCAGAAGATACTCCTCCTTGTTTATTGTTTTTTGATTTCTGTTTGCTTCCCCCCCTTTTTTTTCCTTTCTTCTCATCATTTCTTTTTTTCATTTTCTTCTTTCACTTCTCTCTTTTTCTCCTTTTCCCAATACAACCTGTTTTTGGCCACTGGGAACTGAGCAAAATGACTAGAAGGAAAACCACACCTCAAAAGAAAGAATCAGAAACAGTCCTCTCTCCCACAGAGTTACAAAATCTGGATTACAATTCAGTGTCAGAAAGCCAATTCAGAAGCACTATTATAAAGCTACTGGTGGCTCTAGAAAAAAGCATAAAGGACTCAAGAGACTTCATGACTGCAGAATTTAGATCTAATCAGGCAGAAATTAAAAGTCAATTGAATGAGATGCAATCCAAACTAGAGGTCCTAACGAGGAGGGTGAATGAGGTAAAAAAACGAGTGAGTGACATAGAAGACAAGTTGATGGCAAGGAGGAGAACTGAGGAAAAAAAAGACAAACAATTAAAAGACCATGAGGATAGATTAAGGGAAATGAATGGCAGCCTGAGGAAGAAAAATCTACGTTTAATTGGGGTTCCCAAGGGTGCCGAAAGGGACAGAAAGCCTGAATATGTATTTGAACAAATCATAGCTGAAAATTTTCCTAATCTGGGAAGGGAAACAGGCATTCAGATCCAGGAAATAGAGAAATCCTCCCTAAATTTAATAAAAACACCTCAACACCTCAACATTTAATAGTGAAGCTTGCAAATTGCAAAGCTAAAGAGAAGATCCTCAAAGCAACAAGAGACAAGAAATCTCTTTTATGGGGAAGAGTATTAGGGTAACAGCAGACCTCTCCACAGAGACCTGGCAGGCCAGAAAGGGCTGGCAGGATATATTCAGGGTCCTAAATGAGAAGAACATGCAGCCAAGAACACTTTATCCAGCAAGGCTCTCATTCAGAATAGAAGGAGAGATAAAGAGCTTCCAAGATAGGCAGGAACTGAAAGAATATGTGACCATCAAACAAGTTCTACAAGAAATTTTAAGGGGGACTATGTAAAAGAAAGAGGAAGTCCAATGGAACAATCCACAAAAACAGGGACTGAATAGGTATCATGATGACACTAAACTCATATCGTTCAATAGTAACGCTGAACGTAAATGGGCTTAATGACCCCATCAAAAGGCGCAGGGTGTCAGACTGGATAAAAGAGCAGGACCCATATATTTGCTGTCTATAAGAGACTCATTATAGACATAAGGACACCTACGGCCTGAAAATAAAAGGTTGGAGAACCATGTACCATTCAAATGGTCCTCAAAAGAAAGCAGGGGTAGTTATCCTTATATCAGATAAACTAAAATTTATCCCGAGGACTGTAGTGAGAGATGAAGAGGGACACTATATCTTACTTAAAGGAAATATCCAAGAAGAGGAATTAACAAGCATCAATATATATGCCCTGAATGTGGGAGCTGCCAAGTATATCAATTAATAACCAAAGTTAAGACATACTTAGATAATAACACAGTTATACTTGGTGACTTCAATGCAGCGCTTTCTACAATCGATAGGTCTTCTAAGCACAACATCCCAAAAAAAAAACAAGAGCTTTAAATGATACACTGGACCAGATGAATTCCACAGATCTCTACAGAAATTTACATCCAAATGCAAATGAATACACATTGCTGTCAAATGCACATGGAACTTTCTCCAGAATATACCACATACTGGGTCACAAATCAGGTCTTAAACAATACCAACAGATTGGGATGGTCCCCTATATATTCTGAGACCATAATGCTTTCAAATTAGAACTAAATCACAACAAGAAGTTTGGAAGGATTTGAAACACATGGAAGTTAAGGACCATCCTGCTAAAAGATGAAAGGGTCAACCAGGAAATTAAGGAAGAATTAAAAAGATTCATGGAAACTTGAGAATGAAGATACAACCATTCAAAATCTTTGGGATACAGCAAAAGCAGTCCTGAGGGGGAAATACATCACAATACACATATCCATCCAAAAACTGGAAGGAACAAAAGCTAATCTTGCACCTAAAGGAGTGGGAGAAAAAACAGTAAATAGATCCTACACCCAGCAGAAGAAGAGAGTTAATAAAGATTCCAGCAGAACTCAACTTAATTGCGACCAGAAGAACTGTAGAACAGATAACAAAACCAGGAGTTGGTTCTTTGAAAGAATTATTAAGATAGATAAACCATTAGCCAGCCTTATTAAAAAGAAGAGAGAGAAGACTCAAATTAATAAAATCATGAATGAGAAAGGAGAGATCCCCACCAACACCAAAGAAATACAAATGATTTTAAAAACTTATTATGAACAGCTATACACCAATAAATTAGGCATTCTCGAAGAAATGGACACATTTCTGGAAAACCACAAACTACCAAAACTGGAACTGGAAGAAATAGAAAACCTGAACAGGCCAAAAACCAGGAAGGAAATTGAAGCAGTCATCAAACACCTCCCAAGGCACCAAAGTCCAGGGCCTAATGGCTTCCCTGGGGAATTCTATCAAACGTTTAAAGAAGAAACCATACCTATTCTACTAAAGCTGTTCGGAAATATAAAAAGAGATGGAATACCCCCAAACTCGTTCTGTGCGGCCAGCATCACCGTAATTCCAAAATTGGACAAAGACTCCACCAAAAAGAATTATAGACCAATATCCCTGATGAACATGGATGCAAAAATTCTCAACAAGATACTAGCCAATAGGATCCAACAATACATTAAGAAGATTATTCGCCATGACCAAGTAGGATTTATCCCGGGGATGCAAGGCTGGTTCAACACTTGTAAAACAATCCATGTGATTGATGGTATCAGCAAGAGTAAAAACAAGAACCATAGGATCCTCTCAATAGATGCAGAGAAAGCATTTGACAAACTACAGCATCCATTCCTGATCAAAACTTTTCAGAGCATAAGGATAGAGGAAACATTCTTCAACATCTTAAAAGCCATCTACGAAAAACCCATAGCAAATATAATTCTCAATGGGAAGCACTGGGATCCTTTCCCCTAAGATCAGGAACAAGACAGGGATGTCCACTCTCACCACTGCTATTCAACATGGAACATGGAAGTCCTAGCCTCAGCAGTCAGACAACAAAAAGACATTAAAGGCATTCAAATTGGCAACGAAGTAGTCAAACTCTCCCTCTTCACCAGTGACATGATACTCTACATAGAAAACCCAAAAGACTCCACCCCAAGATTGCTAGAACTCACACAGCAATTGGGCAGTGTGGCAGGATACAAAATCAATGCCCAGAAGTCAGTAGCATTTCTATACACTAACAATGAGACTGAAGAAAGAGAAATTAAGGAGTCAATCCCATTTACAATGGCACCCAAAAGCATAAGATACCTAGGAATAAACCTCACCAAAAAGGTAATGGATCTATACCCTAAAAACTACAGAACACTTCTGAAAGACATTGAGGAAGACACAAGAGATTGGAAAATATCCCAAGCTTATGGATTAGAAGAATTAATAATGTGAAAATGTCAATGTTACTCAGGGCAATTTACACATTTAATGCAATCCCTATCAAAATAACATGGGCGTTCTTCAGAGACTTGGAACAAATCATCTTAACATTTGTGTGGAATCAGAAAAGACCCCGAATAGCCAGGGGAATTTTAAAAAAGAAATCCAGATATGGGGGCATCACAATGCCAGATTTCACATTGTGCTACAAAGCTGTGGTCATCAATACAGTGTGGTACTGGCACAAAAACAGACATAGAGATCAATGGAACAGAATAGAGAATCCAGAAGTGGACCCTCAACTTTACGGTCAACTAATATTCAACAAAGGAGGAAAAACTATCAATTGGAAGAAAGACAGTCTCTTCAATAAATGGTGCTGGGAAAATTGGACATCCACCTGCAGAAGAATGAAACTAGACCACTCTCTTGCACCATACACAAAGATAAACCCAAAATGGATGAAATATCTAAATGTGAGACAAGAATCCCTCAAAATCCTAGAAGAGAACACAGACAACACACCTTTAGGCCTTGGCGACAGTAACTTCTTGCAAGATACATCCATGAAGGCCAGAGAAACAAAAGCAAAAATGAACTATTGGGACTTCATCAAGATAAGAAGCTTTTGCACAGCAAAGGATACAGTCAACAAAACTCAAAGACAACCTACTGAATGGGAGAAGATATTTGCAAATGATGTATCAGATAAAGGGCTAGTATCCAAGATCTATAAAGAACTTATTAAACTCAACTGCAAAGAAACAAACAATCCAATCATATAATGGGCAAAAGACATGAACAGTAATCTCACAGAGGAAGACATAGACATGGCCAACAAGCACATGAGAAAATGCTCCGCATCACTGGCCATCAGGGAAATACAAATCAAAACCACCATGAGAGACCACCTCACACCAGTGAGAATGAGGAAAATTAACAAGGCAGGAAACCATAAATGTTGGAGAGGATGTGGAGAAAGGGGAACCCTCTTGCACTGTTGGTGGGAATGTGAACTGGTGCAGCCCCTCTGGAAAACTGTGTGGAGGTTCCTCAAAGAGTTAAAAATAGACCTGCCCTATGACCCAGCAATTGCAGTGCTGGGGATTTACCCCAAAGATACAGATGCAATGAAACGCCATGACACCTGCACCCCAACGTTTATAGAAGCAATGTCCACAATAGCCAAACTGTGGAAGAAGCCTCCGTGTCCCTCGAAAGATGAATGGATAAAGAAGATATGGTTTATGTATATGATGGAATATTACTCAGCCATTAGAAACGACAAATACCCACCATTTGCTTCGACTTGGATGGAACTGGAGGGTATGATGCTGAGTGAAATAAGTCAATCGGAGAAGGAGAAACATTATATGGTCTCATTCATTTGGGGAATATAAATAATAGTGAAAGTGAATAAAGGGGAAAGGAGAAAAAATGAGTGAGAAATATCATAAAGGGAGACAGAACATGAGAGACTCCTTACTCTGGGAAACGAACTAGGGGTGGTGGCAGGGGAGGTGGGCGGAGGGTGGGGATGACTGGGTGATGGGCACTGATGGGATGAGCACTGGGTGTTATTCTGTGTGTTGCCAAATTGAACACCAATAAAAAATAAATTTATAAAAAATAATTAAATAAAAATAAAAAAATATTTCATAGTATGCAATAAACTATATAAATGAGCATGTTGATTACAGCACTATGTATGAGAGAAAATAACTGGAAATATTCTCCATATAAAATAATAGAATAAATGTACATTGTGATTATCCAATAAATTCATGTTGAATAAAATTATGGTATCTTAACATGATGGAATATTGTGCCCCTATTAAAACTTAAAACATAGAAATATTTATAATGTATTAAGTTCTTAAATTTTACAGTTAGATATACCAAATCATTTCAGTCATGTAAAATATTTTTATATAAGCAAGGATTAGAAAAAAATATGCAAAAAAGAATAGTGATTTCATTCTACCTTGGATTATTTTTTCTTTTTCTCAAAATTGTCTTTTGTATGACTCTTTCAATTGATTTTTATTTAGAATAGAAAAATAAAAAAATATGTATAATGCATTATGAAGTTACAATTGTCTTAGGGTGACATAGCACATACATTAAACACTTAAATCAAGTAATACAATAAGGCAACAGATTCAGCATTCATTCATTCACTCATTGAGTTTCAATTAATATGTATAGTATACTATACACATACACATATATTAAGTCCATATATAAATGAGCATGAGGTCTTTGGGGAATAGTCAGTAAATAAATATTAACTTTTAGGTCCAGGTTTTAGTTTTTATTGTTTTATTCTAGAATTTCTAGTCTTTATTTTCCCTATTCATTACATATTACTCTAATTTGTTATCTCCAGCAACAACTTCTCTTGTTTAGTGATGGCTAGAAGGGTTGGACTTGGCTATTAAATGGCAACAGACTAATTACATTCCACCTTGATTTGCAACAGCTTTTTTTGTCAGCTTTTTGGAAGTAGTCAGTTATGTTTATTTTTACATAAAAATATTAGCTCTTCGATGGTGGTTAAGAGAGACATGAAATTAGTTGAGAGATTAGGACGGACTTGTGAAAATTGGGAATATGTGAATCTATAAATCTAGGATAAAATGAGTTTTCAATAAACAGTGATGATCCTCTAAATTAACTATATTTACTATCATATGCTGAGTATTATCTAAAACTCCATGATATTAATATTGCAAACAATTTATTGTCATGTGAATCTCTTCATTTTAAAAACTGGCCTAATAATCTAGCCAAAAATAGTTCCTTAATTTCATTTCTCATCAATCCACTTGACATTTTTAGTACTTCTTGGATTTGAGATTGGATGAAAATAGCAGAAGCACATATTATAATAACTATTTCTGAATCCCCAAACTCTGTAAGTGCACAAAATAAATGTTTCAAAACTGAAAAATAAAGCTTTACTACTGAGTTGACTGATCATATTTCAAAAAATAAATAAGAAAATTTTATTGATTTTTATTAAAAATAACACCCCATATATGTCATATATTACTTGAGACTATTGCAAAAAAAGTATTTCTTAATAGTTAAATAGTATTTTGGTTTTTCTTTCGTTTTTATTCTCATTAATGGTCTGCAGAACAATTGCTTTAATGAGTGAATTCTAGACTGTCCTTTGAGCTGGCTCAAAATGCCAGAATAAGATGTTCTCATGTCATAACACCTACTTCTTTTTGAAGCTTAATCAAACATCACATGTATAAAGATATTCCTCATATCCATTCTTTTCTCTCTCCTCCTGGAGAGAATCTTCATACCAGCCAGTGTTCCATGTATGGAATTCTATTAAAACATCATTAAATATGGCTGTACTTACTTGTTTACATGTGTGTGCCTCTCATCCTGTAGACTCGGAGCCCTGCTCCTTGGGGATAAGGATGGCATCTCACTGCACTTTGTGTCCCTAGTACCCAACACTGAGTGTAAGATTTAGAAACCCCTAATCTTTATCTCATTCAGTACCTATATCCCTTACATGTCAAATACCCCTTGCATGTATCATTTTTCTCTAACACTGGTTTTGGTGATATGACCAGCTTTGGTCAACAAGATGTTAATAAATTGTGATGCAAAATTAGGCTTGAAAACTGTTTGTGTGATTGGATTTACTTGTTCTTGGATTCTGCAATTACTATGAGAACATGTCCAAGTTAACCTGCTGGAGTTGAAAAACATAGAATCACTCCAGTTTTTCTAAGTGAGGCTATTCTAAATCACTTAACAACCAGCCAACTCCCACCCATGTGTGCAAGTCTAGCTGAAACCAGAAGACTATGCAGCTAACCCAGAAAAATTCAGTAGAATTACTATTCCGTCATTCTAGATTCATAAAAGTTACTTGCTATTGTTATATATAAGTTAGATTTTGGTGTTGCTATTTACAATTATTTAGGAACTAAATAGCTGATATAAAGAGAATAACACACTAGATGCCTGGGTGGCTCAGTGGTTGAGTGTCTGCCTTCAGCTCAGGGCATGATCCTGGTTTCCAGGATTGAGCCCCACATTGGGCTCTCTGCTTCTCCCTATGCCTATGTCTCTGACTCTCTCTGTGTGTCTCTCCTGAATGAATGAATGAATGAATGAATACATCTTTGAAAAAAATAAAGAGAATAATACATAATGCTTAGTAATTGAGAAATGAATGATGTTTCTAGTTGGCACAGGGAAGGGGTTCCTGGGTAGCCCAGTCAGGTAAGCCTCTGCTTTCTGCTCAGATAATGATCCTGGGGTCCTGGGGTCTTGGGATAGAGCCCTGTATCAGGATCCCTGCTCAGCAGGGTACCTGCTTCTCCCTCTCCCTCTGTGGCCCCTACTTGTACTCTCTCCCTCTGTCAAATAAATAAATACATAAATAAGATTTTAAAAAGATAGATGGCACAAGGAAAAGGAAAACAAAGTTGAAGACGAAAGCAAAAGCAAAAGACATGTTTGTCCCCTAAAAGTGTATGATTAAAACTTCCTAATTATAGCTTCACCTTTACTAAAATAATCTAAATATGATGAAAAAGGAAACAATTCTTTGCCCAAAGCCTAAGAAAAATGAATCTGACATTAAGTGAGTGCCTAGTATGCCCTAGATGTCTTCACATATTATTCCATTTAATCCTTGTGCCAACTCAGGAGGTAGCAATTGTCTTCATTATGGAATAAGAAAAATGAGATTCAATCAAGTAACTAGTCGGCGGTTATATGTTTAGAAAGCTGTAAATTTAGTGAAAGAAGGCTCATTATGGAAAATTTATTTATGAGATAGGGGGAATAAGGCATAGAAAGAATGATTTTAGAAAGGTTAATGCCAACTGAGGACTATACAAATGTTTATTGACCACCTACTTACTGTATGTCAAGTGCTTTGCTAGGAGTTGTAATATAATAAGCTTCAAGAATGATATCATTTAAATATATGAAATAAAATAAAAATAGATATTGTAAATGTTAGAGCAACCACTACATTTTATTTCATTTGTTTTTAAAGATTTATTTATTTATTTTAGAGAGAGAGTGTGCAAACAGGGGAAGGGCAGACAGAGAATCTCAACCAGACTCCCAATTGAGCACAAACACCACACAAGGTTTGGTTTCATGAACCTGAGATTATGACCTAAGCTGAAAGCAAGAGTCAGATGTTCAACCAACTGAGCCACTACATTTTAAACCAAAGAGATAACACTAATAAGTAAACAGAGGAGATAAAATGGAATTAATTTTTATTTTATTTTTATTTTTTTAAATTTTTTTTATTTATGGTAGTCACACAGAGAGAGAGAGAGAGAGAGAGAGGCAGAGACACAGGCAGAGGGAGAAGCAGGCTCCATGCACCGGGAGCCTGACGTGGGATTCGATCCTGGGTCTCCAGGATCGCGCCCTGGGCCAAAGGCAGGCACCAAACCGCTGCACCACCCAGGGATCCCAAATTTTTAAATCCCAAATTATGCAAAAGAAGATAATAAAGCCAAAAAGAACAAATAACATACAAAAAATAAAAATAAATTGCAAGATGATAGATGTAAACCCAAACACAAGAAAAATATAAATGGTTTAAAATTCTAATTAAAAGACAATGGAGGGGTGCCTCTCTGGGTGGCTCAGTTGGCTAAGTGTCTGCCTTCAGCTCAGGTCATGATCCCAGAGTTCTGCGATAGAACCCCATATCAGGCTCCCCTGCTCAGTAGGGAGCCTGTTTCTCTGTCTCCTTCTGCCCCTCCCCCTGCTCATGCTTGCTCTCTCTCTCTCAAATAAAATCTTCTAAAAAAAGATAATAGAATATTACTCAGCCATCAGAAAGGATGAATTTCTTATCATTTACATCAATGTGGATGGAACTGGAGGGTATTAAAGCTGAGTGAAGTAAATCAATCAGAGAAAGTGAATTATCATATATGGATGATGAATCACAGACCCCCACTCTGAAACAAATAATACAGGATCATAGGGGAAAGGGGGGAAAAATAAAATAAGATGAAATCAGAGAGGGAGACAAACCATGAGACTCTTAACTATTGAAAACAAAACTGAGAGTTGCTGGAGGTGAGGTGGTTGGGGGAATAGGGTAACAGGGTGATGGGCATTAAGGAGGGCATGTGATGTGATGAGCACTAGATGTTATTCACAACTGATAAATTATTAAACATTACATATGAAATTCATGATGTACTATATGTTGGTTAATTGAATTTAAATTTAAAAATTAAAAACAGATTTAAAAATTAGATAAAAAGTCTAAGATCTGCCAATATGCCATCTATAAGAAATCAACTTTAAACATGATGACAGAAGTTGAAAGCAAAAGAATAGATATATGTATCATGTAAACACTGAAAGAAAACTGGAGCTATATACTGATATTGAACAAAGTAGACTTCAGAGCAAAGAATGCTACCAGTGATAGAGATGCACATTTTATAAGAATAAAAAAGATTAATTCATCAAGGATATATAAAGCCTTAAATATTCATTCTTCCAATAATAGAAAGGTTTGAAAACATACACAAAAATGATAAAAATGGAGAATAGGCAGATCCACAAGTATAGTTGAAGAGTTCAATAATCTGATATTAGTAGTTGAGGTAAAAAGACAAGGGAACAAAATGTGATTATTTATTGAGTGGTATACTTTTTTATTGTCTTTCTCTGACACTTGGTTATTTTTTTAAGATTTTATTTATTTATTAATGAGAGAGAGAGAGAGAGAGGCAGAGACACAGGCAGAGGGAGAAGCAGGCTCCAAGAAGCAGGGAGCCCAAGGCGGGACTTGATCCTGGGTGTCCAGGATCAGGCCCTGGGCAGAAGGCAGTGCTAAACCACTGAGCCACCCGGGCTGCCCGGACACTTGGTTATTTATCAATACAGACAACAATGATAAAACAATTCAGTGTCCATTTGGATCCTAATTTGGCCTATCTTTCCTGACTTTCTTATGTAGTCAATTACTCAAATTAAAAACGGAGGTTCAGTATATTAGAAGAAATACTAAATATTTTTTATTTACTATTACTTATTATTTTTGTCTGCCAAATATTGACTAAACACAAGTACACACATATTATCTTCAAAAGCTAACATATTAATTCCATCAAATTTGTACCTTCAAAAAGCTTATTTTTACGTTTTTTCTATCTTATTGATTTTTGTTCTAAATAATGACATCGTAAACGTGTGGCTTTTTTCTTAGCAGGGGATTACTTGATTAAAACACATTTTATTTTATTTATTTTATTTATTTTTTTAATAATAAGTTTATTTTTTTATTGGTGTTCAATTTACCAACATACAGAATAACACCCAGTGCACATCCCGTCAAGTGCCCCCTTCAGTGCCGTCACCCATTCACCCCCAGCCCCCGCCCTCCTCCCCTTCCACCATCCCTAGATCGTTTCCCAGAGTTAGGAGTCTTTATGTTCTGTCTCCCTTTCTGATATTTCCCACACATTTCTTCTCCCTTCCCTTCTATTCCCTTTCACTATTATTTATATTCCCCAGATGAATGAGAACATATAATGTTTGTCCTCCAAATGACTTACTTCATCAGCATAATACCTTCCAGTTCCATCCACGTTGAAGCAAACGGTGGGTATTTGTCATTTCTAATGGCTGATTAATATTCCATTGTATACATAAACCACATCTTCTTTATCCATTCATATTTCGATGGACACTGAGGCTCCTTCCACAGTTTGGCTACTGTGGACATTGCTGTTATAAACATCGGGGTACAGGTGTCCCGGCATTTCATTGCATCTGAATCTTTGGGGTAAATCACCAACAGTGCAATTGCTGGGTCGTAGGGCAGGTCTATTTTTAACTCTTTGAGGAACCTCCACACAGTTTTCCAGAGTGGCTGCACCAGTTCACATTCCCACCAACAGTGTAAGAGGGTTCCCTTTTCTCCCCATCCTCTCCAACATTTGTGGTTTCCTGCCTTGTTAATTTTCCCCATTCTCTCTGGTGTTAGGTGGTATCTCATTGTGGTTTTGATTTGTATTTCCCTGATGGCAAGTGATGCAGAGCATTTTCTCATGTGCGTGTTGGCCATGCCTTTGTCTTCCTCTGTGAGATTCCTGTTCATGTCTTTTGCCCATTTCATGATTGGATTGTTTGTCTCTTTGCTGTTAAGTTTAAGAAGTTCTTTATAGATCTTGAAAACTAGCCCTTTATCTGATACGTCATTTGCAAATATCTTCTCCCATTCTGTAGGTTGTCTTTCAGTTTTGTGGACTGTTTCTTCTGCGGTGCAAAAGCTTCTTATCTTGATGAAGTCCCAATAGTTCATTTTTGCTTTTGTTTCTTTTGCCTTCGTGGATGTATCTTGCAAGAAGTCACTGTGGCCGAGTTCAAAAAGGGTGTTGCCTGTGTTCTCCTCTAGGATTTTGATAGAATCTTGCCTCACATTTAGATCTTTCATCCATTTTGAGTTTATCTTTGTGTATGGTGCAAGAGAGTGGTCTAGTTTCATTCTTCTGCATGTGGATGTCCAATTTTCCCAGCACCATTTATTGAAGAGACTGTCTTTCTTCCAATGGATAGTCTTTCCTCCTTTATCGAATATTAGTTGACCATAAAGTTCAGGGTCCACTTCTGGGTTCTCTACTCTGTTCCATTGATCTATGTGTCTCTTTTTGTGTCAGTACCACACTGTCTTGATGACCACAGCTTTGTAGTACAACCTGAAATCTGGCATTGTGATGGCCCCAGATATGGTTTTCCTTTTTAAAATTCCCCTGGCTATTCGGGGTCTTTTCTGATTCCACACAAATCTTAAAATAATTTGTTCTAATTCTCTGAAGAAAGTCCATGGTATTTTGATAGGGATTGCATTAAACGTGTAAATTGCCCCGGGTAACATTGACATTTTCACAATATTAATCCTGCCAATCCATGAGCATGAAATATTTTTCCATCTCTTTGTGTCTTCCTCAATTTCTTTCAGAAGTGTTCTATAGTTTTTAGGGTATAGATTTTTTACCTCTTTGGTGAGGTTTATTCCTAGGTATCTTATGCTTTTGGGTGCAATTGTAAATGGGATTGACTCCTTAATTTCTCTTTCTTCAGTCTCATTGTTAGTGTATAGAAATGCTACTGACTTCTGGGCATTGATTTTGTATCCTGCCACGCTACCAAATTGCTGTATGAGTTCTAGCAATCTTGGGGTGGAGGCTTTTGGGTTTTCTATGTAGAGTTTCATAGGCGAAGAGGGAGAGTTTGACTTCTTCTTTGCCAATTTGAATGCCTTTAATGTCTTTTTGTTGTCTGATTGCTGAGGCTAGGTTTTCCAATACTATGTTGAATAGCAGTGGTGAGAGTGGACATCCCTGTCTTGTTCCTGATCTTAGGAGAAAGGCTCCCAGTGCTTCCCCATTGAGAATGATATTTGCTGTGGGCTTTTCTTAGATGGCTTTTAAGATGTCGAGGAAAGTTCCCTCTATCCCTACACTGAGAAGAGTTTTGATCAGGAATGGATGCTGTCTTTTGTCAAATGCTTTCTCTGCATGTAATTAGAGGATCATATGGTTCTTGGTTTTTCTCTTGCTGATATGATGAATCACATTGATTGTTTTACGAGTGTTTCGGGGCATATATATTGAGGATTGTTAAGTCCTCTTGTTGGATAGATCCTTTACGTATGAGATAGTGTCCCTCTTCATCTCTCACTACAGTTTTCAGGGTAAATTTTAGTTTATCTGATATGAGGATGGCTACCCCTGCTTTCTTTTGAGGACCATTTAAATGGTAAATGGTTCTCCAACCTTTTATTTTGAGGCTGTAGGTGTCCTTCTGTCTGAAATGAGTCTCTTGTAGACAGCAAATAGATGGGTCCTGCTTTTTTATCCAGTCTGAAACCCTTCGCCTTTTGATGGGGTCATTAAGCCTGTTCACGTTCAGAGTTACTATTAAAAGATATGAGTTTAGTGTCATCATGATATCTATTCCGTCCTTGTTTTGGTGGATTATTCCACTGGACTTCTTCTTAAAGGGGAATTTTAAGAGTCCCCCTTAAAATTTCTTGCAGAGCTGGTTTGGAGGTAACATATTCTTTCAGTTCCTGCCTGTTTTGGAAGCTCTTTATCTTTCTTTACATTCTGAATGAGAGCCTTGCTGGATAAAGTATTCTTGGTTGCATGTTCTTCTCATTTAGGACCCTGAATATATCCTGCCAGCCCTTTCTGGCCTGCCAGGTCTCTGTGGAGAGGTCTGCTGTTATTGTGATATTTCTCCCCATATAAGTTAGGGATCTCTTTTCTCTTGCTGGTTTAAGGATCTTCTCTTTATCTTTGGAATTTGCAAGCTTCACTATTAAATGTCGAGGTGTTGAATGGTTTTTATTGATTTTAGGGGGGATCTCTCTATTTCCTGGATCTGAATGCCTGTTTCCCTTCCAAGATAGGATAGTTTTCCGCTAGAATTTGTTCAAATACATATTCTGGGCCTTTGGCCCTTTCCGTGCCATTGGGAACCCCAATTAAACGTAGATTTTTCTTCCTCAGGCTGTCGTTTATTTCCCTTGATCTATCTTCATGGTCTTTTAATTGTTTGTCTCTTTTTTCCTCAGTTTCCCTCTTTACCATCAACTTGTCTTCTATTCACTCGTTCTTCCACCTTGTTAACCTTCATCATAAGGACTTCTAGTTTGGATTGCATCTCATTCAATTGATTTTTAATTTCTGCCTGATTAGATCTAAATTCTGCAGTCATGAAATCTCTTGAATCCTTCATGCTGTTTTCTATAGCCATCAGTAGCTTTATAATTGTATTTCTGAATCAGTTTTCTGAACTGATAAAGGGCTAGTTTCCAAGATCTATAAAGAACTTCTTAAACTCAACACCAAGGAAACAAACAATCCAATCATGAAATGGGCAAAAGACATGAACAAATATCTCACAGAGGAAGACATAGACATAGCCAACATGCACATGAGAAAATGCTCCGCATCACTTGCTATCGGGGAAATATAAATCAAAACCACAGTGAGATACCACCTCACACCAGTGAGAATGGGGAAAATTAACAAGGCAGGAAACCACAAATGTTGGAGAGGATGGGGAGAAAAGGGAACCCTCTTACACTGTTGGTGGGAATGTGAACTGGTGCAGCCACTCTGGAAAACTGTGTGGACGTTCCTCAAAGAGTTAAAAATAGACCTGCCCTATGACCCAGCAATTGCACTGTTGGAGATTTACCCCAAAGATACAGATGCAATGAAATGCCGGGACACCTGCACCCCGATGTTTGTAGCAGCAATGTCCACAAAAGCCAAACTATGGAAGGAGCCTCGGTGTCCATCGAATGATGAATGGATAAAGAAGATGTGGTTTATGTATACAATGGAATATTAATCAGCTATTAGAAACAACAAATACCCACCATTTGCTTCAACGTGGATGGAACTGGAGGGTATTATGCTGATGAAGTAAGTCATTTGGAGGACAAACATTATATGTTCTCATTCATTTGGGGATTATAAATAATAGTGAAAGGGAATAGAAGGGAAGGGAGAAGAAATGTGTGGGAAATATCTGAAACGGAGACAGAACATAAAGACTCCTAACTCTGGGAAATGAACTAGGGGTGGTGGAAGGGGAGGAGGGTGGGGGGTGCGGGTGAATGGGTGACGGGCACTGAGGGGGCACTTGATGGGATGAGCACTGGGTGTTATTCTGTATGTTGGTAAATTGAACACCAATAAAAAATAAATTTATTAAAAAATGAGTGGGAAATATCAGAAAGGGAGACAAAACATGAGAGACTCCTAACTCTGGGAAATGAACTAGGGGTGGTAGAAAGAGAGGTGGGCGGGCGATGGGGGTGACTGGGTGATGGGCACTGAAGGGGCACACTTGATGGGATGAGCACTGGGTGTTATTCTATATGTTGGCAAATTAAACACCAATAAAACATAAATTTATTAAAAAAAACCTCTATGGCAATTTTGTCATTTGCCAAGTTAAATGAGCTTCTGGCCAAAATGTACACATTGTTATGAAAACTCCAGAGGCTATGTTCATGATTTATTTTCCATGAAAACTAAGATTTGAGCCAAAAATGAAATAATGAATTTCATAATATTGGATTTCTCTGATAATTAAAAACTTTAGCTCAGGATGGTTTGCTCATCCCTTTGATTGACCTAATTGATATCTTCCAATCTTAAAAACGTTCTCTCTCTAAAAAAAAAAAAAAAAAAAAAAAAAAAGTTCTCTCTAGGAATCAGCATCCTTACAGGACTGAGAAATTTCCATCTTTTTAAATGTGTAATAACATATCTGGCAATAAGCAATACTTGACAACTCAGGCTTTATTTATTCAAAATCTCTGAAAGACAATTCAACATGTCCTATACCAGAACAAAAAAGTCAAGAAATATGTAGTTTTCATTAGAATATAAAGTTGACCATATCACAATATTTTTAATAATTTAGAGACAGAAGCTCTTAAAATAGTCATACAGTTATATTTAGCAATCTAATGGCTTTTGAGAGCATCTTCAGTTCTTTCATTCAGTGACAATATTCCAGCCATATGTGGTAAGCAGCTTCTAAGATGAATCTTGCTTTTAAATATTCTTGCTTTTGTGTCTTCATTCTCCTCATGAGTATCGAAACAAACTCATGATTCCCTTTTATTTTTTTAAAGATTTTATTTATTTATTCATGAGAGACAATGAGAGAGAGACAGAGACACAGGCAGAGAGAGAAGCAGGCTCCATGCAAGGAGCCCGATGTGGGACTCCATCCTGGATCCCGGATCACGCCCTGAGCCGAAGGCAGACACTCAACCGCTGAGCTACCCAGGTGTCCCAATGATTCCCTTTTAAACAGTAGAATACGGCCAAGTGATGAGATGTCACTTATGAGAAAAGGTTACCAAGAGATTGCATCCTTTTGTTCCCTCTCTTGCTCTCTTACTGTCTTCTTGTCTTGATCACTCACTCTGAGGGAGGACAGTTGCATTGTTTTGAGCTTCCCTATGGAGAGTTCCATGTGGCAAGGGACTGCTGTCTCCATCCAACATCCACTTAAGACCTGCAGCCTTTTAAAAGTTATGTATGTTTGGAAGTAAATACATCCTATCACCCCTTGAGATGACTGCAGCCTCTACTGATAACTTGACTACAGTCTTGTGAGAGCCCTGAGTCAGACAAACCCAGATGAGGCACACCTGGATTACCGACCCACAGAAAAAGTATAATAAGAAATGTTTGTTGTTTTAAGCCACTGAATATTAGAGTTATTTGTTAGATTGCAACAGACCATTAATATAGCATAGTAGCATCATTTATGATTTTTTCTTTATTATAACTAGAGATCTTCTTATTTATTAGTAATGTAGATGAATAAAACATAATGCTTTAAGTTATAAACTTTATTGCTGACTAAGGAAGATATTTTAGACCCAGAGTCTTTGTAGATTCTTGTTCTCTTCATAAAGTTGCTTTTTTGGGGTTTCTGGGTGGTTCAGTGGTTGAGTGTCTGTTTTTGGCTCAGGTCATGATCCCTGGGTCCTGGGATTGAGTCCTGCCTGAATCACCCCCCACACACCCAGGGAGCCTGATTCTCCCTCTGCCTGTGTCTCTGCCTCTCTCTCTCTCTGTGTCTCTCATGAATAAATAAATAAAATCTTTAAAAATAAATAAATAAAAGGTTTCATTTTACAGGCACTTTATAGTATTCATATGATGTAGGTATTAACATGGGGCTTGTGTCACAGAGGTTCAAACTGCAACTATGATGGTTATGATGATATGTAACAAGGTAAGTATGAAAGTAGAAAAGAAATAACACTACAATCTTGCCTTACATTAAAACATTAAAACAAAATTCCCCTTCAGATTCTCCACTGAAAAATATTTCTCAGCATTAAGTATTATCATATATATCTAACTAATCAAACCAGAGCTCGGCTTTATACTTGGAGCTAAGTAAACATTAGAGACACTGCCATGCTTTTGTGCTCTCACACAAAATTTAGTGAAATTGAAAGGAAGAGCAATAAGAAAAAGAATTCAGTTTAGAGATATGCCAAAATGGTAAGGGGAAACATATTTCTGCAAGTTCATTGTGAGAATGTCATTGTATTTTTTCTTTCTTCTTTCTTTCTTTTGTTTTGTTTTATAAGATACATTTCAAGACTGTTAGAAGGCACTTTCAGATATGCAACAAATCATGAATTGATTTGCAGGGAAGTATTTTTTCTTTGGCAGTCAGGGTGAAAGCTGAGATAGTCTCATCTGCACAGCCCTAAGTATTAATTGCCATCAGAATGTAGTAAGTTGTCATTAGCATCTATTGCTAATCAATGTAGCATATTCTCAAGTGATAGACCAATGGAAAAGATGAAAATATTGCAGGCATAGACAAAGAGAATTAATGCAAATGAATTAACAAAATTGTTAAATTAAGGAACTATCTAAATATATTCATTTCCTAGGATTGCTGTAACAAAGTATCACAAGTAGGGTGGCTTATAACAACAAAAATTTATTCTGTCATAGCTGAAGAGGTCAGAAGTCCAAAATCAAGATGTTAGCAAGAGTGGTTCTTTTTGAAGGTTCTGAGAAAGAAACCATCCCATGCCTGTCTCCTAGCTCCTAGTGGTCGCTGATAAGTCTTGGCATTCCTTGACTTGTAGATACTTCACTCTGTCTGCCGCTGTCTTCTCTTGATATTTTCCTTTGTGTCTCTGTGTCTTGTCTGCTTCTATAAAGACTCTAGTCATTGGATTTAGGGGCCACACTAAATCTCAAATTATTTCATCTAGAGATCCTAAACAAATCACATCTGCTAAGACCTTATCCAAATAAGGTCACATCCCAAGGTTTTGGATAGAATGGGGGAGGGGGGCACTGTTCAATCCACTACTCTAAAGTTAGGTGTATTAAATAACAACCTCCTACTTAATATGAAATTGAAAATACAAGCAATAGTCAGGCATTGATTAAGGTTTATCTGAAGTTTTTAAAAGAATCATAATCAAATGTAGGATAGATTAGTGCAATAAGATTTTGGAGGATTTAATTTTTTGGAGGCTATATTTATTATGTGAAATCAGATTTAATAGAATGTTTTCGTTGGACAGACAGTATTTAAAAATATGTGAGAAGCAGCCCAGGTGGCTCAGCAGTTTAGCGCCGCCTTCAGCCCAGGACCTGATCCTGGAGACCCAAGATCGAGTCCCATGTCAGGCTCCCTGCATGGAGCCTGCTTCTCCTTCTGCCTGTGTCTCTGCCTCTTTCTCTCTCTCTCTCTCTATCTCTATCTCTATCTCTATCTATCTCTATCTATCTCTCATGAATAAATAAATAAAATATTAAAAAAAGATGTGAGTCCCAAGAGTCCCCTAAGGATATTTAGCAAGTATGTTAGGTATTCTGCAATAAAAATTTCATGAACAACGCAGAGAGAAATCTTCAACTCTAAACATCTGCTACAGTATATGCATTCTGGAATAGGCAATTGGAATGGTGACACTGGAATGGGTGACACTGAATCACCTGGTAAATGACCCAATGGTAAACCAGCCCCTTGGAAGCTTCCAGGGTTATATGATTCTTACTCACTAACTTTGAATAAAGTTGGATTACCTTAGGGTATAAAGATGAACTATTCTTTATGTGTTTCTACATGCTGACCCATGTTGCTTTTCAATTCATTTCACATATTCACCTGGATAATGGTTTGGTATTGGAGTATATACCACATGTCTGTCCCCAGATCAATTAATATTTAAAAATTACTGACACTATTTTGAAAGTATCATTCCAGTGATGAATGAAATGGATGCTCCCATACATTGCTGGCAAGAATTTTACCCCATAGAGTCTTTCTAGTGACAAGTATGGAAATATGTACCCAAAGTCTTAAGAATACTCATATTCTTTGACTCAGAACACCCACTTATAGAAATTTAATTAAAAATGAACAGCAGTTGAGCATCTGCCTTTGACTCAGGGCGAGATCCTGGAATTCCAGGATCAAGTCGTCCCACATTAGGCTTTCTGCATGGAGCCTGCTTCTCCCTCTGCCTATGTCTCTGCCTCTCTGTGTGTCTCTCGTGAATAAATAAATAAAATCTTTAAAAAAAAAACAAAAAACAAAAAAAATAAATACAAAATACAAAAATATACAAAATATGTGTATACAAAAATATGTGTATTAGAATATCAATTGCAGTATTGTTTATAACACAAAAATATGTGTATTACAATATTCATTGCAGTATTGGTTATAACAGGGACAAGTTAGAAATACCCTAAATGTCCCAAATAAGGGTTTGATTGGATATATTTGAGGACATTAACAAAAGGAATAAAATACTATGCAGTCATTAAAAGTTATTTAGTAGAAACAAATATTTAATGACATGAATAATCTTTGTGACTTGTGAAGTGGAAAACAATAAGATAAAGCAAAATGAAAAGTGTGATCTCATTTATGTAAAAAATAGAAAAAAATAAACACCAAAAAGCAAATAGAAACTCAGAATGCCTATAGATTATAATGTTATTAGGTCATTCATTTTAAAGGATATGATTATCAGTATTTATTAGCTTTTTCTTTTCACTAATTTGTATTTTATAATGAAAAATATAAACACAATTAGAAAACATATCAATAAATGGTAACAAGAGTCAGTCTAAAACATGAGTTTCTTAGGGCATATATTGACAACTATTTTCTTCTCCTGTGGACATTATTTTCTAATTCAATATCCCAGTTTTTAAAAAGTAAAGCAAAGGAAGATTTCTCAAAACTTTAGCTCAACTGAAATCAATATATTTCATTGAGAGTTGTCTTTATAGATCTTTTTTGTTTAGGCGATTATGTTTTTCTGAGGAAACTTAAAAAACAAAGGTGTTGAGTGCTCTGCGGCAACACGATCAGGGTCCCGAGGGTAAGGGGATGAGGAAAATAAAAGAAAAGTAAAGAGATGGGGACAGGAGGGACACAGTGGATGATGTCCAAGCAGTGCCAGCTTTATTCAAGGTTCTACAACATTTTATAGCATGAGCAAAACAAAGCTAAGAAGGTATCTATTTTTCACATGTTTGTGAAACCCTCCAAAGTTCCCCTTTCTCAGCATGCAAGACAGACTCATGGGTCCCAGAAGACCTTGGTAAATAGATAAGCTTGTTGCTCCAGATGTGCATACTTCAAAGGAATATTAGATATGGTTAACAGACCAGCAAGGACAGACAGACCCTTATTTACATTTATGACCAGGCCAGAATAAGTTGTATCTATTGTGTTATGTGAGCGATCAGGTACAAGCGAGCGTTGAGAACCATTGCTCAAGCCCTTTCTCAAGTGTCTACCAACTATTCACCCTTTAGGCTCCTGAGCCTTTTGAGTGAATGAGGGATGCAAGTCCGGGCCTGATTTGGTTCAGTTACTCCAGCTAGTTCGTGGTCACCCACATTTCCCCCTTTTTTTGTTTTAAGATTGAGGAAATGTAATTGAGCATCCGTGTTGAATCTGTGCTGTCTTGCTTTGGCCTGAACCACACACCATGCAAAGAATGAAATAATCACAATAGTAAATATGCTTATAAACATCCAGAATGAATATCTTAATAGGTTGCCTGGATTAAATCCATGCAGGCCATCCAAGATATGAGCCACCATTTCAGCTGGGTTTGTCATACCTATCTGAGAATGACTGATAATGGAAATTTCCTTTTGCAACTTTAACAAATCAAGACTTATATTACTATGAAACCATATTCCTTGTAGATGTTTTCTAACTTGTCCCTATGTTACATTAGTGGCCTTCATAGGGGTGACACATATATGCTGAAACCCGCCATGGCAAACCAAGGACATCTGGGTTTTTAACAGGGATAGTTGATTCCCTAGAAATTCTACTGCCTCTTCAAGCCCATCAAGACGACTGAGAACCTTTTGATCTACACGCTCCTGAGTAGACAGCGCATAAGAGATGTTTTTTGCCAAGTGGTTAACGTATTGTGCTGTTTGTATACCCTGGGATAAGGCCACAGAGGCTGCAGCTGCAGTAGCTATAAGAGTAACCAAGGCAGTGATACCAGCCATCAACAGCCCAAGGAAGCGTTTCAATCTTTTCAATTGTAGCTGCATTTCCACAGCAAACTAATAACCATAATTAGCATACCAAGGGCCTTCAATCTCAACAGGTAATAGTAAATAAGGCAGTTGCATAGTCAAAAAGATAGTGACAGGACCTGTTTGAGGTGAGGGCAAGTGCACAGGCAAACAATTGGTTAATACACAATTTTTACATTCTAGTTCAAATAACATATCAGCTCCATTATTTTGCATAAAGGAAAAATTTTTCTCCCATATCCCACCACCAATAGGAATTGCCTAGGCACACAGGCCTGTATAGTAAGATTAGTCCTTTGTGTTTGTGCAGCCGTTCTTAGCCATATGCATCTTGGCCGGTCCCATAGCGGCGACCAATTTCCAGAGTTCTGCGTGGTACATTTCTCCGACGGTGGAAAAAACTCCTCCGGGTATAGTCACATTATGCATTGGTCCATCAGGTGGATATGCAATATAGCGCAGAGGCTCCTTTCTTGTTATTCTCGACCAGTCCGTGATAAAAATTCAGGGATGTCGTGAGGAGAGATGACCAAAGGTGTCTTCTGAAGGCACTGCATCCAAATAGGACCTGGAATAGCATAGGATACATTTTGAGGACAATTGGGGTACCCGGGAGGGTGCCTACCTTGTTGAGGGTCACTGGGAGGAGTGTCATCAGTGACCTCATAAACGATCCACCTTTCTAACATTATGTCAAGTTGGGATGGAGGGTTTTTATTCTTTTCCATTTCTGAGAGATATGTCACTATGTGAGGTACTGGCTGAACTACCAAGCAACCATTAACTGGTTTTTGGTTACATAGTGGCAATTGGAAACACATGGGTACCTGAACTGCCAGGCCCGTCCAATTGATAGAATGGTTTGCAACCTCCATGCCATCAGAACTACTCCCTCCAAAATATTCTGTCATATTGGTGTGTATCTGGGGAGTAGGATCATCCCAAGTAACCGGCCTTATAGTAGGTGGGTCAGGTAGATAGGCCCAATATACAGCTGCTTCGCCAACAGGAGGGGTTGTAATAGCTAATACAGTAAGAAGGATAATAAGTAAGGACTCATTAGGCTGTGTCTGTTCAGCCAGACTTAGCGCTTGATTGATCAGTTTCTTTTCTTTTTTTTTAAATTTTTTTCTTTATTTATTATTTATGATAGTCACATAGAGAGAGAGAGAGAGGGGCAGAGACACAGGCAGAGGGAGAAGCAGGCTCCATGCACCGGGAGCCCGACGTGGGATTCGATCCCGGGTCTCCAGGATCGCGCCCTGGGCCAAAGTCAGGCGCCAAACCGCTGCGCCACCCAGGGATCCCTTGATTGATCAGTTTCCTTATCCGGGCCCAACGGTATGACGGGAGAGGTCTCTTTCTTCTTTTTTGTGGGCGAGTTATCGTCAGGCTGGCTAGTCTCCGGCGTAGGGGCAAGGAGTCGACACCATCGTTCCGGGAGCCATCGCGCGGTGTCCTCATCCTGGGGGAAAATACAGACAAACCCACGCCCCTTGCGAAGGACGGGGTCGGGGCCCTTCCAAATGCCAGTCAGTGGATCTTTCCACCTAGCGTAAGGGATAGGAGAAAAATCCGGATGCCAAAACCGTTCAGCTGCCGTCCGTCCTGTATCATCAACATTCAAAAAATTTAAAACAAAAAAAACAAAACAAAACAAAATTTAAAACATAAAGAGTTAGAGTTAAATGCATATGGGAACAGTATTTCACTGTTCCCTGTAGTATCTCCCCATCTTTTAATTTTTTAAGGTAAGATTTGAGAGTACTGTTAGCTCATTCAACTATGGCTTGACCTTGTGAGTTGTAGGGAATTCCTGTAGAGTGCTTAATTTGAAAGGTAGCACAAAGGTTCTGGAAAGTTTTGGAGCTATAAGCTGAGCCATTATCAGTTTTTATGGCCTTAGGGGTTCCCATTTGGGAGAAGGCTGAAAATAAATGATTTTGAACATCAGTAAAGGCTTCTCCAGAATGTGCAGTAGCATGGATATACCCAGAGAAAGTATCAATAGAGATATGTATATATTTTAAGTGGCCGAAAGCATGAAAGAGGGTAATATCCATTTGCCAAAGATGATGAAGCATCAATCCTCTGGGATTAACTGAATAAGTAAGAACAGGATGGTGGATTAGACAGGCCGGACAGTGTTTTACTATTTGACAGGCCTCTTCTCTAGTGATGCGAAACGCTATGAAGAGCTGAGGCATTTTGATGAAAACTAGCATGACCCTGCGTGGCCAATTGTTTGTTGTTTGCGTTTGTTATGTAAGTGTGAGTAATGGTGTCAGCAATGTGGTTGCCTTCAGAGAGGGGACCAGGCAAATTAGTATGAGCCCATATATGGGATATAAAAATAGGAACTTGCCTGGCTTGTAATATTTGCTGAATACTAGAGAATAAGTGATATAGTTCCTCATCATTTGTGAGTATATAAGCGCGGGCAAGGCTGGAACAGCTCGAGCACATGGAGACTGTCAGTGAATAGATTGCAGGGTTCAGGAAACATTTGCAAAGCCAGTTGGACAGCCTTTAGTTCAGCTCTCTGTACTGTCTTAGTGGGATAATGATTTTGATAAGTTGTTTTAGCGTTAGAAGATTCCTTGTAAATTTCAATGTGCCCTGTTTTATTAGCATCAACAAATCTAGTGACGGCGTAAGCCAGAGGTTCTGTTGCTATAATTGTAGAACTGAAGACAGACGTGGTAGAAAGATATTGCAAAAGTCTGTCTGCGGGAAGATGATATTTAAGTTGTCCTGGATAACAGGACAAGGCTATTTGCCAATTTATTTTTTTTATTTATGATAGTCACGGAGAGAGAGAGAGGCAGAGAGAGAAGCAGGCTCCGTGCACCGGGAGCCTGACGTGGGATTCGATCCCAGGTCTCGAGGATCGCGCCCTGGGCCAAAGGCAGGCACCAAACCGCTGCACCACCCAGGGATCCCTATTTGCCAATTTAAATTTATACTAAGTAAAGCTTGTACCTTATCTGCGGTTAATTAGTTTTGGCCGTTGAGCCGACCTTCCGGCAGTCAATGGCTCTGCCCAGATGGTCTCGCTTTTCGTGGTTTACGGCTGCCCCTGTACACCTGACTCCTTTTTGGACAAAACCGCTGCTCTTATCAAGAGCAGACTAACAAATTAAGGAAACGTTTGAACAGAAAGTAGACTTTTATTTTTTTATTTATTTTTATTTTTTTTTCAGAAAGTAGACTTTTAATCTTATACTCTCGTACTTTAAAATCCATTTACTTTTATATTAGTCTGTTTTGACCATATCTAAAATTTCTTTTCAAGGATTTCCCTTCATAACACTTTTACACCTATTTTTGTATTTAGAATTTGTTTTAAGCCATTTCTTTTTCAGTCAGTCTCATTTGGGACAAAATTACTCTTTTTTTTTGAACAAAATTATATTCCCATTCCTTACATTTTTCTTACATAGCTTCTTTTTTACATATAGTTGTTTTTTTTAATTTTTTTTTATCAGTCATCAGTTTTATTTTAGCAGAGTTTTTTTGTTTTGTTTTGTTTTTTTTGTTTTGTTTTTTTTTTTAGGAACCTTAGTGTCCAGTGAAAACTAAGGAGTAACCGATTTTTGAACATCAGAACTTTTTAGATGGCAAATTTATGAAACAGTTAAGCACAAAGCATGTTCACCAACGTTTTAGTACTTTTCCTTGTTTGGAAAAGACCTAGATGTCCGATGAATTTAATTTTATTTATCATCAACGTGTGACTAAGGTTTTAGGTAACCAAGGACTTTGAAAGGTATCTTAACAATTACTTATGAAAACTTGTAAACAGACAATTATCAATTTAGTCAGTTTTTTTTTTACTAACGGATTGCAAAAAGATAACAGAGCTTATGTGACCTTTAGTAAACCTCAATAGAATAAAAGTTTTAGGTTTAGTAGTGATAATTTTCAAGACCTGTTTACTATGTTTTATTTGGATCCACTTAAAGTTAATCAATTTGCTCCCCATCGTTAATTTTTATCTGAGACACTGGTGGGGGAATCTGGAGGGGGCAGTGTTAAGTAATTGGTGGTGATGGTGACTCAATCACCGAATTATTATTTTCTTTTTGTTCCTCTGAAGAGGTCTCAACATCATTTTCAGGGAAGGATTCATGAGAGGCTATAGAGATTAATTCGAAAGTGTGTTGTGGATCTAGTCTCTCTTATTTCCTCCCAAATATGCATGGTGCCTGGAGGACAGGCCATAGGACCACGTTTTTTAAGTTGATTTTTAATTTCCTGTCCTACCCTTTGCCAGGCATCCAAACTGACAGTCCCTTCTTTGGAAACCAGGAACACAAGTCTGATACAGTACAAAAGAATTGTTGGAGAGACCTTTAGAGACCTTGGACCCTTCTCGCTTCATAAGGGCCTGCAAAGCGGTCATAAAGAAGACCTGTTCCATAGATTTCGACTGTCCCATATTTTTTTACTCCTGTCGTGGCCCTAAGTAACTGGGCTCCCCTTACCTGATTGTAAGCGACGACTTACCTATATGTGCACCTCTCTTGCATGTGCTCAGGTCCCTGTTCGGGCGCCACTTGTTGCGCGCTGCGGCAACACGATCAGGGTCCTGAGGATAAGGGGATGAGGAAAATAAATGAAAAGTAAAAAGAGATGGGGACAGGAGGGACACAGTGGATGATGTCCAAGCAGTGCCAGCTGTATTTTACAACATTTTATAACATGAGCAAAACAAAGCCAAGAAGGTGTTTATTTTTAGCAGGTTTGTGAAACCCTCCAAAGTTCCCTTTTCTCAGCATGCAAGACAGACTCACAGGTGCCAGAAGACCTTGGTAAATAGATAAGGATAATAGATCTTGTTGTTCCAGATGTGCATACTTCAAAGGAATATTAGGTATGGTAAACAGACCAGCAGGGACAGACAGACCCTTATTTACATTTATGACCACATCAGAATAAGTTGTATCTATTGTGTTATGTGGGTGATTATGTACAAGCGAGCCCCGAGAACCATTGCTCAAGCCCTTTCTCAAGCGTCTACCAACTATTCACCCTTTAGGCTCCCGAGCCTTTTGAGTGAATGAGGGATGCAAGTCTGGGCCTGGTTTGGTTCAGTTACTCCAGCTAGTCCGTGGTCGCCCACACAAAGGTAACTATCAAAAAGAATAAAGCTTTTCAAATCCTCTTACATTGTCATTTATCAAACAATCCTTGGGAAGCAACTAGTAAATCTTAGGCCGGACCACTGGGTATTATAAGATCCCTCTCTTGTTTAGAACTCAACATTATATCATTGCCTTCTTTATTGAGTTATTATTGCAATTCATATTACTATAAGATCCCTAGTACATATAATCATTTTCTATATACTTCCCAGACCTTTTCTTTCAGCATAAAGAGGGCTATTCTGAATGTAAAGCATATAACCACAATGCATCAACACTATGGAAAGCTAATTCATATTTTCATTTTTACGACATTATTAGATGACATGAAAAAATTTAAATGATTAAAAAATAAATCAGGCTACTAGAAAACAATTAGCTTACTTGAAAATAGTTACTAAGGAAAATGAGTAAAATAGTTTCAATCCAACAAAATTCGTAATGCAACAGATATTTTACTATAATTGTTATTTGCATTAATTGAACCTTTTCCTAAATGATGCAGCCATTTTCCATTTTAGAAAAAATGGAAATGCATCTACATTCAAGGATGAGCCATACTTTCATTTTCTCACCAGGAAGGTGTGTAATCAAACAGTAAAAAACTCATGCAGGAAAACAACAGCTCTAATACTTGAATCATAATTCATTTCATTGTTGTAGTTTATCCAGATGCAATATTCATTTTTGTGACATTCCTCAAAAAAGAAATTAAAATATTTAGATTAACACATGACTAAATTGATAGTTCTATTCTGGGACCTAGTAGGTATGAGTTCAAATTCCTAACAACCTATCAACACAAAAGGAACTAATTTAGTCCCTCATAGATGAAGGAATGACATTTTATTCTGTTTAATCACAGCTCAGGTCATGATCCCAGGGTCCTGGGATCAAGTCCCACATCAGGCCCCCAGCAGGGAACCTGTTTCTCCCTCTGCCTGTATGTCTGCCTCTCTGTGTGTTTCTCATAAATACATGAAATCTTAAAAACAAAACAAAAACAAGTAACCTGAACATCATCTCTTGTTTCAAATTCCTCAACCACCAATTGGAAGGGTATAAAGGCCTATAATTGATAATCCAGGAAATATTCTCAAACAATGTTGAGAAACAAAAGAAACAAAAGTATAGGGTGATCATGACCAAGTTCTTTTTTTAAAGATTTTATTTATTTATTCATGAGAGACGGAGAGAGAGAGAGAGAGGTAGAGACACAGGCAGAGGGAGAGGCAGGCTCCATGCAGGGAGCCTAACATGGGACTCAATCCCAGGTCTCCAGGATCATGCCCTGGGCCCAAGGTGGCGCTAAACCACTGAGCCACCCAGGCTGCCCATGACCAAGTTCTTAAGAGTATTTCCTCATATAAAATATATGTGAGAATACTTCATATGTAGGGTCTTTGTAAAAATTACATGAGATAATATATGCCTGTTAGTCACAGGTTTAAATTTGGAACATCTTCTAACCTGGAGACAGATAGATACAGCAAGTTCAGTCACTATTTATATCCATTTTTAAAATTCTTACAGCTTAGAAGCAAGCTGCTCTATGAATTCTGTTTGACCAGAAATCTGGCCACTACTTCCATCTCCAATTCTTTAACTCTATACTGGATCACTGTGGACAGGAGAAGTGGTATAATAACCTTTCTGCTTCATGGCTTCCTGTGAATGAGGCAAGCTTTCTGTTTCTGAACCCACTGCAAACAACTTCCAGATTCTATAATCATTAATCCCGGTCTACATAGTGACCACATTTATATATTGTTTATAATAGAAAAAAAGATACCATTTCCGGGACTGAGCATATCAATGAGTCAATCAATGAATTATGATTATTTTTTTCTGTCCCCCATGTTATTATTTTGTTGCTGCTTCTCAGATTGTTTCCATCAACATTCTCTTATAAAAAGTAGGGAAAGGTCATACACACAGCAAGGAGAGGGTAAGAATGGGGTGAGGTTAGTTAGGAGGTATTGTGGGATGGGGATTTCTTTTAAGTCATATGTTTTATCTAAGCAATCGTATGAACTTTTCATTTCATCCCACAATATATCCAATTTTTTATAATATAAAAATGTTTTGTTACTGAGTAAAATCAAAATCTTCCAAAAGATATTTTGGTTTTAGATGAAATATCTGAAGCTTCAAGTACTTCTCTTTGTACACCACTGCATACCTCAGTTTGAAAGGCAGTGTTAAAATATAAAATTTATCAGAGTAAATTTTAAAGATCTTTTTGGTTTTACTCAGTGATTCATGAATGAGGTAGCATCCCATCTAACAGGAAGAAAGGGTTCCAAAGATCTGTACAAAATGGAGACTTTTATAGGCAGAAGGAGATGACATAGGAAGTTACTAGCAAAGAGTGGGTTGTTTCAGGGAAGGTCAACTACCTTTGAGGGCGAGTAGAGGTCTATCAGGTGGATTACCTCACTAGTGCTGACCAGGAAATTCTGGATTGACTAGTTTAGATTATATTTTTGGAAGAGGCTGACACTGGAATTAAGTTTTGAGTATTGGTGAGGTGAGCTCCATTTGGGGCGCCTTTTGTCTATTTTTTTTAACACAGACATTCAGTGTTCCTAAGGAATTTACTAAATTATATTGGTAAGGATACACAAGATTTGATATATTATCAAAAATGAATGTTTACTCATTAGGAATAGGTCCATTATTACGTAAATTATAAGCAATTACTTCCTTATACACGGTTTTAAGACAATTTTGGCCCAAACTCAGTAACTATTAAGTAATACCACATGTTTATTAGTGATTAAAGTGAGATGTTAGGGGATTACTCTGCATGTTGTATAGCAAGACAATCTTAAGGAACAAAGAGCCTCTCCATTTTAGCCTGCTCAGGAAAGTGTAAGTAAAACAAATGTGTTTAATTCTCTTTTTATCTTCAAATACTTTCTATAAGTAGTCAAATTATAAACCTTTATATCTTGAATCTTTATTTCTCCTAAATCACATAATTCTTTGAAGATATCAATTAAAATTTCATAATATCTCTTAGGCTCTAAGAAATAGTGTCCTTACATTTATTTTATGTGGCCATTGATTAAGGTGCCTATCTAAGAATTATGTGGTAGTTTATGAATCAGTAATGAATAGTCAATAGGAACAGATGATGTTAGCTGGGGTACAAGATTATGTTTAGAGGGATCTGCATTTGAAAACACCAACTTTCCCACTGGGATAGAGTCTGTACTCGAAAAATCTTTCAAGTGGATTATTTTATAGTGTTTGATGCAAGGATTTGCAGCTGTTCTGGTTAGTACTTAACCCTTTGCAGCCATTAGCTTTTTTCTGTCTCTCTCACCCAAGCAGTTTACCTGTACTTACACGGAATAACATTAACAAGAGTCCAGAGTTGAAAGAGGCATAAGTTCAGTTTTAAATATAATTGTCATTTTGAGAATACAAATTTTTAACAAAAATAAAGTCACAGTAACTGTAATTGAACAGCTTCTAGATGGCCTTGATCATTCAACGATCTGGTTTATCATGGTTCGCTAAATAGTATAGTATTAAAAAAAGAGTTCGGAGTATTATAGTCAAAGGTAAGTATATTTGCATTATCTATTTTAGAAATACAACAAAAATAAAAGAGCTGAACTTTGCTCAGGGATTGCAATCTCTTTCTATCCAACCTTTATCCTATATTGTTTTGCTTTTAAAGATTTTATGTAGGATGCACCTGGATGGCTCAGTCAGTTAAGCATCTGCCTTCAGCTCAGGTCATGATCCTAGGGTCCTGGGATCAAATTCACACTGACATCCCTGCTCCTCAGGGAGCCTGATTCTCCCTATGGCTCTGCCTCTCTCTTTATCTCTCATGAATGAATAAATAATTTTTAAATGAAGATTTTATATAAATGTTATTTCTCATAGTAGGTAACAAGTTCCTTAAAAGTGTTTGTCATCTTATCACTTCACATCTTTCAGAGAACTTAAGTCTTGCATGTGGTAATAGCTTCAGTAAAGCATTTTTGAATGATGCAACATTTTTTTCTTCATGGAGCTTCCAAATATGTACATATATTGAAAAGCATTTTCAGAACTTATGCTAATGACGCAGTTTTCTTATACACATACAAGTCATCTGCAACTGTTCAGACTGGATGAACAGAATTTCAAAAATTACTGAGTAGTTAGAGGGTAATCAAGTTACACTGTATCTCAACAAAACAGTTACAATTTCATTTGCCTATAGACTTGATTTTAAATAAGACATTTTTAGAAATTAATGTTAATGATACTACAGAATATTTTAAAACATTAGTTTAACAATGTATCTGGGTATAAAACTAAAACCAAATTCAGTCTTTCAAAAACCTAAGAAAGGTCTAAATGGGGAAGTAACATCAAAATGGATTTTTCCCCACTTGTTAGACTATGTTTATCACACAAAGCGCCAGAGGAAGCCTGCAATGCATTGATTCTGTGCCACTTTAACTATGGGCAAACAGTCTGAGTCAATGTTCAAACAAAATGTTTTAAGATAAACCGTAACATTCTAGAAAACATTTAACTGAGTTATACTAAATAACAACAATAACAACAAAATACTTTCACTGACTGTAACTTTGCTGAAATGAATCGATTCCCTCTTAGGACGAAAAAAATGTTCCAAGATTCCTAGCCTTAGTTGAGAAAATTAATTAGGAAATTAATGCACTAACAGTCTTCTTATCAACAATGGCTTGCATATCATATTTATCTTACTTAATGTTTTAGTTATAGCTGAGTTTAAAAATAGAGATTGGAGCTACCTAAAAATGACTGTGCTATATATGCAATTTAGCTCAATTAGGCTGACATTAGGATTTTCTTTGAGATAGAATTCTATCTAAGTTGACAATTGAGATGCCAAGTTTTAGCCTGATACAATTTAGACAGGTGTGAAATAGCTCAGTGGGAAAAAAGAAACACTGATAATGAAAATGCTGACAACGTTTAAACATGATAAGTTGCCCAATGCCATCCACTAAAAAGTAAAACTGCAAGTATGGAAAAACTAATTTCATAATATAAATCACTGTAGTGAGAGATTCACTTCATACTCAGAAAAACCACTGCCTGCAATGAATGTTGTTAGTAAATAAACAATATATTAAAGAATGTGTTTTAATATTAAAATATTGAAAAGCCCTAGCTCTAGCTTTTGGTATGTTGTCTGGAATAACTGTCAGATTTTATTTTATAAATAATGTCTGATTTTCTGTGTGATAGAGATGATTGGTTGCATTGGGTCTGCTCAGTATTTCTGTTTGATTTTTATTTGCTCTCCAATAAGATATTCTTAAGCATTAACTTCCATGATAAAAGAGCATTGTTGGAAACAGTTTTCAAGGCTAATATAATGCTTTCTACTCATATCATAGGTAGTGTCAATGAAGAGAGCAACATTTAATTTCCGGGTATAGTTATCTTGAAATCAAAGGGGTAGAATGATGAGATCAAAGGTGTTCTGGGATATTAATGTGGTTAGTACTGTCAACAGTCTTGTCAAATGAGAAAGAGAATCCACTCTGCTTTGCTTCCAAGATAGAATATTGTTTTTACTATTGTCAGATTTCTTGTGTCAATTCTTCGTACCTACATTGCATTCAAGCCATCCTAACTTCTTAGTATAAAAGAATAATATTTTATTCATTTATATAAAATTGTATATAGCAAGTGTAATTATAAATCATGAGTGCTGAATGAAGTAGTAGGAAGAGTATAGACTTTCAAGCTATACACATCTGCATTGAAATTCCAGTTTATATTCTAACTAATTACGTTCTTATGGACAAATCATTTAGCCTGAGTCTAGTTTCTTCATCTGCAAAATGGGGCTAACAGTATCTATGTAGGCTTGTTGTGAAATTACAGAAAACATTTATAAAAATACCTAACATTGCCAGAACTATCTTAGAGTTCATATCATGTTTTTCTCAGCTCCATTTCTGTGCCTTTGCCTCAGTAACATTTTCAGGTTCTTTCTCCCATCTATTTATCCAGGATCTCCAGCTTCAACAAAGTTGAACACAGCCCAGGCTTCCTCTCATACCCCTCAAAGTTTCTGGAAGGAAGTTGAATAAGCACAGTACCTGGAATATTATAGTTGTCTGATAAATATTTCAGATTATTATTATATGTTCATTATATACACTTCTGTATGTGTAAAAGATGTATCAATGTATACACAGAATACACGTAGTGTTTTGCTGAAGCAAGTAGTTTTTCTTTTCTTTTTGCCAGCTCAACACCATTATTTACAAACCTTTCTTTTAGCATGTTTCCTCATAGAAGACAATCAGCCACCAGTTCTCTTAATCCATGGAGTTTTAATGAAGTTTTTGGTCCCAGAAGAAGGAGCATGACTCAGGCTTGGTCAGCAGCACAGATATTTGTTCACATATATGAACATGACGAAAGCAAGTAAGAGTGAACTCTAGGATATATGCTGTGTCACTTTATGTTAGAGTTGTTAGCTTATAGAAGTAATCCTGGGGTTGTTGCCATGAAACTAGGAAGAATCTGCCTGCATGGAGAAATGTTGCCACAGAGAAAAGCATATAAAGCAAGACATATAAAAGTTGAGTCAGATGTAGGGAGATCAAGTCTTGTTTAAGGTCCTGGATTTACAACTGCTTATAGCTAGATATTCTTAGACATTTTAGTTTTGTAAATCAAAATACTTTAAAATGTATTTGTATCATCGTCAACATAATCAATATCATCATCATAATTCATTATTCAAGCTGATTTCAAATAGGTCTCTATCACTTGCAATCAAGAATCCTACTACAGTTGTTTTTTTCCACAGAAATATCACCCTGCATATGGGCAGAAGCATAATTGCTAACTAGAATTCTTTTCAAATCTCCAACAAACACTAAATGGATACCTTCTTAAATGTTATTTATCAACAACAATAATATAACATTGAATGGATATTTTCTGGAGTGTTATCAACAAAAACAATGATAGTGTAACAAACACGTTTAAAGCACAAATACACACCACTAAAAGTCAGCATGATTCACCATTATTTCTGAAAATATCATTTTAAAAATTTCACTACTGAACATTTAAAGATAGAGAAAATAGCTCTATAATATTTTTGACTAGATCATTTACTCCTGGTCTGCTTTGAAATTGTGACATTAAGTATTTGAGTTCATGACTTCTGATAACTATTCTGTTTGGCATATTTTTGGATTTGAAGTGAATTAAAATAATATTGTTTTGAGAATTATTTGACAGCCTCTGACATTCTAGGAGACATCTTGAATTGTTACACAACCAGGATTAGGAATCATAGCCTTAGTTTCTCTTTACACGATGGGAAGTCAGCTGTTAAAAAGAAAAAAAAAATCTGTCAATGTTTCTTGGACTATAAAAAAATTATCATTTCTTGGGACTTTTCGCCACTGAATATACTGGATGTTTGAGCTGACTAACCTAACCTATGGTTTGAGAATCATGTAGGCATGCCTTAGTTAAATCCACCATAAAGAAGAGCATGTTTTTTTCTTATTCATTTACAAGGAACCAAGTTCATAGAGGCCAAGTTTAAAGGTTTTAATCATTCCCAGCTCCACAGAGCATAGATTCACACCATCCTGCTGAGATGAGAATTCTCTTCTAGTTCAAATACCTCAGTGGTTTGCATGTGTGCAATTGCTACTTTCTGTTTTGTTTTGTTTTTAATTTTACAGAATACCTTTATTGGAATGTGTACTAGGAATGAGATTTGATGTTATAAACATGAACTTGGTGGAATTAGGCTCATATACTCAAAGTGAGTTATTGTAATTCACATTAAATCAGAAATTTTTAACAGCAGAGATGCCTGGGTGGCTCAGTCAGTTAAGCATCCAACTCTTTTTTTTTTTTTTTTTTTTTTTTTGCATCCAACTCTTGATTTTGGCTCAGGTTATGACCTTGGGGTTGTGAGATCCAGCCCCACATTGGACTTCATGCTTAATGGGGAGTCGGCTTCTTTCTCTCTTCATCTCTCTTTGATCCTGCCCAAATCTCTCTCTCTCTCTCTCAAATAACTAAATAAGTCTTTTAAAAAATTCTTAATAGCAAATTGACAATGAAAGAAAAAAAAAGGCTTTTGAATTTAGCTTCTATGATGAGAAAGGTACTGTGTTTACAATTTTCTTTTGCTATTCATCACAATCTTAAGAGTAAGTATTGTCATACTTATTTTTTTCTGAAAAATTGTCCATAATTGTCCAAATTATGTAATTGTCCAAATTATATAATTGTCCAAGTTATATTTCAAAATCTGGAAAAAGCACATACTTCTTCAACATCTGAAAAATAATCTATCTCTCCTCATTGTATTGTTTCTTATTTTCCACATGTTAGTGGAGTCCTATGGTGTTTGTCTTTTTATGACTGAAATATTTCCCTTAGCATTATACTTATAAGTTCCATGTGAATGGAGCTTCTTGCAAACGGCAAAATTTCATTCTTATTTATGGCTGAATAATATTGTGTATATATACCACATGTTTTTATTCATTCATCCATCAATGGACATGGGTTGCTTCCATAGTTTAGCTATTGTAAATAATGCTGAAATAAATATAGAGATGCATATGTTTCTTTGAGTTGGTGTTTTTGTATTTCTTGATTAAATATACAATAGTACAATGACTGGGTTTGTGTAGTTCTATTTTTAACTATTTTTGTTCCCAGTATATATGTATGTATGTGTGTATGCATTATTTTAAGATTTTATTTATTTATTCATGAGAGACACACAGAGAGAGGCAGAGACATAGGCAGAGGGAGAAGTAGGCTACCCATAGAAAGCCTGATATGGGACTCAATCCCAGGACCCTGGGATCATGACCTGAGCCAAAGGCAAATGCTCAACCACTGTGCCATCCAGGTTCCCCCCATAAATTTTTATTTAAATTCCAGTAATCTAATGTATAGCATAATATTGGTTTCAGAAGTAGAATATAGTGATTCATTGCTTACATATAACACCCAGTGCTCATCACAAATGTGCTCCATAATACCCACCACACATTTAACCCATCCTCCACTCACTCCCCCTTCAGTAGCCTTCAGGTTGTTCTCTATAGTGAGGGTCCATTTTATACTTGCACCATCTTTTTTCCCTCTATATTCATCTATTTCATTTCTTAAATTCCACATGAGTGAAATTATATGGTATTTATCTTTCTCTGATTGACTTATTTCATTTGGCAAAATACACTTTAGCTCCATCCATGTCATTAAAAATGGAAAAATTTCATTCATTTTGTGGCTGAGTAATATTCCATTCTATATATACATATACCACAACTTCTTTATCCAGTCATAATCAGTGAACATTTTGGGCTTTTTACAGAATTTGGCTATTGTTGATAATGCTGCTAGAAATATCAAGGTGCATGTGTCCCATTGAATTAGTATTTTTATATGCGTTGGGTAAATATCTAGTAGTACAATTGCGGGATATTGGGGTAGTTCTATTTTTAAATCTTTGAGGAACCTCCATACTGTTTTCCAAAGTGGCTGTGTCAGCATGCATTCGCACCAACACTGTAAGAGGATTTCCCTTACTCTGCATCCTTGTGAACATCTCTTGTTTTCTGTGATGTTAATTTTACCAATCTGACAGCTTTGAGGTGTCTCATTGTGATTTTTGTTTTCATTTCCCTGATGATGAGTGATGTTGAGCATTTATTCATGTGTTTGTTAGCCATCAGTATGCCTTCTTTGGAAAAAAGTATCTACTCATGGTATCTCCTTAACTAGGTTAACTGATTTTGGAGTTTTGAGTTTGATAACTTCTCTACAGATTTTGAATACTAATCTTTATCAAATATGTCATTTGCAAATATCTTTTCCCATTCTGAAGGTTGCCTTTCAGTTTTGTTGATTGTTTCCTTCATTATGCAGAAGATTTTTATCTTGATGAAGCCCCAATAGTTCATTTTTGCTTTTGTTTCCCTTGTCTCCAGAGATGTAGCTAGTAAGAAGTTGCTATGTCAGAAGATGTCAGTTTGACCCTGTGTTCGTCTCCAATATTTTGATGGTTTCCTGTCTCAGATTTAAGCCCTTTATCGATTTGAATCTATTTTTGTATATGGTATAAGGAAGTGGTCCAGTCTCATTCTTCTTCATGTTACTGTCCTGTTTCCCCAACACTAGTTATAAAATATATTTTTTTCCATTGGATATTCTTTCCTACTTTGTCAAAGATTGGTTGACTATATCTATGTGGGTCCATTTCTGGGTTTTCTATTCTGTTCTATTGATCCATGTTTCTGTTTTTGTGCCAGTACCCTACTGTCTTGATGACAACACCTTTGTAATATAGCTTGAAGTCCATAATTGTGATACTCCAGTTTTGCTTTTCTGTTTCAAGATTACTTTGGCTATTCAGGTTCTTTTGTAGTTCATTAGAAATTTTAGGATTGTTCATTCTAACTCCATGAAAAATGATGGTGGTATTTTGATAGGGGTGACATTAAATATGTAGATTGCTTTTAGTAGTATAGACATTTTAACAATATATCATCTTCCAATTCATGATCATGGAATCTTTTTTCCATTTCTTTGTGTCATCTTCAATTTCTTTCATCAGATCTCATACTTTTCAGAGTATGGATTTTTATATCATTGGTTATGTTTATTCCTGGCTATCTTATGGTTTTGGTGCAATTATAAATGATATAAATTCCTTGATTTCTATTTCTGCTGCTTTGTTATTGGTGTATAAAAATACAATAAATTTCTTTGTTGATTTTTTGTCTTACCACTTTACTGAATTTGTGTATGTGATCAAGTAATGTTTTGGTGGAATCATTTATGCTATCTTGCATAGAGTATCATGTCATCTGCAAAAAGTGAAAGTTTGACTTCTTCCTTGCCCATCTGGATGTTATTAATTAATTAATTAATTTATTTATTTATGTTGTTGTTGTTGTTGTTGTTGTTGTCTGATTGCTGAGTCTAGGACTTCCAGTACTATGTTAAATAGCAGTGGTGTCTTGTTCTGACCTTAATGGAAAAGCTCGCAGTTTTTCCCCATTAAGGATGATATTAGCTGTGGCTCTTTTGTATATGCCTTTGTGATGTTGAGATATGTTCCCTCTATCCCTACTGCATTGAGGGTTTTTTTTTTTCCTCAAGAATGGTTGCTGTACTTTGTCAAATGCTTTTTTCCCTTCTACTGAGAGGATCATATGCTTCCTATTATTTCTTTTATTACTGTGGTATATACCACATTGATTGATTTGCAAATATTGAACCAACTCTTGCAGCCCAGGAATAATCCAACTTGATTGTGATGAGTGATTCTTTTACTGTATTTTTGGATTCGATTTGCTAATCTTTTGTTGAGAATTTTGCATCCATGTTCATCAAGGATATTGGCCTGTAATTCCCCTTTCTAGTGAGGTCTTTGATTTCAGAATCAAGGTGATGTTGATCTCTTAGAATGAGTTTGGAACCTTTCCTTCCATTTCTAATTTTTGGAACATTTTGAGGAGAATACATATGAACCCTTCTTTAAATGTCTGGTAGGATTCTACTGGAAATTCATCTGATCCTGAACATTTTTGGGGCAAGATTTTTGATTATTGATTCATTTTTTTGCTTGTTATGGGTCTGTTCATATTTTTTTATTTCTTCCTTTTTCAGTTTTGGTATTATGTATGTTTCTAAGAATTTATCCATTTCTTCCAGGTAGCCCAATTTGTTGGCCTAGTATTTTTCATAATGTCCTCTCATGATTGTTTGTATTTCTGTGATGTTGGTTGTGATCTTGCTTCTCTCATTCATGATTTTATTTATTAGGGTCCTTTCTCTTTTCTTTTTGATAAATCTGGCTAGGGTTTATCAATTTTATTAATTCTTTCAAAGAATCAGCTCTTTGTTTCATTGATCTGTTCTACTGTGGTGTTTGTTTCTATATCATTTATTTCTGCTCTAATCTTTATTATTTCCCTTCTCCTTCATTTGTTGTTCTTTTTCTAGCTCCTTTAGGTGTAAGATTAGGTTGCATATTCGGGGATTTTCTTGCTTCTTGGGGTGGGCCTGTATTGCTCTATGCTTCCTTGTGACCACTTTTGCTGCATCACAAAGATTTTGAACTGTCATGTTTTCATTATCATGTTTCCATATATTTTTTGTAAATTTATTTTTAATTTTCTGGTTGATCCATTCATTCTTTAGTAGGATGTTCTTTAGCCTTTATGTATTTTGGTCTTTCCAATTTTTTTTTGTGGTTGATTTCAACTTCCATAGCATTGTTATAAAAAAATATGCCTGGCATGATCTCAGTCTTTTTGTACTTCTTGAGGCCTGATTTGTGACCTAGTATGCTATCTATTCCAGAGACTATCCCATGTGCACATAAAGAAAATCTGTGTTCTGCTGTTTTAGGATGAAATGCCCTGAATATGTCTGGTCCAGTGTGTCAGTCAAAGCCCTTGTTTCCTTGTTTATTTATGTCTATTTATGTAAGTGGGTATTAAAGCCATCTACTCTTATTGTATTATTATCAGAGTCCCTTTGCATTTGTTATTGATTTATATATTTGAGTGCTCCAAAGTGAAAGGCATAAATATTTATGTTTGTTAGATCTTCTTATTGGCTAGACCCCTTTAGTATGAGATAGTGCCCTTCTTTATCTCTTGTTACAGTCTTTAAGATCTAGTTTTTCTAATTTAAGTATTCCTACTGTAGCTTTCTTTTGATGTTTATTTGCACAGCAAATATTATTCCATCCCCTCACTTTCTGCAGGTGTTCTTACACCTAAAATGAGTCTCTTGTTGGCAGCATAGAGATTGGTCTTGTGTCTTGTTTTTTCATCCAAGACACCTTATGTATTTTGATTGGAGCATTTGGTCCATTTACATTCAGAGTGATTATTGATAGATATGTATTTAATGCCATTTTGTTACTTGTTTTATAATTGTTTCTGCAGATTTTCCCTGTTCCTTTCTAGTCTTTATTGCTTTTGGTCTTTCTTACTCACTCCATATTTCTTGAAGAGTGGGTTTAGTGGTCATGAACTTCTTCATTTTTGTTTGTCTTGGAAACTTTTTATCTCACCTTCCATTCTGAATGGCAGCCATGCTGGATAGAGTATTCTTGGCTGGAGATTTTTCTCATTCAGCACATTGAATATATCATGACATTCTCCTCTGACCTGCCAAGTTTCTGTGGAAAGATCTGCTGCTAATCTTATTTGTCTTCCTTTGTAATTTAGGGAGTTCTTTTTTCTTACTGCTTTTAGGATTTATTCTTTATCTCTATATTTTGCAAAGCTAGCTAAAACATGTCTTGGTGCTAATCCCCTTTTGTTAATTTTGATGGAAGTTCTTTGTGCCTTGTGAATTTGAATGCCTGTTTCCTTCTCCAGCTCAGGGTATTATTTGGGTATAATTTTCTCTAATAAACTTTCTCCCACCTTTTCCCCCTTTTCTTCCTCTGGGACTCCTATGATATGAATATTATTGCACTTTATGAATTCAGTGAGTTCCCTATGTCTACATTTCTTTTTTTTTTTTTTTTTTTTTTTTTTTTTTTTTCTTTTTTTTAATTTTTATTTATTTACTTATGATAGTCAGAGAGAGAGAGAGAGAGAGGCAGAGACACAGGCAGAGGGAGAAGCAGGCTCCATGCATCGGGAGCCTGATATGGGATTCGATCCCGGGTCTCCAGGATCACGCCCAGGGCCAAAGGCAGGCGCCAAACCGCTGCGCCACCCAGGGATCCCCTATGTCTACATTTCTTATCCAATATTTTTCTTTCTTTTTTTCAACTACATTATTTTCCATAATTTTATCTTCTATATCACTTATCCATTCTCCTGTTTCTTCCATCCTTGTGGTCATTATATCCAGTCAGTTTTGTATCTCATCTCTTATATTTTTCATTTCAGTCTGACTAGTTTTTAGGTCTTTTCTCTCTGTGATAAGGGACTCCCTGGTGTCTATACTTTTCACAAGCCCAGCTAGTATCCTTCATTGTTACTTTAAATTCTGCATCAGGCATCTTACTGATATCTGTTCAATTAGATCCCTGGTAGAGACCTATCCCTTTCTTTTGGATGAATTCCTCCATCTTGGCATTTTTTTCTAGGTTTATGTCTTCTCTGTGTTAGGAAAGTCTATTATGTTTCCTGCTCCGGAGAGTGATAGCTTTGTAAGAAAGATCATACATAGTCCAGGGCCTGGTGCTTCAGTACATGTCTCTGGTGTATGCTGTGTGCACTTTGCTGGTCTGTTTTGGCTGTGTTTTCCCTTAGGTCAGTCCTCTGAAGAGTTTTTCCCTTTCTCTAGTGAGGAATGTTTGGATCTTGACCAGAGGGCAGCTAGTTTTAACTAGGTGTGCTCTGGTCTGCTTATTGAAGAGACCTGATGCTATTTCCACTAGAGCTGAAGTTTCGCAGAACTCTATGGTCAATAGATGAGTGTGTGTGTGTTTGTGGAGGGGGACGGGTGGGGGGTTGTACTGGTCTTCTCAGGAGTGGCCTGCTGCACTAATTCTGAGGCACACTTGTCCCAGAAAATCAGCACCTGCAGAGCACAGTGGAGCCAGGCTTGACGTAAGCAGTTTAAACTGACAATGTTGTGCTGTGCTGCTTACTGATGTAAGTAAGTTTATGCTGAAGGTTAGGGGAGAGAAATGGCCACAGCCAGGTCAAATGTCCTTCAAGAGGGGAATTTGAGCCCACCACTGTCTGGAAAGCCCTCCCAGGAAAACAATCTCCCCTTTTGTATCCCAGACATCCCTCAGATCCCTGCTTTCATCTTGTTTGTGTCTGGGTGGCCCACCTGCCCAGCAGCCCTGTGCAACTCTTTTCCAATCCAGGCGGTCCAACTGAGCTTTAAAACTCCAAATTTAAAAACAAAACAAAACAAAAAACTCCCAAAACTCCAAACTTTAGGGACTTGTTAATGTGCAGACTCATGCTGCTCCACTGGCAGATGGGTCTCACCATGCTAGGATTGATGCAGGCTTGTCTCAGGCGGGCAGTTGCACCAAAGCACAGGAGTGTGGAGTTTGGAGTAAAGAGCAGCCAGATCTGATTTCCAGGTTAACTGCCCTCAGTAGGTGTCTCTGTACCTATGCTGAAGGGTGGGAGAGAGTAATGGCACTTGCCAGCACTTCTGTCCCTAGAAAGGCAATGCCACCTCTCCCAAATGTGGTCCAAAAAGGCAGAACCATCCCTCCCAGGGTGTCCCAGGGGATCCTCAGATTGTGCCATCTGCTCCCAGTCTATCTGCCGTCCTTTTCCACATAGCACTACAGTGCCTTCAGGGTTCCACACTGGTCACACCACATACCTCTAAACCTTCAGTCTGAGCCCCACTGGTTGTAAAAACTCACTAAAAATGTAAAACTGGTTGTAAAAACTCAGCCCCTCTTGTTCTCCAGTCAATGGATTTAGGGCAGTGTTTTCCTTGTGGAATCCTCTGTGTGCTTTTCTCCCCCTTCCCTCCTTTTTCTGTGACAAGGACTTCTTCCCCTCACAGCATCAGCAATCTATTACTCCCCCAAATCACATCTCTGCAACTCCTACCTTCCATTATGTGGCTTCCTGTCTACATCTAGATTTGCAGTTTATCATGCAGTACTCAGATTGATTTCTTGGGTATTAAAAATGATTTGATATTCAACTAGCTGTATTCATAAGATGAAGCAAGCCCAGGAACCTCTTACTACTCCATCTCCTTAGCTCCTCCAACAAAATTTACATTTTATTTTTTTAATAATAAATTTATTTTATATTGGTGTTCAATTTGCCAACATACAGAATAACACCCAGTGCTCATCCCGTCAAGTGCCCCTCTCAGTGCCCACCACCCAGTCACCCCCACCTTCCTGCCCTCCTCCCCTTCCACCAAACCAAGTTTGTTTCCCAGACTTAGGAGTCTTCCATGTTCTGTATCCCTTTCTGATATTTCCTACCCATTTCTTCTCCCTTCCCTTCTATTCCTTTTCACTATTATTCATATTTCCCAAATGAATGAGACCATATAATGTTTGTCCTTCTCAATTGAATTATTTCACTCAGCATAATACCCTCCAGTTCAATCCATGTCGAAACAAATGGTGGGTATTTGTCATTTCTAATGGCTGAGAAATATTCCATTGTATACATAAACCACATCATCTTTATCCATTCATCCTTCGATGGACACCGAGGCTCCTTCCACAGTTTGGCTATTGTGGACATTGCTGCTATAAATATCGGGGTGCAGGTGTCCTGGCATTTCACTGCATCTGTATCTTTGGGGTAAATCCCCAGCAGTGCAATTGCTGGGTCGTAGGGCAGGTCTATTTTTAACTCTTTGAGGAACCTCCACACAGTATTCCAGAGTGGCTGCACCAGTTCACATTCCCACCAACAGTGAAAGAGGGTTCCCCTTTCTTCACATCCTCTCCAACATTTGTGGTTTCCTACCTTGTTAATTTTCCCCATTCTCACTGGTGTGAGGTGGTATCTCATTGTGGTTTTGATTTGTATTTCCCTTATGGCAAGTGATGCAGAGCATTTTCTCCTGTGTGTGTTGGCCATGTCTATGTCTTCCTCTGTGAGATTTCTGTCCATGTCTTTTGCCCACTTCATGATTGGATTGTTTGTTTCTTTGCTGTTGAGTTTCATATGTTCTTTATAGATCTTGGAAACTAGCCCTTTATCTGATATGTCATTTGCAAATATCTTCTCCAATTCCGTAGGTTGTCTTTTACTCTTGTTGACAGTATCCTTTGCTGTGCAAAAGCTTCTTATCTTGATGAAGTCCCAGTAGTTCATTTTTGCGTTTGTTTCTTTTCCCTTCATGGATGTATCTTGCAAGAAGTTACTGTGGCCGAGTTCAAAAAGGGTGTTGCCTGTGTTCTCCTCTAGGATTTTGATGGAATCTTGTCTCACATTTAGATCTTTCATCCATTTTGAGTTTATCTTTGTGTATGGTGCAAGAGAGTGGTCTAGTTTCATTCTTCTGCATGTGGATGTCCAATTTTCACAGCCCCATTTATTGAAGAGACTGACTTTGTTCCACTGGATAGTCTTTGCTCCTTGTCGAAAATTAGTTGACCATAAAGTTGAGGGTCCACTTCTTGGTTCTCTATTCTGTTCCATTGATCTCTAGGTCTGTTTTTGTGCCAGTACCACACTGTCTTGATGACGACAGCTTTGTAGTACAACCTGAAATGTGGCATTGTGATGCCCCCAGCTATGGTTTTCTTTTTTAAAATTCCCTTGGCTATTCGGGGTCTTTTCTGATTCCACACACATCTTAAAATATTCTGTTCTAACTCTCTGATAAAGCTCTAGTTACTCTGGAGATCTTGTGTTTAGAAGACCTATTGAGTGTAGAAAGTGCTAAATTGAAGTCACCAAGTATAAGTGTATTATTATCTAATTATGTCTTAATTTTGGTTATTAATTGATTGATATATTTGGCAGCTCCCACATTCGGGGCATATATATTGAGGATTGTTAAGTCCTCTTGTTGGATAGATCCTTTAAGTTGATATAGTGTCCTTCTTCATCTCTCACTACAGTCTTTGGGGTAAATTTTAGTTTATCTGATATAAGGATGGCTGCTCCTGCATTCTTTTGAGGACCATTTGAATGATAAATGGTTCTCCAACCTTTTATTTTCAGGCTGTAGGTGTCCTTCTATCTAAGATGAGTCTCTTGTAGACAGCAAATATGGGTCCTGCTTTTTTATCCAGTCTGACACCCTGCGCCTTTTGATGGGCTCATTAAGCCCATTCATGTTCAGAGTTACTATTGAAAGATATGAGTTTAGGGTCATCATGATATCTGTTCAGTCCCTGTTTCTGTGAATTGTTCCATTGGACTTCTTCTTAAAGGGGATTTTTGAGAGTCCCCTGTAAAATTTCTTGCAGAGCTGGTTTGGTGGTCACATATTCTTTCTTCCTGCCTGTCTTGGAAGCTCTTTATCTCTCCTTCAATTCTGAATTATAACCTTGCTGGATAAAGTATTCTTGGTTGCAAGTTTTTCTCATTTAAGACCCTGAATATATGCTGCCAGCCCTTTCTGGCCTGCCAGGTCTCTGTGGAGAGGTCTGCTGTTACCTTAATACGCCTCCCCATAAAATTTAGGGATTTCTTGTCTCTTGCTGCTTTAAGGATCTTCTCTTTATCTTTGGAATTTGCAAGCTTCACTATTAAATGTCAAGGTGTTGAATGGTTTTATTGATTTTAGGGGGGGATCTCTCTATTTCCTGGATCTGAATGCCTGTTTCCCTTCCCAGATTAGGAAAGTTTTCAGCTGAGGAGGGGCAAGATGGTGGAAGAATAGGGTCCCCAAATCACCTGTCACCACCAAATTACCTAGATAACCTTCAAATCCTCCTGAAAATCTATGAATTTGGCCTGAGATCTAAAGAGAGAACACCTGAAATGCTACTGTGAGAAGAGTTCATGCTTCTATCAAGGTAGGAAGATGGGGGAAAAAGAAATAAAGAAACAAAAGGCATCCAAGGGAGAGGGGCCGCGCGAGGAGCTGGGCTAAGGCCAGGGCGAGAGTCCCCAGGACAGGAGAGCCCTGTCCCGGAGAAGCAGGAGCTGCACCAATTTTCCCGGACGGAAAGGGGCTCGCAGGGAGCTAGAGCAGGACCCCAGGAGGGCGGGGATGTCCTCGAGCTCCCTGGGACACTAACAGACACCTGCTCGCCCAGGAGAGTGCGCCGAGCTCCCTAAAGGGCAACAGCGCGCCTGGCGGGACCCGGAAGCAGCTTGGAGGGGCTCGGGCGGCGGCTCCGCAGAGGGGGCTGCGCAGCCGGGAGCGCGAATCCAACAGCGCAGGCCGGGGAGCACAGGGCGCCGGGGACACAGCCAGGACCGACCTACCCCCGGGACAGGCAGAGGCCGGGAGGGCCCAGGACAGCAAGGACGCTCCTGCCCGGAGCTGAGCAGATCAGCGGCCCCACCCCGGGGCCTCCAGGCCCCTTTGGACGAAGAGCTCCGCAGTTACTGCAGGGGCTGAAACCAGGTTTCCAGAGCTGCCGCAGCCACTGGGGTTGTTCCTCCAGGGGCCTCACGGGGTAAACAACCCCCTCTGAGCACTGCACCAGGCAGGTGGCAGAGCAGCTCCCCCAAGTGCTAAAACATGAAAATCAGCACAACAGGCCCCTCCCCCAGAAGACCAGCTAGACGGAGAAGTTCCAGGGGAAGTCAAGGGACTTAAAGTATACAGAATCAGAAGATACTCCCCCGGGTTTTTCTTTTTTTTTATTTCTGATTGGTTCCCCCAACCTTTTTTCCCCTTTCTTTCTTTTTCTATCTCTTTTTCTTCCCTTTTCTCCTTTTTTCTTCCTTTTTTCTTTTTTCTTTCCTTCTCTCTCTCCTCTCTTTTTCTCTTTTTCCCAATACAACGTGTTTTTGGCCACTCTGCACTGAGCATAAATACTAGAAGGAAAACCTCCCCTCAAAAGAAAGAATCAGAAACAGTCCTCTCTCCCACAGAGTTACAAAATCTGGATTACAATTCAATGTCAGAAAGCTAATTTAGAAGCACTATTATTATACAGCTACTGGTAGCTCTAGAAAAAAGCAAAAAGGGCTCAAGAGACTTCATGACTGCAGAATTTAGATCCAATCACCCACAAATTAAAAATCAATTGAATGAGATGCAATCCAAACTAGAAGTCCTGAAGACAAGGGTTAATGAGGTGGAAGAACGAGTGAGTGACATAGAAGACAAGTTGATGGCAAAGAGGGAAACTGAGGAAAAAAGAGACAAACAATTAAAAGACCATGAAGACAGATAAAGGGAAATAAACGACAGCCTGAGGAAGAAAAACCTACTTTTAATTGGAGTTCCTGAGGGAGCTGAAAGGGACAGAGGGCTAGATATGTATTTGAAGAAATCATTGCTGAAAAATTTCCTAATCTGAGAGGGGAAACAGGCATTAAGATCCAGGAAATAGAGAGATCTCCCCCGTAAAATCAATAAAAACGGTTCAACACCTTGACATTTAATAGTGAAGCTTGCAAATTCCAAAGATAAAGAGAAGATCCTTAAAGCAGCAAGAGACAAGAAATCCCTGACCTTTATGGGGAGGAATATTAGGGTAACAGCAGACCACTCCACAGAGACCTGGCAGGCCAGAAAGGGCTGGCAGGATATATTCAGGGTCCTAAATGAGAAGAACATGCAACCAAGAATACTTTATCCAGCAAGGCTCTCATTCAGAATGGAAGGAGAGATAAAGAGCTTCCAAGACAGGTAGGAACTGAAACAATATGTGACCTCCAAACCAGCTCTGCAAGAAATTTTAAGGGGGACTCTTAAAATTCCCCATTAAGAAGAAGTTCAGTGGAACATTCCACAAAAACACGGACTGAATAGATATCATGATGACACTAAACTCATATCTGTCAATAGTAACTCTGAACCTGAACAGGCTTAATGACCCCATCAAAAGGTGCAGGGTTTCAGACTGGATAAAAAAAAGCAGGACCCATCTATTTACTGTCCACAAGAGACATCTTAGACAGAAAGACACCTACAGTCTGAAAATAAAAGGTTGGAGAACCATTTACCATTCGAATGGTCCTCAAAAGAAAGCAGGGGTAGCCATCCTTATATCAGATAAACTAAAATTTACCCCAAAGACTGTAGTGAGAGATGAAGAGGGACACTATATCATACTTAAAGGATCTATTCAACAAGAGGACTTAACAATCCTCAATGTATATGCCCCGAATGTGGGAGCTGCCAAATATTTAAACCAATTAATAACCAAAGTGATGAAATACTTAGATAATAATACAATTATACTTCGTGACTTCAACCTAGCTCTATCTACCCTCGATAGGTCTTCTAAGCACAAGATCTCCAAAGAAACGAGAGCTTTAAATGATACACTGGACCAGATGGATTTCACAGATCTCTACAGAACTTTACATCCAAACTCAACGTAATACACATTCTTCTCAAGTGCACATGGAACTTTCTCCAGAATTAACCACATGCTGGGTCACAAATCTGTTCTGAATCGATACCAAAACATTGGGATCGTACCCTTCATATTCTCAGACCATAATGCCTTGAAATTAGAACTAAATCACAACAAGAAGTTTGGAAGGACCTCAAACACGTGGAGGTTAAGGACCATCCTGCTAAAAGATGAAAGGGTCAACCAAGAAATTAAGGAAGAATGAAAAAGATTCATGGAAACTAATGAGAAAGAAGATACAACCGTTCAAAATCTTTGGGATGCAGCAAAAGCAGTCCTGAGGGGGAAATACATCGCAATACAAGCATGCATTCAAAAACTGGAAAGAAGTCAAATACAAAAGATAACCTTACACCTAAAGGAGCTAGAGAAATAACAGCATGTAGATCCTATACCCAGCAGAAGAAGAGAATTAATTAAAATTCAAGCAGAACTCAACGAAATCGAGTCCAGAAGAACTGTGGAACAGATCAACAGAACCAGGAGTTGGTTCTTTGAAAGAATTAATAAAATAGATAAACCATTAGACAGCCTTATTAAAAAGAAGAGAGAGAAGACTCAAATTAATAAAATCATGAATGAGAAAGGAGAGATCACTACCAACACCAAGGAAATACAAATGATTTTAAAAACATATTATGAACAGTTGTACGCCAATAAATTAGGCAATCTAGAAGAAATGGACGCATTCCTGGAAAGCCACAGACTACCAAAACTGGAACAGGAAGAAATAGAAAACCTTAACAGGCCAATAACCAGGGAGGAAATTGAAGCAGTCATCAAAAACCTCCCAAGACACAAGAGTCCAGGGCCAGATGGCTTCCCAGGGGAATTTTATCAAACGTTTAAAGAAGAAACCATACCGATTCTACTAAAGCTGTTTGGAAAGATAGAAAGAGATGGAGTACTTCCAAATTCGTTCTATGAGGCCAGCATCACCTTAATTCCAAAACCAGACAAAGACCCCACCAAAAGTGAGAATTACAGAGCAATATCCCTGATGAACACGGATGCAAAAATTCACAAGATACTACCCAATAGGATCCAACAGCACATTAAGAAAATTATTCACCATGACCAAGTAGGATTTATCCCCGGGACACAAGGCTGGTTCAACACTCGTAAAACAATCAATGTGATTCATCATATCAGCAAGAGAAAACCAAGAACCATAGGATCCTCTCATTAGATGCAGAGAAAGCATTTGACAAAAGACAGCATCCATTCCTGATCAAAACTCTTCTCAGTGTAGGGATAGAGGGAACTTTCCTCGACATCTTAAAAGCCATCTAAGAAAAGCCCACAGCAAATATCATTCTTAATGGGGAAGCACTGGGAGCCTTTCCCCTAAGATCAGGAACAAGACAGGGATGTCCACTCTCACCACTGCTGTTCAACATAGTACTGGAAGTCCTAGCCTCAGCAATCAGACAACAAAAAGACATTAAAGGCATTCAAATTGGCAAAGAAGAAGTCAAACTCTTCCTCTTCACCGATGACATGATACTCTACATAGAAAACCCAAAAGCCTCCACCCCAAGATTGCTAGAACTCATACAGCAATTTGGTAGCGTGGCAGGATACAAAATCAATGCCCAGAAATCAATGGCGTTTCTATACACTAACAATGAGACTGAAGAAAGAGAAATTAAGGAGTCAATCCCATTTACAATTGCACCCAAAAGCGTAAGATACCTAGGAATAAACCTAACCAAAGAGGTAAAAGATCTATACCCTTAAAACTGTAGAACACTTCTAAAGAAATTGAGGAAGACACAAAGAGATGGAAAAATATTCCATGCTCATGGATTGGCAGAATTAATATTGTGAAAATGTCAATGTTACCTAGGGCTATGTACACGTTTAATGCAATCCCTATCAAAATACCATGGACATTCTTCAGAGAATTAGAACAAATTATTTTAAGATTTGTGTGGAATCAGAAAAGACCCCGAATAGCCAGGGGAATTTTAAAAAAGAAAACCATATCTGGGGGCATCACAATGCCAGATTTCAGGTTGTACTACAAAGCTGTGGTCATCAAGACAGTGTGGTACTGGCACAAAAATAGACACATAGATCAATGGAACAGAATAGAGTACCCAGAATTGGACCCTGAACTTTATGGTCAACTAATATTCGATAAAGGAGGAAAGACTATCCACTGGAAGAAAGACAGTCTCTTCAATAAATGGTGCTGGGAAAATTGGACATCCACATGCAGAAGAATGAAACTAGACCACTCTCTTGCACCATACACAAAGTTAAACTCAAAATGGATGAAAGATCTAAATGTGAGACAAGATTCCATCAAAATCCTAGAGGAGAACACAGGCAACACCCTTTTTGAACTCAGCCACTGTAACTTCTTGCAAGATACATCCACCAAGGCAAAAGAAACAAAAGGAAAAATGATCTATTGGGATTTCATCAAGATAAGAAGCTTTTGCACAGCAGAAGAAACAGTCCACAAAACTGAAACCTACAGAATGGGAGAAGATATTTGCAAATGATGTATCAGATAAAGGGCTAGTTTCCAAGATCTATAAAGAACTTCTTACACTTAACAGCAAAGAGACAAACAATCCAATCTTGAAATGGGCAAAAGACATGAAGAGAAATCTCCCAGAGGAAGACATAGACATGGCCAACATGCACATGAGAAAGTGCTCTGCATCACTTGCCATCAGGGAAATACAAATCAAAACCACAATGAGATCCCACCTCACACCAGTGAGAATGGGGCAAATTAACAAGGCAGGAAACCACAAATGTTGGAGAGGTTGCGGAGAAAAGGGAACCCTCTTATACTGTTGGTGGGAATGTGAACTGGTGAGGCCACTCTGGAAAATTGTGTGGAGGTTCCTCAAACAGTTAAAAATAGACCTGCCCTACGACCCAGCAATTGCACTGTTGGGGATTTACCACAAAGATTCAGATGCAATGAAACGCGGGGACAACTGTACGCCGATGTTTCTAGGAGCAATGTCCACAATAGCCAATCTGTGGAGGGAGCCTCGGTGTCCATTGAAAGATGAATGGATAAAGATGTGGTTTATGTATACAATGGAATATTACTCAGCCATTAGAAATGACAAATACCCACCATTTGCTTCAACGTGGATGGAACTGGAGGGTATTATCCTGTGTGAAGTAAGTCAATCAGCGAAGGACAAACAGTGTATTTTCTCATTTATTTGACGAATATAAATAATAGTGAAAGGGAATATAAGGGAAGGGAGACGAAATGTGTGGGAAATATCAGAAAGGGAGACAGAACATAAGGCCTCCTAACTCTGGGAAACGAACTAGGGGTGGTGGAAGGGGAGGAGGGTGGAGGTGGGGGTGAATGGGTGACAGGAACTGAGGGGGGCACTTGACGGGATGAGCACTGGGTGTTATTCTGTATGTTGGTAAATTAAACACCAATAAAAGATTAATTTATTTAAAAAAAGGTTTAAATTAATCTGGCCAGGAGAAGGAGTAATAAAAGTTGATGATGCTTATTGCTACAGAAAAAAAAAAAGAGAAAGTTTTAGCTATGATTTGTTCAAATACATATTCTGGACCTCTGTCCCTTTCGGCGCCCTGGGGAACCCCAATTAAACATAGGTTTTTTTTCCCTCAGGCTGTCATTTATTTCCCTTAATCTATCCTCATGATCTTTTAATTGTTTGTCTCTTTTTTCATCAGTTTCCCTCTTTGCCATCTCTTGTCTCCTATGTCACTCACCTGTCCTTCCACCTCCTTAACCCTCGTCGTTAGGACTTCTAGTTTGAATTGCATCTCAGTCAATTGATTTTTCATTTCTGCCTGATTAGATGTAAATTCTACAGTCTTGAAATCTCTTAAGCCCTTTATGCTTTTTCTAGAGCCACCAGTAGCTGTATAATAGTGCTTCTGAATTGGCTTCCTGACATTGAATTGTAATCCAAATTTGTAACTCTGTGGGAGAGAGGACTGTTTCTGATTCTTTCTTTTGAGGTGAGGTTTTGCTTCTAGTCATTTTGCCCAGTGCAGAGTCGCCAAAAAGAAGTTGTATTGGGAAAAGGAGAAAAAGAGAGAAGAGAAAGAAGGAAAGAAAAAGAAATAAGAAAAAAAAAGAAAAAAGGAAGAGAAAAAAGAGAGAAAAGAGGAAAAAAAAGCAAAAAAGGGGTAAGCAAGCAGAAATAATAATAAAAAAATATCAATGGGGAGTATCCTCTGATTCTGTATACCGTAAATCCCTCGACTTCCCCTGGAACTTTCCAGTGCTGCTTGGTCAATAATTTGTTTTTCCCCTGTCGGTCTAGCTGGTCTTCTGTGGGAGGGGCCTGTTGCGCTGATTTTCAGGTGTTAGCACTTGGGGGAGCTGCTCAGCCCCCTGCCTGGGGCAGGGCTTGGTGAGTAATGTTTAAGCTGCTTATCAGGTGAGGCCACTGTGAGGCTCAGTGGGGGTTGTTTACCTGGTGAGGCCTCAGGAAGAACAACCCCAGTGTCGGCGGCCAGCCCTGGAGCCCTGGATTCAGCTCCCGCAGTAACTACAGAGCTCTCAGTCTGCAGGGGGCCTGGATGCTCCGGGGGCGGGGCCGCTGATCTGCTCAGCTTGGGGCAGTAGTGTCCTTGCTGTCCTGTGCCCTCCTGGCCTCTGCCTGTCCCGGAGGGAGCACCAGATCCTGGGCTGTGTCCCTGGTGCCCTGTGCTCCTGGGCCTGCGCTGTTGGATTCGCTCTCAGCCACGCAGCCCCCTCTCAGCGGAGCCGCTGCCTGAGCCCCTTGGAGCTGCTCCTGGGGACTCTCAGCCCCTCCCATGCGGAGCCTCTGCTGGATCCGTCTCCAAGCTGCTCCCGAGTCCAGCAGTGGGCGTGCTGTAGCCCTTTAGGGAGCTCGGTGCGCTCTCCCTGGGGCGCCGGTGTCTGTTAGTGCCCCTGCGAGCCTGAAGGCATCCCCGCCCTTCCTGGGGTCCTGCTCTAACTCCCTGCTAGTGTCTTTCCATTGGGGAAGATTGATGAAGCTGCTGCTTCTCCATTCGGGGCTTTCCTGTCCTGGGGGCGCTCCCCCCGGCCTTAACCTGGCTCCTCCTGGGGCCCCTCCCCCTTGGATGCCTTTTGTTTCTTTATTTCTTTTTCCCCGTCTTCCTACCTTGATAGAAGCGCGAACTCTTCTCACTGTAGCATTCCGGCTATTCTCTCTTTAAATCTCAGTCCGAATTCGTAGATTTTCAGGATGATTTAAAGGTCATCTAGGTAATTTGGTGGGGACAGGTGACTTGGGGACCCTACTCTTCCGCCATCTTGCCCCCGTCTCCAACACTTGTATTTTAATCTGTTTCTTTTCTTTTCTTTTTCTTTTTTTTTGAGGAAACTCCATACAGTTTTCCACAGTGCCTGCAGCAGTTTACATTACCATCTATAGTGCCCAAGGTTCCATTTTTCTCCACATCTTTACCAACACCTGTTGTTTCTTGTGTTGTTGATTTTAGCCTTTCTGACAGGGGTGAAGTAGTATCTCCTTGTAGTTTTGATTTGTATTTCCTTGATGATGAATGATAGCATATTTTCTTGTGTCTGTTGGCCATTTGGATGTCTTGTTTTGAAAAAAATGTCTATTCATGTCTTGTAACCATTATTTTTTTTAATAAAAATGATATTTATTTAGCTTTCTGGAAATATAAATAACACAATAGGTGGCAAAGAGCAAAACAAAACAAACCCCTGACATGTTATATGATCGATCATTTCCAGACACAACAGCATTTACTAATATAAAAAAATGAATTAAATTGTATGTTTATCTGCTTTCCACACAGCCTTAACTACATGGGTGTTTTTGGACGCTTAAGTTCCTAAGAAAATTCCACAGCTATACTAGCCCCTACAATGTGACTGAGTGAGATTAAGGTCCCACTCCCATAGAGAAATAGAATTCTATCATTGGGGATTCTGAACAACTGTGCCTCCGGGAATGTAAAAGACAGGTGTTTTTGTTATGATCCTTCTAACATGGGAAAATGTAGCCATTATCCATTGAAACATGATCCAATATGGGTACAGCTTTCTCAAGTTCTCTGCAGGACTACCAGACTAGGCCACGAGCTTTTCTGGCAGCCCAGCCCGTAGCCTCTCTAGCTGCATCAAAAGTGGGATTCACAAAACCAAAGATAAGGCATCTCTGGCCTTTCCTCCTAGAAGTTAGAGGGTTCTCTGAGTAGTAAGGCTAAGGTCGTTTTGCATCAAGTCTGTCCTCACACTCAGTACTGGGGGAAGGGCTGCTAAGTTTACCCAGTGCACACTTGTGTTGAGTGTATGGAATGTACTTACCCATCACTACACAAGGCTGTTAAGAGTAAATTAACAAGTCACTCTGGACTAAGCCCCTTCAAAACAGAGGCAAATTTGGTGAACCAAGGCCATTGCCTGTGGTAATAACCCCAGTTCACCTAGGTCCTTTCCTGAAGAATCATATTACTCTCCTGATTCAAGAGGCATCTCTGGACAGGACAGACCACGCAAGGAAATAACTTCTGGGTAGGGCAATGCCACATGGAGTTTAGAGGTTGTGGTTTAGTGTACAGCACAAGAAGATGGTGGCATCACTAGTATTTAGAGCTGGAAAGAGGCCTGGCCGGACCGCACTCTTGGAGCATCTTTACTAATGCAGAGTAATGGCCGTTGCCCAGATGTCATTGCTGGGGAGTGGGGAAGGTCCCATCCTTGGGGAACAGAGTTGCTTCTGGGATGATGAGATGGCACCAGGTACTGATCCCAATCATGCCTTATCTGGATGAGTGCTGACAAGGAGTGCTCAGCTTGGAGGTAATACTGTTGGAAGAGTTGCAAGAGGTGAGCAAGTGGGAACTCATCTGGATCCCCAAATAACTTGCACTCAATTTCACGCTTTTGAAGTAATTTTTTCTCCTTTTCTTTCCTGTTTCTAATTCTTTTTTCCTCTTTTCCTCTAGTTCTCCTTCCAACATTACTCTGAGGGCTCTCTCTTCAGCTTCATATAATTCAGAGAGTTTTTAAATGAGTTTTCTTAGTCCCTGAAGCTGAAGGACAGACGCCTTTCCTTGCTGCTGCCTCTTTCCTGAGTTTCCTCAATTTCTCCAAGGTCTGAAGAATGTCCACCATCCTTTTGGTATTTCCTTGCTTTTTCCTCACTTCAGGTAAGACACCATCAGCAGCAGCTTTAAGTTCCTGCTCCTGCTTCTTCTCCACCTCCTGCAACGCACTTGACCCTCCAGAGGTCAATCTCCTGCTCGCACTCAGCTTTCCACTTGGCCTCGGCCTCGGCCTCGTGTTCTAGCACCCTCTCGCTAAGCTGCAGTCGGCGGCGCTGGACCCTCTCCAGCCTCCCCCGCGCCTCATCCACATAGGCGGCCTGGGTCAGCAGCTGCAGTCTCTCGACCAATTCAGTGCGCAGCGGTGCTGGCTGGGCATGTAGCAGTACCCAGGCCGCACCATCCACCTCGGCCTCACGCAGGGCCTGGCTCAGGCCACGCCCCTGCCACGCCAGGAGCAGAGCCTCTCGCAGCCACCGGCGCACTTCGCCCAGCCTGGGCCCGGCGGGCACGCGCGGAGGCACAGGGTAGCTTGCCCGCGAGGGGTTCCGAACACCGCCTCTAGCTCTAGCTCGGTTGCGCAGGCACTGCAAGGTGCGTCCTGAGCACTTCAGACAGCGGCGGCGGCGCCTCAGGCTAGTGCTGGCTCCGGGGCGGCCAGCGGGGCAGGCACAGGGGTGGCGCAGAGGCAGTAGCAGCTGCGGCACCGGGTAGAAGACGCCACCGCCGCTATCGCTGCCAGCGCAAGAGTGTACCCATTTTTAAATTGGATTCTTTGTTGAGTGCTGAGGTGTATGTTTTCTTTATATATTTAGATATTACCCTTTATCAGATGTGTCATTTGCAAATATCTTCTCCCATTCTGTAGGCTTTTACTTGTGTCGATGGTTTCTTTTGCTATGCAGAATGTAGTCCCAGTAGTTTTTGCTTTTATTTGCCTTGACTCAGAAGCCATATCTAGAAAAATGTTCCTTTGGCCAATGTCAGATAAATTTTCTTTCTGTGCTCTCTTCTGTTTGTTTTTTTTTTTTTTTTTTAGTGTGTGTGTGTGGTTTCAGGACTTATATTTAGGTCTTTCATCCACATTAAGTTTATTTCTGTATATGGCATCAGAAAGTGGTCCAGTTTCATTCTTTAGCATGTTGTCCAGTTTTCCCAAAACTATTTGTTGAAGAGACTTTTTCCCATTGCATGTTCTTTCCTACTTTGTTGAACATTGATTGATCATATAATTGTGGCTTTATTCCTCGGTTTTCTATTCTGTTCCATTGATCTATGTGTCTATTTTTGTGACACTACCATACTGTGCTGATTACTTCAGCCTTATAACTTGGAAGTGGAATTCCTCCAGTTTTGTTTTTCTTTTTCAAGACTGCTTTGACTATTTGAAGTCTTTTGTAGTTCCATACAAATTTCAGAATTGTTTGCTCTAGTTCTGTGAAAACTATTGTTGGCATTAGGATTTCATTAATCTTAAAGGATTTCATTAGGTGCTTGGGTTATATAGACATTTAACAATATTTCATCTCCCAATTCATGAGCATTGAACGTCTTTCCACTTTTTTGTGTTGTCTTGAATTTCTTTCATCAATGTTTTATAGTTTTCAGGGATTTTTCACCTCATTGGTTAAGTATATTCCTGGATATTTTGTTATCTTTGATGCAAGTATAAATGGGATTATTTTTGTAATTTCAATTTCTGTTTCTTCATTACTAGTGTATAGCAATGCAACACATTTCTATATGTTGATTTTGTATACTGCAACTTTACTGAATGCAGTTATCAATTCTAGTAGTTTTTTGGTGGTGTCTTTAAGGTTTTCCATATATAGTACCAAGTCATTTGCAAATAGTGAACATTTCGCTTCTTCCTTACCAATTTGGATGCCTTTTATTTCTTTTTTGTTGTTGAATAGCTGTGGCTAGAACTTCTAGTACTATGTTGAAGTGTAAAAGTGGTGAGGTTGGACATCTTCATCTTGTTCCTGACCTTTTGGTAAAAGCTCTTAGCTTTTCCCCCTTAAGTATGATGTTCACTGTGGATTTTTCAGATGGCCTGCATCATGTTCAGGCATGTTCCCTCTAGACCTACTTTGTTGAGGGCTTTTATCATGAATGGATGTTGTACTTCATCAAATGCTTTTTCTTTGTCTATTGAAAATATCATATGATTTATATCCTTTCTCTTATTGAAGGGATGTATTGATTTGCAGTCTCTCTGTGTCTGTTTCTCTGTGTTAGGAAAGTCAGATATGCTTCTTGCTCTTGAAGGTAATGGTCTTGGGTCTTATAGTGCCCTGCAATGCAGCGTCCCCTGTTCTCTAGGTCCTGGCATTTCAGGGAGTATCTCCTATGTATGTTGACTATGCCCTGCTATTGAGTCCTGACCTCTTTTTCCTTCAATCCAGTTGTCTTCAGAGGCTCTCTTTGCCTGTTGTGGACAATGTTTTGTCCCCAGCTGGCTGGGGGCACTTTTAAGAAATTGTGTACTGGTTTGCTTGGAAATGAATCCACTACTGCCATAGCCACCAGAACTGAGGTATTGCAAAATGTGTAAGCCAGGAGATGAGGTGTTGGTGGGGTTTGTGTAAGTCTTCTATAGGAAGGGGCCTGCAACACAGTGATTGAGGCAAGTGTGACTAGAAAGGGTGGAACCTCCGACATGTGGGGCTTGGTGTAAGCAACTTAAGTAGCAAAGTGTCAACAATGCTGGTTCCTGCAGGTGGCCTTGTATGGTGAGGGATAGGGGAGGAAAATGACACCTGTCTCTTTAAGGGTGGGGACACCACTTCCTAATGCCCTAGGTTCTCCCCCAGAGCCAAGCCAATTTTTAAAATTCGGCTTTAATTCTGGCTGGTTGTAAGAACTCATGAAATTCAGCCCCTCTCCCTTTCAAAGCAAATATTTTTGAGATTCATCTAACCTGTGTGAGCTCCCTGGTGTGAAAGTCTATTTTTCACCCTTTTCTGCACTTCCGTCTCCATCCCCATTGTCTTGTCTGTTTAGCTCCCAAGCCATGTCTCCTTCCTTTGTACCTTCTTCAATGTGGCCTCCTCTCTATCTTTATTTGTGGAAATTGTTCTACCAGTCTTCAAATCACTTTATGGATTATTTACACTGATCTGAGTGTTATCTGGTAGTATCCATGGGATGAGGGGAGCTTAGGGTCCTCCAACTCTGCCATATTCTCAGACTGCAATATTGCTACTTTCTGATGGAAGTAAATTGGCTCAAGAACCTAAGCCTGACTTAATGGGATGAGCACTGGGTGTTATTCTATATATTGGCAAATTGAATATATATATGTCTACTTTTGGGGATTATAAAAGCTAGTAATCCATTTCTTTCTCTTTTTTTTTGAGAGAGAGAGAGAGAGCACATGCAAGCAGAGGGGGGCAGAGGGAGAAGGAAAGAGAGAATCTAAAGCAGTCTCCACACTCTGCATGAAGTCCAATGTGGGGCTTGATCCCACAATCCTGAGATCATTACCAAGCAGAAATCAAGAGTCTGACACCCAACCCACTGAGTCATCCAGGCACACCTACTAGTAACCTATTTCTAACTGTGATTTTAATATCTATGAACTCATGGAATTTTTGCTTAGCAAATGGCTGTGACAAAAGGAGGAAAAAAATTCAACTATCACGTTGACAACCAGTTCATCATTAAACTGTTATTGAGGGCCATTGGTCGAAGAGCTAACACTGCAGGAAGTTTGGTACCTTCCAAAGGCAATTCTCAAGCAACTGTAGATGCATCAAGCACTTTAACCTATAAAAAACACATTTCTCAGAAAATGAAAATATTTTGGCCAATAACCATTTTAATTTTAAGCTATTAGATTTTATTTTTGCATTTATCTTGACTACAAGACATCTCTAAAAGAAATGTATTTCTTCACAGTAGAAACTAATACTAAAAAAAGATATACCTCTCACATATTGATTTTAAAAATCTTATTATGGTTTGTTGTGCATGTATCTCAAAGTGACAGCCTCCTGTAGTCCTAATCACAGGTGCCTGAAACAAAAGATAACATGGCCTGGTGCTAGTGTAGGATGGTAGCCAAAATGCTTTGCCCAAGCTCCCACTGGCAGTAGTTTGCATAGGCAGACAGCCTGCCCTCTGGCCCTTGTTTAGCTAAAGTTTAAAAACCAAACTAGGTACTAGGTTTTTTTTTTCTTTTCTCCAAGAATAGCCATCAACAGAAAGGGGAAGGGAAAAAAAGAACATTCAGCATGTGAAAGGTGATGAAAGCTGGATGAAAGCCAAAGGTGGGAAGTCTGGATGAAAAAAATAATAGGTAAGCTGGTAGAACCAACTGTGGAATTCCTTTGGCAAATAGCAATAGCTAAAGTCAATTTTTAACATGTAAACAATTTAGTGAACAGAATGAGTAGTGATAAAGACAGGAGGAGGAGGAAGCAGAAAGAGAGAGTAGGAAAGGAGCCCAAAGAGGATTAGAAGTTGTCAATGAATTTCATTTTAGGAAATATAGCAGAGAACACTTACTGCAGAATGTCTCATCAACTCATCCTAGTTTCTTGTGACATCTGTATCTATTTAACTGATTATTAATTATATACTTTAGGTAATTCATATTTTTAGAGGTCTCATATAGATATCATATTGCTTTTGAAGTTTTTATTTCTTTAAATCACACATGATTTATAAATATTATCTTCTTCACTCTTCTGTTTTGAAATTCACAACTTGGAGAATGTGGGGTTTGTGTTATTTTTGGCTATTTTCTAAGATCAGTCTTAAAATGTTGGGTATGCTCCTCAGGTCCTGATGTTTTATACTCTTTAATATATACTGCTATTCTGATGATTATTTTTTATACAGACTTTTTAAAAACATTTTATTTATTTATTTGAGAGAGAGAGAGAACACAAACAGGGAGGAGGGGCAGAGGGAGAGGGAGAAGTAGACACCCCATTGAACAGAGAACCCAATGCAGGACTTGATGCCAAGACCCTGGGATCATGATCTGAGCTGAAGGCAGATGCTTACTCAACTGAGCCACACAGGTACCCCTATTATGGTGATTCTTTCAACTTTATAATACACTGTTTTTAAAAAATGAAAATGGGATAGTTTGATTCACAGTAGGAATATTTTTCTTAATCTTTTACATTTTATAAGGCAATGGGAAATTTTGAAGGGCTGATGGGAGTAAGAGAGAAGAAAGGCTTGAGAAAGAATGCTTTTCAGTTACAATGGACTAGAAGTACAGCAGTTAGAAATATCAGCATGGTACTACCTTGAACTACCTTCCATTAGTGTATGAAATAGACTCTAGCACCATCAGGGGGAAAAAATGCTGGCTTTTTTAACAAAGTCCTTTAGAAGGAAAATATCAGTAGATCAAACAATAGGGAAAACACCTATAAAACATAATGTATTATCTCTTAATATAATTTCCAGGTTCAGATGCTTATATTCTATGAGCCTGTTGATACAGGCCTAGTTCAAAGTATGAGAGGAAGGGAGGTGAGATTCTCTGGAAAATAAGAACATATTCAAAATGTAACTGCTTTTGAAACATTGGCAAGACCACACTCGGAGGCTTCAATTGACCTGATTTGGATGAAAAACAACAAAAAATAAAAATGCTATCTACAAGTGAAAAAAAATCCACTTTTCTCATGAATAGAAAAATGCATTTTTATTTAATTTTGATATTTCAGCAATCCCTGAGATAGAACATGTTAGCTGACATCAGCCTTTATATACTAAAGGACTCTCTTTGATATACTTCCTTCTCACCAAATTATAATCAAGGAATCCATTTCCAACCAAGTCAAAGCAAATAGCTCTGTTAATTCAGCATGTATAATGCCTGGATTCTTTTAAAAAGTAGAAGGGGATTTATTGGCTGTGGCAGGACTTGTTTGCTAATGAGGGTCAGAAAGAGAGGAGATTTGCAGTTGATTTTCATAAAAGTCTTTTTTCCTTTACAAAAAAAGTATATGATTTTTGAAAAATAAAGAAATGTAAACAGTTGAAAATATGTTCTCCTTTCCCTTCATTCACACTCTAAAGAAATGAATATCAATTACATTTTACTGTATATCCTTTAATTTTCTTAGGCATAGGGCAGCCTGGGTGGCTCAGTGGTTTAGCGCTTGCCTTCAGCCCAGGACATGATCCTGGAGATCCGGGATCGAGTCCCACGTCGAGCTCTTTGCATGGAGCCTGCTTCTCCCTCTGCCTGCGTCTCTGCCTCTCTCTCTGTGTCTCTCATGAATAAATAAATAAAATCTTTAAAATAATAATAATAATAATAATTTTCTTAGGTATATAGATGTACATCTACATTTATGTAAGCATATGCATAATATATATCAAATGTTTTATATATTTGTATATCAAAATATTTTGATATTTTTATATTTTATATATTATATGTGGTATATTATGTATATTTTATATAGTTGAATATATCTAAGGTGTTTCTTCTCATAAAAATTGAATCATATTCTAAGCCTCCTATGCACATTGCTTTTTTCAGTCAGTATACCAAAGATCAACTTCTATATACAGACATATAAATATTCCGCATTCTTTGTGATGGATGAAAGCATTACATTTTATGTGTGCCATAATTTATTTACTCTCCTGATATAAACATTTTGGTTGTTTCCAGTCTGTTGCCATTATAAATAATGCTGCAATGAATGTCCTTTGGCATATGCCTTTGCATTAATCATTATGTATTTCAGATATTATTTGATATGATTAAAATAACTAGCATATATGTAAGATATGAAGCACAGTAACAAAATTAATAACTGCGAATCCATCACTCCACTTAAGAAATAAAGCATTAAAAAAAGAAATAGGCATTATTTCTTTGTATCCCCCTGTGTGCTCCTTTCCTATCCCTAATCTATTCTCCTGCCTCCACTGCCTGCAATCCATGTAGACTTTGTTGAATTTTTGTGTTTTGTTTTTTGAATGATTTTCCTCTTATTCCTGAATACATAAATAATGTAGTTGGTTTGCATATTTTGGGCATTTATAAAATTTTATTTTATTGTGTGCAGTCCGTCACTTGCTTTTTTCATCAATGTTATATTAAGTGTTTATCTACATTGTTGTGTGTAGCTATGGTTCATTCATTTTCATTTTCAAACTTTCCAAACTGCAACTGTCCTACAATTTATTAATCCATTCTCTTGTATTGCTGGATCATATAATATGTGTATGTTCAAATTTCCAAGAGAGTGCAAAATTGTTTTCCAAAATGATTGTAGAGCTTCAAGCTTTCATAAGTAGAGTATTAGAATATGAGTCTTAATGGTTGTTCCACATCTTGGTATCATCACACTTTTTTAATTTTAACAGATATCTTCATTTCTGCCAATTTTTTTCAGTGTATCTCATTTTGTTAGTAATTTGAATCTCTGATTCCTAATGAGATTACCTTTTAAAACATATTTTCATGGTCGCTTTTTTTCCTATTCTATGAAATGGCTATTCATGTTTATGCCCATTTTCTATTGAGCTGTTTGTCTTTTTCTTACTGATTTGTGAAAATTCTTTATATATTCCAGATACTAAAATTTTGTCCATTTTTTGTGTTTCAGATATCTTTTCCCAGTGTTTAGTTTGTCTTCCCACTTTCTTTATTCTGTATTTTCATAGATAGACATTCTTAGTTTGATGTAATTAAATTAATCTCATATATTATGGCAAACACTGTAGTGCTTTGTGTGTCTTTTTTTTTTCTTTGTGTGTCTTTAAAAAAAATCCTTCCTTACTTTGAGGCCACAATGTTGAAGTCTATTTTTCCTCCTTTTGCATCTGGCCATGTCAACGATCATTTTGGAAGTTAACATAGGTTGATTTCTGAGGGTTAGAACATAAAAAATGATGCAGCTTCCTTCTGCCTGGCTCTAAGAATGTGCCTTTTGAGCCTTATGATGCCATAGAATAAAGCTTAACCAAGAATGTGAAAGATCTGTAGTATGAGCACTATAAAACATTGATGAAATAAATTGAAGATAATATTAAAAAATGAAAAGTCATTCCATTCTTACAAATTGAAAAAACAAATATTGTTGTCCATACTACCCAAAACAATCCATGGATTTAATGCTGAGGTGGATGTGGAGAAAACCCTCATGCACTGTTGGTGGCAATGCAAATTGGTGCATTTCCAATGTGGAAAATAGTATGGAATTTCCTCAAAAAATTAAAAATAGAATTTCCATATGATCCAGTAATTTCATGACTAATTACCCAAAGAAAATGAAAACAATTATTTGAAAAGACATATGCACCATTTTGTTTATTGCAGCATGATTTACACTAGCCAAATTATGGAAACAAGCCAAATATATATCAATATATGAATGGATAAAGATGCGATATAGATAAAAATGATGATACAATATTACTCAGCTTTAAAAAATAATGAAATCTTGCCATTTGCAACAACGTGGATGGACTTAGAAGGTATAATGCTAAGTGAAATGCATTAGTGAGAGAAAGACAAATACTATATGATTTCACTCATATGTGAAATTTAATAAAACAAACAACCAAACAAAAAAGACAAGAAAACCCAGACAAATACATAGAACAAACTAATGGTTGCCAGAGGGGAAGGAGGTGGGGAATGAGTAAAATAGGTGAAGGGGATTAAGAGTACACTTATTTTTTTTAAGAGTACACTTATTTTGATAAGCACTGAGAAATGTAGAAAATTGTTGAATCATCATTTTGTACACCTGAAATTAATATAACACTGTATGTTAATTATACTTGAATAAGAAGAAAGAGCCACCATGGAATAATTATCGCTATGCTGAAGCCACCATGTAGAAAAAAAAAAAAACGTGAAAATAGAAATATCCAAAGTGCCCAACATATTTCAGTCCCCAGCTGTTTGAGTCCTCCCACTCCATGCACCAAAGCCTTTGAGATAGCCCCTGCTCTCACTACCACCTGATTGCAACCCAATGAGAACTGGAGCTAGAACCTCCCACTTGAGCACCCCAAATTCCTGATTCACAGAAATTGTGACAGATAATAAATTAGTGTTATTGGTTCAAGCCACTAAGCTTTGGAGTGATTTGTTACACAGCATTATATAGACAGAACATCGTCTTTTTTTTTTTTTTTTTGGAACCTCTATTTGTTTATTGGTCAATCTATTTATTCACGAAACTCCTTGTGACTCAGTTTTTTATTTTAATTTGTAAAATGGAAAAAGGAATACTATCCTCATAAGGTGGTTGTGAAGATTAAAATGGTTAATTTTTATCAGTGCCCAGCACAAAGTGCTATATATGTATTAACTATTACTATTGGTACTATTACTTATAATAATGATTAAAATCATTATTTCTGAGCTAATAACATATTGTCATAATTTCCATCATTATAATAATTCATGATACCCAGTGAAGTAATTTCCCCCACCTTTTTCTTCTTCTCACGTTTCTCTTGGCTATTTTTGGGTTTATGTTCTTTCACATAAATCTTGGAATTGCCTGTAACTTTCCTCAAAATAATACCTTAGAATTTTAGTTCAGTTGCATTGACTCTATTATTCAATTTGCAAATGATTATAATTTAAATATCTTTAAAATTTTGAGTCTTCCTAGAATTGTAAATAGAGTAAAGTAATATTTCAAGAACAGGGGTCAGGAAACCTTTTCTTCCTGTAAAAGGCCACATAGTCAATATTTTAAACTCTGAGCTCTATGCAGTCTTGCATAGCAGTATTGCAACTACTCATCTGTGCTTTCATAGGGCAAAAGCAACCAGATACAATACATAAATAAATGTACATGGTTGGCCACATTTGGCCCATAGGCCATAGTTTACTGACCTCTGTCCAAGAAGAGATTGAAATAGTCTTCCTAGGTACCTTGATTGGATATTAAACTCACATATGCAAAATAGATCTTTCTGAGCTTCCTTTTTATTCTGTTTCTCTATTTATGGGTTTACTTCTTATATTAATTTTATTACTTATTTAAACAGGGACAATTTTCATTTTATTGTTTTAATTTTTTCAAGTCTACCCACTCACATTTTGTAGTTTCCTATTGATTACTCATATTATACTTCCAACTTTTATTCTTGTGGTTTTTCAGTTCATGGTACTTTTCATATATCCTGTATTTGATAATTTTAGATTCCAGAATCTCTCTTGGTCTAAATCTGTTGGATTTTTGTTGTTTGTCTCTACTGACTCTACCTCACAATAGTTCATTTTGTTGTGTGTTTTGTGATCCTCATTTATGAGCTTAAAGTTGTTTCCTTTATCTTTCTATGTTTTGAATGCATTCTTCTAAAGAGGAATTATGTTTGCTTTTTTATGAGAGTGACGGGGTGCTATTGACCTGGAACATTTTAATTTTTATCATCCATCCAAGCACCTCCACTTCATCCAAGATTCTCAGGTTCTAATATGCCCTTTTCTACCTGCAGTGTGGTTTTAAGCATTTATCATTAGGGAAGTCATGTCTTTTCATGTATTTTCTGATCATCTGTTTCTTTTCAGCTCACTTTTTTTTTCAATCTTTTGAAGAGTTCCCTTAGTTTATATGTCTCAAGCAATGCAAAAAGTATCACACTATATGCAGGATTTAGTTTTTTCTCCATTAAGAACACATCCTCAAAAAATTAAATTTGCCATATTGCCAGAGGTTATAGTGTCTGATAGATTCTTTAAAATAAAGAAAATAAAGGATTTGTCTTTTTGTTCCATATTATCAATTGCCCACCGTAAAACATTTAATCAATTCATGCTCTCAATAACAGTGAATGAGAGTAACCACTATCTCCTATCATTGTCAACAGTGGATATTTCTAGTCTTTTTATTTTTTCCTCTCAGATATAGATGTGTGGGTTGTTACCATAAAGAAGAGAGAGCTTTAGATACATAGAAACAGAATACATATTCTCCTTATCTGAAGGTCACTAAACTAGGACTCAGTAATCCTCCATTGTGAAGTGACCAGGTTTCTAGGTCTGCTCATGTTCTGCTGTGAATAAATGAAGACACTCAAGGCTTTCTTATCATTTTGAGATAAAATGATAGGTATTATTTTACCTGGACAAACAACTATAAAACAAAGTAAAAACCATGCCTACTCCATTATCCCTCTGGCACTGTGACCTCAAAGAAACGGTATCTGTTAAATCTTAATTCTCACGTTTGAGGGACAATGGGGAAAACTACGTTCTATTTCACACTCTGAATCCATAAGTGTACTCTAAGGTCTTTAGAAAGTGCTGCATAAAAGAAATATATCATTAGAAAGAAATTTTAATGTATGTTAAGAGATTTTAAGGATAAAAGCTTATTAAAATAAATCTTCTATTGCCAGAATATTTTCAATTCTATCAATTTGAGCAAGTGACCCAATAAAGTCATTTCCCCTAACTGGCACAGAACTAACCTGGTGCAACGGGAAAAATTAGGAAAAAAAATTGTGAATAAAATCTGATTGCTATATTCCTCTAAGGGCCCTAGGCCCCAGGTTCCATTTTAGAGAGAGTCCAAGTCCATAGATATTCTGACATGAGGTTTGTAAATTAAATGAAACTTAATAAGAAAGCTGATGCATATACCTGAAATGCCTTTCAACAAGTATACCCTGCAAAACACTTTCATGCTGAGGCATTATATCAAGGGGAAATAAATCCTTCCCAACAACCAATCAAGTCATTTGAAAGGCAACATGAACTGACATTCCTATGAGTGTAAGAGTGTTTTAGAATGTCAGAAGACCACAATGTGATCATTAATACTGCATTAAGTCCAATTATATTTCTTAGCTTGAAAAGTCATTTTCTAAAATAATAGTATTCAGAGTCTTCCTCAAAATTGTGCAATTCAAACAAGTAGGCATTGCTTTTAATTTAATTCACTAAATTTTAAACTCCTACACATTTCCAGAGTCCATTCATTACTTTTTATTGAAGTATGATAGCAAATGACACGTTTGTATCCTATTTTAAGGTCTGTGTTTATTCAACTTTAAAATCAATTGGGACAATTATAATTGACCTTTGTCTTTTCAGTTAGAAAATGCTATCTAAGAAAAATTTTAAAGTATATTCTTGTAATATGTTAATATTAAAAAATATATGATCTCCTAGAGTATAAAACTTAACACATACATTAATGTTAGTCAAAATATATATAAGCATAAACAGAAAACTCAGCCATTTATTCATCATTTTTTTTTGGCAATAATAAAGACTAATGGGTGGCTCAGTGGTTGAACGACTGCCTTCAGCTCAGGGCGTGATCCTGGAGTCCCAGGATCGAGTCCCATATCGGGCTCTTTGCATAGAGCCTGCTTCTTCTGTCTCTGCCTGTCTCTGTCTCTCATGAATAATTAAAATCTTAAAAAAAAGACTCACTCACTCTAATCCATGACCTGGGACTATATAATTTGATCTTCTTGGGTCATCTTGAAACAGAATATAAAGGCAATGATTTTCAATCTTAGATAAGGTATAAAAATAGTAATTCTCTGACATAGGTAAGACAGATTGAAGCTTCCTAAATACCGGGCCTTCATGCTATTTTACAGCATTAGAGATGGCTGCTAAATCAGAGGTAAAGGAACCAGAGCCAGAGCAGCAGGTAGTATATAAGAGAGCTATGATGAGGTGGCCTGCCTGTACCTGATCAGTAGAAGGCTGACTCCATGCCAAACAGAAGTAGTGAAATTTCTTTCTATAGAGACAAACATAGGACAAACACAAAAATACTTTCCTCCATGCCTCTGATCAAAACAAACAAAAATAATAAATGTGGTAAAAAAAGAATAAATGAGGTAAATAGCAATATACAAGATGGCTTGTTAAGAGAGTACAGACTAGATTAATACATGAGCATCACATCTTTGAAGAACAAGGTTTAATTCCAGCTGTCGTCACAAATGAAATAAGCTTGACAGTCTGTAGTGAGCAGTAATGCATGACACACCACACTACTGCACTCTTTGGCAGAGAAAATAAAGAGTGTTCTATCTAGAACAAAATGTATACTTTTTGATAGAAAATAACTCATAGTGCAATTCCTTTAAGTATCTGGGGAGGAAAATACAGATAGTGAGCACTGTTGATTGCAGGATATAGGAAACAATTGTCCTCCATCTCAATGCTCTATTTGAATAGCTGATCAGAAAGGAGTTTCAAGCAGGAAACATATTAATCTTTCACATTTTTATTAGCATAAGTAATATTAGTGTATCATTAACCCAGTTGTCCTCTCCAAAATAGGTATCTTTACACTAGGAGAAAATTGTCACAAGGGTATATTTTGTCACTAACATATCACTATGTGACTCATCTGTGCTCAAGGGGCCCAAATTATTGATTTTAAGGCTCATGTAGGAAATCTCAAATGTAATGTAGTATAGTTTTGAAGTATGTTTCTGGTTACCAATTTCATAGTTACAATTTCAACCAATTTCTCTGTGTTATCACTTCACAGTTATGTATCCTATGAACATAATGTAATAATGTTTCGCATAATTGCCTTTCTTATACATAGACTGAATAATTTACTGGATAAAGCATGGTTCAATGTGTCCAATAGTTACAGTTCCAATTCCTCTTTCTAGACTACTACAATAAGCTATGTGATTTTTAAGGAGTAATTGTGCTCTTGTATCAGTTTCATCATTTGAGTCTACACTAAATCACAATGCTGAAATCCTGCAAAGGCTTTAAGGATTAACCACATTTCCTGTTTTAACACCAGAAAGTTTGTAAGGCCTTGTGATTCAAGGCTTATACTAATACCAAAGCTTCCTTGATCAGTCATTTCACCCCAGAAGACATGAAACATATCTGTTTGTTCTCTGAACCATCATAACCATGACATGTAGATTGGCAAAATAAAAAAATAAATAAAAGATTTAAAAGTGCTTTAAAATTATTTTTCTTGTCAATGGGCTATATTCTTGAAATTACTCTATATGTGTCAAATAATATTTTAAAAGTAAAAGAAAAAGTGATGTGCAACACCGGAAATTGACTGGGTTAGTTAAATTTTATGCTATTTGATTTTCTTTCCCTTTTCTTAATTTTTTGTAGTTTTTAATTTTTAAAACTCAATTCAGTTAATTAACATATAGTGTATTATTAGTTTCAGAGATCGATTTCAGGGATTCACCAGTTTTCTATAATACCCCATGCTCATTACATTACATGCCCTCCTTCATGTGCATCACCCAGTTATCCCATTCTCCCCACCCACAGCAATACTCAGTTTGTTTCCTATAGCTAAGAGTCTCTTATGGTTTGTCTCCCTCTCTGATTTTGTCGTGTTATTTTTCTACCTTCCCTTCTCCTATGAACCTCTGTTATCTTTCTTAAATTCCACATATGCGTGAGATCATATGACAAATGTCTTTCTCTGATTGATTGATTTCATTTAACATAATACCTTTAGTTCTATCCACTTCCTTGCAAATGGCAAGATTTCATTTTTGAGGCTCAGTAGTATTCCATTGTATATATATACCACATATTCTTTATCCATTCATCTGTCTGGACTCTTTCCATGGTTTAGCTATTGTGGACTTTGCTGCCATAAACATTGAGGTGCAGGTACCCCTTCAGATCACTACATCTGTATCTTTGGGGTAAAAACCCAGTAGTACAATTTCTGGTTTGTACGGGTAGCTCTATTTTCAACATTTTGAGGAACCTCCATACTGTTTTCCAAAGTGACTGCATCAGCTTGCATTCCCACTAGCACTGTAAGAGGTTCCCCTTTCTCCACATCCTCATCAACATCTGTCCTTTCCTGACTTGTTAATTTTAGCCATCCTGACTAGTATTAGGTAGTATCTCGTTGTGGTTTTGATTTATATTTCTCTGATGCCCAGTGATGTTCAGTATTTTTTTCATGTGTCTCTTAGCTATTTGTATGTCTTCTTTGGAGAAATGTCTGTTCGTATCTTTTGCCCATTTCTTGATTGGATTATTTATTCTTTGTTGAGTTTCATAAGTTCTTTGTAGCTCTTGCATACTAGTCCTTTATTTGATAAGACATTTGCAAATATCATCTCCCATACTGTTGGTTGCAATTTGGTTTTGTTGACTGTTTCCTTTGCTGTGCCAAAGATTTTTTATCTTGATAAAGTCCCAATAGTTCATTTTTGCCTTTGTTTCCCTTGCCTTGGATATGTCTCTAGCAAGAAGTTGCTGTGGCCGAGGTCACAAAGGCTGCCACCTGTGTTCTCCTATGAGATTTTGATGGATTTCTGTCTCACATTTAATTTTTCATCCATTATGAGTTTATTTTTGTGTACGGTGTAAGGAAATGATCCAATTTCATTCTTCTGCATGGGGCCGTGCAATTTTCCCACCAACATTTATTGAAGAGACTGTCTTTTTTACACTGGATATTCTCTCCTGCTTTGCCAAAGATTAGTTGACTATAGAGTTGAAGGTCCAATACTGGATTCTCTATTCTGTTCCATTGATCTATGTGTACCATACGACTTGATGACTATAGCTTTGTAATATAGCTTGAAGTCTGGAATTGTAATGCCACCAGATTTACCTTTTTTTCCCAACATTCCTTTGGCTATTCTGGGTCTATTTTGGTTCCATACAAATTTTCGGATTAAAAAAAAAAAACAAATTTTAGGATTATTTATTCCAGCTCTGTGAAAAAAGCTGATGGTATTTTCATAGGGATTGCCTTGAATGTGGAGATTGCTCTAGGTACATAGAACATAGACATTTTAACAATATGTGTTCTTCCAATCCATGAGCAAGGAACGTTTTTCCATTTCTTTGTGTCTTCAATTTCTTTCATGTGTGCTCTACAGTTTTCTAAGTACAGATCCTTTGCCTCTTTGGTTAGGTTTTTTTTTTTTTTAAGATTTTATTTATTTATTCATAGAGACACACAGAGAGAGAGAGAGAGAGAGAGAGAGAGAGAGAGAGGCAGAGGCACAGGCGGAGGGAGAAGCAGGCTCCATGCAGGGAGCCTGACGTGGGACTTGATCCAGGGTCCCCAGGATCAAACCCCGGGCTGCAGGCGGCGCTAAACCGCTGCGCCACCGGGGCTGCCCTTTGGTTAGGTTTATTCCTAGGTATCTTATGCTTTTTGGTGCAATTGTAAATGAGATTGATTCCTTAATTTCTCTTTCTTTGTCTCATTGTGAGTGTATAGAAATGCAACCGATTTCTTTACATTGATTTTATATCCTGTCACATTATTGAATTCCTGTATGAGTTCTAGCAATTTTGGTGTGGAGTCTTTTGGGTGTACCACACAAAGTATCATGTCATCTGCAAGAAATGGAAGTTGAATTCTTCTTTGCCAATTGGGATATCTTTCCATTCTTTTTGTTGTCTGAGGCGGGACTTCCAGTACTATGTTGAATGAAAATGGTGTGAGGGGACATTCCCATGGTGTTCTGACCTCAGGGGAAAACTCTCAGTTTTTTCCCATTGAGAATGATATTCCCTGTGGGCTTCTCAAATATGACTTTTATGATATTGAGGTATGTTCCACCTTTCCCTACACTGTAAAGAGTTTTAACCAAGAAAGAATGCTGAACTTTGTCAAATGCTTTTTCTTCATATTGAGAGGATCATATGGTTCTTGTCCTTTCTCTTAGTAATGTAGTGTATCCTATTGATTAATTTGCAGATGTTGAACCACCCTTGCAGCCTAGGAATAAATCCCACTTGGTCACGGTGAATAATCCTTTTAATGTACTGTTGGATTCTATTGACTAGTATCTTGGTATTTGTGCATCTATGTTCATCATTGATATTGGTCTGCAATTCTCCTTTTGGTAGGGTCTTTGTCTGGTTTTGGGACCAAGGTAATGCTGGCCTCATAAAAAGAGTTTGGAAGTTTTCCTCCAATTTCTAATTGTTTGAAACAACTTCAGAAGAATAGGTATTAATTCTCCTTTAAATATTTGGTACAATTTCCCTGGGAAGCAATCTGGCCATGGACCCTTGTTTGTTGGGAGATTATTGATGACTACTTCAATTCTTCTGCTGGCTAAGTGTCAGGACAGGTTTTCTGTATCTTCTTGCTTCATTTTTCGTAGATTGTAAATCTCTAGGAATACATTCATTTCTTTCAGATTGCCTAATTTGTTGGTATATAGTTGTTTAAAATATGTTCTTTTTTATAATAAATTTATTTTTTATTCGAGTTCAATTTGCCAACATACAGAATAACACCCAGTGCTCATCCTGTCAAGTGCCCCCACAGTGCCCATCACCCATTCACCCCCACCCCCCGCCTTCCTCCCCTTCCACCACCCCTAGTTCATTTCCCAGAGTTAGGAGTCTTTATGTTCTGTCTCCCTTTCTGATATTCCTACCCATTTCTTCTCCCTTCCCTTATATTCCCTTTCCCAATTATTTATATTCCCCGAATGAATAAGACCATATAATATGTCCTTCTCTGATTGACTCATTTCAATCAGCATAATACCCTCCAGTTCCATCCACGTCGAAGCAAATGGTGGGTATTTGTCATTTCTAATGGCTGAGTAATATTCCCTTGTATACATAAACCACATCTTCCTTATCCATTTATCTTTCGATGGACACTGAGGCTCCATCCACAGTTTGGCTACTGTGGACCTTGCTGCTATAAACATTGGGGTACAGGTGTCCTGGCGTTTCATTACATCTGCATCTTTGGGGTAAATCCCCAACAGTGCAACTGCTGGGTCGTAGGGCAGGTATATTTTTAACTCTTTGAGGAACCTCTTCACAGTTTTCCTTTGTGGCTGCACCAGTTCACATTCCCACCAACAGTGAAAGAGGGTTCCCCTTTCTCCGCATCCTCTTCAACATTTGTGGTTTCCTGCCTTGTTAATTGTCCCCATTCTCATTGATGTGAGGTGGTATCTCATGGTGGTTTTGACTTGGATTTCCCTGATGGCAAGGGATGCAGAGCATTTTCTCATGTGTGTGTTGGCCATGTCTATGTCTTCGTCTGTGAGATTTCTGTTAAGATGCAATCCAAACTCACTGGGCAATGTCTTTTGCCCATTTCATGATTGGATTGTTTGTTTCTTTGGTGTTGAGTTTAATAAGTTCTTTATAGAACTTGGAAACTAGCCCTTTATCTGATACATCATTTGAAAATATCTTCTCCATTCTGTAGGTTGTCTTTTAGTGTTGTTGATGGTATCTTATGTTGTGAAGAAGCTTGTAATCTTGATGAAGTCCCAATAGTTCATTTTTGCTTTTGTTTCTTTTGCCTTCGTGGATGTATCTTGCAAGAAGTTACTGTGGCCAAGTTCAAAAAGGGTGTTCCTTGTGTTATCCTCTAGGATTTTGATGGATTCTTGTCTCACATTTGGATCATTCATCCATTTTGAGTTTATTTTGTGTATGGTGAAAGAGAGTGGTCTAGTTTCATTCTTCTGCATGTGGATGTCCAATTTTCCCAACCCCATTTATTGAAGAGACTGTCTTTCTTCCAGTGGATAGTCTTTCCTCCTTTATCGAATATTAGTTGGCCATAAAGTTGAGGGTCCATTTCTGGATTCTCTATTCTGTTTCATTGATCTATGTGTCTGATTTTGTGCCAGTACCATGCGGCTCCCACATTCGGGGCATATATATTGAGGATTGTTAAGTCCTCTTGTTGGATAGATCCTTTAAGTATGAGATAGTGTCCCTCTTCATCTCTCACTACAGTTTTTGCGGTGAATTTTAGTTTATCTGATATAAGGATGGCTAGCCTTGCTTTCTTTTGAGGACCATTGAATGGTAAATGGTTCTCCAACCTTTTATTTTCAGGCTGTAGGTATCCTTATGTCTAAAATGAGTCTCTTGTAGACAGCAAATAGATGGGTCCTGCTCTTTTTATCCAGTCTGAAACCCTGTGCCTTTTGATGGCGTCATTAAGCCCGTTCAGGTTCAGAGTTACTATTGACAGATATGAGTTTAGTGTCATCATGATATCTATTCAGTCCTTGTTTTTGCGAAATGTTCCACTGAACTTCTTCTTAATGGGGAATTTTAAGAGTCCCCCTTAAAATTTCTTGCAGAGCTGGTTTGGAGGTCACATATTGTTTCAGTTCCTACCTGTCTTGGAAGCTCTTTATCTCTCCTTCCATTCTGAATGAGAGCCTTGCTGGATAAAGTATTCTTGGTTGCATGTTCTTCTCATTTAGGACCCTGAATATATCCTGCCAGCCCTTTCTGGCTTGCCAGGTCTCTGTGGAGCGGTCTGCTGTTACCCTAATATTCCTCCCCATAAAAGTCAGGGATTTCTTGTCTCTTGCTGCTTTAAGGATCTTCTATTTATCTTTGGAATTTGCAAGCTTCACTATTAAATGTCGAGGTGTTGAATGGTTTTTATTGATTTTAGGGGTGGGGATCTCTCTATTTCCTGGATCTGAATGCCTGTTTCCCTTCCCAGATTAGGAAAGTTTTCAGCAATGATTTGTTCCAATACATATTCTGGCCCTCTGGCCCTTTTGGCACCCTCAGGAACCCCAATTAAACGTAGGTTTTTCTTCCTCAGGCTGTCGTTTATTTCCCTTAATCTGTCTTCATGGTATTTTAATTGTCTGTCTCTTTTTTCCTCAGTTTCCCTCCTTGCCATGAACTTGTCTTCTATGTCACTTACTTGTTTTTCCACCTCGTTAACCCTCATCGTTAGGACTTCTAGTTTGGATTGCATCTTATTCAACTGATTTTTAATTTCTGCCTGATTGGATTTAAATTCTGCAGTCATGAAGTCTCTTGAGTCCTTTATGCTTTTTTCTAGAGCCACCAGTAGCTTTATCATAGTGCTTCTGAGTTGACTTTCTAACGTTGATTTTTAATCCAGATTTTGTAACTCTGTGGGAGAGAGGACTGTTTCTGATACTTTCTTTTGAGGTGAGGTTTTTCCTTCTAGTCATTTTGCTCAGTGCAGAGTGGCCAAAAACAAGTTGTATTGGGAAAAGGAGAAAAAGAGAGGAGAGAAAGAAGGAAAGAAAAGCGAAAAATAAAAAAGTAAAAAGGATTAAAAAAGGAAAAAAGAGAGAAAAAAGAACAAAGGAAAAGAAAGAAAAGAAAAAAAGAGGTGGGGGAAGCAAACAGAAATCAAAAAGCAAACAAACAAACAAAGTAAACACAGGGGAGTATCGTCTGATTCTGTATAATGTAAGTCCTTTGACTTCTCCTGGAACTTCCCAGTGCTGTTTGGTCAATAATTTGTGTTTCCCCTGTCCCTCTAGCTGTTCTTCTGAGGGAAGGGGCTGCTGTGCTGATTTTCAGGTGTTAGCACTTGGGGGAGCTGCTCTGCCCTCTGCCTGGTGTAGGGTTCAGGAGTAATGTTTATCCTGTTTATCCGATGAGGCCACTGTGAGTCTCAGTGGGGGTTTTTTACCCCGTGAGGCCCAGGAGGAACAACCCCAGTGGCGGCGGCCACCTCTGGAGCCCTGGATTCAGCTCCCGCAGTAACTACAGAGCTCTCAGTCTGCAGGGCCTGGAGGCTCCGGAGTAGGGCCGCTGATTTGCTCAGCTCGGGGCAGGAGCATCCTTGCTGTCCTGGGCCCTCCTGGCCTCTGCCTGTCCCGGGGGGAGGTCGGATCCTGGGCTGTGCCCCCGGCCCGCTGTGCTCCTGGGCCGCGCTGTTGGAATCGCGCTCCCGGCCGGGCAGCCCCCTCTCTGTGGAGCCACTGCCTAAGCTCCTCGGAGCTGCTCTGGGGCCCTGCCGCCCCCTCCAAGCAGAGCCTCAGCCCAAGCCCCTCCAAGCTGGCCCCGAGTCCCGCCGTGCCCTGCAGCCCTTTAGGGAGCTCGGTGCACTCTCCCCGGGGCGCAGGTGTCTGTTAGTGCCCCAGGGAGCCTGAGGGCTTCCCCGCCCTCCCGGGGTCCTGCTCTAACTCCCCGCGAGCCCCTTTCCGCCCGGGAAGGTTGGTGCAGCTCCTGCTTCTCCAGGACGGAGCTCTCCTGTCCTGGGGACACTCACCCCGGCCTTAGCCCGGCTCCTCACAGGGCCCCTCCCCCTTGGAGGCCTTTTGTTTATTTCTTTTTCCCCCATCTTCCTACCTTGATAGAAGCGAGAACTCTTCTCACTGTAGTATTCCAGCTGTTCTCTCTTTAAATCTCAGGCCAAATTCGTAGGTTTTCAGGATGATTTGAAGGTTATCTAGGTAATCTGGTAGGGACAGTTGACTTGGGGACCCTAGTCTTCAGCCATCTTGCCTCCAGTTCCCAAAATATGTTCTTATAATTGTTTGTATTTCCTTCGTATTAGTTGGGATCTTTCTTTTTTCATTCATGATTTTATTAATTTGTGTCCTTTCATTTTTATTTTTGATAAGTCTGACTAGGGTTTTATCAATCTTATTAATTTTTTCAACGAACCAGCTCTTAGTTTCTTTGATCTGTTCTACTATTCTTTTGGTTTCTATTTCATTGATTTCTGTTCTAAACTTTATCATTTCTCCTCTCCTGCTGGACTTTATTTGCTGTTCTTTCTCCAACTTCTTTAGGTGAAAGGTTAGGTTATGTATATGAAAGCTTTCTTGTTTCTTGAGAAAGGCTTGTATTGCTATATCCTTCCCAGTAGAACTACCTTTCCTGCATCCCCAAAATTTTGAACAGTTGTGTTATAATTTTAATTTCTTTTCATGAACTTTTTAAAGTTTTCTTTAATTTCCTGACTGACCCATTCATTCTTTAGTGAGTGCTGCTTAACCTCCATGTATTTGAGTTCTTTCCAAATTTCCTCTTGTGATTGAGTCAAGTTTCAAAGTACTGTGTTCTGAAAATACACAGGGTATGATCCCTATCTTTTGGTACCAGTTGAGACCTGATTTGTGACCCAGTATGTGATCTATTCTGGAGAATGTTCCATGTGCACCTGAGAATATTGTGTATTCTTTTGCTTTAGAATGGCATGCTCTGTATATGTATGTGAAGTCCCTCTGGCCCAGTGTATAATTCAATGCCCTCATTTCCTTGTTGATCTTCTGCTTAGATAATCTGTACATTACAGTGAGTGGGGTGAAAGTCCTTACCATTACTGTGTATTATCATTGTGTTTCTATTGTGTTGTTATGAATTGCTTTATATAATTGGCTGCTCCCATGTTAGAAGCATAAATATTTGCAATTGTTAGATCTTCTTTTGGATGGACCCTTTAAGCATGATATAGTGTCCTTCGCCTCTCACAGTCTTTGTTTTAAAATCTAATTTGTCTGAAATAAGGATTGCTATCCCAGCTTTCTTTTGATGTCTGTTAGCATGAAAAATGGTTTTCCATACCCTCACTTTCAATCTGGAGGTGTCTTTAAATCTAAAATGAGCCTCTGGCAGACAGTATATAGCTTTTTTTTTTTATCTAATGTGATACATTGTTTCTTTTGATTGGGGCATTTAGCTCGTTTACATTCAGAGTAACTACTGAAAGATATGAATTTAGTGCCATTGTATTTACCTGTAAAGTCAGTATTTCTGTAGATTCTCTCTGTTTATGATTTATGTTACTTTTGGGCTCTCTGTTCTCTTGGAATGCATCCCCTTTAATATTTCCTTGTTGGGCTGGTTTAGTGATCACAAATTCTTATAGTTACTGTTTATCCTGGAAGCTTTGTATCTCTTCTACTTTGAGTGACTGCCTTCCTAGATAAAGTAATCTTGGCTGCATATTTTTCTCATTTATCATTCTGAAAATATCATACCAGTCCTTTCTGGCCTGATAGGTCCCTGTAGATATGTCTGCTACCAGTTTAATGTTTCTAGTTTTGTAGGTTACAGACATCTTGTCCTGAGCTGCTTTCAGGATTTTCTCTTTGTCTCTGCAATTTGCAAGATTTACTATTACATGTCAAGGTGTTGACCTACTTTTATTGAATTTGAAGAGGGTTCTCTATTCCTCCTTGACTTGAATGCATGTTTCCTTCCCCCAATTTGGGAAGTTCTCAGCTATAATTTGCTCCAGTATACCATCTGCCCCTCAGTCTCTCTCCTTCTTCTGGGACCCCAATTAATCTAATATTGTTTCACTTTATGGTACCACTTATCTTCTGAATTTTCCTCTCATGATCCAGTGGTTGCTTACCTCTTTTTTTTCTCAGCTTCTTTATTCTTCATCATTTTGTCTTCCATATCACTAATTCTCCCTTCTGCTTCTTTTATCCAACTGTTAGAGCTTCCATTTTTTATTTCACCTCATTAATGCCCTTTTTTAATTTCAATTTGATTTGATTTTAGTTCTTTTATTTCTACAGAAAGGGATTCTCTAGTGTCTGTTATGCTTTTCTTCAAGCCCAGCTTATATCTTTAGAATCATTATTCTGACCTCTAGTTCTGACATCTTAGTTATATCCATACTGATTAGGTCCCTGGCAGTCAGTATTGCCTCTTGTTCTCTTGTTTGAAGTGAGGTTTTCTGCCTTGTCATTCTGTACAGAGAAGAATAGATGAACAAGAGAACAACATACTAAAATGTCAACAAGGGCCCCAGGGAAATATACACTAAAAAATCAGAAAAGACTCAAAACCAAGAAAAAACAGAGTAAAATTTTTTAAAAAGAGAGAATATAAACAGATAAGTGAACAGAACAGAGAAATTCACTGGATCCTCTGCATCAATTCACTGGATCCTGTGCATATTTTGATCTCCTTGTTAGAAAACCAGAACCCAAAATTGTAAATAAAGAAAAACTTATATACGTACAAAAATAAAATTTAATGCAATGAAATGTTAAAATGTAACTATAAAAATGAAAGTTAGTGGGTGGGGAAAGATGGCGGAAGAGTAGGGTCCCCAAGTCACCTGTCCCCACCAACTTACCTAGATAACTTTCTTTCTTTTTTCTTTTTTTTTTTATAATTTTCAAATCATCCTGAAAACCTACGAATTTGGCCTGAGATTAAAAAAGAGAACAGCTGGAACTCTACAGTGAGACGAGTTTGAACTTCTAACAAGGTAGGAAGATGGAAAATAAATAAATAAAAAAGACTCCAGTCAGGGAGGGGCCCGCACAAGGAGCATGGCTAAGGCTGGGCAGCGACAGCCCCCAGGACAGGAAGGCCCAGTCCCAGAGAAGCAGGAACTTTACCAATCTTCCCAGACGGAAAGATGCTCGCAGGGAACTCTGGCAGGATCCCAGGAAGGGCAATGGAGCCTCCAGGATTCCGTGGTCACAAACAGAGGAAGTGCGCCTCTGGGGAGAGCACGCCACACACCATGGGACGAGCTCCCTAAAGGGCTGGAGAGCACGCTAGGCAGAGCCTCAGGAGAAGCTCAGGCAGCCGCTCTGGGCAGGGGGGCTGCCAGGTCCAGGGAGTGCGATTCCAGTGGTGCAGGCCCGGGAGCCCAGGGCTCCGAGGGACACAGCCCAGGATCCCATGCTCCCCATGGGACAGAGGCCAGGAGCACACAGGACAGCGAAGATGCTCCTGCTGCCAGGCAGCCCTGAACTGTGCAGATAAGCACCCCCAGCCCCCAGAGCATCCAGGCCCATGCAGACTGGGTGACTGGGGTAGTTACTGCGGGAGCTGACTCCAGGGCTGGAGAGCTGATTGCCGCCAGTCTTGTTGTTCCTCCCTGTGTAACCTTGTGCCTGGGATGGAGGGGGCTGCCAGGGAACAGGGACTTCACAGGATAAAGAGCTCCCACTGAGCTGACAACCTGGCAGGGGGCAGGGCATGTCCCCTAGGTGCACACACCTGAGAATCAGCACAGCAGGCCCTCCCCAAGAAGACCAGCTGGAAGGACAGGGGATGAGCAAGTTCTTGACTGAGGAGCCCTGGAAAGCCCCAGGGAAAGTCGAGGGACTTACAGTATATAGAAGCAGAGGATACCCTGCCTTGTTTTTTCCCTTTTTTTGTTTTTGTTTTTGTTTTTTGCTTTTTTGTTCTTTGTTTGTTTTCCCCTTTTTTTCTCTTTTTTTCCTTCCTTTTTCCAGTGCAACTTGTTTTTAGCCACTCTGCACTGAGCAAAATGACTATAAAGAAGAACTCACCACAAAAGAAAGAATCAGAAACAGTACTCTCTCCCAGAGTTACACAATTTGGATTATAATTCGATGTCAGAAAAATAATTAAAAAGCACAATTATAGAGCTACTGGTGGGTTAGGAAAACAGCATAAAGGAGGATTCAAGAGACTTCATGACTGCATAATTTAGTTCTAATCAGGCCAAAATTAAAAATAAATTAAATGAGATGTAATCCAAACTAGAGGTTCTAACAACGAGGGTTAGAAATGAGGTAGAAGAAAACGTGAGTGACATAGAAGACAAGTTGATGGCAAGGAAGAAAGCTGAGGAAAAAAGAGAAAAACAATTAAAAGACCATGAGGAAAGGTTAAGGTAAATAAATTAAAGCCTCAGAAGGAAAAATCTACGTTTAATTGGGGTTCCCGAGGGTGCCAAAAGGGACAGAGATCCAGAATATGTATTTGAACAAATCATAGCTGAGGACTTCCCTACCTTGGGTAAGGAAACAGGCATTCAGATCTAGGAGATAGATTCACCCTAAAATCAATAAAAACCGTTCAACGCCCCAACATTTAATAGTGAAACTTGCAAATTCCAAAGATAAAGAGAAGATCCTCAAAGCAGCAAGAAACAAGAGATCCTTAACTTATATGGGGAGAAGTATTAGGTTAACAGCAGACCTCTCCACAGAGACCTGGCAGGCCAGAAAGGGATGGTATGGTATAATCAGGGTACTAATAGGAAGAACATGCAGCCAAGAATACTCTACCCAGCAAGGCTGTCATTCAGAATGGAAGGAGAGATAAAGAGCTTCTAAGACAGAAACTGAAAAAAAATATGTGACCACCAAACAAGCTCTGCCAGAAATATTAAGGGGGACTCTGTAAAAGAAAGAGAAAGTCCAAGGAAACAATCCACAAAACAGGGACTGAATAGGTATTATGATGACACTAAATTCATATCTTTCAATAATAACTCTGAACACGAATGGACTTAATGATCCCACTCAAAAGGCGGAGGGTTTCAGACTGGATAAAAAAGCAAGACCCATCGATTTGCTGTGCACAAGAAAATTATTTTTGACCAAAAGACACCTACAGACTGAAAATAAAAGGTTGGAGAACAATTTACCATTCAAACGGTCCTCAAAAGAAAGCAGGGGTAGGAATCCTCATATCAGATAAATTAAAGTCTATCCCAAAGACTTTAGTAAGAGATGAAGAGGAACAGTATATCAAAATTAAAGGGTATATCCAGCAAGAGGACCTAACAATCATGAATATTTATAACTGTAATGTGGGAGCTACCAAGTATATCAATCAATTAATAACCAAAGTAAAGACATACTTAGATCATAATACACTAATACTGGGAGACATTAACATGGTGCTTTCTAAAAAAGACAGATCTTCTAAGCACAACATCTACAAAGAAACAGGAGCTTTAAATGATACACTGGACCAGATGGATTTCACAGATCTTTACAGAATTTTACTTCATTATGCAACTGAATACACATTCTTCTCAAGTGTAAATGGAACTTTCTCCAGAATAGACCACATACTGGGTCACAAATCAGGTTTTAACCGATACCAAAAGATTGGGATCGTCCCCTGCATATTTTCAGACCACAATGCTTTGAAATTAGAACTCAATCAGAAAGAGAAATTTGGAAGATATTCAAACACGTGGGGGCAGCCCAGGTGGCTCAGCGGTTTAGTGCTGCCTTCAGTCCAGGGCCTGATCCTGGAGACCTGGGATCGAGTCTCACGTCAGGCTCCCTGCATGGAGCCTGCTTCTCCCACTGCCTGTGTCTCTGCCTCTCCTCTCTCTCTCTCTGTCTCTCTCTCTGTCTCTCTCATGAATAAATAAATAAAATATTTAAAAAAAAACACACGTGGAGATTAAAGAGCATCGTGCTAAAAGTTCAGTCAACCAGGAAATTAGAGAAGAATTAAAAAGATTCATGGAAATTAATGGGAATGAAGATAGAACCATTCAAAATCTTTGGGATGTAGCAAAAGAAGTCCTGAGAGGGAAATACTTCACAATACAAGCATCCTTCGAAAAACAGGAAAGAACTCAAATACAAAACCTAACCTTACACCTAAAGGAATTAGAGTAAAAACAGCAAATAAAACCTATACCCAGCAGAGGAAGAGAGTTAAAAAATATTCGAGCAGAACTAAATGAAATAGAGAACTGAAGAACTGTGGAAGAGATCAACAAAACAAGGAGTTGTTCCTTTGAAAAAATTAATAACATAGATAAACCATTAGCCAATCTTATTAAAAAGAAGAGAGAAAAGACTATAATAAAATCACGAATGAAAAATGAGAGATCACAACCAATACCAAGGCAATACAAACGATTTTTAAAACTGTTTATGAGCAGATATACGCCAATAAATTAGGCAACCTAGAAGAAATGGACACATTTCTGGAAAACCACAAACTCCCAAAACTGGAACGGGAAGAAATAGAAAACCTGAAATGGCCAATAATCTGGGAGAAAATTGAGGCAGTCATCAAAAACCTCCCAAGACACAAAAGTCCAAGGACATATGGCTTTCCTGGGGAATTCTATCAAATGTTTAAAGAAGAAACAATACCTATTCTACTAAAGCTGTTCAGAAAGATAGAAAGAGATGGAGTACTTCCAAACTCGTTCTATGAGGCCAGCATCACCTTCATTCCAAAACCAGGCAAAGACCCCACGAAAAAGGAGAATTATAGATCAATATCCCTGATGAACATGGATGCAAAAATTCTCAACAAGATACTAGCCAATAGGATCCAACAATACATTAAGAAGATTATTCAACATGAACAAGTGGTATTTATCCCTGGGATGCAAGGCTGGTTCAACACTCGTAAAGGAATCAATGAGATTGATCATATCAGAGGAGAAGAAACAAGAACCATAGGATCCTCTCAATAGATGCAGAGAAAGCATTTGACAAAATATAGCATCCATTCGTGATCAAAGATCTTCAGAGTGTAGGGATAGAAGGGACATTCCTCAGCATCTTAAAAGCCATCTACAAAAAGCCCACTGCAAATATCATTCTCAATGGGGAAACACTGGGAGCCTTTCCCCTAAGATCAGGAACAAGACAGGGATGTTCACTCTCACCACTGCTATTCAACATAGTACTAGAAGCCCTAGCCTCAGCAATCAGGTAACAAAAAGAAATAAAAGGCATTCAAATTGGCAAAGAAGAAGTCAAACTCTCCCTCTTTGCATATGACATGATACTCTACATAGAAAACCCAAAGACTCCACCCCAAGATTTCTGGAACTCATATAGCAATTCCTGAGTGTGGCAGGATACAAAATCAATGCCCAGAAGTCAGTGGCATTTCTATATATGAACAATGAGACTGAAGAAAAAGAAATAAAGGAGTCAATCCCATTGACGATTGCACCCAAAATCATAAGGTACATAGGAATAAACCTAACCAAAGAGGTAAAGGATCTCTACCCTAAAAACTACAGAACACTTCTGAAAGAAATTGAGGAAGACACAAAGAGATGGAAAAATATTCCATGCGCATGGATTGGAAGAATTAATATTGTGAAAATGTCAGTGTTACCCGGGGCAATTTGCACTTTTAATGCAATCCCTATCAAAATACCATGGAGTTTCTTCAGAGAGTTGGAACAAATCATCTTAAGATTTGTATGGAATTAGAAAAGACCCTGAATAGTCGGGGAAATGTTAAAAAGAAAACCATAGATGGGGGCATCACAATGCCAGATTTCATGTTGTATTAGAAAGCTGTGTTCATCAAGAAAGTGTGGTACTTGCACAAAAACATTTAGATCAATGGAACTGAATAGAGAATCCAGAAATGGTCCCTCAACTCTCTGGTCAACTAATAGTTGACAAAGCAGGAAAGACTTCACTGGAAAAAAAGACAGTCTCTTCAATAAATGGTGCTGGGATATTGGACATCCACATGCAGAAGAATGAAACAAGACCATTCTCTTAAACCATCCACAAAGATAAACTCAAAATGTATGAAAGACCTAAATTTGAGAGAATAAGCCATCAAAATCCTAGAGAACACAGGCAACACCCTTTTTGAACTTGGCCACAGCAACTTCTTGCAAGATACATCTATGAAGGCAAGGGAAACAAAAGTAAAATGAATTATTGGGACTTAATCAAAATAAATACTTCTGCACAGCAAAAGAAACAGTCAACAAAACTAAAAGACAGCCTACAGAATGGGAGAAGATATATGCAAATGACATATCAGATAAAGGGGTAGTATCCAGGATCTATAAAGAACTTATTAATCTCAACAGCAAAGAAACAATCCAATCATGAAATGGGCTAGAGACATGAACAGAAATTTCACAGAAAACGACATAGAGTTGGCCAAGAAACACATGAGAAAGTACTCTGCATCACTGGCCGTCAGGGAAATACAAATCAAACCCACAATGAGATACCACCTCACACTAATGAGAATGGGGAAAATTAACAAGACAGGAAATAACAAATGTTGGAGAGGATGTGGAGAAAAGGGAACCCTCTTGCACTCTTGGGAATGTGGACTGGTGCAGCCACTCTGGAAAACTGTGTGGAGGTTCCTCAAAGAGTTAAAAATAGATGTGCCCTATGACCCAGCAATTGCCCTGCTGGGGATTTACCCCAAAGACACAGATGCAGTGAAATGCCGGAACTCCTGCACCCCAATGTTTATAGCAGCAATGTCCTCAATAGCTAAACTGTGGAAGGAGCCTTGGTGTCCATCGAAAGATGAATGGATAAAGAAGATGTGGTTTATGTATACAATGGAATATTACTCAGCCATTGGAAACGACAAATACCCACCATTTGCTTTGACGTGGAAGGAGGTGGAGCGTATTACGCTCTGTGAAATAAGTTAATCGGAGAAGGAAAAGTTTATATGGTCTCATTCATTTAGGGAATATAAAAAAATAGTGAAAGGGAATAAAGGGGAAAGGAGAAAAAATGAGTTAAAATATCACTGAGGGTGACAGAACATGAGAGACTCCTATCTCTGGGCAATGAACAAGGGGTAGTGGAAAGGGAGGTGGGCGGGGGCTTGAGATGACTGGGTGACGGGCACTGAGGGGGCCACTTGAGGGGATGAGCCGTGGGTGTTAAGCTATGTGTTGGCAAATTGAACTCTAATAAACAGCCATAATTTCATGGATCGTTTATGTGTGTCAAATATATGATTGTGTTTAAAACTTATGTGTGTTTGCTCAGTCATTGATTTATGAAATGTTTCTCAAAGGCCTGCTAGAAACCATGCACTCTATTTTGGTTTTTTGATTTGGGGAATGTGTAATAATAACATGTAGTCCAGAAAATGCCCTTATTTTGACTTAGCTCTGGATAAAAATGACCAAATCCTTAGGATTCTGGAATATATTTTTCCCAGTATATCTTAGATCCTGTCTTCATGGTACAATGTTTGCAATTTAATTTGTTTAAGAGAAAATGAACATCTTGTCTGTGATCGATTTACTAGAGGCTAAATGACTAGTAAATAAGTTATTCATTTTTTTTAACATTTACCTTAAAATATATTTGGTCTGGCAAAACATATGTTCCAAATTTGTAATAAAAATTTGACTAACTGATTCCTAGAACAGATACACAAAAGGGGAAATTAATTCAATCTCTACTGCTTTGTGATTCTATTTCTTTAATTACCTAAATCTAAATATTCCAGTAATAAAGTAATTGCTAAGAATGTTCTATAGGTTTAACTATCCTCTTAAGCAATGTTAAAAACCATGCATATAGATTTTTTAAATTTTCCAAACACAAAACTGATGAGAATAAAATCTAGGTCCCCACCAAGTATTTAGTGACAATTTTGTACAGTCTCTCTATATAGTTAGATATAGATATAAATATAGATATAGATATATAGGTATATATCTTGTCCTAACAATACTTAAAATGTATTTATTATGTATACTACTTGCATCATTAGAGTCGGTTCAAGATAGAAACAGTGAACCCTGTGTCTTTTCTTCCAAGTGACTTTAAAAAGACCTTTTTTACTTTGTAATTAATTGGCCTACTGGGGAAATATGGTATATAAATAAATGCAGTTCAAATAGTATTCCATAGTAGATGGCATTTGTTCAGAAACCTTTTTTTTTTAGAAATCTTTTTTCTAAAGAATATTAAAACATGCATGAGAAACCACTAGTTACTTAGCCCAGAAAGAGTTCTTTACTGAAAAAGCCGAGGAATTATCATAGAATAATAAAAAAAAAACACTGCGTGCATTATCTATGGCATCATATCATATACACTTGGTGACTTTAAGCATCAGGTTTTATATCTAATTAAGTCAATAAATGTGTTTCAGCATCTGTTTAAATAGTTGACTCCTTATTGAAAAATTGAAATTTATTTGCATAAATGTGCAGAGAACAGCAAGTCTTTTTTTTTTAATAATAAATTTCCCTAGGTAACATTGACATTTTTACAATATCAATTCTATGAATCCATGAGAATGGAATATTTTTCCATCTCTTTGTGTCTTCCTCAATTTCTTTCAGAAGTGTTCTGTAGTTTTTAGGGTATAGATCCTTAACCTCTTTGGTTAAGTTTATTCCTAGGTATCTTATGCTTCTGGGTGCATTTGTAAATAGGATTGACTCCTTAATTTCTTTCTTCAGTCTCATTGTTAGTGTATAAAAATGCCACTGACTTCTGGCCATTGATTTTGTATCCTGCCACACTACTGAATTGCTGTATGAGTTCTAGCAATCTTGGGGTGGAAGCTTTTGGGTTTTCTATGTACAGTATCATGTCATCTGAAAAGAGGGAGAGTTTGACTACTTCTTTGCCAATTTGAGTGCGTTTTATTTTTTTGCATTGTCTGGTTGCTGAGCCTAGGGCTCTAATATTATGTTGGATGGCAGTGGTGAGAGTGGACATCCCTGTCTTGTTCCTGATCTTAGGGGAAAGGCTCCCAGTGTTTCCCCATTGAGAATGATATTTGCTGTGGGCTTCTCATAGATGGCTTTTAAGATCCTGAGGAATTCTCCCTCTATCCCTACCCTCTGAAGAGTTTTTTTATAATAAATTTATTTTTTATTGTAGTTCAATTTGCCAACGTATAGAATAACACCCAGTGCTCATCCCGTCAAGTGCCCCCCTCAGTGCCCGTCACCCAGTCACCCCCACCCCCCGCCCTCCTCCACTTCCACCACCCCTAGTTCGTTTCCCAGAGTTAGGAGTCATTATGTTCTGTCTCCCTTTCTGATATTTCCTACCCATTTCTTCTCCCTTCCCTTCTATTCCCTTTCACTATTATTTATATTCCCCAAATGAATGAGAATATGTTTATCCTTCTCCGATTGACTCATTTCACTCAGCATAATACCCTCCAGTTCCATCCACGTTGAAGCAAATGGTTGGTATTTGTCATTTCTAATGGCTGAGTAATATTCCATTGTATACATAAACCACATCTTCTTTACCCATTCATCTTTCAATGGACACCGAGGCTCCTTCCACAGTTTGGCTATTGTGGACCTTGCTGCTATAAACATCAGAGTGCCGGTTTCCTGGCATTTCATTGCATCTGCATCTTTGGGGTAAATCCCCAGCAGAGAACTGCAAGTCTTTTTTTTTTTTTTTTTAGAACTGCAAGTCTTAAAGTGACATTGGATGTTTTATTCACAATAATATTTTTCATTACTATGCAACATTTTTGTTATTCATCTTAAAGTACAACCTCAGATAAGATAAGTTCTCACATTTCCTTAGATGCTATCACAACTTCAATTTATTGCAGAAGAAAATGCCTGGAACACATGATTCAAATCTAGTTATAAAAAGATGCTCTATTTTCTTTGAACTGAAGTCTACAGTTGAACTTCACTCATTGGAGTCTTGCTTACCCCAAACTAGTCACTTTAATGAGATTGTTTTGCAAGACACAAATATTTACATTTAGTGCTTTTAATTTTTCCTTTCATCTGACAGTTTATTCAAATTAATTCCATTTAGATAATTACAATTTTCCTGTATTAGTTAGATAACAATCAATACTAAAATATGTGTCAAGGTATCATTTCATTTTGCTTTTCTTTAACCAGTTGTTGACTTAAGCATTCCTAATAATATTTCATCTAGAGCCTCATTTTAGGTCATTTTAGGTCTTTAGTTGACAGTTATCTATCTAGTACACAATAATACAAGAATTCTTTTAAAAGCTTAAAGAAGCTCTAAAGATTATTTAACCTTTGTATTCCTTAAAGTAGAATGATTAGTGACCAAGAATGATTAGGGATTTAGTAGTCATAGGTACTTCGGTGAAGATTCATAGCTTATAGAGTACATTTTTTTTTATTGAAGTTCAATGTGGTTTGCATTGTATACTAAGGATTATGATCATGGCTACTGAATTACAAGTGGGTATGGAGTTGTGCACACTCAGAATCCTTAGATGGTGCTGATATTGTTTTATTCAATACAGATGTTGATAAATCTTTGTCAGACAAAAGAGCAAGAACAATAAAACTCAGGCTAGAAAAACAAAATGAATATACTTTTATTACACAGATATGTTTTTCCTGTCTGTTCCCTGAACAAGCAATAAGTCAACAAATCATTTGGCACTGGAGAGCAAACTTAGGTTTGGAATGCAGTAATTTTACAAGATAGTAAGAATACTTGAGGATATTACTATGAAGTACGTTAATGTGAAAACTAAATTTCCCCTTTGTCATTCATTAAAGTTGTTCCATTTGATCCCAGGCTGATATTGAAACACATTCAATAGGATATTATTTTTAAGATGTAGTTTTTTAAATTCATTCATGTTTGAAAGGGATGCATAAATCAGGTTTACTTAAATACTCTAAACATGCTAGTTGAAATTGAATAGCTTTTGTAAAAGGTCATTCTATATAGATAAGCTATACTTACATAAAATTAATAATTTTCAATTCTTAAGATTTATTTATTTATTTATGAGGGAGAGAGAGAGAGAGAACACAGAGGGAGAAGGAGAAGCAGATTTCCCACTGAATAGAGCCCAATATGGGGTTCAATCCCAGGGCCCTGGGAGCATGACCTGAGCTAAAGGCAGATGCTTAATTGACTGAGCCACCTATGTGCCCCAATAATTTTTAATTCTTATTGGTAGGGTTGTGACAAATATCTTCTTTATTAAAAAACAACACTGATGCCATATAATAGCTTCAAAAGCTAATTCGAGAGATTGGTTTTTAGAATTACTGACCACACTAAAAACTGGCCAATATAACAACTAGTAAATACTGATAGGTTTGACACTGAGAAATTTGTGTACCTGACTTTGATGTCTAAAAATAATATAAAAATAAATGAAAAACATTTTTGAGAGTCATTACTACAGGATCACTAGTAAGTATGGAAGAATCATTATATAAAAACCAAAAATATGAAAAGTAAAATTAGGAAATGGAGAAAGATGAAATAGAGCAAAACCCTACCAGTTAAAAACAACATTAATAACAGCTATTCCCTTAAGTATGCTTCAAGACAAGTAACATTTAGGATCTTGATTGATAACTATGTTTTCTAAACTTAGTCATATTTTTAATCCCATAAGCAACTCAGTCTTTTTTTGACAGCTGTATTTGCTGTTAAAGTCATACGAGTTTCCATCTGCACAATTAGTGACCTCCGTTTTGGGTGTTGAATGTCATGTCTGTGAGACGCACAGATTTCTAGTGACAAATAAAATCATTGAATTGAATTGGCAACTACAAAATGGACACAATTAGATTGGTTGTGAAATTTCAAAGTTGAAATTTTGTAGATGAGGCCGAAGTTCTTTGCAGTGCTAAAACAGCTAGTTTTCATAACCAACTTATATTTGGACAATTTCTTATAAAGACCTTTTCCAACTAAAATCATATCAGCTCTAGAAGCTGAAGTATTCTTTCTCTGAATCTTGAGAAAATTTTTAAAATCATAGTCAATTAATATTTGCCACCTCTAGATGTATTTTTTTTACTTTCCCCTGAACCCATTAACCTGGAGGAGGTCAGATATTTTGCTCAACTTTCATTCAAGAAAATGATTCAGAAAGAAGTTGGATGATATTATAGCACTCTAATTTTGCAACCTAACATTATGGAGTGCAAAAACACAGCCACTGGCAACACTGAATTGGATATTACATATATATTAAAGGAAGAAAACAACACTTAAATATCCACATAGAAAAAGCAGTGAGAGATTAGAAATAATTCCTGAAAGTGGAAAAAGTGTTGTTCTTATAATGAAATTAAAAATGATTACAGCAAACAAAGAGTCTTCCTTAGCTGGCACTGTTATTAAAACAGAAATAATACACTGTTATTTGACAGTAAAATTAATTTTCCCATTTTCTTTCTTGATTTATAACTCCAATTTTACATTCAATTGTTAAAAATATTACAAAGTCAGTGCAAATCTACAGAGATAATGAAAAATAAATGACACTACAAAATCTAGTCAAAATTAACACTAGACTGTTAAGATGTCAAGTTACAATGGGTTAGTTTCATCAGGTATACCATTTTGTGGTATAGTACTGAACAACTACAGGGAGAATAAATTATTCAGACTCCCTTATCCTTTTAGGATTCCACTGAACAACCTGTGAAAGCAGCTTCTGTTTCTTGCACTGCCAGAGCATGAGAAATAGTTCAGGCTTTATTCTTGTAAATTCTGAATGGGTGTCTGTGATGATTTTAGTGTCTCTCTTTTAACAATTTCAGTATATTTTAATGACATCATGAATGATCAGTGTTGTTGGAAGGTTTCATTACTCATTGTATCAAGTTGAAAGGCTTCATTACTCATTATATCAAGTTCAAATAAGATATAACTCCTTTGTAACATAATGATTATTTATTAAATTGCATTTCTCTACACAGGTATTAAATATGTGTATTAATACACGTTTTTCTTAACAGATGTAATTTTAGTTAGCAATTTCCAATAAAAATAGAAGAGTTATCTGAAACCTTTGAGACAATTTAGCAGAATATTAATTTTCCAAAATTTCTATGTTGATAATACTTTTCTAAGTAAATACAGTGAAGCTTCATTATAGCATTCTTGAAATGATCTATAATCCACTTGTTCTAGTCACTAAAAATTGTGCATTCCTTAACATCAATGCTACCTTGACATTTGTAATTCACCTTTCTTTATCTGCTGAAAATTAATTTCAGATATTTTCCTTTGAATCAGCCCTAAATAAAGGGATATGTTCTATAATAGAAGTATAATCTGTTGGTCATCTGCGTAATTACTTTCATTTATGAAACATGAATAATTAATACAGTTTATCAACATTATTTTTTATATTCACTGTAAAAAAATGCAAAATGGTGTCTTGTTTCCTCAAACATCTGGAGAGTAAACAAGAGTGTCAAAATAAAAATTAGTCCATTTATTATGGAGTAGATCAAAAAATCAAATTGTATTGAGAAGAGCCTGGAAATATAAATTGACAAGAAGATGTATTTTGTACCAAATAGCAAACAGTAAGAAGAACATATTTTTCAAATATATAAAGAAAATGAGAAAACTGCCAATTTCCTATTTAAAAGGCCTGGTTGGTAGATTGTCTTTTGATGTAGGATTGAGAAGTCAAACAGAAATAGAAAAGAGAATGATTAAGGATTTCTTTGAAAGGCTGGTGATATACATTCTTAAGTACTTGTGTCACCGAGAAATATTACTTTAGTTCTTTAGTTACCAGTATCATATTTAAGGCTTAATTGAGAAAAAGTGGAAAGGCTAAAGAAATATGTGAAGAACAGGGGATCCCTGGGTGGCGCAGCGGTTTGGCGCCTGCCTTTGGCCCAGGGCGCGATCCTGGAGACCCGGGATCGAATCCCACGTCGGGCTCCCGGTGCATGGAGCCTGCTTCTCCCTCTGCCTATGTCTCTGCCTCTCTCTCTCTCTCTCGCTCTCTCTGTGTGACTATCATAAATAAATAAAATTTTAAAAAAAGAAATATGTGAAGAACAAAGGAAAGGAATATTTAACGAACACTAATAAAGCTACAAGCTAAGAATTATTATGTCAATTTTATAGGTGAACAAACAAGTTCATAAAATATAAGTAATTTATTCAATGTCACACTGGTAGTAAGTGGCACCATGAAGATTCTAACATGCATATATGGCTCTTTGGTCTACACAAAAGCATGCTGCCTAGATAAATGGAAGTTTTTGAAAAGTGCAAAAAGGAATGCAGTCTTTTCACCAAGAAAAGAAATATATAAATAAACATATATGTTGAAAATCACCTGTTTACATGGCATCAGACAAGTAATTTCTATTGTTTTCTTCTCATTTTTAATCAATTGCCCAGCATCATACATATACACATCATGATTTCTTTGAGAATATTATAAGTCACTACAAGGACAGTGACACCTTGTCAGAAAGGCAGATGAGGAAAATGTAGTCTTAAAAAGCATCAAGAGAGTGTTTAGGTATGAAGAAGAAATTATCTACCTTAAAACATATTAAACAATATATAAAAGTGGATCATAGGTTCCCTCTATGTGGAAGCAATAATCGATGGCAAAGTTCTCTGTTTATAAAAGATTTCATATATCAGCACCTGCTTGCTACCTTTAACTGAGGTCATGAGAAGCCTTTGTTACTTACCTTGGATCTCTTTAAAAGCAAATAGAAAAGTAAAACAACCCAAAATGTAGATATACCACTTTCTTTCTAAACATTATCTTGATTGGATATGAAGCCTAGAATACTATACCCATTCCAATATTAACCTGAGAATATAGCCAATACCACCCAGATGAGAGCAGAAATAATGGGAATCACAGAAAAATGGAGCTATAACTTCTCAATTACATCAACCCTAAGAACTACTCTGTCTCTGGACTTCTAGTTTTGAAAGTGATTTATTTCCTTTGTTATTTAATAAAAAGGTACCCAGAAAAGGAAATCTATACTTATTGAGCAAAGTATTTTCATCATGTAGCATTTTGTGGATGGTAACTAGCTACTTAAATTAACCCTGAGCAGCAAGTAAAATGTAGACAATCTGCTAAAAAATAAATCCAGTCACTATTTTACTAGAAAACCTGTTCTATATTTCATATTTCTTCCAAAAGCAAATGAATAAAAATAAAACATTATTCTAGCGCCAAATTTTCAGTAGATGATAATAGGCTGTACAAATGACAGTAAAATTATTTCCTTAAATCTTTATTGTTATCTCAATAACAATAGTAAAATTCTGTAGTTTCACAGCTGATGGAATGATAGCAAAACAATACCCATATACATTACTGGAATCATAAACAGATAGTGCTGAGCTTTTCTGGAAATATTAACATAAGTAAAGTAAGCATTTGTACCATTTCACTGCACAAAAGCTCTGAATTTATTCAAGAGCAAAGAGTAATTTTTAATTATATTTCATAAATTGCAAAAGTACATAAAGTTTACCAAAGATATAGAGACTGTCCCTATCCTGAATATATTCCTGGTATAATCAATCTCATCCACATGTATAAATTCAAAAAACTGTTAAAGGGATCCACGCTACCCCAAATGGAAACATAAGCACAATTTGTACTTTTGTCCCTTATTTTTCTTGGCAAATTACTTCTTCACTTTACATTTTAAAGCAAAAATATGATTACCAATGCTTTAGTTGAAAACACTGTTGAGCAGAGGGGTCAAATCATTTGTGTAAAGGCACAGGGCTACTGACAGAACTGGGACACTAGCCCAGTTTTCTCTGATCCAAAACCACTATACCATATTGCTATCCAAAATACAAGAATTCATTTCATTTCTAATAAGAAAGGAAAGAATGAACAAAAGAAAAGAGTATGAAAGGGTGAAGAAATGAAAGAAAGGGAATACAGGAGGAGAGGAAAGGCAGTAGTTCTCATGTGGGAATATAGTGGAGATAATAGTTTTTGGGCAGGTCTATGTATGGAGTTGGAGGAGTTGGAGTTTACTGTAATATATGCTACAGAGTAGGTAAAACTAAATAAGAAGTAAGATAAAGTTCAAGTGACAAAAGGAAGCTTGAGAAAGTTTTGGTGCTCTTTCATGACTTCCACCACAAATATACACAGTCTAAGCAGAATAGTATACATGATATGCAAATGAACTTGCCTAGTCTATAGCCCCTTCCCTATTCCTATCCTTCTAATAAGATTGCCACCTTAATTCTTTCTTATATAGAAATTCTGAGGGCACCCCTGGTGGTGCAGCGGTTTAGTGCCGCCTGCAGCCTGGGGTCTGATCCTGGAGACCCAGGATCGAGTCCCGCGTCGGGCTCCCTGCATGGAGCCCGCTTCTCCCTCTGCCTGTGTCTCTGCCTCTCAGTCTCTCTCTCTCTGAATAAATAAATTAAAAAAAAAAGAAATTCTGAGACTGTGATAACTGAGACATAGTCATTTCTCTCAAAGGTCTTATGGCCCAGTAGGAAAAAATAAAAGAAATGCACAAATGATGTATTGTGCAAGCTAGAGAAAAGTGTTCCATAACAGATCTAAGGCCCAAATGTAGTTGGAGTTCAAAGGTAAAAGGGTAGGCAGGAAATCAGAGACACCTATCCCAGTAGGTTAAACTACTAAGTAGTTTAATGTTTCTTTAGTAAAGGCTCTAAGGATTAATTATGCCCCAGACTAGAGTCACAAGAGCAAAAGATTGTCTTGTATCTATCATGAACATAAAAAAGGAACAGGAAGAATGCCTACAAGCTATTGGCCATACTTGATGAAACTCAACCTGTTCACCCTTATCTTTTGATTCTGAATGATTATTCATATAAAGTATTTTCCTATGTGACATTCAGAGATTACTTCTTGAGCTTCAGTACAGTCTGCATCAACTTCACAGTGTTAATCTGCCTTTCCTCCATGCTGCCACTTTTATAATTACAATTTTTGTACCTTGAAATGTCCTTAATAGGTAGGTACAAAAGACTTCAGGAAAGAAGTCAATTGGAGATGGACCTTGGAGGATGACTGGTATTTCTACATGGATATAGGAGGAGAAAAGCAGGTCAGAGAGGAAGCACAACATAACTAAAGTAGATGATAGGGTAACATGGGTAATTTTAAAAAAGCAGCCTAGTTTCATTGGAGTATAGGTTGAATGGAAAGGAATCATAGGAGATAAATTTAGTGTCATATCATAGACAAACCTAAATTCCAGAGTCATTGAGTAATAGTTTGTTGGTTCATGTAGGGGCCCAGGGCAGGCTACCCCCAAATATGCCACTTTTGTATAAAGATTATTTTGAGATGAAAATAACAAAAACCAAACAGATGCAAGAAAGGCATTCTGGCTCTGCATAACTGCCTAAGTTTACATTGAAAAGTAGAGCCTACAACCACAAAAGTATTAAAAGAGGACTATTTTACTAGAGGAACTCATCTGCATAATAAAACAATCTTGTTTTTCTAAACATCTCCTTTCATCTTCTTAATAATGAATTTTCTCCCTACCCCTTTCCTTGGCTCATGTAAGCTTCATGTTGCCTCATTATCTTTGAGATTTCATTTCTATGTTAATTCCCTATACATATGTCTATTAAATTTGATTTTCTCATGTTAATCTGTCTCATGTCAATTTCATTTTCAGTCCAACTAGAAGGACCATAGGGCAGAGGAAGGTCCTCCTCCCTAACACTGGCAATGACAAAGTATTGAAAGTTTTTGAGCATGTTAGTAATTTAATTTGATCAGGGTTGGCTTAAGGAAGACTTCTCTAACAGACAATGGAGTGAGGTGGAATAAGTGGTAAGAGACCAACTAGGAGGCTATTTGATGTAAAGTAATGAGAGCATTAACTAAGGTGTTGGCAGTGAAAACAGGAAGGGACAGATACAAGAGATATTAAGGAATTAGAATCAAGAACACTTGGAAATTGATTGCATGTAAAAGGCCAGGGAGAGAAAGGAGTTTGGGGTAACTGAAGCGCTCAAGCCTGAGTGACTGGAAGAGAGACTGCACTATTGATAGAAAAAAGAAAGTGAGGAATTATGGTTTAAGAAGGGTGTATGTTGAGGGATCCTTGGGTGGCGCAGTGGTTTGGCGCCTGCCTTTGGCCCAGGGCACGATCCTGGAGACCCGGGATCGAATCCCACGTTGGGCTCCCAGTGCATGGAGCCTGCTTCTCCCTCTGCCTATGTCTCTGCCTCTCTCTCTCTCTCTCTCTCTCTCACTCACTATCATAAATAAATAAAAATTTAAAAAAAGATAATATTATAAAAAGAAGGGTGTATGTTGAAACAACAAGGAGGATATCCAGTTGGAGATATGAATCCTGCATTTGAAAACATGGATCTGGAGTTGAGATTATAGTTGAGGGTCATGAATTTAAGAGTTGACTGAAAATAATTGATATCATAAGTTCCTGGATTAGGTAAAATAAATAGCAGCCTATTATATACAGTGAGAGGGAAGGTAGTCTTCCAGACTTTGTGTAAATGGAGGTGAGAGTGGGAAAGATGAGCTAAGGCAGCTCAATAAGTAGTATTGTGAAAAAAACTTAGAGACTGAAAGAGAGATTCTAGTTGCTACTAAACAGAGAAATAATATAGGCCCCTGTTAAAGTGTCCCCAGAGGTGAATGGAAAAAAAAAAAAACAAAAATCTTCCCAAGAGAATAATAATAAGACACTGTTAAAGCTATAAACACAAAACACAAAAGTAGGCTTAGCAACCTAGAATATCTTTGAAGGTATTTTTTTAATTATAAACAGGCAGTTTCTGTTATATATTATAAGTCTATAGATTCACGTAAAGGTACAGCAGTTTAGCCTTAAACTGAACTCAAATAATAAATGAATCAAGGTTTTGACATATGTTCCTTTTACTTTAATTCAAAGCATCATTAAATCAAATATAGGATGTATTTTTACTGTCCTTTGATCTCTGTCTTCTGGGGATTTAAAAATAACATTTTCTACTCAGTCAAAGCTGCATTTAAATTGTATATTAAGGGTCTGACTTAACTTCATAAAGCAAGGACATTCAGAGTTAATACTGAAGACATTGACTTTTACTCTGTCAAAATCTTTGAGAGAAGGTTGGGCTTTTTTTTTTCTTCCTTTTTGTGTGTTTTTCATATTTTTAGATAAAATGTAAATGTAAAAAATCAAAGTATGAACTTGATGACCTAATGAAAGTGGCCAAAGAGAAAGGGCTAATGGAAGAGAATGAATGATCTATGAATTGAAAATAGGGAAATTACTGCAATTCCTATACATATTATTTTAAGACTTTCTTTGCATCTTTATTTTTTTAAGTTTTTGTTTAAATTTCTGTTTGCTAGCATACAGTGTAATATTAGTTTCAGATATACAATTTAGTGAGTCACTGAGATACAACACTCAGTGCTCTTCACAATTATACTCCTTCATCCTCATCACCTATTTAACCTATCTCCCCAGCCATCTTCCCTGTGGCAACCATCAGTTTGTTCTCCATAGTTAAGGATCTGCTTCTTGGTTTGACTATCTCTCTCCCTCTATTTCCCAATGCCCATTTGTTTTGTTTCTTAAATTTCACATTTGAATTAAATCATATAGCATTTGATTTTCTCTGACTGACTTATTTTGCTTAGCATAATACTCTCTAGCTCCATCCACATCATTGCAAATGGCAAGATTTCATCCTTTTCTTGGGTGAGTAATATTCCATTAGATCACATCTTCTTCACCCATTCATCAGTCCATGGACATTTGGGCTCTTTCCATCATTTGGCTATTGGAGATAATGTTGCTATAAACATTGGGGTTCACGTATATCTTTGAATTAGTATTTTTGTACTCTTTGTGTAAATACTTAGTAGTGTGATTGCTGGATTGTAGGGTAGGTCTATTTTTAACTTTTTGAGGAACTTCCATACTGTTGTCCAGAATAGCTGTACCAGTTTGCATTCCCAACAACAGTGCAAGAAGGTTTCCCTTTCTCCGAATCTTCACTAATACCTGTTATTTCTTGTGTTGTTGGTTTTACCCATTCTGATTGGTGTGAGGTGATATCTCATCGTAGTTTGTATGTCCCTGATCATAAATGATGTTGAGCATTTTTCATGTGTCTGTTGGCCATCTATATGTCCTGTATGCCTTCTTTGGAAAAATGTCTATTCACGTCTTCTGCGTCTTTAAATTAACATCAAGATTCTTTTCTTACTGGAGAAGAACAATTACACATTTAGTTCCAATTCTTCTATTTTTGAATCAGGAGGCTAGACAACATTGTCAAGCTATCATTGTTTCAATTCTCTTTCTCTGATTAGTGTCTTCCATCTTATTCTTTTGTCCTCACACCCTTCTCCTGAAGTTGCATTTTATGTCCCCCAGTTTATATTCTAATCTATCCCTTCAAAATTTGGCTCTCTTGTTTTCTTTTGTTTGTCCTTCCTTTTGTCCTTTAAGAATATTTTTCTCCTTTTATGTAAAAACTAGCTAATCAGGAAAACTTATGGGAGCTATTGTATTATTGATTTTTTTAAATAATAAATTTATTTTTTATTGGTTTTCAATTTGCCAACATACAGAATAACACCCGGTGCTCATCCCGTCAAGTGCCCCCCTCAGTGCCCGTCACCCATTCATTCCCACCCCCCGCCCTCCTCCCCTTCCACCACCCCTAGTTCGTATTATTGATTTTTGTTGTGTTCCTGAGAGTGGCTAGAACTTTCTCTAGCCTATGTTATCTTCCCTCACAAGTAACACATCCATTTATTTGTTGGAACTTTGGACAGTTTAGTTTTAGTCACTGCGATTTAGTTCTTCCATTTGTGAAATGAGAAAATTGATAAACTATTGGCTCAGTCTTCCCATGGTTTCTAAATCATTCCTTTAAAAAGTTGACTTTAAAGATATTTCCCTTATTCTCTTAGTCAAAGATATCCTAAAAGGGTCAATTTCAGGGATCCCTGGGTGGCTCAGCAGTTTAGCGCCTGCCTTTGGCCCAGGGCGCGATCCTGGAGACCCAGGATCGAATCCCACATCAGGCTCCCGGTGCATGGAGCCTGCTTCTCCCTCTGCCTGTGTCTCTGCCCCTCTCTCTCTCTCTCTCTCTCTCTCTCTCATGAATAAATAAATAAAATATTTTTTTAAAAAGTGTCAATTTCAGATCATACAGGAAAACAGATTGAGAGGCCCCTAGATGAAGAGGATTTTTTCCACCTTTGATATTATACTGTCTAGGTAGTTGCAGATTCTGAATACATATAAGGCTGTCCCTGGAAGGAAACTATGTATTTACTTTTGCAGAAATTTGAAGCTAAAAATTAATAGTCTTTAAAAACTTGGCTTGGGGGATCCCTGGGTGGCGCAGCGGTTTGGCGCCTGCCTTTGGCCCAGGGCGCGATCCTGGAGACCCGGGATCGAATCCCACGTCGGGCCCCCGGTGCATGGAGCCTGCTTCTCCCTCTGCCTGTGTCTCTGCCTCTCTCTCTCTCTCTGTGACTATCATGAATAAATAAATAAAAATCTTTAAAAAAAAAAAAAAAAAACTTGGCTTGGGATGCCTGGGTGACTCAGAGGTCGAGCGCTTGCCTTCCACCCAGGGCGTGATCCTGGAGTCCCAGGATCAAGTTTGCATTGGGCTCCCTGCATTGGGGCCCACTTCTCTCTCTGCTTCTCTGTGTTTCTGCTTCTCTCTCTCTCTCTCTGTCTCTCTGTCTCAAATAAATAAATAAGTAAATAAATAAATAAATAATCTTTAAAAAATAATAAATAAATAAAAACTTGACTTTTTGTTGACTGAAATATTTTAAAGTGAAAAATGGTTGGGATTGAAATGGTTCTTTAGTAGGTATAGTTGACCCTTGAATGATGCAGAGGTTAGGAGTCCCGACTCCCTGTGTCCAATGCAGAACTCTGGGCGGGGCTTGGGGCTTCAGATGGTGCTGCTTGTAGTCTGACCTCCGGCTTCACATAGTGTGGTGGTGGGAGAGGGCCCCTTAGGGGCCATGGAGTTGGGGGAGGAGCCCCAGGGTGAGCCTGTTGCTGCTGGAAGTGCAGCAGCTCCGCAGGGCTCATCTCGCCCTTGCTGTCTGTGCCCCCCGCCGGGTCCCTGCCCGCGCCACCACCGCCATCGGCCTGCCGGGAGATGCTGCCCACGCCGTTCTGACCAGACGGGGCCGACCTGATTGTCTCCGAGGCGGATTCCACCATCATGTCGTTCTAGCGGGACCTGTCAGGCCCAGCCGCTCCGTCAAAAGCTGGTAATAACTATTGACTTCCCTAAAATTTAACTACTAACAGCCCACTGTTATGACCAGAAGCCTTATCAATAACAAAGAGTTGGTTAGCACATATTTTGTATGTGTATATATTATATACTATATCCTTATAAAAAGTAGCTAGAAAAAAGAAAATGTTAATGAAATCATAAGGAAGAGAAAATACTTTTACATTACTGTACTGTATTTATTGAAAAGAAAAATCCATGTGTAAGTGGCCCCATGGAGTTCAATCTCATGTTAAGGGTTAAGTGCTCTTCCTTTCCCTCCTGTATTTGCCTAACCCTGTCTCTACTATCTTATTTTGATCAATCCCAGTACCACTGGGAACAGAATTTGGTTGTGGAGCATGAAAAAGTTACACATTTATGACTGGTCTGCAAACTGAAGGATCATACAATCTCTGGGTTTCTAATAAAGATCAAAATGGAAACTAAAGTATCTGGCAGTATTTTATTCAGTTTTTTCACATGCATCATTTTCCTGTCACAATGATTTTTTTTCAAATCCAGCATAGAATGTGTCTGCTTTTCAGATTGAGTTCTTTCAGAATACCACAGTTGTTCTAGTTACAGATCGACATATTTAAAACCATATTCATTTAGCAAATGTTTTTACTTCTGCTCCTAATAAAATTGTGCAGTGGTCTGCTTTGCATAGCTGTTATCCTTCTTGTTGCTAACAACCATAGTCTACACAGGTCCTCCACTGGTTCCTTATACAATAAGTAAAGGTTCTTATCAGATAAGAGGCTTTTGATACCTTAATGTTATCAGTCATTCAGTCATTAAGATTGGAAAGCAAATAGAGTTGCCTTGCTATTCATAAGAGGATAAGGAACAAAGTAACACTCTTACTTAGATTACAGATCAAATTGCTTACTCTATCTGTGCTTTACCTATAAACACATTCTGAAATAATTCTTTCTGATAGAAAGAATGCTTTCTGATGCTCACCTAAAAAAAACAACCAGATTTTTTCCAGGCCCACTGTGTCAGTCCCTGGAAGCTTGCAAAAAGGAGAAACATTATCCACTCATCTTTCGATGGATAAAGAAGATGTGGTATATGTATACAATGGAATATCACTCAGCCATTAGAAACGACAAATATCCACCATTTGCTTCGACGTGGATGGAACTGGAGGGTACTATGCTGAGTGAAACAAGTCATTCGGAGAAGGACAAACATTATATGGTCTCATTCATTTGGGGAATATAAAAAATAGTGAAAGGGAACAAAGGGGAAAAGTGAAAAAATGAGAGGGAAATATCAGAAAGGGAAACAGAACATGAGAGACTCCTAACTCTGGGAAACGAACAAGGGGGGGTAGAAAGGGAGGTGGGCAGGGGGTGGGGGTGACTGGGTGATGGGCACTGAGGGGGGCACTTGATGAGATGAGCACCGGGTTTATGCTATATGTTGGCAAATTGAACTCCAATAAAAAAATTTTAAAAAAGAAAAAAAAGGAGAAATAATCCAGTTGCCAAACCTCCTGCAATAGTCATAGCCTTCTTGAGAATGCCAATATAACTTTATGAAACCTCAGTTTTCTAGCTTGCAAAATCTTAAGAGCTTTTATTAGGTTAATTCTAAATGAACAGCAGGGAATTAACAAATGCAATGTCTCAACTCAGCTCAGTTTTAAGTTTTCATAAATTGTATATGAACATTTCATTACAAATGTATCTCTCTGTTTAGTTCTCACTTATCACCATCCCTTAATAAGTAAGCATGGTTATTATCATGAAACGTAAGAGAAATAACTTTACATTGTAAACTTAACCCGTAATTTGGAGCAGTTGGTTTTCACAATTCCCATCTGATAAACCTATGTTCCTCTTTTGGATCCTTGATATTCTATGATAAGCATTCCACTCAGCATTTTGAATGTTCCCACCTGGATCAACCTGCTCCCTCTGGGTTTTGATGCTGAGAATACCTAGAGGAGCTCCATAAGTCCTTTTCTATACCCAGTATTATTGGATTACATTAGATCTTATCCAAAAGACCAAGAAGCGATGGCACTATTGGATTAGATAAGAAGCTGACTACAAATTATCTGGAAAAAATATAGATAAGTTATAAATATCCCAATCAGAAAGTAGAATATAAAACATTATAAGGTACGAAAAGATTGCATATTGTCACCATGCAATGCTTTAATTTTAGTTGAAGAAACGGAGGTACTATAGAACCAACAGAAATTCAAAATGTTGTAGTGCATATTTACTACAAGATATCTACTCCTTTGGTTTAGTATCTAGCACATATCATCCAATTTTCTTCTGAGTGGTCCTAATATTAGTCCTGTCCAATATATGTTCTTAATATAAAATGTTTTTATCAGCCAAGAAAAATATGTTAGTACCAATAAATCAGAGGATGAATAGCATGAATGAGTATATTACAAAAGAAAATTATAGGAAAAAACGGTTGGACTTCACTATTTACCCTGGCAAAGGAAGTAAAACATGATAATCTTCAAGGTTTACAAGTGTACAGAAACATCAAGTCCCATATAATTGTTAATTATCACAACTTTTCTCTAAGGCAATTTGTCAAAGTTTACTGGTTACTTTAAAGCAATAATTCTAGACCTAGGAATTTATCCTAAGAAAAAATCAGAAAGACAGTCTAAGATTAATCCATATGGGTTGTCATCACAAATGTTTGGCATAACAGTTTTAAAAAATGGCAACAACTAAGAGGGTCAATAATGGGGGATTGATCAAACAAATGGTAGTATATTTATGTAATGAAATAATATGAGGCAAACAAAATAATTTTATTTATTTATTTTTTTAAAGATTTTATTTATTTATTCATAGACACAGAGGGAGAGAGGCAGAGACACAGGGAGAGGGAGAAGCAGGCTCTATGCAGGGAGCCCGATGTGGGATTCGATCCCGGGTATCCAGGATCACACCCCAGGCTGCAGGCAGCACCAAGCCACTGCACCACCAGGGCTGCCCACAAAATAATTTTAATACGTTTAAGGGAAATATTTGTTATATATTGTTAAGTAGAAAAACAGATTATAAATTTACATATACTAAAAATTATAAAGACATTGTGTCTTTAAATTTATCTATATAAAATATATATCTATGTATAATATATATCTATATAAAAATCTATATATCTATATATCTACATATAATCTATATATCTATATAAAATATATATCTATCTATATATAATATATATCTATATCAAAACGTGTATATGCTAAAATATTAACAATAGTAATCTCTATTTCCTGGGATAGATGTTTTTAATTTTTACTTATAAAAATGAGTAAAGTACTTACTTTTCATTTTTACTTATACTTTTCTATAATTAATATCTGCAAGTCTATTCTACACTATTACCCATTTAAAATAAACTTTTTTTTAATTTATTTTTTATTGGTGTTCCAATTTACTAACATACAGAATAACCCCCAGTGCCCGTCACCCATTCACTCCCACCCCCCGCCCTCCTCCCCTTCCACCACCCCTAGTTCGTTTCCCAGAGTTAGCAGTCTTTACGTTCTGTCTCCCTTTCTGATATTTCCCACACATTTCTTCCCCCTTCCCTTATATTCCCTTTCACTATTATTTATATTCCCCAAATGAATGAGAACATATAATGTTTGTCCTTCTCCGACTGACTTACTTCACTCAGCATAATACCCTCCAGTTCCATCCACGTTGAAGCAAATGGTGGGTATTTGTCGTTCCTAATGGCTGAGTAATATTCCATTGTATACATAAACCACATCTTCTTTATCCATTATCTTTCGATGGACACCGAGGCTCCTTCCACAGTTTGGCTATCGTGGCCATTGCTGCTATAAACATCGGGGTGCAGGTGTCCCGGCGTTTCATTGCATTTGTATCTTTGGGGTAAATCCCCAACAGTTTAAAGATTTTGTTTTAATTAATTCATTTCATCTTTTATGTAGTAGTTTTTAACATGATAAAAATGTACACAATGTTGAGAGAAGTTAAGATGACAGAGTAGTAGGAAGACCTTATGCTTGCCTTTTCCTTCAAACATAGCTAGATAAATATCAAATCATTCTGAACACCCAGGAAATCAGTCTGAGGACTGAGAAAACAAACTGTACAACTAAAGGGAGAAAAGAGACCACACTATGAAGTTGGAGACGTGGAGACATGATTTAGGGGAGAAAAGAATCACTGATGCTGACAAAGTAGGAACCCCTGATCAGGGAGAGAAGAAAGAAAAAAAGAGAACGAGAGCATGAAAGCAAGAGAAGAGGGAAAGAGAGCAGGGCACAGGATATTGCACAAGAAAAACACTTCCTTAAAACCATTGATGGGTAAAATGAAAAGGGCTGATTATTGCAAGTTTTTGCAAGGAGCAGAGCTCAAAGTCTGAAATTTCAGAAGTCCATGCCATCACCAAGTGGACCCTGGTGGGTATAGAGGTACTCCTGTGCAGAAGGAGGGCAGAGGTCCAGGATGGAAGGATGGTCTGAGGATACTCTGGGTTGAACTGAAGAGGTAGAAACGTTTGCTCTTCTGTGAGGGCTTCCTGAAAAGCAGCAGGTGCAAACTCCCATCTCCAAAAGGACCAAGATAGATGAAATCATGAATGAAAAAGGAGACACCACAACCAACACCACAGATATACAATTTTAAGATAATATTATGAAAATGTATATGCCAACAAATTGGGCAATCTGGAAAAAATGGATAAATTCCTAGGAACATACAAACTAACAAAACTGAAAGAGGATAAAATAGGAAATTTGAACAGACCCATAAATAGCAAAGAAATTAAATCAATAATCAAAATGTTTCAACAAACAAAAGTCCTGGGCCAGATGGTTTCCCAGGGGATTTCCATCAAACATTTAAAGAAGAGTTAATACTTAGTCTTCTTCAATTATTCTTTAAAAAAATAGAAATGGGAGGAACTTCCAAACTCATTCTACAAGGCTAGTATTATCTTGATTACAAAACCAGACAAAGATCCCCAATAAAAAGGAGAATTGTAGGCCAATATCCCTGATGCCTATGGATGCAAAAGTTCTCAACAAGATACTACCAAAACAAATACAATATTCTTTATTGATAAAAACTCTTAACAAAGTAAGAATAGAAAAAAAAAAACAAAGTAAGAATAGAGGGAATGTGCCTCAACATCATAAAGGCCATATATGAAAGGCCCATTGCTAATATCATCTTCAAAGGGGAAAAATTGAAAGCTTTTCCTCTGCAGTCAGAAACAAGACAAGGACATCCACTGTCACCACTGTTATTTAACATAGTACCAGAAGTCCTTGCCTCAGCAATCAGACAACAAAAAGAAAGAAAATGGATCCAAATTGTTAAAGAAGCCAATTTTCACTATTCGCAGATGACATGATATTCTATGTATAAAACATGAAAGATTCCACCAAAAATTTGCTAGGACTGATACATGAAATCAGCAAAGTCACAAGATACAAAAACAATGTACAGAAATCTGTTGTATTTCTGCACACCAACAATTAGGCAGCAGAACGAGAAATTGAGGAATCAATATCCCATTTACAATTCTACCCAAGACCATGAGATATCTAGGAATACACCTAACCAAAGAGGTAAAAGATCTATTCTCTGAAAACTATAGAACACTTAAGAAATAAATTGAAGGGCAGCCTGGGTGGCTCAGTGGTTTAGCGCCGCCTTCAGCCCAGGGCCTGATCCTGGAGACCCAGGATCGAGTCCCACGTCAGGCTCCCTGCATGGAGCCTGCTTCTTCCACTGGCTGTGTCTCTGTCTCTGTCTCTCTCTCTCTCTCCCTGTCTCTCATTAATAAATAAATAAAATCTTTAAAAAAGAAATAAATTGAATAGGACACAAAAATGGAAAAATTTTCCATGCTCATGGATTAGAAGAACAGACTTTGTTAAAATGTCTACACCACCCAAAGCAATCTACACATTTAATGCCATCCTTATCAAAATACCACCAGCATTTTTAGCAGAACTAAAGCAAACAATCTTAAAGTTTGTATTGGACACTAAAGACCCCAAATAGCAAAAGCAAAATTGAAAAAGAAAAGCAAAGCTGGAGGCTTCACAATTCCAGACTTAAAGCTATATTACAAAACTATAGTCATCAAGACAGTATGGTCCGTCCTGGCATGAAAACAGACACATAGATCAATGGAACAGAATAGAGAACCCAGAAGTGGGCCTACAGCTATATGGTCAACTAATCTTTGATAAAACAGGAGAGAGAGAATATCGAATGGGAAAAAGTCTCTTCAACAAATGGTTTTGGGAAAACTAAACAGCAACATGCAAAAGAATGAAACTGGAAAACTTTCCTAGACCATACACAAAAATAGATTCAAAATGGATGAAGGACCTAAATATGAGACAAGAAACCATCAAAATTCTAGAGAACAGAGGCAACAACCTCTTTTACTTTGTCCATAGCAGCTTCTTACTAGATACATCTCCATAATCAAGGGAAACAAACAAACAAAAAATAAACTATTGGGACTTCATCAAAATAAAAAGCTTCTGCACAGTGAAGGAAACAACCAACATAACCAAAAATGAACCTACAGAATAAAAGAAGATATTTGCACATGACATATGTGACAAAGGGTTAGTATCCAAAATATATAAAAAGCTTATCAAAATCAAAACCGAGGGGATCCCTGGGTGGCGCAGCGGTTTGGCGCCTGCCTTTGGCCCAGGGCGCATCCTGGAGACCCGGGATCGAGTCCCACGTCGGGCTCCCGGTGCATGGAGCCTGCTTCTCCCTCTGCCTGTGTCTCTGCCTCTCTCTCTCTCTCTGTGTGTGACTATCATAAATAAATAAAAAAAAATCAAAACCGAAAGAAAACAAATAATCTAGTTAAGAAATGGGCAGAAGATTTGAACAGTTTTCCGAAAATGACCTCTAGATGGCTAACAGACACATGAAAAGATGCTCAAAATCACTTATCATCATGTAAATACAAGTCAAAACCCTGATGGGATATCAATGCATAGTTGTCAGAATGGTAAAATTAACAACAGGAAACAACAGATATTGGCGAAGATGCAGAGAAAGGGGAACCCTCTTACACTGTTGGTGGGAATGCAACCTGGTACAGCCACTCTGCAAAACAGTATGAAGTTTCCTCTAAAATATAAAAATAGAACTAATCTATGATTCAGCAATTACACAAAAAGTTATTTACCCAAATGATACAAAAATACTGATTTGAAGAGGCCCATTCAGCCTGTTTATACCAGCATTATCAACATAGCTATACTATGAAAAAAGCCCAAATGTCCATCAAAAGAGTAATGGATAAAGATGTAGTATATATAGAGAGAATGGAATATTACTCAGCCATCAAACGAATAAAATTTTTCCATTTGCAGTGACATAGATGCAGCTAGAAGAGTGTATTATGCTAAGCAAAATAAGTTAGAGAAAGACAAATACCATATGATTTTACTCATATGTGGAATTTTGGAAATTAAATTGATGAATGTAAGGGGTGGGAAAAAAAGAGGGCGGCAAACCATAACAGCCTCTTAACTATAGAGAACAGACTGAGGGTTGGTGGAAGGGAGATGTGTGAGGTTTGGGCTAAATGTGTGATGTGTATTAAGGAGGGCACTTGATGAGCACTGAATGTTATATGTACGGATGAATCACCAAATTCTATTCATAAAACAAATATTACACTTTATGTTAACTACTGGAATTCAAATAAAAACTTTAAAAAATAATGTTAAAATTATGTAGTCTTTCAGTATATTTGAGATTTTAAAATATTTTTCTTTTTACAATAATAATATGCATTTTAGAAAACATTGAAAACAACTAAATAATGAAAAATGTAAGTAATATTGTAACTCCATTTCAACCATAATTATTGTTTTGATGTATATAGCCTCTGTCTCTTTTAATTGTGTGCATGTGTATGTGTGTGTGTAATGTTCATTTTCTTTTTTCCAAAAAACAAGGTCATACTTCACAGTAGCAGAATATTTTCACTTAATTATTTGTCATGGGCATTTTCCACATCATTAAATCTTCTTCAGCATCATATTTCAGCATCATATTTAATGATTGCTTAGTGAGATTTTTTGGTATGGATGTACAATTTTTAATGAGTACTCCATTATTGGATATTTAGTCTGTTGCTATACATTATAAATACAACTTCAAAGTATTCTTCACTATGCTGTACACATGAAACTGATGCAGTAATACTGCATGTCAATTACACTCAAATTTTAAAGGCTTTTTAAAAAATAAAGGAACATATAAAAATCAATTAAACTGAGGTAGCAGATTTTTTTAAGTATTCTTGAAATAACACCTTGCTGCACATATATTATTTCCTTACTATAAATCTATTAGAAACAAGGGCATGCAAAATTCTACAGCTTTTCATAAATACTGACACATTATACCGGAATTAAAAAATATTTAAAAAAAAGAAAAAAGAAAGACTACTAACTTAGGTTCCCACAAATCAGGGATGAAAGTGCCCATTTTCTTGTGCTTTTCCAAGAATATTATTATTTCTCAAAACACTTTGTTAATCAGATGGGTAAAATAACATATTTAGGTGCTGCAGCTTTCTTTAGGCAGTGGAGCACATTTGTCGCCTCCCAAGCTGTACTCTGCCTCCCCTAGTGTGGGGTGTGGCAAGTTGTGGCAGATCCATAGGTCTGTCATCTGTCTCACACTGCCTTCTGGGGGCTAAGAAGGGGCTGCTGCTGATGGGAGGAAGTCTCTAATAAGAAAAAAGTAGTTTGGTTTTAAAAATATAACTTCTTTGGGACAGGCTCTGCCAATTTTTTCCTTTATATTTGTTTACTGTTTAATTTTTTTGTTGTCCTTTCCTGAGTTTCATTCATTTTTCTTAGCCTGTTCATCATTACTTTATTGATATCTAAGAATTGCTTTTACGTTGAGTCACTTTAACCTGGGATTATTCTACACGCACTTATCCTTTTGTCATTTGCTTTTCAGTTTTGTGAATGTTGTTACATATAATTATTACTATTTCATATATTTGAGTTTTTTCATCTACATATTCTCTAAATTGCTTTTAAATTATTATTCAATTTTTTAAATTTATTTTTTATTGGTGTTCAATTTACTAACATACAGAATAACCCCCAGTGCCCGTCACCCATTCACTCCCACCCCCCGCCCTCCTCCCCTTCTACCACCCCTAGTTCGTTTCCCAGAGTTAGCAGTCTTTACGTTCTGTCTCCCTTTCTGATATTTCCCACACATTTCTTCTCCCTTCCCTTATATTCCCTTTCACTATTATTCATATTCCCCAAATGAATGAGAACATATAATGTTTGTCCTTCTCCGACTGACTTACTTCACTCAGCATAATACCCTCCAGTTCCATCCACGTTGAAGCAAATGGTGGGTATTTCTCATTTCTAATAGCTGAGTAATATTCCATTGTATACATAAACCACATCTTCTTTATCCATTCATCTTTCGTTGGACACCGAGGCTCCTTCCACAGTTTGGCTATCGTGGCCATTGCTGCTAGAAACATCGGGGTGCAGGTGTCCCGGCGTTTCATTGCATTTGTATCTTTGGGGTAAATCCCCAACAGTGCAATTGCTGGGTTGTAGAATAGCTCTATTTTTAACCCTTTGAGGAACCTCCACACAGTTTTCCAGAGTGGCTGCACCAGTTCACATTCCCACCAACAGTGTAAGAGGGTTCCCTTTTCTCCGCATCCTCTCCAACATTTGTGGTTTCCTGCCTTGTTAATTTTCCCCATTCTCACTGGTGTGAGGTGGTATCTCATTGTGGTTTTGATTTGTATTTCCCTGATGGCAAGTGATGCAGAGCATTTTCTCATATGCATTACAGGGGCAAGATGGCGGAAGAGTAGGGTCCCCAAGTCACCTGTCCCCACCAAATGACCTAGATAATTTTCAAATCATCCTGAAAACCTACGAATTTGGCCTGATATTTAAGGAGAGAACAGCTGGAATGCTACAGTGAGAAGAGTTCACACTTCTATCAAGGTAGGAAGATGGAAAAAAAAATAAAGAAATAAAAAAGCATCCAAGGGGGATGGCCCCTACGTGGGATCGGGCTAAGGCCGCACAGCAAGTGACCCCAGGACAGGAAAGCCCCATCTCAGAGAAGCAGGAGCTTCACCAATCTTTCCGGGCAGAAAGGCACTCGCAGGGAGTTGGAGCAGGATCCCAGGAGGGGCGGGGATGCCCTCAGGCTCCCAGGGGCACTAACAGAGGACCTGCGCCCCAGGGAGAGCACGCAACACCCCCCGGCCAAGCTCCCTAAAGGGCTGCAGCACGCCCAGCGGGCGGGGACCAGTTTAGCCGGCAGCTCAGGCAGAGGCTCCGCCCGGAGGGAGCTGCAGGCCCCCGGAGCCCAGGGAGCTGGGGGACACAGCCCAAGATCCGGTGCAGCCCACAGGACAGGAAGAGGCAGAGAGGGCACAGGATAGTGAGGATGCTCCTGCCACTGGGTGCCCACGAGCTGTGCAGATCAGCGTCCCCCCACCCCCGAAGCATCCAGGCCCATGCAGACTGAGAGATCCATAGTTACTGCAGGAGCTGACTATAGGGCTGGAGAGCTGGCTGCTGCCACTGTTATTGCTCCACCTGGGGCCTCACAGGATAAAAAACCCCCACTGAGCTTCACAGTACCCTCACAGGATAAACAGGATAAACAACTCCCACTGAGCCGGGCACCAGTCAGGAGGCTGGGAAGCTCCCACAGGTGCTCACACCTGAGAATCAGCACAGCAGGTCCCTCCTGCAGAAGACCAGCTAGAGAGACAGGGGAAAAGCAAGTTATTGACCAATCAGCACTGAAAAGTTCCAGGGGAAGTCGAGGGATTTACAATATATAGAATCAGAGGATACTCCCCCTTGTTTTTTGTTTTCTGTTTGCTTCCCCCCTTTTCTTTTCCTTTTTTTCTTTTTTCTCTTCTCTCTTCTTCTCCTATTCCCAGAACAACTTGTTTTTGGACACTCTGCATTGAGAAAAATGACTACAAGGAAAAACTTACTTCAAAAGAAAGAATCAGGAACAGTCCTCTTTCCCACAGAGTTACAAATTTGGATTACAATTCAATGTCAGAAAGCCAATTCAGAAGCACAATATATAGGTACTGGTGGTGCTAGAGAAAAGTATAAAGGATTCAAGAGACTTCATGACTGCAGAATTTAGATCTAATCAGGCAGAAATTAGAAATCAATTAAATGACATGCAATCCAAACTAGAGGTCCTAAAGATGAGGGTTGATGAGGTAGAAGAGTGAGTGACATGGAAGACAAATCAATGGCAAGGAGGAAAACTAAGGAAAAAAGAGAAAAACAATTAAAAGATCATGAGGATAGGTTAAGGGAAATAAATGACAGCCTCAGAAGAAAAAATCTACGTTTAATTGGGGTTCCAGAGGGTGCCGAAAGGGATAGAGGTCCAGAATATGTATTTCAACAAATCATAGCTGAGAACTTTCCTAACCTCAGAAGGAAAACAGGCATTCAGATCGAGGAAATAGAGAGACCCCCCCCTAAAATCAATAAAAACCACTCAACACCTCGACATTTAATAGTGAAATTTTCAAATTCCAAAGATAAAGGGAAGATCCTTAAAGAAGAAAGAGACAAGAAATCTCTAACTTTTATGAGGAGAAATATTAGATTAACAGCAGACCTCCCCACAGAGAACTGGCAGGCCAGAAAGGACTAGCACGATATATTCAGGGTCCTAAATGAGAAGAACATGCAGCCAAGAATACTTTATACTGCAAGGCTCTCATTCAGGATAGAAGGAGAGATAGAGCTTCCAAGATAGGCAGAAACTGAAAGAATATGTGACCACCAAGGCAACTCTGCAAGAAATATTAAGGGGGATTCTGTAATAGAAAGAGGAAGTCCAAGGGAACAATCCACAAAAACAGGGACTGAATAGGTATCATGATGACACTAAACTCCTATCTTTCAATAGTAACTCTGAAGGTGAATGGGCTTAATGACCCCATCAAAAGGCTCAGAGTTTCAGACTGGATAAAAAAGCAAGACCCATCTATTTGCTGTCTACAAGAGACTCATTTGAGACATAAGGACACCTACAGCGTGAAAATAAAAGGTTGGAGAACCATGTACCATTCAAATGGTCCTCAAAAGAAAGCAGGGGTAACCATCCTTATATCAGATAAACTAAATTTTATCCCGAAGACTGTAGTAAGAGATGATGAGGGACACTATATATTACTTAAAGGGTCTATCCAACAAGAGGACCTAACAATCATGAATATTTATGCCTGCAATGTGGGAGCTGCCAAATATATCAATCAATTAATAACCAAAGTTAAGACATACTTAGATAATAAGACACTTATACTTGGAGACTTGAATGTAGCCCTTTCTACAATCAACAGGACTTCTAAGCACAAGAGCTCCAAAGAAACAAGAGCTTTCAATGACATACTGGACCAGATGGATTTCACAGATATTTACAGAAGTTTACATCCAAAAGCAACTGAATACATTCTTCAGAAGTGCACATGGAACTTTCTCCAGAATAGACCACATACTGGGTCACAAATCAGGTCATAACTGATACCAAAAGATTGAGATCGTCCCCTGGGTATTTTCAGACCATAATGCTTTGAAATTAGAACTAAATCACAAGAACTTTAGAAGGATTTCAAACACTTGGAAGTTAAGGACCATCCTGCTAAAAGATGAAAGGGTCAACCAGGAAATTAGAGAAGAATTAAGAAGATTCATGGAAACTAAGGAGAATGAAGATACAACCATTCAAAATCTTAGGAATATAGCAAAAGCAGCCCTGAGGGGGAAATACATCGCAATACAAATATCCATCCAAAAACTGGAAAGAAATCAAATACAAAAGCTAACCTCGCACATAAAGGAGCTGGAAAAACAACAGCAAATAGATCCTACACCCAGCATATTAATAAAGATTAGAGCAGAACTCAATGAAATAGAGACCAGAAGAATGGTGGAACAGATTAACAAAACCAGGAGTTGGTTTTTGGAAAGAATTAATAAGATAGATAAACCATTAGCCAGACTTATTAAAAAAAGAGAAAAAACTCAAATTCATAAAATTATGAATGAGAAAGGAGTCATCCCCACCAAGAGCAAAGAAATACAAATGAAAAAAAAAAAAAAAGAAATACAAATGATTTTTAAAAATTATTATGAGCAGCTATATGCCAATAAATTAGGCAATCTAGAAGAAATGGACACATTTTTGGAAAACCACAAACTCCCAAATCTGGAACAGGAAGAAATAGAAAATCTGAACAGGCCAATAACTAGGGAGGAAATTGAAGCAGTCATCAAAAACCTCCCAATACACAAAAATCCAGGGCCAGATGGCTTCCCTGAGGAATTCTATCAAACGTTTAAAGAAGAAACCATACCTATTCTACTAAAGCTTTTTGGGAAGATAGAAAGAGATGGAATACTTCCAAATTCGTTCTATGAGGCCAGCATCACCTTAATTCCAAAACCAAAGACCCCACCAAAAAGAGAATTATAGACCAATATCCCTGATGAACATGGATGCAAAAATTCTCATCCAGACACTAGCCAATAGGATCCAACAATATATTAAGAAGATTATTCACCATGACCAAGTGGGATTTATCCCCAGGATGCAAGGCTGGTTCAGCAAGTGTAAAGCAATCAATGTGATTGATCATATCAGAGGAGAAAAAACAAGAACCATAGGATCCTCTCAATAGATGCAGAGAAAGAATTTGAAAAAATACAGCATCCATTCCTGATCAAGACTCTTGAGACTGTAGGGATAGAGAGAACATTCTTCAGCATCTTAAAAGCCATCTACAAAAAGCCCACAGCAAATATCATTCTCAATGGGGAAACACTGGAAACCTTTCCCCTAAGATCAGCAACACAACAAGGATGTCCACTCTCACCACTGCTATTCAACATACTACTAGAAGTCCTAGCCTCAGCAATCAGACAACAAAAAGAAATAAAAGACATTCAAATTGGCAAAGAAGAAGTCAAACTCTCCCTCTTTGCCGATAACATGATACTCTACATAGAAAACCCAAAAGTCTCCACCCCAAGATTGCTAGAACTCATACAGCAGTTTGGCAGTGTGGCAGGATACAAAATCAATGCCCAGAAGTCAGTGACATTTCTATACACTAACAAGGAGATTGAAGAAAGAGAAATTAAGGAGTCAATCCCATTGATGATTGCACCCAAAAGCATAAGATACCTAGGAATAAACCTAACCAAAGAGGTAAAAGATCTATACCCTAAAAACTATAGAACACTTCTGAAAGAAATTTTGGAAGACACAAAGAGATGGAAAAATATTCCATGCTCATGGGTTGGAAAACTTAATATTGTGAAAATGTCAATGGTACCCAGGGCAATTTACACGTTTAATGCAGTCCCTATCAAAATACCATGAACTTTCTTCAGAGACTTGGATCAAATCATCTTAAGATTTGTGTGGAATCATATAATACCCTGAGTAGCCAGGGGAATATTAAAAAAGAAAACCAGAGCTGGGGGCATCACAATGCCAGATTTCAGGTTGTACTACAAAGCTGTGGTCATCAAGACAGTGTGGTATTGGCAAAAACAGACACATAGTTCAATGGAACAGAATAGAGAATCCAGAAGTGGACCCTCAACCTTATGGTCAACTAATATTTGACAAAGCAGGAAAGACTATCCACTGGAATAAAGACAGTCTCTTCAATAAATGGTGCTGGGAAAATTGGACATCCACATGCAGAAGAATGATATTGGACCATTCTCTTTCACCATACACAAAGATAAACTCAAAATGGATGAAAGATCTAACTGTGAGACAAGATTCCATCAAAATCCTAGAGAAGAACACAGGCAACACCCTTTTTGAACTTGGCCACAGTAATTTCTTGCAAGATACATCCATGAAGGCAAGAGACACAAAAGCAAAAATGAACTTTTGAGACTTCATCAAGATAGTGATCTTTTGCACAGCAAAAGAAACAGTCAACAAACCTAAAAGACAACCTAAAGAATGGGTGAAGATTTTTGCAAATGACGTGTCAGATAAAGAGCTAGTATCCAAGATATATAAAGAACTTATGAAACTCAACAGCAAAGAAACAAACAATCCAATCATGAAATGGGCAAAGGACATGAACAGAAATTTCACTGAGGAAGACATAGACATGGCCAACATGCACATGAGAAAATGCCCCGCATCACTGGCCATCAGGGAAATACAAATCAAAACCACAATGAGATACCACCTCACACCAGGGAGAATGGGGAAAATTAACAAGGCAGGAAACCACAAATGTTGGAGAGGATGTGGAGAAAGGGTAACCTTCCTGCACTGTTGGTGGGAATGTGAACTGGTGCAGCCACTCTGGAAAACTGTGTGGAGGTTCCTCAAAGACTTAAAAATAGATATGCCCTAACTGCTGGGGATTTACCCCAAAGATACCAAATGCAGTGAAACCCCAGGACACCTGCATCCAGATGTTTATAGCAGGAATGTCTATAATAGCCAAACTGTGGAAGGAGCCTCGGTGTCCATCGAAAGATGAATGGATAAAGAAGATGTGGTCAATGTATACAATGGAATATTACTCAGCCATTAGAAACGACAAATACCCACCATTTTCTTCAACGTCGATGGAACTGGAGGTTATTATGCTGAGTGAAATAAGTCAATCAGAAAAGGACAAACATTATATGGTCTCCTTCATTTGAGGAATATAAAAAAGGGAATATATAAAAGGGAATATATAAAAGGGAATAAAGGGGAAAGGAGAAAAAATGAGTGGGAAATATAGAGAGGGAGACAGCACATGTGGGACTCCTAACTCTGGGAAACAAACAAGGGTTGGTGGAAAGGGAGGTGGGAGGGGAGTGGGGGTGATTTGGTGATGGGCACTGAGGGGGGCACTTGATGGGATGAGCATTGGATGTTATGCTATATGTTTGCAAACTAAACTCCAAAGAGTTTAGTATATATATAATAAAAATAAAAAACAAAGAAATAAATTATTATTCATACATAGGCAGCACAAAAGAGCTAATATTTCACCTAACATATTGGATACTTATCTGTGTTTTTTTTTTTTTTTTTTGGCTATCCTTTATGCATTTGCTTTGTTGTGGTGTTATTTTTAAGGCATTATCTCTAAAGAAGTGGAATGTCCAAAACTTAAATGTAACAGCATGATTTTCTTTTAGAAGTCATGTGCAATTCTGTCAAACAGTTCCATATATAGCAAGGGATCAGTCAGATGCATAGCATGGAAATAAGGGAAATAAGGAAACTACACAGCTGACAAGTAGATTCCTATTGCCCTTTGCTGTGTTTTCCTGAAAACCTTATATCAAATTCATGGTTGGAGCTAAACCACATACTGTGTCCCTTGTCAGACATTCTTTTCCAAAAAGGATATCTAATAACTTTATGAAAGTGTGTGCTGAAGAATAATCACAAGCCTTTGGAGGCTTTCCCACCAAGACTTTCAGTACCAAGTGTCTCACTCTCAGATTTTAAATCTGCCCCTGTAACTTGCACTTTGGAAGGTTCAACTGAACTGGGAAGCAATGAGAAGGATTGGTGGATTGTTTTCTCTCCCTGTGCAGTAATGGGATACAAGCACTATACACAGGCTCCTAAGGCCTAACTAGCTGGCAACATGTCAGAAATCGTACCTTTAGGATTTATATATGTGTATCCATTTGTGGATCCTGTGTACAAGCATTACTTATGCACTTATAATACAGCTCTTGCTGCCATATGGCTTTAAAATGCCAAGCTATGTTTAAATGAAGCATATAATCAAGAATTTTTAAGTTGGAAGGAATCACCTAACTCTACTATTATAAGAGGAAACAGTCTCAGAGATCTGAAGTGACTTGCCTTAAGGTGACCTTGTGAGTTAGTAACCTTTCAATATCACCATTACCATCAGGCAGAGATACCTAGGATGTAGAAGTCAATAGGTGTGGACAGCTGAGTATAGGCCACAGTAATGTGATTTAGGGGGGCCCTCCCCTTACCCTCTTCAGTTTATGTAATAATGAATGAAATTCTCTCAGTATATTCCTCCAAGATGGGGAATAGTTCAAGGTGTATCAGCTAAAACATCACATGGGACAACTGAGATTAAAATCCTACATGGAATGAGAAATAATCCAGAAGGGGGCAGGAAATAAATCAGAGAGAATCCATATTTACTTGACAATACTGAAGTACTGAAGTACCAGCTTGAAGTATACAATATTCCTTAAATAAAATACCTCAGAAGGGGCATCTGGGTGGCTCAGTTGGTTAAGCAACTGACTTGATTTTGGCTCAGGTCATGATCTCAGGGTTGTGGGATCAAGCCCTGTGTTGGGCTCCATGCTCAGAGGGGAGTCTTCTTGAGATTCTCTCTCTCTCCTTCTTTGCCTCCCTCCATTCACACACACACACACACACACACACACACACACACACGTACACACACACACTCTCTCTCTATATATATATCAAATAAATAAATCCTTTAAAACAAAACAAAACAAACACCTCAGAAAAGTTTAAATGTTTGAGTAAAGCAAGGCCATCTGTCTATCCTTCTCTGAGGAGCCAATAGTAGAAAGAACAACTTTGTATTCCAGTTCTTTTATTTCAACCTCATTTACTGTGTGATACATATAATTATACAACTGAAAGAGCTAGCATTAACAAAGTAGTAATTTGAAGCACTGTTTTAATATTAATTCAGAAGAATGAGTCATTCATGAAGATCCACAAGTGCCTTCTTTACAGTATCCTCTTTCTTAAATCATTTTTAGAATGTCCAAAATAGAAAGGCTTTTGGAGATCATTTGGTCCACCCTCTTCATATTATAGAAGAGAAAATTGAGATCCAGAAAAAGGAGATGATTTATACAAAGCTTTTGTATGTCAGGGCTCAGTGGGCTATAGCTCTGGTTTTCTTGATCTCAGGCCAATGAATGTGTATTTACCATCCTGCTTCTCACCAAGATGCTAATCATCTCTAAATTGGTTACATTATAAAATCAGATAAAGCAACCTCTTATATCATGATCTTTAGAAAAACTCCATAACCAATATTTGCTTGATTTCTTTAAGTCTCTAGAATTTTCTCAATCTCAATCTCCTCCCTCTCCTTCCTGCCTTCCCTCCCTTCTCTCTTTCCCTTCCCTTGTCCATATGAGTGACATCATTGGAAGTGATAGTATATAACAAAACAGTATTTCTTGAGCCAAATCAGGTGCTAGTTGCTCTCAAAGCTCAAGTTTTATTATTATACTGGGGTTCCAATTGGTAGCTGAAGTGGGAATAAGAGTATTTCTGTAATACTAGGTAAAACAATTTTATACAAATGAATTTATAATCATGACTTTTTGGGTTGAAAATACTGTTGCATAAAGTTTATCTGCATTACATGGTAGCACATACACACACACACAACCACACAGGCACACACAATCACATAAATATTTTTTTAAAAGATTTATTTATTTGTCAGAGAGTGAGAGAGAGAGAGAGAGAGAGAGAGAAAGAATGTGAACACAAGGGGGAGGGACAAAAAGAGAAGAAGAGAATCTTAAGCAGACTCCCCATTGAAGGCAAGCTCGGTCTTGATCCTGAGATTATGACCTGAGTCAAAAGCAAGAGTCAGATGTTTAACCAACTGAGCCACCCAGGACCCCTACACAGGTAATTTTTAGGAGAGTGGCCATGTAAATTATCTTTGTAGGTAGCAAACTAAGGTTTCTTCTTAATTGGAGTTGAATTTTCTAAGGCTAATTATTTGCTGGGGCCTGTTTACTTTTAGCAAATTACTTTCCAGAAGGTAGAAACCAATATTACAGAATTATGTGGCCATTGTATCACATGTCTAAATTTACAGATTCTGAAATAGGGACCTGGGGATTCTCATAGCTCAAGGAAAAGTAGAACAAATACTCACATCAAGAAAAAATACTAGTCCAGGGCTCTTCCTTTCTATTGTATGCTGGTGCTTCCATTCTCTACTGTCATATCTTTTTGCTTTATTCAGAGGATAACTTCTTCATGATCTTTGATTTGATTTGGGACCAGAGCACTGGAAAGGCAAATTCACTAAGTTGTTTTCTCCTGTAGTACATAAAACAAAGCAAAATGTTTAAATGAACCGTCCTATCATTCTCTTTAAAACCTCTGGTGTCAGAAATACTATTTCAAGCTTATTTCATTTGATATGTGTTAAATTTAAAGAGAAATGTGTAGGATCACAGTATGGGGTTAAGACACCCTAAAGGGTTATGCACTGACTTTTCTTCAGTTCACGTGGAGAGTAATACCAGTTATCCTGACTTGAATAAAAATAGCACTGTAATAATTAAAAGCAACATTTTGCTTGGGACATAGAATTTACTATGATCTCTATCTTATGAGTGGTTTGTCAGACTTTAAAGTAAAAATATGTCACAAAAACTCAAGTGCCTAAGATTAAGAGAAGAATAAAAATTTCATTTTATATTTGTATTGTGCTATTTAGTTTTTAAAAGCAATTCCAAAAGTCTCCATTATGTTTTTGGAACCTCATAACAGCCATGTGAGATAGGCAGCACAGGTATTTTTTTTATAGTTAATGCAAGTTTTTGTTTTGTTTTGCTTTGTTTTTGTTTTTGTTTTTGTATACAGATAGTATATCTAAAGCCCAGGGAACACTAAAGCAATTTGGTAACAGGACTAGAAAATAACTTCTCTGACTTTGATTCAGTATACCTTCTAATATTATTTATATTTCTTAATTAAAGTAACTAATCTCCATTATCAATGTCTTCATGTTCCAACTACACAAATTTGTGTAGATAACTGCATTAGTAGGAATAGTACATAAAACTCAATGATTCAAAACTGGATTTAGAAGGCCTATTAAGTAGAAGCTACAACTTTTTAAAAAGATGTATTTATTTATTTATTTGAGAGAGAGCATGTACTCATGAGTGAGGGAACGAGCAGAGGGAGAAGAAGAGGGGAGAATCTCAAGCAGACTCCCCGCTGAGCATGGAGCCCAACTCAGTGCTCAATCTCATGACCCTAAGATCATGACCTGAGCCTAAATCAAGAGTTGGATGCTTAACTGACTGAGCCACTTATGTGTCCCAGAAGCTACAAATTTTATTGAAGAGCTGTCATATTTATACTTATTTTTATGAAACCAAAAATGCCAAGTAACCTTGAATAGTTATCATAAGTTTTCCCATGTAACATATACAGAGATTTGGATCACTAAAGTGAAGTTGATTTTAAAAGAGAAAGGAGAAAGAACATGAGAGAGAGAGAGAGAGAGAGAGAGAGTTTTAATAACCTATGGTGTAGCAGAAACTATCAGGAATGACTTATCAGTTTTATCCAGCAAGATAAAGAAGAAAACAAGTAGAAACTAAAAGTAAACAAGCTCACAGATCCTCTACTCTCATTTTAGAATACCTATTTCAGATTCAGCAAGAGTTACCTAGAGATTCTGCTGCTTATATATTAGTGGTTTAGTTGATTAAAAAGAAAAAGTGTTACTCTTCTTGAGTTTTTAGGGAACCGGTGAAAATTAAACATTTCTGTGCTGGGTACCATGGGATTGAACTATAACATGGGGTTAGGTGCCTGGTATAAAGGGGGAAGTGAGAAGTGGACTTTGAGCTATTATTGTTAGAAAGGCATATATAAATATGATGCAGAGTGTAAGAGTTAAAGACCAAAGGGTTCACTTTGGGCTCAATAAATAAGATCGATGACAAGAAAAAGGAAAATTCACCTCCTATGTTCTGCCATAGCATAATGGATTCCCCTGTTACCTCTTCATACTTTATCCTGCTTTTGGTCTGCCATTCCCAACAGAATGAAAAATCTGTGAGGTCATGAAACATGTCTGTATTATTCTCTGTTTTATCCTTAATGTCTTGTGTGGTGCCAAACATAAAGATTTCGAACATATCTATTAATGGAAAGAAGAGAAGAAAAAAGAGAGACAGGACAGAGAGGTGGAAAAGGGGAGGAAAGAATGAATGGTGAGAGAGACCTATAAAAGAAACATATTCACCTAAGATTGATATTGTTATACTTAATCGCATTTATGCAATATATCTGCTTAAATGTTTATTCTTCCTGATTTGAATGTAGACCAAACAGCATTAAAATATTATGTCATGTGTACTTTTCTGCATGTATATTATGATTCAATAAAGAGTAAAAATGTGCCCTTGAAAAATTCTATAAAACATATTCAAATTACAGACTTGTAGTAGGCACTGTATTTTTATGAATTTTCCCTGCAGTCACTTTAAACTTCAAGTTTTTTCCTATAGTATTTTAATACCTACTTTAAGAATATGACACCAGGTTCCTATAGACATTCCATTGTATCTTCAAAAATAAGCTTAACATTCCAAAATATGAAGCAAGTTCTGCTCTTCTGTCTGCCAATGACTAGGGAGAACTTTCTAAGGTCTTTTGCTTTCCCTCATGTGCATCAGATCCACGGAGATGTAAATGGAAATCATGTCCATATTATCTATTTCTTTTTTTCTCTGTTTATAGTTCTGTTGGCAAGGTTGTTTTCATCTATCAGATAATTTACAACTTTTACTTTGGAACTGAGAAGTTGTCTGTGTATATAAAATATGAGGTCAAAAAAAGTTTGAAGTAAATCGTTAGTGCTTTGAAATCATAGCAACACCCAGCAGAATTAGGAAGTCAAGACATGTTGGTTTCCCAGCTCCTTGGTCCAAGAGAAACATTGACTTGGCTTATAGGTAACTAAGCTGAAGAGCACTGGAAATGATTCTTTATCCTCCTTCTGTGATACTGAAATTAAAATGTGCTCATTTCCAGAAGCCACTTTATATAATGTATGCTAAGTTATCACAACAAATTCCAACATTTACAAACTCATATTCTTTTACTATTCCTTATTAAAGCTTGATATTGGGGAGGAGGTAGGGGGAATGGGGTAGCTAGGTGACAAGCACTAAGGAGTGCACTTGATAGGATGAGTACTGGGGATCCCTGGGTGGCTCAGCGGTTTAGCGCCTGCCTTCAGCCCAGGGTGTGATCCTGGGGTCCTGGGATCCAGTCCCACATCAGGATCCCTGCATGCAGCCTGCTTCTCCCTCTGCCTGTATCTCTGCCTCTCTCTCTCTCTCTGTCTCTCATGAATAAATAAATAAATAAAAATCTTTTTTAAAAAAAGATAGTATGAGTACTGGGTGTTATACTGTATGTTGGCAAACTGAATTTAAAGAAAATATTTTAAAAATTAAAAAAATAAAGCTTGTTATTTCCCCCATGGGATTTAATAATTGTGTTTTAAAAATCATCAGCTATAAATACAGTTTCATGAGTATATTCAAACTTTATGCATTTAAAATATTATTGATAGAGAACATTATATTTTTAAAGTTATGCCTAACTTTCCTAAGAAAATATCAAACATATGCAGAAGTAGAGAGAATAGTGTTCCAGTCACTCAAATCCCCAAAACTTCAATAGCCCTTTTGGTTCACCTATACTTCCACTTACTTCACTATCTTTTTCCCTGGTATCATCAAACCTTTAAATAATAAAGTGTGCTCAACTACTTTAAAATTACATTTTCCCAAAGATGATTATTTAAAATCATGGTAAAATATATAAAGCAACAAATTACATGTACCTATTATACTTTTTTTTTTTCCTATTATACTTTAGATGCATATTAAGGTGATTGCATTGAAACAAGTTATAGACTTTAATGTAACATTTGTTACAATATAATAAAATTGACATATAGAAATATTATGTATACAAATTCATAAGCAAGTATACACATAATATTTACATATTCTATAGTCTTATTTTTAGGTCTTAAGTTTTCTTTAACGTCACCTAATTCTTAATGCCTTCTTTTGATGTAAAAATAATTATTAAACCTTTTAAAACCATGCCTTTTAAAATATATTAAGTAGCTTACCCAAAGACATGGACATAGTCAGACACAGAAATATAATTGATATTAAAGAGCTTCCAAGGGATGCCTGGTTGGCTCAGTGGTTGAGCATCTGTCTTTGGCTCAGGTTGTGATCCTGGGGTCCTGGGATCCAGTCCTGTATTGGGGTCCCTGCAGGGAGCCTGTTTCTCCCTCTGCCTATGTCTCTGCCTCTCTCTCTCTCTCTGTGTGTCTCTCATGAATAAATAAATAAAATCTTTAAAAGAAAAATAAAGAGCTTCCAAACTCAAATACTCTAGTCAGACCACTATAACAACTTTCTTATTACAGTTATCAGGAAATGTGCCTGATGACTTTCTGTTTTGATATTCCAAGGACTAAATCATTATTATTTACTCTATAAACCTATCAGGTGGGAATGCTATTTTTAGCAGTATCATCAATTATTTGAAAATAGGAAGGAGAAAATATAAGACAAAGTTGTAAAAAAGAATATTTGTAGAAACCAATTATAGAAGAAAAACAATATAGTTTCATTATACAGTAATGTTAAAGCACATTAGCAAGATTCACTGGATATGCAGTGTATTTTATTTAGGTTCTATGATAAATAGAAAGATTAAGTAAGATACTTTTTGTGCCATTGAAGACAGATTAGCTAAGTTCCCAATCAAAGAAAGAGCAGTTTAAAAGCACATGGTATATTTAAGGCCAATGAGAAGATTTTGTCTCTACAATATTTTCTTGGAAATCATTGTGAAGAATTCTTCATAATGGTATTAGCTGCTAAGGACATTTGTACACTGACCTAAAATGAAAGTAAGTCTTTTTATTTGATTTATTTTTCAAAGTATTAATAATATGTATTTATTTATAATTCATTTCCAAACTGCAAGAAAGCACTGTAGCTAAACCATTATATAAATTCATATAGACCACTTTGCTACTAAAAGGCAAAATTAAATATCTTTAATTAAAGTGGATTTAGAAGTACAATAAAGGTATGCAAAGGAAATTGAGAGTGCTGCTTAGTAAAATGCTTCAGTTTAAAATAAATTCTATAGGAACATTATCAACAATAGCCCAATTATGGAAAAAGCCCCAATGTTCATTGACTGATGAATGGATAAAGAAGAGGTAATATATACTTAGCCATAAAAAAGAATGAAATCTTGCCATTTGCAATGACATGGATGGAGCTAGAAAGTATTATGCTAAGCAAAATAAATCAGTCAGAGAAAAACAAATACTGTATGATTTCACTCATACGTGGAATTTAAGAAACAATACTATGAACATAGAGGAGGGGAAGGAAAAATAAAATGATCATAGAGGGAAAAAAGAGGCAAACCAAGAAACAGACTCTTAATTATAGAGAACAAACATGGTTACTAGAGGGGTGGTAGGTGGAGGGATGGGTTAAATAGGTGATGCGTATTAAGGAGGGCACTTATGATGAGCACTGCGTGTTATTTATAAGTGTTGAATCACTAAATTGTACACCTGAAACTAATACTACACAGTATATCAACTAAGTGGAATATAAATAAAAACTTTAAAAAATAAGTGTTCTAGGTAAGACAGAAATGTAGCATTAGGATCTAAGCAAAGGAATAAAAATGGACTGTATGAAATTTCTCCATGTACACTCTCTCCTTATTGCCAATCTTTTGTATCTGCATGCTGCCCTGAGCTCCTTCTATCAGAGAAAAATGCCACTAATGTGATATTGATTTAATGGATTAACTCTCCAGGGAGGGTCATTTGCATTTTAAAAGGCCACCACATAAAGGGCCATATTTAACCCAAAGGAGCTCTGGCAAATATGCTCATTTAATATATATTCCTGACAGTGAAAGATTTACTATAACTTTCTGTTTTGTGGTTTTAAAATATAGGAATTATCATTTTGCTTTCACTTTAGTTTCTCAGGGCCACACATTGTGAGCACCACACTTACATGAGGATTACAGATCACTAACTTAAAACTATCACTTCTGTGTGATATTCTCTGGAATATCATATACATTTGCTGTACTGTGAGCTCCTTGAGAGTTGAGACTCTGTCTTATTCATTTTGGCATTAGTAGTATGTGGCACAGCCTGGCAAATAAGAAATACTCAATAAATGCTTGTGTTATTAATAAATGCATAAACAAGTGGAGACTTGTCTATTTACCATATAGATCCTCAACATGATCTCACACAAACAGTTTAACAGAATGTAGATCATAAAAATACCTAACATATCTATCAAGCCTGTTAAAATTAATTCTGTGTGTGCGTAACTTGCATATGTGTACGTCTCCTTGTGATATTATAGGACATACATACATAATGATCTCCGTCCCTGGTTCTTGGCACAGAACTCCTAAAACCTTTATGGTTTTCTAAGTGATAAGAGCACCAGGAACATCTTTTGTTCTAATTTGGCCTCTGATCCTGGTTCCTGACACAGAGTTAAGTTCCTAGGAATTTCCTGAGTGATAGCAGTTTTCTTTTGTTCTAATGAGATGACTTTGGGTGGGCTCTTGGATGGGATTTTGCCACCAGAAAGGCCATGATTCTAAGTAAATAATGTCAGAACTGAATTGAATTGTAGGAAACCCAGTTGATATCAAAGAATTGATCTATGTGGGGATAAATCTAGAAACTTGCTGTCAAAAATGTTGTGTGGTAGTAGTGTGAGAATAAAGGAAAACAGGAATTTTTCCCTAGACATTCCCCCTCTGGTGAATGTTCTTTCAGAACAGAGAACATGTCATATTCATCTTTTTAACTCACAAGCCTAGTTGGTATTCAGTTTACTTTTCCCGAATAAATGATTGATGGACCATCTAAATAAATTTAAAAACTGAGATATAATTTATATTTAATTCATAAAGATTTCTTTATTCTGTTCCAAATAACGTTTTCCCCATAGCTTAGAAGGCCTGATACTACTGTTAAGGACTATTAGCTGATTTGAAAATTTATATTCAAATGATAGTAATCAGTAATGTTGTGTAAACCATAGATAGGAAGGATAGAGAACAAGGCAGAGGTAATATTTCCCCCATCCCTTAAAATCTTGTATTTGACTTAGTTTAATATTTTCACCAATTATTGAGATATAATAGAATTATGTGTGGTTGATGATACTTTCTTTTTTTATGATACTTTCAAAATGCAAAATACAAAGTGAAATATACACCTAAGAGGTAAAAGCCACTAGTAGATATCCAATTATATCATAAACAGAATATGAATTAATAATGAAATTCCATGTGATAAAAAATGTGGTGATCCTGGTATGCATTAACAGAAGCTGGAAATATTCTTTCTGTATTTATGTCTGTCTATCTAGCTATTTACCTATTCTGATCACTTCCAACAATCTTGTGACCTATCGTGTAATATTACTGTCATTTTATTGGTGAGTAAACTTAGACTAACCATGCTAACCACGTTAAAGCAACTTAAGCCACACAGCTATAAAATTCATTTTTTTTTTTTGCTAGATTATGATGTTTCTGGAATAGTCCATGAGCCTACCCAATGTTATCCTGTATAAAACATACTCATTTCCTAAATCTATCTACTTTAGTTCACGGTATTTCTTTTGCCTGGAATGATATTTCTGATCTGTCTTCATAGGTCCAAATTGTATTTGTAATTCAAAGATAAGTCCAAGCCCATTTTAACCCTAGAGACTATGTCCCTTAGTGTGGTAGACAGGATTCTAAATATGGAGATGAAGATTCCTATGCCCTGGTTACTCAAACATTAACCTAGATCATTTTCAGAATGAATTTTGCAGATGTAATTAAAATTCCAAATCAATTGATTTTAAGATAAGGAGATTAATTCTGTGGGCCTGACCTAATCAGGTAAACCCTTTAGACTCAGATAATTTTCTCCAGCTGGTCTCAGGAAATGTCAGAGATTCAAAGCAAAAGGGGATTTGATGTATCATCCCTGGCTTGAAGCTGCACAAAACCCCCCAAAATGTTGACAACATCTAGGGGCTGAGAGCAGTTTCCAATTGATAGCCAGCAAGGAAAGAGACCTTTGTCCTGTAACCACAAAGACCTAAATACAGACAACATAAATGAGATTGGAAGCAGATTCTTACCTTGAGCCTCTAGATAACAGCCCAAGCTAACTGACACCTTCGGTTTGGCCTAGTGAGACCAACAGAGAAGCCAGGTAAACCTACCTAACTTTTGACTTACAGTACTACTGGCTAGTAAATTTGTGTTGTTGAAGCCATTAAATTTGTTGTATTTTGTTATGCAGTAATATCATAGGTTGGTGCTTGATTCAAATCAACACCTGAGTATATTATGTTATTTACATCATGTTTGTGAATAATTTAAATATTGATAATCTTGAATCTTTTTCCACATGGCTGTCTTATCTCCTTTATATATATATATATATATATATATATATATATATATATATATATACTTTAAGCTATTTTATAGCATAGACCATATTTTATAATGAAAAAAATTAAAAACCTTTACTACTGAGATAAGCATATTACTGATAATAAATAATTGATAAAGTAAACCAAAAATATAAACAGACTGTCCATCTCATCTGCCTTGACTTTCATTCCTGAAAAATCATAAGAGAAGCTGCTAGGATTCTTACATATTTGTCATGAAACTTTTTTTGTAAAGAAGCAGGCAGTTTAATTTGAAAGGCCATATATCAATAGCTGTTATTCTCCATAGTAAGGAATATATGTGCTTTACTAAAGAATTAACATGTGCTAGTTTAATATAATACTATAATTAAGGTTCACATGGATGCTGTAGATATTATCATTGTGCTTGTTGCCAAGGCAACCATATGTACTATGTTCAAAAAGGTTGACTTTTTTTTCCTCTCCTGAGAAAGAAAAAAAAAAAAACTTACTTAAAAATCTATTTAGAAAGGAACAACCTGGCATTTTTAAAAGCTGGTATTTCACTTCATCTTATCAAAAGTCATTCCCCCAAAAATGTCAAACCTAAAAGCACCAGCTTCTTAATCAATCCATTTATTTTTTTTCAGGGATTGCTTTTTGGTTTTTTGGGGGGGCTTTAGGACTCCAGTTTTATTCCTTTCATCCCATCTTCTACATTAGAGCAAACACCACATTCATGCACATACTCATCTGAATATACAACAGGCATTTCCATATTATTACATTGTTGTTATACAGTCATATTCTATGAATGAATCTTCTATATTCCAGTGACTATATTTAACACGTTCAAACAGACAAAGCACTGTTTGAAAATTTGGGCATTTTCGTTATATTGCCATAGTTATCTTGAATTATTGACAAATAATGTGCTTTATTTCCATTATCAAACACTTAAGCAAAGAATGTATTGGAGAAAAGGCAACAAGCTTTGTATGAGGAGAAATCATGTATGACTGATCTACTATGATTCTTCCAGGGGGAAAATATGCATACAGATAAAGGGAATTCAGTAGCTATAATCTACTTAGACTATATTCTACATCTTCAAAGACTGTTGAAAAATAAACTGAAACAAACAATAAAGAAAAGCATACAACTACAGAAAGTCATCAAATCACAAAGGAATAGATCAAGAGATCAAGAGAAAAAAGGAATTACAAAAAGGCCAGAAGACAATGAATACAATGAGTATAAGTACATAAACAAAAAACAAGAAATAAGCAAGCTTCATATAGAGTAGAGAATTAGGTGTGATTTAGAAAACAAATACTCATTTCTAAAATAGAAATGCAGTAGGATTCCCTTGGGATCTGTGTAGTTAACATTTTATAAATGGTCCTGAGGTAGGGCATAGTAAAGTCTTCAAGTCAGCAGATGTCTTCAAGTTCTTTGGGGTAATTAAATAGTCAAGGAATGCAGGAAGACCTAGGAAGGCCTTGTGGCTGTGCAAAGTGGCAATATGGGAATATCTTTAGGGAAATATTATCTAAATTGTACCCAAAGAAAACTCAAGAAAGGATCTGGGAATCAACAGAAACAATTTCCCAGAGACATTTGCTCAGTGTGTTGTGGGAGAGATAAGAAGAAGAAAGAAGAAGAAGAAGAAGAAGAAGAAGAAGAAGAAGAAGAAGAAGAAGAAGAAGAAGAAGAAGGAAGAAGAAGAAGAAGAAGAAGAAGAAGAAGAAGAAGAAGAAGAAGAAGAAGAAGAAGAAGAAGAAAGAGGAGGAGGAGGAGGAGAGGCAAAAAGAAATAATTGGTGTATTTCTTTTTTTTTCATTTTTTTAACCCTTTATTTTTTATTATTTTTTTAAATAATAAATTTATTTTTTATTGGTGTTCAATTTACCAACATACAGAATAACACCCAGTGCTCATCCCGTCAAGTGCCCCCCTCAGTGCCCATCACCCATTCACCCCCACCCCCCGCCCTCCTCCCCTTCCATCACCCCTAGTTCGTTTCCCAGAGTTAGGAGCCTTTATGTTCTGTCTCCCTTTCTGATATTTCCCACACATTCTTCTCCCTTCCCTTATATTCCCTTTCACTATTATTTATATTCCCCAAATGAATGAGAACATACACTGTTTGTCCTTCTCCGATTGACTTACTTCACTCAGCATAATACCCTCCAGTTCCATCCACATTGAAGCAAATGGTGGGTATTTGTCGTTTCTAATGGCTGAGTAATATTCCATTGTATACATAAACCACATCTTCTTTATCCATTCATCTTTCGATGGACACCGAGGCTCCTTCCACATTTTGGCTATTGTGGACATTGCTGCTATAAACATCGGGGTGCAGGTGTCCCGGCATTTCATTGCATCTGAATCTTTGGGGTAAATCCCCAACAGTGCAATTGCTGGGTCGTAGGGCAGGTCTATTTTTAACTCTTTGAGGAACCTCCACAAAGAGGAATGAGATCAAAAACAGCAAACATCCTCCCTTTGATTAGAGATTACTGTTGCAGTATCAGACAATTCTGATCAGTAAACTAAAGATGGTAAGCAAAGGAATAAAAGAAACAGATCAAGAACACGACAGAGTGTTTCCAAAAATAGATTGGTGTGAGGTAATGACTATGATGAGGACATAATTTACTTTTTTTTAAATTTTAACTTACTGAATCTCTGAATACTAGAATTAAACAGATAAAACTTGAGAAAAATTCGGCAAAGAAATATAAGAAACTGAAGACCTACATCCTACAGTGAAGGATAGATCTATGGAAACTCTTATTGCCAGAGGTTTTTTGCTTCATCTCTTTCTCAAGTAATAGGCTTTTATTTCTAATTTCTTACTTAATATCTCTGCTCAAGTCTTACACAGAGACATTAAAATTAACATCTGTAAAACTAAATCCTTTTCTACCCCTATACATGCTTTCCTCCCCTGCTGTGCCCCTATCACTGAGTAGCATTCCATTATCCTTTTCAGTATCTTCTTTTCCCCCAGGAACCCTCTGGCACAGCCAAACATTTTCAAATCCTGATAGTCTGACTGCTGAAATATGCCCCAATTCTAACCCACTTTTCCATTCTTATTGCCACTGCCTTGGTCCAACTCCTAATCATAGTTTGCCTGAACTATTTTAGGAACTTCCTAAACTGTTCTAATATATTTCTACTCTTTCATTTCTCCTCTTTCCAGAGTACCCTGCATTTAGTTTCAAGACTTGCCTTTAAGATTCGTGTTCGGTCATTTGATTTTCTTACAAAATAGTCTTCACAGGCCTCCCACTGCATGTAGTATCACTTCCAAACTACTTGCATTACTATTTAAGCTCTAACACAGTCTGATCCTAACCACTTCATCTTCTTTCTAACCACTGTTTTCCACTCCAGGGTCCCTAGGCTCCAGGCACAAACTACTTGCAATTTCCAGCATACTCCATGAACTTACATGATCAAATTTCTTTTCTAGCATTCTACCCCTTCTTATTATAGTTCATTGTTCCTCACATGTTTATGAGCACCCTGAGGGCAAATACCTTTTGTTATATAGTTATAAAGGGAAAAAAGTAACTACATAAACATTGAATGAATGAATGATTAAGCAAACAAATGATCAGAGACCATGTAGGCTTGGAATATGAATCACTTTCATAACATTTTTTTGATGAGTTCATAAGTGACAGAGCCATAAAAAAGATAATATCTTACATATTTTTATTGTTATTTATTTATTCATGAGAGACAGAGAGAGAGAGAGAGAGAGAGGCAGAGACACAGGCAGAGGGAGAAGCAGGCTCCATGCAGGGAGCCGGACATGGGACTCAATCCCGGGTCTCCAGGATCAGGCCCTGGCCTCAAGGCGGTGCTAAACTGCTGAGCCACCCGGGCTGCCCTGTCTTACTTATTTTTTAAAAGAAAATAAGATGTATTAGTAGTCCAATAGAAGGTGTACCCTTACTAAGTTATTGGAGCAGTGAAAGAATTTATATCAGTTTGTAATAGTTCATAGCAGTAATTTAAAGATACAACTTTTTTTTCTGAAGTTTCAAGGTTCGTGCTTTTTTTTTTTTCATATAAAATTACTAAACCTATTTCTGATGCTTCTTTGGGTTGATTCCTGATTTGAAGTGCCATATAGATTCTGGTCATTTTCTGTGCCCTAACACATATTGCCATCAGCCATAAAACTCAAAGCTGCCAAACTTCCTTGAAGAACATACAAATAGAAAGTGATCTGTCAAATGTTATAAATGAAAGTACCTAGTTTGGAATTACAGAGGATGGTTTGAGTTGGAAAGTAAATTTCTGGGATCCCTGGGTGGCTCAGTGGTTGAGCATCTGCCTTCAGCTCAGGGAGTGATACTGGATTCCTGGGATCAAGTCTCACATTGGGCCTGTGAGGAGCCTTCTCCTTCTGCCTGTGTCTCTGCCTCTCTCTCTGACTCTCATGAATAAATAAATAAAATCTTTAAAAAAAAAAAGGAAAGGAAATTTCCAAAACCTTAAAGCATTTGCAAACATTTGCAGATGAAGTGACAACACAACCAAAAAAATAAGCTTGATTTTTGAAAAAAAAAAAGCCATTTGGCACTACAGTAAAGGTATTGAAATTTCATTTAGAGAAATTACTAATAACTCTTCCTTATTAAAGTGTAATTAGGCAGTAATCACAAATTCTGACATTTTGGATTTGTGTATTCTGTAAATAAGAAACCTTTATATGCTACTTGCATAGTTCTATTCTTGTATGTCCCTCCCATCCACCAATAGGCTTTACTTTCTATATTTATGCTGTTTTCTAAGACACAGCCCCAGGGTATAATAGACACATAAGACTCCAGCATATGCCTCTATAGAATCGGATTCTGTTCAGAAGAGGTTTCCTTCTTTCTGTTTCTTTTTTTTTTAAACAATTATTTGTTTTATTTTTCATTGCAGAAGCAAAAGCTCTTCATCAGCAAGGGACTTGCCACTTCAGGAAAATAGTATTTTTCATATAGCATTCCATATAATATTACCTTGCTGCTGCTCTGTTTTTACTACATAAATTCAGCCCACATCCCCTGAAGAGGAGGTGCGGAAAAACCACACATTTGTCAGTAGAGTCCTAGCATTTGATTTTTAGACATCCCTCAAGCTTGCAAGACAACATGCTGTCAAACGTGAGAAGCTCAGTACATCTAACATAAAGAGTTCAAGTGCTGACTGCTGAATCTAATCTTAGTGCCAGGTTCCAAAAACTTTTCATACCTGGGCTTTGCTGAAGGGCTCCCATCTATAGTTCATCTGTCCTTTTCAATGTATGTACAGTAGCAGTTTGGGCTGTGCAGTTCTCCTTCTCCAAGAAAGATATTGATTGCTCTGGAGCTATTGTCAGTGTTTTAAAATAAAATATGCTTTACTTTTATCTTTAGAGGGAGAAGTATATTGTATATTGTAATTTACTGGTGCTAACTTTAGATATGCAAGTTTGTTGCTTCAGTGATTTAGTGCATTCTCTATGGATAGTTTGTTACAACTCTAATCCAAACATATATCTGCAGCATATGTTTAATGTTATGCAGTTTTTCAGTGAGGCATAAAGGTTTTGGTACTACAAAGCAGAAAAGTGAAGGGACTGTGTGTGGCTCTGAGGACTGGTCATGAAGTAACTGAGCTAGTTGGAAAATAAAATCTGAAATCACACCAACACAAAGGTAATAGTGAGAAAAGATAAAAATGTCTGAGAGAATACCAGTGGCAAAAGAAAACTTTCAAACAACCTAACAACATACCCTCACCAACAGAAGAGTAATGAACTTAGTTCTTATATGTTAATAATATGTTGACAGTGAGGTAAAATGCCATTCTTTAACCCGTAGAGTGGCTTACTTAGTGCTGGCAATATGTGGCTATGTCAGGAGGATGTCATCTCTCTGATATTCTAGAGCAATACATTTTTCAAGTGGTGATCTGCCGGTGGGGGGAGGTCACTATTGGGAAAGATACTATTATAAGAATTCTAAGGGGGCCCCTGGGTGGCTCAGTTGGTTAAGAACCCAACTCTTGATTTTGGCTCAGATCATGATCTCAGGGTTGTAAGATCAAGCTCTGAGTTGGACTCCACACTGGGTTGCAGAGCCTGCTTAAGATTCTCTCTGTCTCTCTGCTCCTAACCAACACCTCTGGAAAAAAAAAATTCTAAAGAATTTACAATAGGAAAAATTAAATTCCCTTAAAATATATTTAAATAGAGAGAGATTGTATGGGTAAACTAAAGAAAGGGAAATAAATAAACTAAAAATGCAAAAGCAAGGTAAAAGCAGACATTTGTACATATAAACCAAAAATCTCGGAGTTTGGAGATATCTTTTGCTGTCTGATCACTTGTTTTGCTCATCTCTTTACCTGAGGGTTTGGGATGAGCCATTAAAATAACAAAGCATTTTCTTTCCTTTTATTTGAAATTATTATAATATTTGCAAATAAACTGCAGCATAGTACTCTGATAGACTCTTTCTGTTACCAAAACTGTGCAGGGACCTAATTCCTGCTTCTCCCTCTCTTCTTTGTGTCATTTTTTTCATCTAACCCTATATGTCAGACAATCTTAGACATCAATTAACCACAAAACATTTCATACTCAAATGTGAATTGTCCCAAGGCATGGTTCATTACTCATTTTGAAAAGCTATTGTAAAATGTATAAAATCTGATTTTGTTGCCACCCAGATTATTAGAAATAATAATTAAATGCTGAGGCTAGGGGATAAATGTGCCTTTGGAAGGAAGAAACACCTGTGCCAAATAGGCTATGACTCAAATCAGGATGAGACAATAGCAAGATATTCGCCTGTTGGGAGTTTGCACTATTTGTGTTTTCTGATATTTTCAATAAACTGCTTCCCACTTGTAATTATTTCTGAAGAATAAAATGAATTTTTGAAATCCCTCCAGCTTTTAAAACCAAACCTGGTTTATGAAGTTATTTGTTCAAAATATCCTTTTCAGCTTGTGTAGCCTTAAAATATTCCAATTCCAAACCACAGAAGATTCAAATAGAATTGTCAAATCTCACTTATTCTTTCTTACCAACCCTTAATCTACTACTCGGTATGCTCTGTAAGCACAGCTTTGGAAGCCAATAAATTAATATTTGAGATGTTTAGCCCTCTGCTCTGTTGCAGCTCTTGTATCTTTGAGGACACAATATACAGTAAGATTTTATATGGGGAATAAACAGTCGTTGTAGTAGATGATTTCAAAACTTGAGTGCTTTAGCCCTTTACTGAATGCAGTAAATTTGAAGTAGATTGTAAGTCCATTCATTCCTTGGCTTTTAGAATGCCTAACAACTTTCAGCAACTAGAAATCATTATGCAAATACAATAGAATCATAGTTTACACAGTAAAAGTCCTATCATTTTCAGTAAAAAATAAAATGCATATTTCTCTATGTAGGTTAATAATAAATATGTATCTTCCAACTATTTTTTTCACCTAATGTAGCACCTCAAATTTTATTCTATTAATTCATTTGGTACTTATGAAAGTCATGGCTTAATGCAGACTGATTGAAATATCATAGAGTCTACTTGAAAAGATTCATTGACTTCCTTAAAAGCTTTTATAGCATCATCCTACTAGTTGTATTTAAAAAAAAAAGGTTTAGAGTAACTGTAAATCAGCCATTGAATAAGATTTGAAAAATCCTACATAGAAAGTGATATCAAAATGTTTTTTCTCAACATTAAAAAGGTTTCTAATTAAATTTATAATAGAATGAACTGCTAGGAAGAATCAGCATGGGACTTATTGGGCCAAACTCATTTAAATGCATTTTAACCTTCATTTTGCCCACTGTGTCACTATTCAGTATTAATGTAACAGATGAGACCCTTAAGCAAACATTAAGAAACACATTTTATAAGATGAATTATCTTCATTTTAATAATTAATTTAGAAATCTATTACAAAGTTTCCAGCAGTATGCTTTTGTTTAACTCCATAAAATGGAAGATATTCCATTTTTACACACTCTTTTATATGTCAGTTTCTTTTTTTTTTTAAGATTTTACTCATTCATTCATGAGACACACAGAGAGAGAGAGAGAGAGAGAGAGAGAGAGAGAGAGAAAGGAAGAGACACAGGCAGAGGGAGAAGCAGGCTCCACCCAGCGAGCCTAATGTAGGACTCGATCCTGGGACTCCAGGATCACTCCCCAGGCCGAAGGCAGGCGCTAAACTACTGAGACACCCAGGGATACCCTATATGTCATAGTTTCTGCTGTTATACTTTACATAATCTAAAATTAAACATTTTGGTTCACTTGGGTGGTTGAGTGTATGCCTTTGGCTGAGGTTGTGATCCCGAGGTCTTTTTTTTTTTTTAATGATTTTTAAAAATTATTTATTTATTTACTCATGAGAAACAGAGAGAGAGACAGAGGCAGAGACACAGGCAGAGGAAGAAGTAGGTTCCATGCAGGGAGCCCGACATGGGACTCAATCCCGGGTCTTCAGGATTATGCTCTGGGCTGAAGGCGGCGCTAAACTGCTGAGCCACCCAGGGTGCCCGATCCCGAGGTCTTGAGATCAAGTCCTGCATCAGGCTTCTCATAGGGAGTCTACTTCTCCCTCTGCATATGTCTCTGCCTCTTTCTGTGTCTCTCATGAATAAATAAATAAAATATTTAAAAATAAATAAATAAAATTAAACATTTTTTGTTGATTGATTTATATTGAATAATATGTTTGGTTACTCTACTACAATGTGAACTCTATTCTTCTTACTAAAGGAATACTGTTTTTTGCTAGTATTTTTCAGTCAATGATACTGCAATGATTCCTGGGGTAATAATATATTGGTGTATATGCACAAAAATTGTCATATTTGAAAGACTCTTGATGCAAGATTCTGGTGGAAATGATTCATGAGGACTTACTCTCTTGTATTGTATTCATTTACCTTTGTAAATGAAATAAGTTTATCCCCAGTCTATCTTGACTAATTTTAGTTTAACTTACACTCGATAACCTTTCTGCAAATGCTGCAACAGTCCATAATAATAGTCCAAAATATCAGGCTTTTTATGTACATTTTATTCCTCTTTTATGATCCATCTTGCAAAGCATTTTATAATGGAAATTTTAGTGTTTCAGTTACATATTTATATTTTATCAGCATGTTTCTACTTTTGTAAATTGTGTAACTATTTGGCCCTATTATACCTCTGTGCCCAGAACATATTTATTCATCAAACCCTAATCCTAAACTTTGTGGAACACATACATACATTTAGCTGTTTATTGTAGGCTGCTTTTGAGAGAAGCAATATGTTCTGTTTTTTTTCTTAATACATGTATATATAATCACAGAACTAAACTCCTCTTTTACCATGACCTCTCATTGCACTTCATGATTAATTTGCTCTTTAATGCTACTGGATTTAGAGACCATAAGGTTATAAATGGGGACAATTCAAATCTGTGCACAACAAAAGCACTGGATTTTTCAGATTTGGAGAGGGATTGTGGGGAGGTTTTTGCCACTTAGACCTTCTTAAAATTAAACTGATTACGGTGCAAACATATATTTATTTTATGTTCTTCTTGGTTCATCATCTATTTTGAGTGGATTGAAATTCTTTGTACAAGTGTGATGCATAATTTGGCATATTAAATGCATAGCTAAAGATTTGATATTTCTAAATAGTAGAATGGATATACAAATATATTGCCTAAATGTATCCCAGTTAGTCTAATGCTGTTTCATGGAGGTTTCATAATTTGAGATTTCAAAATTGGCAATTGAAACAAGCAGAGTCAATTTTAAGATGACAATGAATAATGACCATTTTTATATGACAAATAGGTTACAATTATTTCATCTATTTCTATTCAAAATTACACATGTATGAGAAGATCCCTATAGGGAGACTATGACAACTGAGTAAGAAAACAATTATTTTGCTTGTCTTGACTGAGGAAATGTTTCTAGGAAGCAGGATAGTGCCATCCAGCTCAAGTGGGTGATCAGACATCAGGATAACTTGACCTTGTCGACATACCCTATGAAGTAGAGGAAATTTAATTATAAATCTCTAGAAACTTGTCTTATTAATTATATATCCAGAGGTTCCAAATCATTACCTATTCAAACTGAAGATTGTATTGACCTATTGAAATAAACAGTATTCACATTCTAGAATTGACACCATTTCCAAGTGCTCTTATCTACTTTTTGAGCTGTTACAGTTTCTTTCCTTTCTTCCTCCCATCTTCCCTCCCTCCCTTCTGTGCATTCTTTCTTCCTTATTTTCTCCTTTTCCTCCTTCTCCCCTGTCTCCTTCTCTTCCTGTTTTTCCTTCTCCTTTTTCTTCTTCCTAATTGTCAAATCCCCTTATGATTAAATACATGGAATCTTGGCTCTTTTTAAAAAAAAAGTACCTTAGCAAGTGGGAAAAATTAGAAGAATCCATATCATTAAATAATCTATAACAGATAGATCCAGTAAAGTGAGAAATGGTCTATCCTTTTTTTTGGGGGGGGGTATAATCTTATATCTAATAAGAGAAACTCTGTGCTGAACAGACTCTTAAGGTGGTTTCCATGACCCCACTTCCTGGTATCTACACCCATGTGCAATCCTTCCCTTTGAATATGGACAAGATTGTGGCTTGCTTTTATCCAACAGATTATGGCAAAGATCATAGGATGTATGATCCTATGTGTATGTGTACATGCACATGATTGTATAATATGGTAGCACCCATCTTCCTGGAGTATCTTCTTTACTGGCTTTGAGGAAGTAAATGAACATGCTGGGGAATACAACCAGACAGGTAAATATTAATGGCTTCTAGGAGCTAAGGATGACTTCCAGCTGACAGCCAACAAGGGCTTACATACAACAGCCAACAAGAAAACGAGGCCCTCACTTCCACAAACCACAAAAAACTGATTCCCACCAACAAATTAAACTTGGAAGTGAATCCTTTCCTAGATCCTTTCCTAGTCAATTCCCATATGAAACTGAAACCCTACTTGACATGCTGAATGTACCCTAGTGAGACTTCGAGATGGAGAACACTGCTAAGTTGTACCAGGACTCATTAATCACAAAAATGGTGAGATTAAAAAAAAAAAACAGGTGTTGTTTTAAGCTGCTAAATTCATGGTAGTATTATGAAGTAATAGATAAATAATACAGACCTTTTCCCTGGGCCCCCCACACAAAAGACATATATACAAACACACATACTCAAATAACCATGTTACAGAACACACGTGTGCTCTATCACTCAGGTTCTTGTGCTCTAGTCTGGCATAACAAGACCTATAAATCTAAAATTCATATGAGAGTTCATATGAGAGTTCAGACTCTAGGGAATCACTCCGTATCTCTTTCTCAATGTGCTTCATATAAAAGGCAATTGCATCTGGGTCCCATAAGGATGTCTTGGGTTGCTAAAATCAGAGAAGAGCACTACTTCAGAGTATGGGGAATATTTGAATGGAAGTGCTTAAGAGAATAAACAAAATAATTAATTTGCCCAGTCCTTATTTCTAGGTAGCATGACTACCATAGATATTGCTTAGTGTGAATGCAATAGATATTGCTTAATGAAGTGTTATTTTCTAGTAGTCCCCAAGAGTGTCAAATATCCATTTTCTTAGTTCTTGTCATATTTTGATTCATGGTGCCAGAGGTACTCACAAATTAATAAAGTATTCATAAAAGTTGCACATAAGAGCTGAGGACTATATTGTAATGTTAATTCATATTATTCTTAAATTTGTAAGTAAGCAGTTCTGTATATGATGTGTTATTTTGGGAAACTTCATGAACACTGAGCACTATAATTAGTGCCATATCTTAAAAGTCATCACCAACAGATTTACCTAGATGTTTTCCTATGTTGTCTTCTAGTAATTTTGCAGTTTTGAGCATTAAATTTTAGGGCGTTGATTTGTGTTAAGTTAATTTTTGTTAAAGGTTTAAAGATCTGTGTCTAGATTCATTTTTAGCATGTGAATATCCAGTAGTTACAGCACTATTTGTCGAAGGTTATCCTTTCTCCATTGTCTTTGCTCCTTTGCCAAAGATCAGTTGACAGTTTTTGCATGGACCTGCACACAAATCTAAACCAACTGTTTCTGCATTTATATATGTATAATATTTTTAAAATTGTGACTATCCTATTATTGATATGAATTTTAAACCACCTATATATCTCTTCCTCATGTCAATGTGGAGGATCCCATTTTCTTCAGAAAGTATATAAGAAAGATATGCAACCTGGTAAAGTTAAAATAATTTCCAGCATGACAAGTATTCAACACAAAATTGAAGCAACATTTTACTTTTGCAGCTAAAGATAAGGCAACTAGCTAGCTATAGTGCAATATACAATCCTTCACCTTCTTTTCCTAGGGAAAAATAAAGACATTTGGAATGTTTGCCCTTCCAAAATAGATTTCTTAGAGTGGTGTGAAATTCACTCTAATGAGATATGACTCTAACTATTGAAATCTAAATACTATTAAATGTTTTTTCCAGAATATAAATATCTCACATCAATAAATTAATTATTGAGGTTAGAATATTTCTGACCATGGGATCCCTGGGTGGCGCAGTGGTTTGGCGCCTGCCTTTGGCCCGGGGCGTGATCCTGGAGACCCGGGATCGAATCCCACATCGGGCTCCCGGTGCATGGAGCCCGCTTCTCCCTCTGCCTGTGTCTCTGCCTCTCTCTCTCTCTCTCTCTCTCTCTCTCTCTCTCTCTCTCTCTCTGTGTGTGTGACTATCATAAATAAATAAAAAATTAAAAAAAAGAATATTTCTGACCATGATCACCATCATAACCCTATCTTCTGAGAGTAAAAAAGAGCTAATGTGAAGAACAAAAGGAGAAATGATAAAAGACTGCAACTTGATGGAGATCTGCTAATTTTATCATGATTTGGGATTATATTTCATTTTTAAATAAGGTCTTGTTCTAAAAAACTTATAGCACACAGTTTTATTGCTGTGGTGGGTGGCAAAGTATTGCCTTAAAAATGCAATGAAATTTTTTGAAAACTCACCCCTCCTTTTTCTCACATCATTCACAGACTCTCTAGTTAGAGCATAACAGGAGTCAGTGGGTTGACATTTATCAGAAACTATGTGCATAGTTATGCTCTTTATACCCTCTCCTTTCTCTGCAATTCTTACAGTTTACCTGTGAAAGTTGAGTGTTAGTGAACTTAGAAATGTCATAGTGTCTTTCTGGTTTAATGTCAAAAACTACACTGAATGCTAGAGCAAAGCTTGTCAGGCCAGTTTGCCACCCACAATGAAGGAGAGTAACACTTCATTAAAGGTTTCAGAGCAAGTTTACTTGGTCGTTTTGGCTTACCATGTCCCCTTTCTGTAGGTAACAGTATTGTGTATCTTTGTCTTATGTCATAGCATACATTTTTTCTCTGTCATTCACATAATCAAAATATTTTGGTGCTATTGGGAAGAAAGTCTGGCCTCACCACAGCCTACATGAAGCACTAGGTAAATGCTCTGTGTCTAATTCCTTATATTCAAATGGAGTGTATAATAATAATGGACTAATGAGGCAAACACAGAAGGAAGTAGTTAAGATGAGTTTCCACTGAATGTAATTCTGTGCTCCTGACCTGAGGGGAAAGTGAACAACTTATTTCAAGGAGTTAAGATTGTAGGAAAGATAAAAGCAACACCACATAGAAAGTAACCTTAAGACTTATATCACATACATTGGGATCTGTTGGATATTTACAAGGTTTTAATCCTTTGTGTTAGATGCTTATCTTCATAAGGGTTTTATAACCTCAAAAGACAGTCTGTTCCTTTTTATTTAGTACTAACATAGAGGAAATACTTGAAGTTAATATGAATGAATCTTAACCCCACAATGAAAATAATTTTTTGCATATACAAGGCCACTTAACATTGCTGATTCTAATGGAATAATGTTGTAGGTAAACTGCCTATTGGAATTCAGCATTGGAGTTTTTTCAGTGTAGATATCTCCCATCCCTATGTGGATCATGCTCCTTACGGGAGAAAAGCTTTGTACTATACTCAGCATTGTGTTACCATGGGTCATGGTGTAATTTAGCACCTATGCAACTGAATTGCTTTTGCAAACTTTCAACCATATTCTCATAGCATAGGTGAGAAGAAACACCCTGCTAATGGTGGCTTCACATGCTCTAGTTCGGTACTTCATCCATATTATATATCATTCTTTTGATTTTGAACTGGAAAGCACATTATAGTTTCTTAATTCCCTAGCTACCTTGGATTACACTGTGGATATGACTGTTGTTTTAGATTGTAGTAATGAGGCCCAATTTTAGTGTTTTACTGTCTGAGGTCATTCAGTCCATTAATTAATAGTCAACTATGAATGGACGCTGTGGTTTCTCTAGGGTGGAGTTGTGACTTAGCTCTCAGTTTAGCCAGCTCTTGCCAAAGCCAAATTAGCCATGGAATTCTTGATTTAGGTTTTACAAATTTGAAAGGGGGAATTTTTCATTTTTTTAATTCTTGTTTTAATTGCCAAAAGACTTATTTTAGTTACAGCAAAGAAAGTAGATAGAATTGATAAAGATTTTTTTTCTTTTTTTCAAATTTTATTTAAATTCCAGTTAGTTAACATATAGTGTAATATTAGTTCCAGGTGTAGAATTTAGTGATTCATCACATACATACAACACCCAGTGAGCATCACAAGGGCTCTCTTTAATCCTCATCACCTATTTAACCCATCCCTCCCTCACCTCCCCTCTCATAACCATCATTTTGTTTTCTCTAGTTAAGAGTCTATTTCTTGGTTTGCCTCTCTTTCTCTCTTTTATCCCCCTTTGCTCATTAGTTTTGTTTCTTAAATTCCATATATGAGTAAAATCATATGACATTTGTCTTTCTCTGACTTATTTCTCTTAGCATTCTACTCTCCAGCTCCATCCATGTTGTTGCAAATGTCAAGATTTCATTCCTTTTTATGGCTTAATGATATTCCATTGTATATATACATGTATACACACAGCCCCTCCCCACACATCTTCCTTATTCTTTCACCTATCAATGAACACTTGGGCTGTTTCCATAGCTTGGTTATTGGAAATAATGCTATGATAAACATAGGGGTGCATGTATCCCTTTGAATTAGCGTTTCTGTATTCTTTGAGCAAATACCCAGTAGTGTGATTACTGTATTGTAGGGTAGTTCTATATTTAACTTTCTGAGGAACATCCATACTGTTTTCCACAGTGGCTGCATCAGTTTGCATTCCCATCAACAGTGCAGGAAGGTTCCTTTTTCTACACATCCTTGCCAACACCTTTTGTTTCTTGTATTTTTTTTATTTTTTTTATTTTAGCCATTCTGAAAGGTGTAGGGTGAGATCTCATTGTAGTTTTGAGTTACATTTCCTTGGTGATTCATAATCTTGAATATCTTTTCATTTGTCTGTTGGTCATTTGTATGTCTTCTTTGAAGAAATGTCTGTTCATTTCTTCTGCCCATTTTTAAATTGGGTTATTTTTTGGGGGGGATGTTGAGTTTTATCATTTCCTTATATATCTTGGATATTAACCCTTTACCAGATATGTCATTTGCAAATATCTTCTAGCATTCAGTAAGTTGTCTTTAGTTTTGTTGACCATTTTCTTCATTGTACAGAAGCTTTTTTTATGTAGTCACAATAGTTTTTGCTTTTATTTCCCTTGCCTCAGGAGACATATCTAGAAAAATGTTGCTAAAGCTAATGTCAGAGAGATTATTGCCTGTGCTCTCTTCAAGGATTTTTTATGATTTTCAGGTCTCAGATTTAGATTTTTAAATCCATTTTAAGTTTATTTTTGTGTATGATGAAAGAAAAATGGTCCAATTTCATTCTTTTACATGTTTTTTTCTGGTTTTCCCAACACCATTTGTTGAAGAGACTGTCTTTCTCCCATTGTATATTCATTCCTCCTTTGTTAAAGGTTAATTGGCCATAAAATTGTGGGTTTATTTATGAGCTTTCTGTTTATTTACATTGATTTTTAATATTATAAGAAGTGCAAACTTAAAGTGTTCAGAGCTTTAACATGTCACATGCTATGTATAGTCAGAAGAAGGAGAGACTGGCATTTAGCCTAGGACTAAAATGAGAAAGTTGAAAGGAATCTTAGGAATCTTCTGGCCTTGGAATAGATCTGATTTCTCTGAGTTCACACTGTCTTCTAAACCTAAACTTATCCATCTTTTATACTTTGTAAGAGGTAAAAGTTTCAATTTTTATCTATAAAATAAATATTAAATTAGATTTTAAAATCATAAACTTTTTTTAAATTTATTTATGATAGTCACAGAGAGAGAGAGAGAGAGAGAGAGAGAGAGGCAGAGACATAGGCAGAGGGAGAAGCAGGCTCCATGCACCGGGAGCCCAACGTGGGATTCGATCCCAGATCTCCAGGATCGCGCCCTGGGCCAAAGGCAGGCGCTAAACCGCTGCGCCACCCAGGGATCCCTGAAAATCATAAATTTTAAAACTTATGCTAGGTTAAGTGCAATTTGCATTATTGCATGATTGGTCAAGATATTTTCCTTGTGTGAATACATGTCTGAAAAATAATGGTGTCGATATAGAATGAGTCAACATACTTTTTTGTTTTTCAAATAACTTTTCAGACATGAGTTGGAATAAAGTAAGATCAACTTATTCAACTACATTTCTTGCTGAAACACAATAACTAAAATTCTACAGTATACATGCTATGTTTCACATATCTTATAGCTACTACCAGGAGTAGATTTATGTAATTCAGCTGCACAATTGTCAACTACTTTTTGGATCATTAGCTTACAATCTGTTACACTTAACAAAAATGATATTTCTAATATTTACCGTAAAATGTGTCACTCTTTAATTGTATCTGACAGCTTCTACACTTCATGCTTAATCAGCAATAAACGGTAAAGAGAAACGACTGTATCACACTGTTAGGCAATATCTAAACTTCATTCTTTCCTACAAAAGCTAGAAATTATGAGTTGCAAACCTATGTTTTAATGAGCTTTAAAATAATAATATTTATTTTAAAACATATGTATTACTTTTACGTGCTTCTGGAATATAGCATGATCAAGAAGAATGAACAATAAATTTAGAGCAAGTGGATTTGGTTTGTCCCGAGCCTACTAGCTCTGTGACTAGGTAATATGCTTAATATCTCTGAATTTCATTTTTTTTATTGGGAAAATGAGGATTTAATAATATCCATTTAAGATTATTGTTTAAGTTTAAATAAATTCATGTAAAGCAAGTAGCATAGAACATGACAAAGAGTAGGCTTTCAGTAGATGTTACTTCTCTCTCATGTTTTCATTTATTGGAAGTATAAGCATTTCAATGTATTTTAAATCATTAATTTTAACCTGTGTTTCTAACAAAGCCTGCCAAATTATTTTTAAAAAGTACAACATACTTTAAATCCATAGGTAGCTGTTCATTAGGATATGATTAGTGTGACACATTATTTAATTTCCTGAAAATAAAAAACTGCATATTTTATATTATGACCTTCCATACCTAATATTCTCAATTTTATAATGGACAACTAACATAGATAGGAGTATTGATTTTTCCTAAGTAAACAAAGCAACTAAAGTTTCTTATTTCTGATTGGGAACAGGGAACACATGTTACTATAGTTACCAGTAGAATTGCTATAACTTGACAGAATTTTTACACGACCAAAATTATTTATGCTTAATAGCTAAAAATAATACAAAATAACCTAGGAGTCAAGTGAAGATTAAATACTGTCAAGGATTAGAAAAAACAACACAAACCTAAGCCTCAAGTAGGTATGCCCAGAAAAGACTTCATACAGGGTATATAGTGCGGTGAAATGAATAACATCATGCCATCCTATAACCTGAGAGCAACTAAAAACTCAACCCCAATGAAATCCTATATGGACATGTGTCTCTAATATCATTGCAAGGGTGAAGTAATTTAAAAGATGACTGAACTATGCCTATGCCAAAGATAAGGAGAGATAGCTAAGAGTTGGGACCTTAGAGAATTAAATCACTAAAGGGAAACTCAAGGCCTGGGATCCCAAGTTAGGTAGCTATAGGGTAACAATGGTGTGGAGAGACAGTTGTAAAATAGCACTTAAAAAATGAAATAATCCCAAACATTTTAATAGCACTTTCCTACTTACAAAGCCTTTTACATACATTATCTTATTGAACACTCACTAGAATTCTGCAAGGCTGACACAGAAGCAAGAAAAATATAATGACTTCCCAAAGATTCTGCACTGAGGATCTCTGAATCCATGCTTCATACCCTTTTCTTTATTATGGAATCACTTATAATGAATAAGCATAAAGTTCTGTGGTTAAGCCTTCAAGGTGAAATAAATCAAGATGCTTAGAGATCAGAGCTATGGAGTGAGGAACCTGCAGGTAAGGACCAATGCTGTATGTCCCAAGCAGAGCAGACAACCCTTCAGGGAAATTTTGTGATCAGAGTTCCAAGATATGACTATACCACAAAAGAGTAGTTTGGGATAATGGGCTAGATGCTTCCGGTATACATTCTCCCTTTGTTCATTAAATAGTAAAATGTTCAATATTCAGCTGAGCATAGGCCAAACAGCTGAAAAGTGCATTTCCTAGTATTTATTGTAGTTCTGTACAGTATGTGACTATGTTCCAATCATGGGCATTAAACAAAAATGATGTGTGAGACTTCTGGGTTATGCCACTCAGGAAAGGGCAAGCCTTCCATTTCCCCCTTTTCCTATTCAGCTACCTAACACATGAACATGAGTCAGTAGCTGGAACAGAGATATAAGGTATGAGCTGGCACTTCAAAAGTAATAATGACAGATTCTGAAGACAAAAGGAACCTGGATCCTTGAATATCATGTAGCCAACACCAACTCTGGACTACTCACCCTGACTGTTATAGAAGAAATATTTTTTTTCAAGCCACTCTTACTTTGACCTTTATCACAAAAGAAAACTCTATATTCTAACTTTAGAAATTTTTACCTGAAATTAAGGTAAATTTAGTCACAGAGGGAAAGCAATTTACTTTTTTATTTTTTAAAGATTTTATTTATTTGGGAGAAAGAATAAGAAAGAGAGAGCACATAAGCAGGGAGAGGCAGAAAGCAAGGGGAAAAGAATCTGAAGCACTCCACACTGAGTGCAGAGATGGACACAGGGAAGGATTCCATGACAAGGAGACCTTGACCTGAGCCTAAACTAAGAGTCAGGCACTTAACTGACTGAGCCACCCAGGTGACCCTCAATTCACCTTTTTCTGGGATCAAGGGAATAAAAATGATTAGGTTTCACACTGGAATGAAGAATAAAGTAGGAGAATAATATAATATAAATATTATAAATAATATAAATATCTTTATAATAATATAAAGAATAATAATATAATATTATATTATAATAATATAATATAATAATATAAAGCAAGTTAGGAATGAAAAGACAAGAAAAGCAATAGTTGAGCTAATGTGAAAATGGAGTCAAGAGTGACAGAAAGCTACTACTAGACAAAAACAACACTTGGGTAAATATCCAGTAGTGCAATTCCTGGGTCATAGGGTAGCTGTATTTTTAACTTCTTGAAGAACCTCCGTACTATTTTCCAGAGGGCTGCACCAGCTTGCGTTCTCACCAGTGTAAGAGGGTTCCTTTTTCTCCACTTCCTCACCAACATTTGTTGTTTCCCAACTTGTTAATTTTAGCCATTCTGAATGATGCAATGTGGTATCATATTGTGGTTTTTATTTTTATTTCCCTGATGCCAACTGATATTTAGGATTTTTTCATGTGTTCGTTGGCTATTTACATGTCTTCTTTGGAGAAATGTCTGTTCATGTCTTCTGCCTATTTCTTCACTGGATTATTTTTTTAGGTGTTGAGTATATACCCAAAGGGTACAAACATAATGATCTGAAGGGGCACCTGCACTCCAGTGTTTATAGCAACAAAGTCCACAATAGCCAAACTATGGAAAGAGCCCAGATGTCCATCACTAATGAACGGATAGGGGGAGGAGCAAGATGGCGGAAGAGTAGGGTCCCCAAATCACCTGTCTCCACCAAACTACCTAGAAAACCTTCAAATTATCCTGAAAATCTATGAATTCGGCCTCAGATTTAAAGAGAGACCAACTGGAATGCTACAGTGAGAAGAGTTCGCGCATCTATCAAGGTAGGAAGACGGGGAAAAAGAAATAAAGGAACAAAGGCCTCCAAGGGGGAGGGGCCCCGCGAGGAGCCGGGCTGAGGCCGGGGCGAGTGTCCCCAGGACAGGAGAGCCCCGTCCCGGAGGAGCAGGAGCTGCACCGACCTTCCCGGGCGGAAAGGGGCTCGCGGGGAGTTGGAGCAGGACCCAGGAGGGCGGGGATGCCCTCGGGCTCCTGGGGACAGTAACAGCAACTGCCCGCCCAGGAGAGTGCGCCGAGCTCCCTAAGGGCTGCAGCGCGCACGGCGGGACCCGGCGGGACCCGGAGCAGCTGAAGGGGCTCGGGCGGCGGCTCCGCGGAGGGGGCTGCGCGGCCCCGGGAGCAGCTCGGAGGGGCTCGGGCAGAGGAAGAGGCTCCGTGCAGAGGGGGCTGCGCGGTTCCAGGAGCAGCTCGGAGGGGCTCGGGCGGCAGCTCCGCGGAGGGGGCTGCGCGGCCCGGGAGCGCGAATCCACCAGCGCAGGCTGGGAGCACAGGGTGCCGGGACACAGCCCAGGATCCCGCCTCCCCCGGGACAGGCAGAGGCCGGGAGGGCCCAGGACAGCGAGGACGCTCCTGACCCAGGTGAGCAGATCAGCGGCCCCGCCCCGGAGCCTCCAGGCCCTGCAGACGGAGTTCCTGCCGGAGCTGAATCCAGGTTTCCAGAGCTGCCCCGCCACTGGGGCTGTTCCTCCTGCGGCCTCACGGGGTAAACAACCCCCACCGAGCCCTGCACCAGGCAGGGGCACAGCAGCTCCCCCAACTGCTAACACCTGAAAATCAGCACAGCAGGCCCCTCCCCCAGAACACCAGCTGGACGGACAACTTCCAGAGGAAGCCAAGGGACTTAAAGTACACAGAATCAGAAGATACTCCCCGGTGGTTCTTTTTTTGTTTGTTTGTTTTTGTTTTTGTTTTTGCTTTGTTTTGCTTTTTGATTTGTTTCCTTCCCCCACCCCCTTTTTTCTCCTTTCTTTTTCTTTCTCTTTTTCTTCTTTTATTTTTTTTTCGTTTTTTTTTCTTTTTCTTCCCTTTTTTTTTCTCTTTCCCTTTTCTTTCCTTCTTTCTCTCCTCTCTTTTTCTCTTTTTCCCAATACAACTTGCTTTTGGCCACTCTGCACTGAGCAAAATGACTAGAAGGAAAACCTCACCTCAAAAGAAAGAATCAGAAACAGTCCTCTCTCCCACAGAGTTACAAAATCTGGATTACAATTCAATGTCAGAAAGCCAATTCAGAAGCACTATTATACAGCTACTGGTGGCTCTAGAAAAAAGTATAAAGGACTCAAGAGACTTCATGACTGCAGAATTTAGAGCTAATCAGGCAGAAATTAAAAATCAATTGAATGAGATGCAATCCAAACTAGAAGTCCTAACGACGAGGGTTAACGAGGTGGAAGAACGAGTGAGTGACCTAGAAGACAAGTTGATAGCAAAGAGGGAAACTGAGGAAAAAAGAGACAAACAATTAAAAGACCATGAAGATAGATTAAGGGAAATAAACGACAGCCTGAGGAAGAAAAACCTACGTTTAATTGGGGTTCCCGAGGGGGCCGAAAGGGACAGAGGGCCAGAATATGTATTTGAACAAATTCTAGCTGAAAACTTTCCTAATCTGGGAAGGGAAACAGGCATTCAGATCCAGGAAATACAGAGATCCCCCCCTAAAATCAATAAAAACCGTTCAACACCTCGACATTTAATTGTGAAGCTTGCAAATTCCAAAGATAAAGAGAAGATCCTTAAAACAGCAAGAGACAAGAAATCCCTGACTTTTATGGGGAGGAGTATTAGGGTAACAGCAGACCTCTCCACAGAGACCTGGCAGGCCAGAAAGGGCTGGCAGGATATATTCAGGGTCCTAAATGAAAAGAACATGCAACCAAGAATACTTTATCCAGCAAGGCTCTCATTCAAAATGGAAGGAGAGATAAAGAGCTTCCAAGACAGGCAGCAACTAAAAGAATATGTGACCTCCAAACCAGCTCTGCAAGAAATTTTAAGGGGGCCTCTTAAAATTCCCCTTTAAGAAGAAGTTCAGTGGGACAGTCCACAAAAACAAAGACTGAATAGATATCATGATGACACTAAACTCATATCTCTCAATAGTAACTCTGAATGTGAACGGGCTTAATGACCCCATCAAAAGGCGCAGGGTTTCAGACTGGATAAAAAAGCAGGACCCATCTATTTGCTGTCTACAAGAGACTCATTTTAGACAGAAGGACACCTACAGCCTGAAAATAAAAGGTTGGAGAACCATTTACCATTCGAATGGTCCTCAAAAGAAAGCAGGGGTAGCCATCCTTATATCAGATAAACTAAAATTTACCCCAAAGACTGTAGTGAGAGATGAAGAGGGACACTATATCATACTTAAAGGATCTATTCAACAAGAGGACTTAACAATCCTCAATATATATGCTCCGAATGTGGGAGCTGCCAAATATATCAATCAATTATTAACCAAAGTGAAGAAATACTTAGATAATAATACACTTATACTTGGTGACTTCAATCTAGCTCTTTCTATACTCGATAGGTCTTCTAAGCAAAACATCTCCAAAGAAACGAGAGCTTTAAATGATACATTGGACCAGATGGATTTCACAGATATCTACAGAACTTTACATCCAAACTCAACTGAATACACATTCTTCTCAAGCGCACATGGAACTTTCTCCAGAATAGACCACATATTGGGTCACAAATCGGGTCTGAACCGATACCAAAAGATTGGGATTGTCCCCTGCATATTCTCGGACCATAATGCCTTGAAATTAGAACTAAATCACAACAAGAAGTTTGGAAGGACCTCAAACACATGGAGGTTAAGGACCATCCTGCTAAAAGATAAAAGGGTCAACCAGGAAATTAAGGAAGAATTAAAAATATTCATGGAAACTAATGAGAATGAAGATACAACCGTTCAAAATCTTTGGGATGCAGCAAAAGCAGTCCTAAGGGGGAAATACATCGCAATACAAGCATCCATTCAAAAACTGGAAAGAACTCAAATACAAAAGCTAACCTTACACATAAAGGAGCTAGAGAAAAAACAGCAAATAGATCCTACACCCAAGAGAAGAAGGGAGTTAATAAAGATTCGAGCAGAACTCAACGAAATCGAGACCAGAAGAACTGTGGAACAGATCAACAGAACCAGGAGTTGGTTCTTTGAAAGAATTAATAAGATAGATAAACCATTAGCCAGCCTTATTAAAAAGAAGAGAGAGAAGACTCAAATTAATAAAATCATGAATGAGAAAGGAGAGATCACTACCAACACCAAGGAAATACAAACGATTTTAAAAACATATTATGAACAGCTATACGCCAATAAATTAGGCAATCTAGAAGAAATGGACGCATTCCTGGAAAGCCACAAACTACCAAAACTGGAACAGGAAGAAATAGAAAACCTGAACAGGCCAATAACCAGGGAGGAAATTGAAGCAGTCATCAAAAACCTCCCAAGACACAAGAGTCCAGGGCCAGATGGCTTCCCAGGAGAATTTTATCAAACGTTTAAAGAAGAAATCATACCTATTCTCCTAAAGCTGTTTGGAAAGATAGAAAGAGATGGAGTACTTCCAAATTCGTTCTATGAAGCCAGCATCACCTTAATTCCAAAGCCAGACAAAGACCCCGCCAAAAAGGAGAATTACAGACCAATATCCCTGATGAACATGGATGCAAAAATTCTCAACAAGATACTGGCCAATAGGATCCAACAATACATTAAGAAAATTATTCACCATGACCAAGTAGGATTTATCCCTGGGACACAAGGCTGGTTCAACACCCGTAAAACAATCAATGTGATTCATCATATCAGCAAGAGAAAAACCAAGAACCATATGATCCTCTCATTGGATGCAGAGAAAGCATTTGACAAAATACAGCATCCATTCCTGATCAAAACTCTTCAGAGTGTAGGGATAGAGGGAACATTCCTCGACATCTTAAAAGCCATCTATGAAAAGCCCACAGCAAATATCATTCTCAATGGGGAAGCACTGGGAGCCTTTCCCCTAAGATCAGGAACAAGACAGGGATGTCCACTCTCACCACTGCTATTCAACATAGTACTGGAAGTCCTAGCCTCAGCAATCAGACAACAAAAAGACATTAAAGGCATTCAAATTGGCAAAGAAGAAGTCAAACTCTCCCTCTTCGCCGATGACATGATACTCTACATAGAAAACCCAAAAGTCTCCACCCCAAGATTGCTAGAACTCATACAGCAATTCGGTAGCGTGGCAGGATACAAAATCAATGCCCAGAAGTCAGTGGCATTTCTATACACTAACAATGAGACTGAAGAAAGAGAAATTAAGGAGTCAATCCCATTTACAATTGCACCCAAAAGCATAAGATACCTAGGAATAAACCTCACCAAAGATGTAAAGGATCTATACCCTCAAAACTATAGAACACTTCTGAAAGAAATTGAGGAAGACACAAAGAGATGGAAAAATATTCCATGCTCATGGATTGGCAGAATTAATATTGTGAAAATGTCAATGTTACCCAGGGCAATATACACGTTTAATGCAATCCCTATCAAAATACCATGGACTTTCTTCAGAGAGTTAGAACAAATTATTTTAAGATTTGTGTGGAATCAGAAAAGACCCCGAATAGCCAGGGGAATTTTAAAAAAGAAAACCATATCTGGGGGCATCACAATGCCAGATTTCAGGTTGTACTACAAAGCTGTGGTCATCAAGACAGTGTGGTACTGGCACAAAAACAGACACATAGATCAGTGGAACAGAATAGAGAATCCAGAAGTGGACCCTGAACTTTATGGGCAACTAATATTCGATTAAGGAGGAAAGACTATCCATTGGAAGAAAGACAGTCTCTTCAATAAATGGTGCTGGGAAAATTGGACATCCACATGCAGAAGAATGAAACTAGACCACTCTCTTTCACCATACACAAAGATAAACTCAAAATGGATGAAAGATCTAACTGTGAGACAAGATTCCATCAAAATCCTAGAGGAGAACACAGGCAACACCCTTTTTGAACTCGGCCATAGTAACTTCTTGCAAGATACATCCACGAAGGCAAAAGAAACAAAAGCAAAAATGAACTATTGGGACTTCATCAAGATAAGAAGCTTTTGCACAGCAAAGGATACAGTCAACAAAACTCAAAGACAACCTATAGAATGGGAGAAGATATTTGCAAATGACATATCAGATAAAGGGCTAGTTTCCAAGATCTATAAAGAACTTATTAAACTCAACACCAAAGAAACAAACAATCCAATCATGAAATGGGCAAAAGACATGAAGAGAAATCTCACAGAGGAAGACATAGACATGGCCAACATGCACATGAGAAAATGCTCTGCATCACTTGCCATCAGGGAAATACAAATCAAAACCACAATGAGATACCACCTCACACCAGTGAGAATGGGGAAAATTAACAAGGCAGGAAACAACAAATGTTGGAGAGGATGCGGAGAAAAGGGAACCCTCATACACTGTTGGTGGGAATGTGAACTGGTGCAGCCACTCTGGAAAACTGTGTGGAGGTTCCTCAAACAGTTAAAAATATACCTGCCCTATGACCCAGCAATTGCACTGTTGGGGATTTACCCCAAAGATACAAATGCAATGAAACGCCGGGACACCTGCACCACGATGTTTCTAGCAGCAATGGCCACCATAGCCAAACTGTGGAAGGAGCCTCGGTGTCCAACGAAAGATGAATGGATAAAGAAGATGTGGTTTATGTATACAATGGAATATTACTCAGCTATTAGAAATGACAAATACCCACCATTTGCTTCAACGTGGATGGAACTGGAGGGTATTATGCTGAGTGAAGTAAGTCAGTCGGAGAAGGACAAACATTATATGTTCTCATTCATTTGGGGAATATAAATAATAGTGAAAGGGAAAATAAGGGAAGGGAGAAGAAATGTGTGGGAAATATCAGAAAGGGAGACAGAACGTAAAGACTGCTAACTCTGGGAAACGAACTAGGGGTGGTAGAAGGGGAGGAGGGCGGGGGGTAGGAGTGAATGGGTGACGGGCACTGGGTGTTATTCTCTACGTTAGTAAATTGAACACCAATAAAAAGAATAAAATAAAATAAACATAAAAAAAATAAATAAATAAATAAATAAAAAATAAAAAATAAAAAAGATATATGCACACTAAAAAAAAAAAAAACTAATGAACGGATAAAGAAAATGTGATATATATATATATATATATATATATATATATATATATATATAATTCAGCCATCAGAAAAACAGGACAGGGATGTCCACTCTCACCACTGCTATTCAACATAGTACTGGAAGTCCTAGCCTCAGCAATCAGCAAAAAGACAATAAAGGCATTCAAATTGGCAAAGAAGAAGTCAAACTCTCCCTCTTCGCTGATGACATAATACTCTACATAGAAAACCCAAAAGCCTCCACCCCAAGATTGCTAGAACTCATACAGCAATTTGGTAGCGTGGAAGGATACAAAATCAATGCCCAGAAATCAGTGGCATTACTATACACTAACAATGAGACTGAAGAAAGAGAAATTCAGGAGTCAATCCCATTTACAATTGCACCCCAAAGCATAAGATACGTAGGAATAAACCTAACCAAAGAGGTAAAGGATATATTCCCTGAAAACTACAGAACACTTCTGAAAGAAATTGAGGAAGACAAAAGAGATGGAAAAATATTCCATGCTCATGGAGTGGCAGAATTAATATTGTGAAAATGTCAATGTTACCCAGGGCAATTTACACGTTTAATGCAATCCCTATCAAAATACCATGGACTTTCTTCAGAGAATTAGAACAAATTATTTTAAGATTTGTGTGGAATCAGAAAAGACCCCGAATAGCCAGGGGAATTTTAAAAAAGAAAACCATATCTGGGGGCATCACAATGCCAGATTTCAGGTTGTACTACAAAGCTGTGGTCATCAAGACAGTGTGGCACTGGCACAAAAACAGACACATAGATCAATGGAACAGAATAGAGAATCCAGAAGTGGACCCTGAACTTTATGGTCGACTAATATTCAATAAAGGAGGAAAGACTATCTACTGGAAAAAAAATTCAATAAATGGTGCTGGGAAAATTGGACATCCACATGCAGAACAATGAAACTAGACCATTCTCTTTCACCATACACAACGGTAAACTCAAAATGGATGAAAGATCTTAATATGAGACAAGATTCCATCAAAACCCTAGAGGAGAATACAGGCAACACCCTTTTTGAACTCAGCCACAGTAACTTCTTGCAAGATACATCCACGAAGGCAAAAGAAACAAAAGCAAAAATGAACTATTGGGACTTCATCAAGATAAGAAGCTTTTGCACAGCAAAGGATACAGTCAACAAAACTCAAAGACAACCTACAGAATGGGAGAAGATATTTGCAAATGATGTATCAGATAAAGGGCTAGTTTCCAAGATCTATAAAGAACTTATTAAACTCAACACCAAAGAAACAAACAATCCAATCCTGAAATGGGCAAAAGACATGAAGAGAAATCTCACAGAGGAAGACATAGACATGGCCAACACGCACATGAGAAAATGCTCTGCATCACTTGCCATCAGGGAAATACAAATCAAAACCATAATGAGATATCACCTCACACCAGTGAGAATGGGGAAAATTAACAAGGCAGGAAACCATAAATGTTGGAGAGGATGCGGAGAAAAGCATCCCTCTTACACTGTTGGTGGGAATGTGAACTGGTGATGCCACTCAGGAAAACTGTGTGGAGGTTCCTCAAAGAGTTAAAAATAGAGTTGCCCTACGACCCAGCAATTGCACTGTTGGGGATTTACCCCAAAGATTCAGATGCAATGAAACGCTGGGACACCTGCACCCCGATGTTTATAGCAGCAATGTCCACAATAGCCAAACTGTGGAAGGAGCCTCGGTGTCCATCGAAAGATGAATGGATAAAGAAGATGTGGTTTATGTATACAATGGAATATTCCTCAGCCATTAGAAACGACAGATACCCACCATTTGCTTCGATGTGGATGGAACTGGAGGGTATTATGCTGAGTGAAGTAAGTTAATCGGAGAAGGACAAACATTATATGTTCTCATTCATTTGGGGAATACAAATAATAGTGAAAGGGAATATAAGGGAAGGGAGAAGAAATGTGTGGGAAATATCAGAATGGGAGACAGAACATAAAGACTCCTAACTCTGGGAAACGAACTAGGGGCGGTGGAAGGGGAAGAGGGCGGGGGGTGGGAGTGATTGGGTGACGGGCACTGAGGGGGGCACTTGATGGGATGAGCACTGGGTGTTATTCTGTATGTTGGTAAATTGAACACCAATAAAAAATTAATTTATTATAAAAAAGAGAAATGAAACCTTACCATTTCCAAGGATGTAGATGGAACTAGAGTATTATGCTAAGCAAAATAAGTCAATCAGAGAAAGACAATTATCACCATGTTCTTTTTTTAAAGATTTATTTATTTATTCATGATAGACACAGAGAGAGAGAGAGAGAGAGGCAGAGACACAGGAGGAGGGAGAAGCAGGCTCCATGCTAAGAGTCTGACATGGGACTCGAACCTGGGACTCTAGGATCATGCCCTGGGCCAAAGGCAGGCGCTAAACTGCTGAGCCACCCAGGGATCCCCCGAGAAAGACAATTATCATATGGTTTCATTCATATGTGGAGTTTAAGAAACAAAACAGAGGATCATATGGAAAGGGAGGAAAAATAAAATAAGAAGTCAGAGAGGGAGACACATCATAAGAGACTCTTAACCATAGGAAGAAAACTGAGGGTTGCTAGAGGGGAATGGGGTGGGAGGATCAAATAACTAGGTGCTAAGCATTAGGGAAGGCATGTGATGTAATAAGCCCTGAGTGTTACATGCAACTGATGAATCACTGAACTCTACCTCTGAAACTAATAATACACTGTACGTTAATAAATTGAATTTAAATTTTAAAAAAGTGACCTCTGTCTGAAAGGCTTCTTCGAGCCACATGTAATCTCATGATAAAACCAGTAACAAGAAGTATGTCTATTTTCTTACAAAATCTTTCTCTGGAGTTTAGTTAATTAGCTTCCAGAGATGATATGAAAACTTCAATTCATGTATCAAATTCTACTGAGTAATAGTGATTACCTGAGTTCTGTTAAGAATAATCTTGAGGCCACACTTGGGTGTAGAAGTGGGAAGTAATGGCAAATATGTATGTCATCTTCTAGTTAGAGGTTATATGGACAGCAGCATAATGACAGAAAAAGGGAATGAAACTGAGAAATAACACTTTTTGAGTTATCATTCAATAAGTTCTTCTGAGAGTTATGGTGGATATGATTTCCAAAACTGTTCTGCAGCTGAATGGAGCTGGAAAGCAATAGAGGGAAGGGGGGGGAAAGACAGAGAGAAAGAGAGAGAGAGAGAGAAGCAAACCCTAAGAGACTCTTAATGACAAAGAACAAACTGAGGGTTTATAGAAGGAGGTGGGCAGAGGGGTGGGTTAAATAAATGATGGGTATTAAAGGGGGGCACTTGTGATGACCACTGCATGTTATGTGTAAGTGATGAAACATGAAATCAATTTTACCATATATGTTAATTAATTTGAATTTAAATAAAAACTTGAAATTAAAAAAAGGGAAAGCAACAAAGGAATATAAATTAATGAGATCCAAAGACATTTATACAACTAAGGGCAGGGACAATAAGCAGAGTTAGAAGATGTAACAGTTAGTTGGCAGGGACAAAGGGATTCTGAACTTTGCACACTTCTCATTAACATATTCTTGGTCTTTAATTTAGTGCTTGAGTGTTGCACTATAGAACCTTGCCTAAAGTAGTTTTCCTGAGAAAATTTGTGAAAGAATTTAACTCATCCATTTTTTTTCTTATAAGGCAATATTAAGAGGTCAATATTTCAACTGTAGAAGAAGATCACTCCCTAATTTTTATAACATTTTCGATGCTTTTTTAAATGGATATTTAAGTTATAATTTCTTACACTTCTAAAAAATAACAATTTACCATTTTCTTCTATAAAGGGTAGCAACAGCATTCACCTAAAATGCTCCCATATACTTGTTTCATCATTTACTTATTCACAATTTTATCTTATTATAAATGAATATGCTCTGTTTTACACAAAGAAACAAAATAAAAATTATTTTTTTTCTTTTTTAAACTGAGGTTCAATTGACATACAACCATTATATTAGTTTCAGGTGCACAATATAATGATTTGAGATTTCTATATACTGTGAAATTGTCACCATAGTAAGTCTAGGTAATGTTTGTCATTATACATAGTTACACAATCTTTTTCTTGAGAACTTTTCAGATGTACTCTCTTAACAGCAATCAAATACACAAAATAGTATTATTAACTGTAGTTGCCATGTTGCACATTATATCCACATGACTTTTATTTCATAACTAGAGGTTTGTGCCTTTGACTCCCTTCCATCCATTTCATCTCTTCCTGCCCTCCCCCGACCACCAATCTCTTCTCTGTATCTATGAGCTTTTCCCCCCTTTTTATCAAGATTCCAAGTAAAAGTGAAATCGTATATTTGTCTTTCTCTGACTTATTTCACTTAGTATAATGCCTCCAAAGTCCATCCATGTTGTTGCTAATGGCAAGACTATATTATTTTTCTATAGCTATGTATATATACACCACATTTTCTTTTTCTTTCTTTCTCTCTCTTTCTTTCTTTCTTTCTTTCTTTCTTTCTTTCTTTCTTTCTTTCTTTCTTTCTTTCTTTCTTTTTTTCTCTTTTCTTTCTTTCTTTCTTTCTTTCTTTCTTTCTTTCTTTCTTTCTTTCTTTCTTTCTTTCTTTCTTTTTCTTCTTTCCCTTTGTTTTTTGATGCAGAATGGTGGTTTTATTAAAGCACGGCTCAGGACCCATGGGCAGGAAGAGCTGCTGTCCAGGGCTTGTGAAAGGTGGCTGATTATATACCTGCAGAGTTGGGGGGAGGTTTCAAAAGGATTTCCATATGCTAAAGAGGACCTGCAGGGACGCCTGGGTGGCTCAACAGTTGAGTGTCTGCCTTCAGCCCAGGGCGTGATCCTGGAGACCTGGGATCCAGTCCCACATCAGGCTCCCTGCAGGGAGCCTGCTTCTCCCTCTGCCTATGTCTCTCCTCTCTCTCTTTCTGTGTCTCTTATGAATAAATAAATAAAACCTTAGAAAAATAAAGAGGACCTGCAAGATACTGGAGGCCTTGCCATTGTCTAGTTAAAGGTTGTTTTTTTTTTTTTTCCTCTAGCAAAACATTAAGACATTTGAGAACTTCCTGACGAATGTCACACTTACCCCACCCTGGGGTGGGAGTCATTTGTGGTGTGTAAGCTTGTGCTTTATCCTCAGGTAGCCCTCTGTTCCCCATCATTTCCCCACTGAACAACTTCGACCCTTAAATCTTTAAGGTTGTTGAAGGTGGAAGGTTTCATCTTCTGTAAGTTCTTCCTGCTGAGTAAGGGCATAGAGATGTCTCTACCTATGGGTTAATATTGGTCAGTTGGGGAACATAAAAGGGAGTTACAAAAAGAAGGAGGCAGTTGAATCCAATGAGAACAATATATGAACCTCCTTGAGAAGATAGGATCATCTGTCAGCTGGAAGTTATGGCAGTAAAGGAATCTTCACAGTAGGCAGAGAGGCACCAGAAATAACAAAATAAAGTTAATATTATAATGAGAAAGTAAAGACTTTTGACAGTAGACCTTTGATAATTTTCCTCCAGTCCAAGAGTTTAAAGCAATCACTAAAAGAAAGAGAGATTATTTAAAGTATCAATCTGAGCACTTATTTCAGCTAGAAATCCAGAAATATTTTTGTGGTAATCTGGAATGTATACACACCATTCTGTTTTTGATAGTGCAAGTTCCACCTTACTTAACAGTTAGAACACATAATGCCATTCTATTTTGTAAACTTACTTCATGCTTTTGTGTTACTTTAGTATTTAATAGAGAAATGCTATTTTGAGTATCATTTGGGGCTTTGACCGTGTACTAATTAGGAGGTTCCATGTTCCAAACAATATCCTCTGATCTCAAAGAGGGAACAAAGATGGATGGAGGCTAGGTGGTCATATCATGAAACATAAAACATGTCCACTATTGTTTTATATTTGGAAGGTTGGCTGAGTTGGTAATGGTAATAATGCATCTGTGCATCCAGGCCAAGTCCAGAGTACAGTGGCCCACCCAGCCATGGCCTATAGAAGCCATGACCATGACTTAGATTAGCATAGCTATTTGGTCACATTAGAAGACAGTCATAGATTTTTGGGCATCCCTAAAGTGCATCATCCAATCCAATCAAAGAAAATAGGGTCATCCATTATCTCCATAAGTCCATAGTTAACACCACATTTTCTTTATTTGTTTATTTGTCAATGGAAACTTAGGTTATGTCCATATGTTGGCTATTGTAAGTAATACTACAATGAACATAAAGGTGCATATACCTTTTCAAGTTAGTATTTTCATTTTCATTGGATAAATACCCAGAAGTGGAATTGCTGGATAATATGGTGATTCCATTTTCATTTATTTTTAAACTCTGTATTGTTTTCAATAGTGGCTGCACCAATTTGCTTTCCTATCAACAGGGCACAAGAATTCCTTCTTCTGCCTATGTCTCTGCCTCTTTCTGTGTGTGCGTGTCTCTCATGAATAAATAAATAAAATCCTTTTTTAAAAAATAGACAAGCAGTGGACACCTGGGTGGCTCAGCGGTTGAGCATCTCCTTTTGGTTCAAGACGTGATCCCAGATCCAGGATTAAGTCCTGTTATTGGGCTCCCTGGGAGGAGCCTGCTTCTCCCCCTAAGTCCCTGCCTCTCTCTGTGTCTCACTCATGAATAAATAAATAAAATATTTATTTTATTTGATTTATTTTTATTTTTTAATAATAAATTTATTTTTATAGGTGTTCAATTTGCCAATATACAGAATAACACCCAGTGCTCATCCCATCAAGTGCCCCCCTCAGTGCCTGCCACCCAGTCACCCACATCCCCCGCCCTACTCCCCTTCCACCACCCCTAGTTCGTTTCCCAGAGTTAGGAGTCTCTCATGTTCTGTCTCCCTTTCTTATATTTCCTACCCATTTCTTCTCCCTTCCCATCTATTCCCCTTCACTATTATTTATATTCCCCAAATGAATAAGTCCATATAATGTGTGTCCTTCTCCAATAGACTTATTTCACTCAGCATAATACCCTCCAGTTCCATCCACGTAGAAGCAAATGGTGGGTATTTGTCATTTCTAATGGCTGAGTAATATTCCATTGTATACATAAACCACATCTTCTTTATCCATTATCTTTCGATGGACACCGAGGCTCCTTCCAGTTTGGCTATTGTGGACATTGCTGCTAGAAACATCGGGGTGCAGGTCTCTCTTTTTCTTGGATGGTTGGGAGCAGATCGATTTTACCTTGGATACCCTGCCTTGGGTTTGTTAAAGTTTTGCACTGTAGGTTTTTATGGAATTGGGAACTTAATTGATTTCATTCTTATTTCAATGCAGATTGTTGGACCTTCAGATGGAAGTAGTTACATTATAGATTATTATGGAACCAGACTCACAAGACTGAGTATTACTAATGAGACGTTCAGAAAAACACAGCTATATCCATAAATATTTTTAAGAAGAAACAAATTTGGGCTCAGTTGATTTCAATCGGTGTGTGGATTTCCAGATTTTCCTTCACATACCACTTTATGGATTCTATATCCACATACCACTTTATGGATTCTATATCACTTTTTGTTGTTCTTGATTTTTTTTTTGTTTTGTTGCATTACTTGAAAGCATGTAATTCTGAGATTTATTTAATTGGATTTCTTTGAGAGCTGTGTGCTAATAGAGTCATGCATGGGCTACTGTCTCTATGAAATAGCTTATTACCCCGATATTCTTTAATGTCCTTTCCAAAGGCAAGTTGCCACTTGCCATTTTCGCTTCAGAAAAATAAAAGTATGACTTATTCACACACACACAAAAAATGAGTTTCATTGCATTTGTATCTTTGGGGTAAATCCCCAGCAGTGCAATTGTTGGGTCATAGGGCAGATCTATTTTTAACCCTTTGAGGAACCTCCACACAGTTTTCCAGAGTGGCTGCACCAGTTCACATTCCCACTAACAGTGCAGGAGGGTTCCCTTCTCTCTGCATCCTCTCCAACATTTGTGGTTTCCTGCCTTGTTAATTTTCCCCATTCTCACTGGTGTGAGGGGGTATCTCATTGTGGTTTTGATTTGTAGTTCCCTGATGGCAAGTGATGTGGAGCATTTTCTCATGTGCTTGTTGGCCATGTCTATGTCTTCCTCTGTGAGATTTCTCTTCATGTCTTTTGCACATTTCATGATTGGATTGTTTTTTCTTTGGTGTTGAGTTTAATAAGTTCTTTATAGATCTTGGATACTAGCCCTTTATCGGATACGTCATTTGCAAATATCTTCTCCCATTCTGTAGGTTGTCTTTCAGTTTTGTTGACTGTATTCTTTGCTGTGCAAAAGCTTCTTATCTTGATGAAGTCTCAATAGTTCATTTTTGCTTTTCTTTCTTTTGCCTTCGTGGATGTATCTTGCAAGAAGTTACTGTGGCCGAGTTCAAAAAGGGTGTTGCCTGTGTTCTCCTCTAGGATTTTGATGGAATCTTGTCTCACATTTAGATCTTTCATCCATTTTGAGTTTATCTTTGTGTATGGTGAAAGAGAGTGGTCTAGTTTCATTACTCTGCATGTGAATGTCCAATTTTACCTGCACCATTTATTAAAGAGACTGTCTTTCTTCCAGTGGATAGTCTTTCCTCCTTTATCAAATATTAGTTGACCAGAAAGTTGAGGGTCCACTTCTGGATTCTCTACTCTGTTCCATTGATCTATGTGTCTGTTTTTGAGCCACTACCATACTGTCTTGAGGACCACAGCTTTGTAGTACAACCTGAAATCTGGCATTGTGATGCCCCCAGATATGGTTTTCCTTTTAAAAATTCCCCTGGCTATTCAGGGGTCTTTTCTGATTCCACACAAATCTTAAAATAATTTGTTCTAACTCTCTGAAGAAAGTCCATGGTATTTTGATAGGGATTTCCTTAAACATGTTAATTGCCCTGGGTAACGTTGATATTTCCACAATATTAATTCTTCCACTCCATGAGCATGGAATATTTTTCCATCTCTTTTGTCTTCCTCAATTTCTTTCAGAAGTGTTCTGTAGTTTTCAGGGAATATATCCTTTACCTCTTTGGTTAGGTTTATTCCTAGGTATCTTATGCTTTTGGGTGCAATTGTAAATGGGATTGAGTCCTTAATTTCTCTTTCTTCAGTCTCATTGTTAGTGTATAGAAATGCCACTGACATCTGGACATTAATTTTGTATCCTGCCACACTGCCAAATTGCTGTATGAGTTGTAGCAATCTTGGGATGGAGGCTTTTGGGTTTTCTATGTAGAGTATCATGTCATCGGCGAAGAAGGAGAGTTTGACTTCTTCTTTGCCAATTTGAATGCCTTTAATGTCTTTTTGCTGTCTAATTGCTGAGGCTAGGACTTCCAGTACTATGTTGAATAGCAGTGGTGAGAGTGGACATCCCTGTTTTGTTCATGATCTTAGTGGAAAGGCTCCCAGTGCTTCCCCATTGAGAATTATATTTGCTCTGGGTTTTTTGTAGATGGCTTTCGAGATGTTGAGGAATGTTCCCTCTAACCCAACACTCTGAAGAGTTTTGATCAGGAATGGATGCTGTATTTTGACAAATGTTTTCTCTGCATCTAATGAGAGTATCATATGGTTCTTAGTTTTTCTCTTGCTGTTATGATGAATCACATTGATTATTTTACCAGTGTTGAACCAAGCCTTGTGTCCCAGGGATAAATCCTACTTGGTCATGGTGAATAATTTTCTTAATGAACTGTTGGATCCTATTGGCTAGTATCTTGTTGAGAATTTTGTATCCATGTTCATCAGGGATATTGGTCTATATTTCTCCTTTTTGGTAGGGTCTTTGTCTGGTTTTGGAATTAAGGTGATGCTGGCCTCATAGAATGAATTCGGAAGTACTCCATCTCTTTCTATTTTTCCAAACAGCTTTAGCAGAATAGGTATGGTTTCTTCTTTAGATGTTTGATAGAATTCCCCAGGGAAGCCATCTGGCTCTGAACTTTTGTGTTTTGGGAGGTTTTTGATGACTGCTTCCATATCCTCCCTGGTTATTGGCCTGTTCAGGTTTTCTATTTCTTCCTGTTCCAGTTTTGGCAGTTTTTTGGCTTTTCAGAAAAGCGTCCATCTCTTCTAGATTGCCTAATTTATTGGCGTATAGCTGTTCATAATATGTTTTTAAAATCGTTTGTATTTCCTTGGTGTTGGTGATCTCTCCTTTCTCATTCATGATTTTATTAATTTGAGTCTTCTCTCTCTTCTTTTTAATAAGGTTGGCTTATGGTTTATCTATCTTATTAATTCTTTCAAAGAATCAACTCCTGGTTTTGTTGATCTATTCCACAGTTCTTCTGGTCTCGATTTCGTTGAGTTTTACTGAAATCTTTATTAACTCTCTTCTTCTGCTGGGTGTAGGATCTATTTGCTGTTTTTTTCTCTAGCTCCTTTAGGTGTAAGGTTAGCTTTTGTATTTGAGTTCTTTCCAGTTTTTGAATGGATGCTTGTATTGCGATGTATTTTCCCCTCAGGACTGCTTTTGCTGCATCCCAAAGATTTTGGATGGTTGTATCTTCATTCTCATTAGTTTCCATGAGTCTTTTTAATTCTTCCTTAATTTCCTGGTTGACCCTTTCATCTTTTAGCAGGATGGTCCTTAACCTCCACGTGTTTGAGGTCCTTCCAAACTTCTTGTTGTGATTTAGTTCTAATTTCAAGGCATTATGGTCTGAGAATATGCAGGGGACGATCCCAATCTTTTGGTATCGGTTCAGACCCGATTTGTGACCCAGTATGTGGTCTATTCTGGAGAAAGTTCCATGTGCACTTGAGAAGAATGTGTATTCAGTTGAGTTTGGATGTAAAGTTCTGTAGATATCTGTGAAATCCATCTGGTCTAGTGTATCATTTAAAGCTCTCGTTTCTTTGGAGATGCTGTGTTTAGAAGATCTATTGAGTGTAGAAAGCACTAAATTGAAGTCACCAAGTATAAGTGTATTATTATCTAATTATATCTTAATTTTCGTTATTAATTGATTGATATATTTGGCGGCTCCCACATTCGGGGCATATATTTTGAGCATTGTTAAGTCCTCTTGTTGGATAGATCCTTTAAGTATGATATAGTTTCCCTCTTCATCTCTCATACAGTCTTCGGGGTAAATTTTAGTTTACCTGATATAATTATGGCGACCCCTGCTTTCTTTTGAAGACTATTTGAATGGTAAATGGTTCTCCAACCTTTTATTTTGAGGCTGTAGGTGTCCTTCTATCACAAATGAGTCTCTTGTAGACAGCAAATCGAAGGGTCCTGCTTTTTTATCCAGTCTGAAACCCTGTGCCTTTTGATGGAGTCATTAAGCCCATTCACGTTCAGAGTTACTATTGAAAGATATGAGTTTAGTGTCATCATGATATCTGTTCAGTCCCTGTTTTTGTGGATTGTTCCATTTGACTTCTTAAAGGGGAATTTTGAGATTCCCCCTTACAATTTCTTGCAGAGCTGGTTTGGAGGTCACATATTCTTTCAGTTCCTGCCTGTCTTGGAAGCTCTTTATCTCTCCTTCCATTTTGAATGAGAGCCTTGCTGGATAAAGTATTCTTGGTTCCATATTTTTCTCATTTAGGACACTGTATATATCCTGCCAGCCCATTCTGGCTTGCCAGGTCTCTGTGGAGAGGTCTGCTCTTATGCTAATACTCCTCCCCATAAAAGTCAGGGATTTCTTGTCTCTTGCTGCTTTAGGGATGTTCTCTTTATCTTTGGAATTTGCAACTTAACTATTAAATGTCGAGGTGGTGAACGGTTTTTGATTTTGCGGGGGGGGGAGGGCATCTCTCTATTTCCTGAATCTGAATGCCTGTTTCCCTTTCTAGATTAGGAGAGTTTTCAGCTATGATTTGTTGAAATACATATTCTGGCCCTCTGGCCCTTTTCGGCACACTCGGGAACCCCAATTAAATGTAGATTTTTCTTTTTTTTTTTTTAAAGATTTTATTTATTTATTCATGATACTCACACAGAGAGAGACAGAGAGGCAGAGACACAGGTAGAGGGAGAAGCAGGCTCCATGCAGGGAGCCTGACGTGGGATTCGATCCTGGGTCTCCAGGATCGCGCCCCGGGCCAAAGGCAGGCGCCAAACCGCTGCGCCACCCAGGGATCCCTAAATGTAGATTTTTCTTCTTCAGGCTGTCACTTATTTCCCTTAATCTATCCTCATGATCTTTTATTTGTTTGTCTCTTTTTTCCTCAGTTTCCCTCTTTGCCATCAACTTGTCTTCTATGTCACTCACTCGTTCTTCCACCTCGTTAACCCTCGTCGTTAGGACTTCTAGTTTGGATTGCATGTCATTCAATTGATTTTTAATTTCTGCCTGATTAGATCTAAATTCTGCAGTCATGAAGTCTCTTGAGTCCTTTATGCTTTTTTCTGGAGCCACCAGTAGCTGTATAATAGTGCTTCTGAATTGGCTTTCTGACACTGAATTGTAATCCAGATTTTGTAACTCTGTGGGAGAGAGGACTCTTTCTGATTCTTTCTTTTGAGGTGAGATTTTCCTTCTAGTCATTTTGCTCAGTGCAGAGTGGCCAAAAACAAGTTTTATTGGGAAAAGGAGAAAAAGAGAGAAGAGGAAGAAGGAAAGAAAAAGAAAAAAGGAAGAAAAAAAAGAAAAAAGAAGAGAAGAAAAAGAGAAAAAAAGAAAAAGAAAAAAGGGGAGGGGGAAGTAAACGGAAATCAAAAAGCAAAACAAACAAACAAGCAAACAAACAAGGGGGAGTATCCTCTGATCCTCTGATTCTGTATACTGTCGGTTTAGCTGGTCTGGGGGAGGGGCCTGCTGTGCTGATTTTCAGGTGTTAGCACTTGAAGGAACTGCTCTGCCCCCTGCCTGGTGCAGGGGCTCAGTGGGGGTTGTTTACCCCGTGAGGCCCCAGGTGGAACAACCACAGTGGTGGCGGCTAGCTCTGGAGCCCTGGATTCAGCTCCCACAGTAGCTACAGAGCTCTTAGCTTGCAGGGGCCTGGCTGCTCCGGGGGCGGGGCCGCTGATCTCCTCAGCTTGGGGCAGGAGTATCCTTGTTGTGCTGGGCCCTCCTGCGTTCTCCCTGTCTCGGCGGGAGGCCCGATCCTGGGCTGTGTTCCCGGTGCCCTGTGCTCCTGCGCTGTTGGATTCACGCTCCCGGCCCAGCAGCCCCTTCTCCGCCGGAGCCTCCGCCCGAGCCCCCCGAGCTGCTCCAGGGGCCGCGCAACCCCTCCGGGCGGAGCCTCCAGCAGAGCCCCTCTGAGTTGCTCCCGGGTCCAGCTGTGCGGGCACTGCAGCCCTTTAGGGAGCTTGGCCGCGGGGTGTGGCACACTCTCCCCAGGGGCGCAGGTGTCCCAGGGAGCCTGAGGGCATCCCTACCCCTCCTGGGGTCTTGCTCTAACTCCCTGAGAGCGCCTTTCTGCCTGGTATGATTGGTGAAGCTCCTGCTTCTCCTGCATGAGGCTTTCCTGTCCTGGGGTCACTCACCCTGGCCTTAGCCCAGCTCCTCGCGGAGCCCCTCCCCCTTGGATGCCTTTTGTTTCTTTATTTCTTTTTTTCCCCTCTTCCTACCTTGATAGAAGCGTGAACTCTTCTCACTGTAGCATTCCAGCTGTTCTCTCTTTAAATCTCAGGCCGAATTCGTAGATTTTCAGGATGATTTGAAGTTTATCTAGGTAATTTGGTGCGGACCGGTGACTTGGGGACCCTGCTCTTCCGCCATCTTGCCCCTCCCCTAAAATCTTTTTTTTTTAAAAGGAATTCTCTTTTATCCACATCCTTGCCAGCATGTTGTTTATTTTGTCTTTTTAATAATAACAGGTATGAGTTGATATTATGGCTTTGATTTTCATTTCTTAGATGATTAGTAATGTTGAGCAAATTTTCATGTACCTGTTGGCCATCAAATATGCCTTCTTTGGAAAACTGTATTCTGATCTTCTGACTATTGTAATCAAATTACATTTTTTTTCTATTTAGTTGTATGAATTCTTTATACATTTTGGATATTAGCCTCTTATAAGATATGATTTGCAAGTACTTTCTCCAATTTAGTAAATTGGCTTTTTATTTTGCTGATGGCTTCCTTTGCTGTGTAGAGCTTTTTCGTTTGATGTAGTCACAATTCTTTTTTTGCTTTTGTTGCCTTTGGTTTTACTGTCAAAGTTTAAAAATCATTGCCAAGGGGCATCTGGGTGGTTCAGTCAAGTAAGAGTCCAACTCTTGATTTTGGCTCAGGTCATGATCTTAGAGTCCTGAGATCAATCCTCTCATTGTTGAGCCCCTCCTCATTGGGCTCCACATCCAGGCATCTAAGCATAGTCTGCTTGTCCCTCTCCCTCTTCTTTCTGAATAATTTTGCTGAGAACCTTTAAATTTTTTAGGTTTTTATTTACATTTCAGTTAGCTAACATACAGTGTAATATTAGTTTCAGGTGTACAATATAGTGATTTGACAGTTCCATTCAAAACCTGATGTTTATCAAAATAAGTGAACTCATTAATTCCTATCACCTATTTAACTCATCCCCCCCTCTGACCTTCCCTCTGGTAACCATCAATTCACCCCTGTCAGAATGGCAAAAATCAACACAAGAAACAAGAAGTCTTGGCAAGGATGTGGAGAAAAAGGAACTCTCTTGAACTCTGTAGGAATGCAAACTGATACAGCTACTGTGGAAAACAGTATGGAGGTTCCTCAGAAAGTTAAAAATAGAACCACCCTAACATCCAGAAATTGCACTACTATTTTTCATTTTAGGAGTTCTTTGGTTCAGGTCTTATGTTCAGTTTTTAATCCATTTTGAGTTATTTTTTTGTTTGGGGTAAGAGAGTGGTCTAGGTTCATTCTTTTGCATGTGTCTGTCCAGTTTTCTTAACAACATTTAGTGAAGAGATTGAGATTTCCCCATTGTATATCCCAGGCTCCTTAATCAGAAATTAATTGACCTTATATGCATGAGATTTTTTCCTGGGTATTCTATTCTATTCCATTGATCTATGTGTCTTCTTTATGCCAATACTATACTGTTTTGATTACTATAGCTTTGTAATATAGTTTGAAATCAGAGAGTGAAATGCCTCTAGCTTTGTTCTTTCTCAATATTGATTTGATTATTTGGAGTCTTTTGTGGTTTCATACAAATTTTAAGATAGTTTTATTTATGTGAAAAATGCCATTGGAGTATGAACATTTTAGCAATAATAACTTTTCTGATCCATGAACACAAGAGATTTTTCCAATTATTTGTGTCTTCTTCAATTTATTACATCAATGTCTTATAGGTTTCAGTGTATAGGTCTATCACCTCCTTGGTTAAATTTATTTCTAAGTATTTTATACTTTTTGATGCAATTATAAATGAGATTGTGTTCCTAATTCCTCTTAGTGTCTACGGCCATACCACCCTGAACGCGCCCGATCTCATCTGATCTCGGAACCTAATTCCTCTTAGTGATAGTTTATTATTAGTATATGGAAACTCAACAGATTTCAGGATGCCTGGGTGACTGAGTGGTTGAGCATCTGCCTTGGGCTCAGGGTGTGATCCTGGAGTCCAGGATCGAGTCCCATATCAGACTCTTGTGGGGAGTCTGCTTCTCCCTCTGCGTGTGGCTTTGCCTCTCTCTCTCTGTGTCTTTCATTAATAAATAAAATCTTCAAACAAAAAGAAAAGAAACTCAATAGATTTCTGCATATTGATTTTTTACCCTGCAAATTTACTGAATTCATTTTTTAGTTCTAATATATTTTTTTGTGGAATCTTTAGACTTTTCTCTATATAATATTATATTTTCTGCAAATAGTGACAGTTTTGGCTCTTCCTTTCCAATTTTGATGCCTTATATTTCTTGTCCTTGCTCTGACTAGTTCTTTTAATACTATGTTGAATAAAGTGGTGAGTGGGCATCCTTGTCTTGTTCCTCATCTTAGAGGAAAAGTTTTCATCTTTTTACTGTTGAGAATGATGTTAAAATGGAAAATTATTTTAATTTAAAAAAGAAAAATTGTCTTTAAGTCAAAATGACACATGCAAATAAGTTTGAAAGAAATATCTTCAAAGGTTAATAGCCACTGTCTTTGAATGATAGACTGCTTTTTTCTTCTAGTTTTTTTATGTTTTTAAAATTATTTTGTATGAGTATATGTTACTTTGTAACAGAAGAGCCATAACAATACTTTAGCATAAAAAATAATAATCTTTTAATAATTCCAAAATAGTCTTTTGGAAAGACCTCTGGAAAAAGTCAAATGTGTAGTTATCTAGATTCGTAAGAAATCATAGGAAAAGTTCCAAATTTTACTAAACACATTCTGTAAGATTGGGAAGTTTTTTCTCTTACCTAACCTAATATTTTTCTTGCTGTCATTAAATAGCCTCTCTTTCTCTCTCACACACTTTTTGTTTATTTGTTTTAATTTTTCTTTCCCCATAGTTGTCCATTGGTGGATAATATTTTATTGGAAAGCCTGGTGTTTTATGTTAAAGTAAATAACCTTATTTCTAATAAGCACTATGTTAGAAATGATCATTTCTATGAGAGGTTTCTAAAAGTATAAGAAATCTCTATGTGCTTGGTTATTAACTTAAGCTTTCCAAATTTCACCTACTTATGAAACAGAGTTGTATGATGCCCTGCTACATGGCATGTTCTAATGAGAGACAAAATGATTACTGAATCCAATATCTTGGAACAAAGGCCCACAGGGGCTACACCACCAGGCATTGCCAAGAAATGCAGGTGCCAAGGTGAAGCCCTGAGTCCAGATTGGCTCTTAGTTTTATTTTCATAGAATGTAAAGTATGTGAAAATGAGGAAGGAAAAACTACTCAGGAAACCAATCATGTGAGGAGCAACAAGGAACTGCATATACAATCTGTACCAGTTTCAGAGGAACATTAACTATGGGGCAACAGGGGATGCTAGAATTTACCTCAGCAGGCATGGATATCTTATCTACCACCATTGTTGTTTTCAGCATGTACTGTTTTTAGTTCAGACCGATGACAGGAATAATTGGCTTTTACCATACACATAAAGCTGTTGTCATTTATGTGTGTCCCTGTTCCTACTGTTTTTTTATTTTTTTATTTCTTTTTTTACCCACTGAGGTATTGCTCTTCCACAATACTCGTTTTGGGGGAAAAAAATCAGCATGAGAAATTCAAAGAAGGCCTGGGATTTTTTTTTTCTTCAAATCTGCCAACAGAGTGTGGGGAGAGTTCATGCTTTTAACTCTGGAAAGGGCAGATTTAATAATCCTAAACTAGGATATAATTGGAGTGTAATACATGCCTTTACCCTAGAAATGAGAAAGACTGATAATGATTTCCTGAATTTTATGCTGAGATAGTAGAAGAGAGAATGATACAAATGTTTGGGTTTTCCATAATGATACAGATACTACCTCAACTCTAGAGTCTGGCTCAGACTCTAAAAGGTGGCCAGCAGAGAATAAGGCTGGGTGAAATGGACTCTACATTGTGGTTATGGCAGTAATCAGGAGCCAATGATATGAAGGACCTTGTAGGCAATGTTAAGAAGCTGTAAAAAATACTAGTTAACTAGACAGCTTTTGGTAAGAGATTTATTTTATCAGATCACTGCTTTTGAATGTATGTCTTACAGTTCTGTGAACAATAAATTGGAGGCAGAGAAAAATCCAAGCAGGAGATAATAACTTGAATTTTGGCAAATGAGAAGAGGTAGATGTACATATGTGATTGTCAATGGTAGAATCAATAGAGGGATCCCTGAGTGGCTCAGTGATTTGGAGCCTGCCCTTGGCCCGGGGTGTGATCCTGGAGTCCCGGGATCAAGTCCCACATCAGGCTCCTTGCATGGAGCCTGCTTCTCCCTCTGCCTGTGTCTCTGCTTCTCTCTCTCTCTCTGTCATGAATAAATAAATAAAGTCTTTAAAAAAAAGAATCAATAGAGCTTTGAGAGTGTGATGTGTTTAGATGAGTGTAAGTAAAGGAATATGAAAGAGTCAAATAACTCAGTTAAGAAATGGACAGAAGACATGAATAAACATTTTTACAGAGAAGACATCAAGATGGCTAACAGACACATGAAAAGATGCTACACATCACTCCTCATCAGGGAAATACAAATCAAAACCACAATGAAATACCACCTCACACCTGTCAGAATGGCTAAAATGAACAACACAGAAGACAACAGGTGTTGGCAAGGATATAGAGAAAGGAGAACTCTCTTACACTGATGATGGGAATGCAAAGTGGTGCAACTACTTTGTAGAACAGTATGACAGTTCCTCAAAAATTTAAACATAAAACTATCCTATGATCTAGTATTTGCTCTATAGGTATTTACACAAATGATACAAAAATACGCATTCAAAAGAGTACATCCACCACAATGTTTATAACAGCATTATCAACAATAGTTAGACTATGGAAAGAGCCCAAATGTCCATTGACTGATGAACAGATAAGAAGATGTGGAGTACTACTCAACCATCAAAAGATAGGAGGGGCAAGATGGCGGAAGAGGAGGGTCTCCAAATCACCTGTCTCCACCAAATTACCTAGAAAACCTTCAAATTATCCTGAAAATCTATCAATTCGGCCTGAGAATTAAAGAGAGAACACCTGGAATGCAACAGTGAGAAGAGTTTGCGCTTCTATCAAGGTAGGAAGACGGGAAAAAGAAATAAAGAAACAAAGGCCTCCAAGGGGGAGGGGCCCCGCGAGGAGCCGGGCTAAGGCTGGGACGAGTGTCCCCAGGACAGGAGAGCCCCGTCCCGGAGACGCAGGAGCTGCACCAACCTTCCCGGGTGGAAAGGGGCTCGCAGGGAGTTGGAGCAGGACCCAGAAGGGCGAGGATGCCCTCGGGTTCCCTGGGACAGTAACAGAGCAACTGCGCGCCCAGGAGAGTGCGCCGAGCTCCCTAAGGGCTGCAGCGCGCACGGCGGGACCCGGCGGGACCCGGAGCAGCTGGGGGGGCTCGGGCGGCGGCTCCGCGGAGGGGGCTGCGCGGCCCCGGGAGCAGCTCGGAGGGGCTCGGGCAGAGGAAGGGGCTCCGTGCAGAGGGGGCTGCGCGGTTCCAGGAGCAGCTCGGGGGGGGGGGGTCGGGCGGCAGCTCCGCGGCCCGGGAGTGAGAATCCACCAGCGCAGGCTTCGGAGCACAGGGCGCCGGGACACAGCCCAGGATCCGGCCTTCCCCGGGACAGGCAGAGGCCGGGAGGGCCCAGGACAGCGAGGACGCTCCTGCCCCAGCTGAGCAGATCAGCGGCCCCGCCCGGGAGCCTCCAGGCCCTGCAGACGGAGAGCTCCAGAGTTCCTGCTGGGGCTGAATCCAGGTTTCCAGAGCTGGCCCCGCCACTAGGGCTGTTGCTCCTGGGGCCTCACGGGGTAAACAACCCCCACTGAGCCCTGCACCAGGCAGGGGCACTGAGCAGCTCCCCCAACTGCTAACACCTGAAAATCAGCACAGCAGGCCCCTCCCCCAGAAGACCAGCTAGACTGACTGACAACTTCCAGGGGAAGCCAAGGGACTTAAAGTTCACAGAATCAGAAGATACTCCCCCGTGGTTCTTTTTTTTTCTTTTTTTTCTTTTTTTTTTTTTTTTGCTTTTTGATTTGTTTCCTTTCCCCACCCCCCTTTTTTCTCCTTTCTTTCTTTTTCTTTCTCTTTTTCTTCTTTTTTTTTTCGTTTTTTTTCTTCCTTTTTTTTCTCTTTCTCTTTTCTTTCCTTCTTTCTCTCCTCTTTTTCTCCTTTTCCCAGTACAAATTGCTTTTGGCCACTCTGCACTGAGCAAAATGACTAGAAGGAAAACCTCACCTCAAAAGAAAGAATCAGAAACAGTCCTCTCTCCCACAGAGTTACAAAATCTGGATTACAATTCAATGTCAGAAAGCCAATTCAGAAGCACTAGTATAAAGCTACTGGTGGCTCTAGAAAAAAGCATAAAGGACTCAAGAGACTTCATGACTGCAGAATTTAGAGCTAATCAGGCAGAAATTAAAAATCAATTGAATGAGATGAAATCCAAACTAGAAGTCCTAACGAGGAGGGTTAACAAGGTGGAAGAACGAGTGAGTGACATAGAAGACAAGTTGATAGCAAAGAGGGAAACTGAGGAAAAAAGAGACAAACAAGTAAAGACCATGAAGATAGAATAAGGGAAATAAACGACAACCTGAGGAAGAAAAACCTACGTTTAATTGTGGTTCCCGAGGGTGCCGAAAGGGACAGAGGGCCAGAATATGTATTTGAACAAATTCTAGCTGAAAACTTTCCTAATCTGGGAAGGGAAACAGGCATTAAGATCCAGGAAATAGAGAGATCCCCCCTATAATCAATAAAAACCGTTCAACACCTCGACATTTAATAGTGAAGCTTGCAAATTCCAAAGATAAAGAGAAGATCCTTAAAGCAGCAAGAGACAAGAAATCCCTGACTTCTATGGGGAGGAGTATTAGGGTAACAGCAGACCTCTCCACAGAGACCTGGCAGGCCAGAAAGGGCTGGCAGGATATATTCAGGGTCCTAAATGAGAAGAACATGCAACCAAGAATACTTTATCCAGCAAGGCTCTCATTCAAAATGGAAGGAGAGATAAAGAGCTTCCAAGACAGGCAGCAACTAAAAGAATATGTGACCTCCAAACCAGCTCTGCAAGAAATTTTAAGGGGGCCTCTTAAAATTCCCCTTTAAGAAGAAGTTCAGTGGAACAATCCACAAAAAGAGGGACTGAATAGATATCATGATGACACTAAACTCATATCTCTCAATAGTAACTCTGAATGTGAACGGCCTTAATGACCCCATCAAAAGGCGCAGGGTGTCAGACTGGATAAAAAAGCAGGACCCATCTATTTGCTGTCTACGAGAGACTCATTTTAGACAGAAGGACACCTACACCTGAAAATAAAAGGTTGGAGAACCATTTACCATTCGAATGGTCCTCAAAAGAAAGCAGGGGTAGCCATCCTTATATCAGATAAACTAAACTTTACCCCAAAGACTGTAGTGAGAGATGAAGAGGGACACTATACCATACTTAAAGGATCTATTCAACAAGAGGACTTAACAATCCTCAATATATATGCCCCGAATGTGGGAGCTGCCAAATATATAAATCAATTATTAACCAAAGTGAAGAAATACTTACATAATAATACACTTATACTTGGTGACTTCAATCTAGCTCTTTCTATACTCGATAGGTCTTCTAAGCACAACATCTCCAAAGAAACGAGAGCTTTAAATGATACACTGGACTAGATGGATTTCAGAGATATCTACAGAACTTTACATCCAAACTCAACTGAATACACATTCTTCTCAAGTGCACATGGAACTTTCTCCAGAATAGACCACATATTGGGTCACAAATCGGGTCTGAACCGATACCAAAAGATTGAGATCGTCCCCTGCATATTCTCAGACCATAATGCCTTGAAATTAGAACTAAATCACAACAAGAAGTTTGGAAGGACCTCAAACACGTGGAGGTTAAGGACCATCCTGCTAAAAGATGAAAGGGTCAACCAGGAAATTAAGGAAGAATTGAAAACATTCATGGAAACTAATGAGAATGAAGATACAACCGTTCAAAATCTTTGGGATGCAGCAAAAGCAGTCCTAAGGGGGAAATACATCGCAATACAAGCATCGATTCAAAAACTGGAAAGAACTCAAATACAAAAGCTAACCTTACACATAAAGGAGCTAGAGAAAAAACAGCAAATAGATCCTACACCCAAGAGAAGAAGGGAGTTAATAAAGATTCGAGCAGAACTCAACGAAATCGAGACCAGAAGAACTGTGGAACAGATCAACAGAACCAGGAGTTGGTTCTTTGAAAGAATTAATAAAATAGATAAACCATTAGCCAGCCTTATTAAAAAGAAGAGAGAGAAGACTCAAATTAATAAAATCATGAATGAGAAAGGAGAGATCACTACCAACACCAAGGAAATACAAGTGATTTTAAAAACATATTAGTAACAGCTATATGCCAATAAATTAGGCAATCTAGGAGAAATGGACGCATTCCTGGAAAGCCACAAACTACCAAAACTGGAACAGGAAGAAATAGAAAACCTGAACAGGCCCATAACCAGGGAGGAAATTGAAGCAGTCATCAAAAACCTCCCAAGACACAAGAGTCCAGGGCCAGATGGCTTCCCAGGGGAATTTTATCAAACGTTTAAAGAAGAAACCATACCTATTCTCCTAAAGCTGTTTGGAAAGATAGAAAGAGATGGAGTACTTCCAAATTCGTTCTATGAGGCCAGCATCACCTTAATTCCAAACCCAGACAAAGACCCCACCAAAAAGAATTACAGACCAATATCCCTGATGAACATGGATGCAAAAATTCTCAACAAGATACTGGCCAATAGGATCCAACAGTACATTAAGAAAATTATTCACCATGACCAAGTAGGATTTATCCCTGGGACACAAGGCTGGTTCAACACCCATAAAACAATCAATGTGATTCATCATATCAGCAAGAGAAAAACCAAGAACTATATGATCCTCTCATTAGATGCAGAGAAATCATTTGACAAAATACAGCATCCATTCCTGATCAAAACTCTTCAGAGTGTAGGGATAGAGGGAACATTCCTCGACATCTTAAAAGCCATCTATGAAAAGCCCACAGCAAATATCATTCTCAATGGGGAAGCACTGGGAGCCTTTCCCCTAAGATCAGGAACAAGACAGGGATGTCCACTCTCACCACTGCTGTTCAACATAGTACTGGAAGTCCTAGCCTCAGCAATCAGACAACAAAAAGACATTAAAGGCATTCAAATTGGCAAAGAAGAAGTCAAACTCTCCCTCTTCGCCGATGACATGATACCCTACATAGAAAACCCAAAAGTCTCCACCCCAAGATTGCTAGAACTCATACAGCAATTCGGTAGTGTGGCAGGATACAAAATCAATGCCCAGAAATCAATAGCATTTCTATACACTAACAATGAGACTGAAGAAAGAGAAATTCAGGAGTCAGTCCCATTTACAATTGCACCCAAAAGCATAAGATACCTAGGAATAAACCTAACCAAAGATGTAAAGGATCTATACCCTCAAAACTATAGAACACTTCTGAAAGAAATTGAGGAAGACACCAAGAGATGGAAAAATATTCCATGCTCATGGATTGGCAGAATTAATATTGTGAAAATGTTAATGTTACCCAGGGCAATATACACGTTTAATGCAATCCCTATCAAAATACCATAGACTTTCTTCAGAGAGTTAGAACAAATTATTTTAAGATTTGTGTGGAATCAGAAAAGACCCCGAATAGCCAGGGGAATGTTAAAAAGAAAACCATATCTGGGGGCATCACAATGCCAGATTTCAGGTTGTACTACAAAGCTGTGGTCATCAAGACTGTGTGGTACTGGCACAAAAACAGACGCATAGATCAGTGGAACAGAATAGAGAATCCAGAAGTGGACCCTGAACTTTATGGTCAACTAATATTCGATAAAGGAGGAAAGACTATCCATTGGAAGAAAGACAGTCTCTTCAATAAATGGTGCTGGGAAAATTGGACATCCACATGCAGAAGAATGAAACTAGACCACTCTCTTGCACCATACACAAAGATAAACTCAAAATGGATGAAAGATCTAAATGTGAGACAAGATTCCATCAAAATCCTAGAGGAGAACACAGGCAACACCCTTTTTGAACTCCGGCCACAGTAACTTCTTGCAAGATACATCCTCGAAGGCAAAAGAAACAAAAGCAAAAATGAACTATTGAGACTTCATCAAGATAAGAAGCTTTTGCACAGCAAAGGATACAGTCAACAAAACTCAAAGACAACCTACAGAATGGGAGAAGATATTTGCAAATGACATATCAGATAAAGGGCTAGTTTCCAAGATCTATAAAGAACTTCTTAAACTCAACACCAAAGAAACAAACAATCCAATCATGAAATGGGCAAAAGACATGAACAGAAATCTCACAGAGGAAGACATAGACATGGCCAACATGCATATGAGAAAATGCTCTGCATCACTTGCCATCAGGGAAATACAAATCAAAACCTACAATGAGATACCACCTCACACCAGTGAGAATGGGGAAAATTAACAAGGCAGGAAACCACAAATGTTGGAGAGGATGCGGAGAAAAGGGAACCCTCTTACACTGTTGGTGGGAATGTGAACTGGTGCAGTCACTCTGGAAAACTGTGTGGAGGTTCCTCAAACAGTTAAAAATATACCTGCCCTACGACCCAGCAATTGCACTGTTGGGGATTTACCCCAAAGATACAAATGCAATGAAACGCCGGGACACCTGCACCCCGTTGTTTATAGCAGCAATGTCCACAATAGCCAAACTGTGGAAGGAGCCTCGGTGTCCAACGAAAGATGAATGGATAAAGAAGATGTGGTTTATGTATACAATGGAATATTACTCAGCTATTAGAAATGACAAATACCCACCATTTGCTTCAACGTGGATGGAACTGGAGGGTATTATGCTGAGTGAAGTAAGTCAGTCGGTGAATGACAAACATTATATGTTCTCATTCATTTGGGGAATATAAATAATAGTGAAAGGGAATATAAGGGAAGGGAGAGGAAATGTGTGGGAAATATCAGAAAGGGAGACAGAACGTAAAGACTGCTAACTCTGGGAAACGAACTAGGGGTAGTGGAAGTGGAGAAGGGCGGTGGGTGGGAGTGAATGGGTGACGGGCACTGGGGGTTATTCTGTATGTTAGTAAATTGAACACCAATAAAAAATAAATTAAAAAAAACCATCAGAAGATAAAATCTTGCCATTTGCAATGATGTGGGTGTAGGTAGAGTGTATTATGCTAAGTGAAATACGTCAATAAGAGAAAGGCAAATACCATATGATTTCTCTCATATGTTGAATTTAGAAACAAAATTGATGAACATACAGGAGTCAGAATAAAGTGAGAGAGAAGGAAACAAATCATGAGAGACTTTTAACTATAGAGAACAAACTGAGTGTTGATGGAGGGAGGTGGGTGGGGGAGGGAGTAGATGGGTGATGGGTAATAAGGAGGGTACATGTTGTGATGTACGTAAGGAATCACTGAATTCTACTACTGAAACCAATATTACACTGTATGTTAACTAACTAGAATTAAAATTTTTTAAAAAAGAAGAAAAAGAAAGAATCTAAGAGCTTGAATTATCTCCATTCATGGTTATAAATGAAAAAGTAGATTTGGGGAAAGACAAATTATTTGGCTTTGCACACAGTGATTTTGAACTTGATAGAAAAAGATATTACTGGGCAGCCTGGGTGGCTTTAGTCCAGGGTGTGATCCTGGAGACCTGGGATCAAGTCCCACATCGGGCTCCCTGCTTCTCCCTCTGCCTGTGCCTCTGCCTCTGCCTCTCTCTGTCTCTTTCTGTGTCTCTCATGAATAAATAAATAAAATCTTAAAAAAAAGAAAGAAAAAGATATTTACCAGTATCCAACATAATTGACATAAAATAGCACTATGTGTCCAGGTTAAACACACAGATTTTTAAAAAGAAAATAAAATATTTGACTAAAGAATACAGAGAATGAATATTAATTACTTAATTTCTTTTTTAAGACTTTATTTATTATTTTTAAATATTTTATTTACTTATTCATGAGACACACACACACACACACACACACACACACACACACACACAGAGGCAGAGACACAGGTAGAAGGAGAAGCAGGTTCCATGCAGGGACCCCGACGTGGGACTCGATCCTGGGATCCTGGGATCACTCCCTGAGCCAAAGGTGGACACTCAACCACTGAGCCACCCAGGCGCCCCGATTACCTAATTTCTAAAAGTAGATTTACTCAATCTTAGGAATATCTACGATATCCACTGCATGCAAATCAATGTGTTATATGAAATGAGGAAAATGCTTCTAAGATATGATTCTGCTGTACATCTTACCCTACAGGCATTGGAAAAGTTTTATAATTTCTTACAAAGACAAGTGTTATACTCAGGTGAGAATTAGCAATTGTGTCTAGTGAAAAGCAACACACTTCAGCTGCTAAAAATAATGAAGTAGTAGAAAATTAATCGAGATCCAGTGGCCAAGTGAGCAAAGCACAATCAGCAGGGAAAATGGCTTAGGTGAAATGAGCCTACTGATCAATTCATATCATTCTATATTCAGGTTTGACCCAGTCCATTTAACTGTTTATTACCTGCCCACCTCAAATTACAGTACTGAGTGCAGTCTCACTAATGATCCCAGAAACATAGCCCCAGAACTCTCATCATGATTTTCCATTTCCATGAAAACCTTAAAAACTATTCCCATTTTTCCCCATCATTCCACTCATGTAGCAAATAATTATCAGTTTACTTCTTTCTGGGTCCCACCCTTAAACTTAGTCACTTTATCAAGAGAGAACCTTCTTTCTTAAAGTCATACCTAAAATATTGTCAGTTTTTAAGTATTGGGAACTAGTAGACTAGTTTGTCTAATCTACCCAAAATACTCACTCTCCACCCCTTCTCATAAGTTAGCTATGAATTGCACAAATTTTAAAGTTTTCATATATCTCAACAGATTATTCATTTCCTTTCTCAACTTGTAACTTCCAATGATATATCTACCAGTAGGTGGATAAAATAGTGTACAATAGGTGAAAATATTGTGAATATGCATGCTTTGGTGCGGAGAAATGGATATGAAGACCTTATATGTGTGGTTATTTTATCTTCTCTACCAACAGAGGGTAAGGCTTTGATGCAATATCAGATCAATATCAGGCTTGAGTACACCAAGGTGACTGGGAAGAAGGAGTCCAAATGGGAAACTAAAGATACTTGGTTGTGAAAGAGAATTGCAGCATTGGTTGAAGGAAATGAATGTATAGAGTGCAAAAAGTCACTGAGAGTCTATGATGGTCAAATCCCAGCAAGATAGTCTTTATTCTGTTTTTGTGTTCCCCAAGTGAGAAATTCATGTAAATAGTACAGGTAGCATATTCAGTGGTAGAACCAGTATTCTCCAATGATTCCACCCAAGAAATATGCTCTCATGGCTTTGCATTTTTAATGATCTGTATTATATAAAATACACCCAGAGAATTAAAATTATCAAAATACTAGAGGCTTTTTTTTTTTGTTATTTCTATGACTATATTCAAGTGATATGGCATACTGACAAAAACATAAGCCCATAAGCTTGCCTGGGGCCAGATGTTTACATTTCCATGAAAAAGAAAGACGGTTTTGTAAAGGAACTTACCATATTAAAACGTAATTAGTTTTGTCTGAAATTATTGTATTGTGTTAATGAGAAGTGTAGTATTAATGTGACAGACAAGGCTAGGAAAAATCAATCTTGATTTGAGAGCTTCATGAAGAATCTGAAAGACAGTGAGAAAGCAACGCTGCAAACATAATTAGTTATTAGAAATAATTTACAAAGAAGGTGCCTGGGTAATGCAATCAGTTAAGTGTCAGATTCTGGGTTTCAGCTCAGGTCATGATCTCAGGGTCCTGATATCAAGCCCTGCATTGGGCTCCATGCTCAGTGGAGTCTGCTTAAGACTGTCTCTCCTTCTGCCCCTCCCCCAGCTCTCTCTTTCTCTCTAAAAAATAAATAAGTAAATCTGTAAAAAAAAAGAATTCACAATGAACATTTCATCCTGGTTTTCTCATTTAATTCTTCTTGAGGTGCATCCATGTGTTTGTTGTTAGGTTTCAACTAACCAATGCTAATTAACCAATATTTTTGGCCAATGTATTAGTAATATAAAATAAAACCATCTTATTTAACAATACCAAGGCTCAGAAAAGGAAACTTTAACAGTTCTTCAGGTCGTTAACAGAAAAATGACTAGACCAAATCATCACCAGAAAAATTTAATTGATATACTTAAATTGTAATTTATTTTAAAGTAGTAATGAGAAGTATATACACTTTTAAAAGGTTAGTGTAACATGGGGGTACAGTAACCTTCCTTATGATATAGGAATATATGGTTTGGCTTACCATTATACTCAATATTTGCCTAACTTGGCCCAAATATCAGAAACAGTCCAGGATACCATGAATTAATATATACACAGAAGATTCTGTAGAAAAGGATGGATTGAATACAGATATTTAATCCTTCCTTCCTGGATTTTTCTCCACAAAACTTACTTAAATCATCAAAGGAAAATAGCCTATTGGTGAAAGTCGGTGGAGAAAGAGGGAGTAGAACAGAAGGTTGTGCATAATGGCCATTTTGGACAAGGCCTTATATTCACACACAGCATCTTCAAATTTAGATCTCTCATATTGTCTCCACATATTGCTATACATATAATACATTGTGTTTTAAATGCATTGATTTGTTTATTGTAAACATTTTAAAGCACTTGCAATTCCTGTGAAGACTTGCAAAATTTAAAAAAAAAACTAGAGGGGACTCAATCAAGTCAGGAACTTAAATGAGGGTGCCATTCTCATATTCCAGTCTCCTGTTTATTGTATGGATATAACCTGCTGTAGAAGCCAGGAAGGAAGATCATTTCTTCCCTTAGTACCTGGAAACCAAGGAGCATTTCAGAACATGACCTAGGTGCATTTGGATTCACCCAACTGAGATTGAAGATTAAGAGACTATTATAAAGAAGTAGGAAGAATTTGCAAACTATTAAAGGAAGAAATGTTGGCAGCAAGTGTTTACAAAAGCAATGTTTTTGGTGGTGGTGATGATGTGATAACCCAACAAGACTATTCATTTGGCATTACTTTGGCTGCTTAAATTTGACTCCTGCTTATTTTTGAGCTTCTTTCTTCCATTTTCCCATCAGTTCTATATCTAATATCCTTTTATCCTTAATTTTTCATTAATGTTTACTTCATTCTTGTTCATACAACCGAGAACCTGCATGTTTTAATAAGTGAATGTTTGACAATGAGGGTGAGGCAAACATGAAGGTCAAGAAAGACTGGGTGGTACTCTGCTGTGAATCAATATCATTGAAAGTCAGTATTTGAACTCAATAGCACCAGAAATCGTAAGGGTAAGGACAACCACATAAACAAGGCCTGGAATTGGAGGGCTTCTCTCAGGAAAGGTGCAAGAAGAATACCAAACATAGTCATACCTACAGCTAGCATGGATACTATGCCTAAAATAATGTGTAATATGGGCTTGTGGTGAGACAACACAAATGTTTCTTTTTTTCATAATAAATTTATTTTTTATTGGTGTTCAATTTGCCAACATACAGAATAACACCAGTGCTCATCCCGTCAAGTGCCCCCCTCAGTGCCTGTCACCCATTCACCCCCACCCCCCGCCCTCCTCCCCTTCCATCACCCCTAGTTCGTTTCCCAGAATTAGGAGTCTCTATGTTCGGTCTCCCTTTCTGATATTCCCTACACATTTCTTCTCCCTTCCCTTATATTCCCTTTCACTATTATTTATATTCCCCAAATGAATGAGAACATACAATGTTTGTCTTTCTCCGATTGACTTACTTCACTCAGCATAATACCCTCCAGTTCCATCCACGTTGAAGCAAATGGTGGGTATTTGTCGTTTCTAATGGCTGAGTAATATTCCATTGTATACATAAACCACATCTTCTTTATCCATTCATCTTTCGATGGACACCGAGGCTCCTTCCACAGTTTGGCTATTGTGGACATTGCTGCTATAAACATCGGGGTGCAGGTGTCCCGGCGTTTCATTGAATCTGAATCTTTGGGGTAAATCCCCAACAGTACAATTGCAGATGTTTCATTACAAAGCTGTGGCATTGGAAATAATCACAATACCCCTCAAATATGGGGGTTCTTTCAATAAATTATATTTTTAAGATAGAATGCTAACCTGCCTTTAAAAATCATGTTGAAATTTACCAATTGAGGGAAATATATGTGATATAATTGAAAGCCAAAAACCACCTATGAAGTAACAATACAGAGTAGATTCCAGACAGACACACTTGGACAGTTATACAGTCCTGGGCTGGTATCCACAATTTGCTTTTTACCATATGATTATTAATAACTAATGTATGCTATAAGAACTTCACTTTTTTAAATCTATAAATGGACATAAGAATAGTACCTACTTATGATCATTAAATATATGAAAGTACTAAGCATGACCTTTATGTTTACTTCTACATATCCAAAAAACTTAATCTTTACCATATTTATTGGTATTGGGGTAACGTTTGTTCTTTTCCTTTCTGTTCCTTATTTTTTTCATTCAGAATATATGACTGTGTGGGGCATCTGCGTGGCTCAGTTGGTTAAACCATCTGCCTTTGGCTTGGGTCAACATCTCAGGGTGCTGGAGTTGAGCCCCACATGGGGCTCTCTGATCAGCAGTCTGCTTCTCTCTCTGCCTCCTGTCCCTCACCCCCCACTTGTGCTCTCCTACTCTCTCTCTCTCAGATAAATAAATAAACTCTAAAAAAAGAATACAAGACAGTGCGATTAAATAAAACATAAAAAAGATATTATTAAAAAACAGAAACAGAAAAGAGAACTTATGGACTTCAACCAGATACATTGAAAATACTTAAAATGACAAAAAAGAAAATACTTAAAATGGTGGAAAATGTAACTTGAAGATTTAGAAGATACTATTTAAAAACAAAAACTGGAAAGGAACAATAGTCATTGTATAGTATTTAGTAGAGAAGTATCTGTCTGTTCTCTAAGTTGATGTGATGAAAAGTGAAAATGGATGAAATGATCGCTAATTAAAATCCTTCTTGTTATGTTGGAAGAAATTACAGAATAAGAAGTGGTTTAAGAATGCAAGCTCTGGAATCAGAGCATTGTGCAAGTTTTGGTTCTGCTGCTCAGTAATTGTATGACCTTGATTAAAGATACTAATTTCACTAAGCCTTGATTTACTCATCTGTTAATTGCAGATGAAGTAATATAAAATCTAAATGTAGCTTCTGGCACAAAATATGCTATCAATGAAAGTTAATTTCAGTCTTGTGCATTGAATGAAAGATTTGAAGTCGGTAGGGAAAGGTTTAATCTCAGCTGTGCCATATACACACAGGACAAGCCACTTCCCTTCTCTGAGCTGAATTTCATTATTTGCAATTAAAAAAATTTTTTTCCTGTCTCCTTCGAGTGCTTGTATGTGAATCAAATGAAATAAACAATGCAAATATTCCTTGGAAAATATTAAGTAGTTTATAAATGTAAGTATTATTTACATGAATTAGTGACTCATGTTATATCAGTAAACTACCACAGCTCTTGTTCTCACTCAAAATTTTTATCAATTAATATGGCATTCTTTTTTTAGTAATGAGACACAGTTTTGTTAAGTGAAGTGCTTGAATAATATGGTTCATCTTAAGAGGACTTCTTGGTAACTTGGAACTGTATTAAATCTAAATGCATTTGCCTTGTGTAAAACTCCCTGATGATGATTTTTTTAAAAGATTTTACCTATTTGCTCATGACAGACACAGAGAGAAAGGCAGAAACCTAGGCAGAGGAAGAAGCAGACTCCCTGAGAGGAGCCTGATGTGGGACTCCATCCCAGGACCCAGGGATCACGGACTGAGCCACAGGAAGACACTCAATCACTGAACCATCCAAGTATTATGAAAAGTGATGGCCAGATATGTGTTTGATTTGTGACTGATAAAGTGAAGACATTCACTTGTTATTGATTTACCAGTAACCAATGCTAGATTGACCTAAGGTCATTTAGATCCTGGTCTATATCACTAAAAACCATTAAACAATTAACTGGTGTTCCTAAATTCTAGAGACAGATATTTTGAATAATTCAGGGGATTTGGAGACCTTAAACTATTAAACTAGGACTAGTTGTCTCCATTTAATCTAATATATGTTTGGGTCTCCATTTACCTTGTCAGAAGGAATATTTACTGTTGTAGGAGGAATTATTTCCTCAAATTGCATTTAGAAAACCATTATTAAGTTGTAAGACAGCTGAAGAAAAAAAAAAAGCTCTATAGCATAATTTTATCTTTATAATGAATAAGTAAACTGAAAAAAATCTTATATGATTATAAAAATTATCTAAGAATATGACTTGGATGATAGAAACAGCCAATTTTCAGCTAGGCCTGAAGCATCATAAGACCACAAGAATGTTCTTGACATGAACTTAGTCTCCACTCATTAGAGATTAAACAGAAATGGAAACATTTCTTATTTCATGAAAATATCTTCATCAGTTGAATAATGTTATAAAATATAGTTAATAGTGAGCAACTATTGAAGCAAGATTAAATTATTTTAGGGAGGCGGGGCAAGATGGCAGAGAATAGGGTCCCCAAGTCACCTGACCCCACCAAATTACCTAGATAACCTTCAAATTATCCTTAAAACCTACGAATTCAGCCTGAGATTTAAAGAGAGAACAGCTGGAATGCTACAGTGAGAAGAGTTCAGGCTTCTATCAAGGCAGGGGGGCGGGGGTTGAATAAAGAAACAAAAGGCATCCAAGGGGGAGGGGCCCCATAAGGAGCCGGGCTAAGGCCGGGGCGAGTGCCCCCAGGATAGGAAAGCCCCGTCCTGGAGAAGCAGGAGTTTCACCAGTCTTCCCAGTAGGAAAGACTCACAGGGAGTTAGAGCAGGATCCCAGGAGGGGCAGGGATACCCTCAGGCTCCAGGGACACTAACATAGCACCTGCGCCCCGGGGAGAGCTGGCCACACCCCGCGGCCAAGCTCCCTAAAGGGCTGCAGCACGCGCCCGGCTGGACCTGGAAGCAGCAAGGAGGGTCTCCCGCAGAGGGTGATGCGCAGCCGAGATTGCGATTCCAATAGCACGGGTCTGGGAGCACAGGGTGCCGGGGACAAAGCCCAAGATCCAGTGCTCCCCCTGGGACAGGCAGAGGCTGGGAGGGCCCAGGACAGCAAGGACTCTCCTGCAGCTGGGCAGCCTCCCAGGTGAGCAGATCAGCAGACCCGCCTCCGGAACATCCAGGCCCTTGCAGACCGGGAGCTCTGTAATTACATCGGGAGCTGAATCCAGGGCTCCAGAGCTGGCCGCCACCACTGTGGTTGTTCCTTCTGGGGCCTCACAGGATAAACAACCTCACTGAGCCTCACAGTGGCCTCACCGATTAACAGGTTAAACATCTTTCACTGAGCCCTGCACCAGACAGGGAGCTGAGCAGCTCCCCCAAGGGCTAACACTTGAAAATCAGCACAGCAGGCCCCTCACACAGAAGACCAGCTAGACGGACAGGGGAAAAACAAATTATTGACCAAACAGCACTGGAAACTTCCAGGGGAAGTCAAGAGATTTACAGTATACAGAATCAAAAGATACTACTTGTTTTTTGTTTTTTGATTTCTGTTTGCTTCCACCCCCCTTTAATTTCTTTTTTCTTTTCTTCTCTTTCTTTCCTCTTTTTTTCTTTCTTTTTTTCTTTTTCTTTTATTCTTTCTCTTCTCTCTTTTTCTCCTTTTCCCAATACAACTTGTTTTTGGCCACTCTGCACTGAGCAAATATACTAGAAGGTAAACCTCCCCTCAAAAGAAAGAATCAGAAACAGTCCTCTCTCCCACAGAGTTACAAAATTTGGATTACAATTCAATGTCAGAAAGCCAATTCAGGAGCACAATTATAAAGTTACTGGTGACTCTAGAAAAAAAGCATAAAGGACTCAAGAGACTTCATAACTGCAGAATTTAGATCTAATCAGGCAGAAATTAAAAATCAATTGAGTGAGATGCAATCCAAACTAGAAGTCCTAATGACGAGGGTTAACGAGGTTGAAGAATGAGTGAGTGACATAGAAGACAAGTTGATGGCAAAGAGGGAAACTGAGGAAAAAAGAGAGAAGCAATCAAAAGATCATGAGGATAGATTAAGGGAAATAAATGACGGCCTGAGGAAGAAAAACCTACATTTAGTTGGGGTTCCCGAGGGCGCCAAAAGGGACAGAGGTCCAGAATATGTATTTGAACAAATCATAGCTGAAAACTTTCCTAATCTGGGAATGGAATCCCAGATCCAGGGAGTAGATCCCTCCTAAAATCAATAAAACCTCTCAACAACTCAACATTTAATGGGGAGGCTTGCAAATGCCAAAGATAAAAAGGAGATCCATAAAGCAGCAAGAGATAAGAAATCTCTAACTTTTATGGTGAGAAATATTATATTAACAGCAGACCTCTCCATAGAGACCTAGCAGGCCAGAAAGGGCTGGCAGGATATATTCAGGGTCCTAAATGAGAAGAACATGCAGCCTAGAATACTTTATCCATCAAGGCTTTCATTCAGAATAGAAGGAGATATAAAGAGCTTCCAAGGTAGGCAGGAATTGAAAGAATATGTGACCACCAATCAAGCTCTGCAAGAAATTTTAAGGGGGACTCTTAAAATTCCTCTTTAAGAAGAAGTCCAATGGCAAAATCCACAAGAACAGGGACTGAATAGGTATCATGATGACACTAAACTCATATCTTTAAATAATAGCTCTGAACGTGAATGGGTTTAATGAGCCCATCAAAAGGAGCAGGGTTTCAGACTGGATAAAACAGCAGGACCCATCTATTTGCTGTCTACAAGAGACTCATTTTAGACATAAGGATACCTACGGCATGAAAATAAACGGTTGGAGAACCATTTACCATTCAAATGGTCCTCAAAAGAAAGCAAGGGTCGCCATCCTTATATCAGATAAACTAAAATTTATCCTGAAGACTGTAATGAGAGATGAAGAGGGACACTATATCATACTTAAATGATCTATCCAAGAAGAGGACTTAACAATCATCAATATATATGCCCCAAATGTGGGAGCTACCAAATATATCAATCAATTAATAATCAAAGTTAAGACATACTTAGATAATAATACAATTATACTTGGTGACTTCAATCTAGCACTTTCTACACTCGATAGGTCGTCTAAGCACAACATCTCCAAAGAAACGAGAGCTTTAAATGATACACTGGACCAGATGGATTTCACAGATATCTACAGAACTTTACATCCAAACCAACTGAATAAACATTCTTCTCAAGTGCACATGGAACTTTCCCCAGAATAGACGACATATTGGGTCACAAATCGGGTCTGAACCGATACCAAAACATTGGGATCGTCCCCTGCATATTCTCAGACCATAATGCCTTGAAATTAGAACTAAATCACAACAAGAAGTTTGGAAGGATTTCAAACACATGGAGGTGAAGGACCATCCTGCTAAAAGATGAAAGGGTCAACCAGGAAATTAAGGAAGAATTTAAAAGATTCATGGAAACTAATGAGAATGAAGATACAACCGTTCAAAATCTTTGGGATGCAGCAAAAGCAGTCCTGAAGGGGAAATGCATCACAACACAAGCATCCATCCAAAAACTGGAAAGAATTCAAATACAAAAGCTAACTTTGCACTTAAAGGAGCTCGAGAAGAAAACAGCAAATAGATCCTACACCCAGCAGAAAAAGAGAGATAATAAATATTCGAGCAGAACTCAATGAAATAGAGACCAGAAGAACTGTGGAACAGATAAAACAAACAAACAAACAAAACAAACAAACAAAAAAAAACCAGGAGTTCGTTCTTTGAAAGAATTAATAAGATAGATAAACCATTAGCCAACCTTATTAAAAAGAAGAGAGAGAAGACTCAAATTAATAAAATCATGAATGAGAAAGGAGAGTTCACTACCAACACCAAGGAAATACAAACTATTTTAAAAACATATTATGAACAGCTGTACGCCAATAAATTAGACAATCTAGAAGAGATAGACGCATTTCTGGAAAACCACAAACTACCAAAACTAGAACTGGAAGAAATAGGAAAATTTAACAGGCCAATAACCAGGGAGGAAATTGAAGCAGTCATCAAAAACCTCCCAAGACACAAAAGTCCAGGGCCAGATGGCTTCCCTGGGGAATTCTATCAAACGTTTAAAGAAGAAACCATACCTATTCTACTAAAGCTGTTTGGGAAGATAGAAAGAGATGGAATACTTCCCAAATTCGTTCTATGAGGCCAGCATCACCTTAATTCCAAAACCAGACAAAGACCCCATGAAAAAGAGAATTATAGACCAATATCCCTGATGAACATGGATGCAAAAATTCTCATCCAGACACTAGCCAGTAGGATCCAACAATATATTAAGAAGATTATTCACCATGACCAAGTGGGATTTATCCCCAGGATGCAAGGCTGGTTCAACACTCATAAAGCAATCAATGTGATTGATCATATCAGAGGAGAAAAAACAAGAACCATAGGATCCTCTCAATAGATGCAGAGAAAGCATTTGACAAAATACAGAATCCATTCCTGATCAAGACTCTTCAGAGTGTAGGGATAGAGAGAACATTCTTCAGCATCTTAAAAGCCATCTACAAAAAGCCCACAGCAAATATCATTCTCAATGGGGAAACACTGGAAACCTTTCCCCTAAGATCAGGAACATGACAGGGATGTCCACTCTCACCACTGCTATTCAACATAGTACTAGAAGTCCTAGCCTCAGCAATCAGGCAACAAAAAGAAATAAAAGGCATTCAAATTGGCAAAGAAGAAGTCAAACTCTCCCTCTTTGCTGATAACATGATACTTTACATAGAAAACCCAAAAGACTCTACTCCAAGATTCCTAGAACTAATATAGCAATTCCTGAGTGTTGCAGGATACAAAATCAATACAAAGAAATCAGTGGCTTTTCTGTACACTAACAAAGAGACTGAAGAAAGAGAAATTCAGGAGTCAATCCCATTTACAATTGCACCCAAAAGCATAAGATACCTAGGAATAAACCTAACCAAAGATATTAAAGATCTATACCCTAAAAACTACAGAACACTTCTGAGAGAATTTGAGGAAGACACAAAGAAATGGAAAAATATTCCATGCTCATCGATTGGAAGAATTAATATTGTGAAAATGTCAATGTCACCCAGGGCAATTTAAAGGTTTAATGCAATCCCTATCAAAACACCATGGACTTTCTTCAGAGAGTTGGAACAAATCATTTTAAGATTTGTGTGGAAGCAGAAAAGACCCCGAATAGGTAGGGGAATTTTAAAAAAGAATACCAGAGTTGGGGGCATCACAATGCTAGATTTCATGTTGTACTACAAACCTGTAGTCATCAAGACAGTGACTGGTACTGGCACAAAAACAGACACAGAGATCAATGGAACAGAATAGAGAATCCAGAAGTGGACCCTCATCTTTATGGCCAACTACTATTCGACATAGGAGGAAAGACTATCCACTGGAAAAAAGACAGTCTCTTCCATAAAAGGTGCTGGGAAAATTGGACATCCACATGCAGAAGAATGAAACTAGACCATTCTCTTTCACCATACACAACGATAAACTCAAAATGGATGAAAGATCTTAATATGAGACAAGATTCCATCAAAATCCTAGAGGAGAACACAGGCAACACCCTTTTTGAACTCGGCCACAGTAACTTCTTGCAAGATTCATCCATGAAGGCAAGAGATAGAAAAGCAAAAATGAACTATTGGGACTTTATCAAGATAAGAAATCTTTTGCACAGCAAAGGATACAGTCAACAAAATTAAAAGACAACCTACAGAATGGGAGAATATATTTGCAAATGACATATCAGATAAAGGACTAGTTTCCAAGATCTATAAAGAACTCAACACCAAAGAAACAATCCAATCATGAAATAGGCAAAAGACTTGAACAGAAATATCACAGAGGAAGCCATAGACATGGCCAACATGCACATGAGAAAATGCTCTGCATCATTTGCCATCTGGGAAATACAAATCAAAACCACCATGAGATACCACCTTACACCAATGAGAATGGGGAAAATTAACAAGGCAGGAAACCACAAATGTTGGAGAGGATGCAGAGCAGGGGGAACCCTCTTACACTGTTGGTGGGAATGTGAACTGGTGCAGCCACTCTGGAAAATTGTGTGGAGGTTCCTCAAAGAGTTAAAAATATACCTGCCCTACGACCCAGCAATTGCACTGCTGGGGATTTACCCCAAAGATACAGATGCAGTGAAATCCCGGGACACCTGCACCCCAATGTTTATAGCAGCAATGTCCACAATAGCCAAACTGTGGAAGGAGCCTTGGTGTCCATCGAGAGATGAATGGAAAAAAAAAGAGAGAGATGAATGGATAAAGAAGATGTTGTTTATGTGTACAAAGGAATATTACTCAGCCATTAGAAACGACAAATACCCACCTTTTGCTTCGACGTGTATGGAACTGGAGGGTGTTATGCTGAGTGAAATGAGTCAATTGGAGAAGTACAAACATTATATGGTCTCATTCATTTCGGGAATATTAAATATTAAAATAGTGAAATATTAAAAATAGTGAAAATAGTGAAAGGGAATAAAGGGGAAAGGAGAAAAAATGAGTTGGAAATATCAGAAAGGGAGACAGAACTTTGAAAGTCTCCTAAGTCTGGGAAACGAACTAGGGGTGGGAAAGGGGAGGTTGGCTGGGGGTGGGGGTGCCTGGGTGACTGGCACTGAGTGGGGCACTTGATGGGATGAGCACTGGGTGTTATTCTATATGTTGGCAAATTGAACACCAATAAAAATAAATTTAAAAAATAATAATTAAATTTAGTGTATTTATTGTTTGTGACTATACCTCAATAAAACTTTTAAAATAAAAAAAAAAGAGATTACAGAGGTGAAGTGAACTGTCGAATTATTTAGAATTTAATACAACTCTAAGTTCAATTCATTATGAGTGGAGTATTTTCCCACTCTACTTTCAAATCACAGTACACGTAGAAATATACAGGGATGGAAAGATTATTGCTTACTTCAATGAAATATCTGGCAATGAGGGTCTCTATGCTCTGAATATCTAAAGATGCGTGTTGTTACCCTTGAATGTTTAATTATTGCCTTTTCACATTTTGATAAGCACTCTGGAGGTTGGAGAGCAAGTCTATAACCTCAAAAGCTGAGTACTTTTGTTAAACATAGAATGAGTTTGAATATGGATTTTAAAATTTTCATTTCCCATGCATTCTATAACTGCATGCTTACAAATGCTTTTAGATTTACAGAATTCAATCCAGGACACCTACTGAATTTGTACTGGAGGTCTTTTCCTTAATCTTGTCTTCCTTATTCTGTTGTTATTTTCCTCAGAGGAACTATTTGGCTTTTATATGAATTGCAGACAAAAGCTGAAAACAGTGACTTTAGACACAAGCATTTTGACCAAAAAAAAAAAAGAAAAAAAAAAAGTAATTGCCTGTGGGTAAGAAACTCAGGATATTTCAACACAAACAGTATTTTGACAATGGCTCAAATTGCCATGGCACACTGATTAGGAAACATTGCCAAGATCAGAGACTTTCTATAAATATTATTTTTTAAAGATTTTATTTATTTATTCATGAGAGAGAGAGAAAGAGAGAGAGGCAGAGACACAGGCAGATGGAGAAGCAGGCTCCATGCAGGGAGCCTGACGTGGGACTCGATCCCGGGTCTCCAGGATCAGGCCCTGGACGAAAGGCAGCACTAAACCACTGAGCCACTGGGCTGCCCAACTTTCCATAAATAAATGGCAAAACTGGCTTGCCAATTTCTGCTTAGTAAGAATAGGTAAGTTGCTTCAGAGCTTTTTTCTTCCACCACCCCCCCCTTTTTATTTAAGGAATGGATGGTAATTATCATTTAAATATCTCTTCCTCAGATTTTACAATTTTTTAACCAAGGATAATAAACAACAGCAATAAGCCCATCATTGATTGTGCTCACATATTCCAAACACTTAGAAAACATTAAATAGATCTTGGGGTTTCAGGAAGTGGAGTGCCACTGGGATTACTATTGCTGGACTACATATTACAAGGATTTGCTTATTGTGATCTGTCCAATAGCTTCTTTTGAATATTTAGCAGTCTGTTCATCTCCCAGGACAGATTGCCATTAATAGCATCAATTAGTGTTGTAACTGGTTTTCTTAGGTTTACAACAAAAGTTGACTCCATTATGCTTACTATCCTATTTCCCTGGTGTACTTTTTTGACAGGACAGCTAACATTCCAATAATATTGATAAGATCCAAAATAGAAGAAGGGAAAGGAATTTCAAAACTGGAGTTTGTTAAAGGTGCAATCTTATGTGAATTTTCTGGAATTCCCACCTTCAACCATTTGAATGTTGATCTTTGTTGCAAATAAGCTGTCTTTCTATCGAGCTTCTGCACATTATCTGAAGAAGAAACTTTTAAAGATAGAACTGAGGGGGCACCTGGGTGGCTTAGTCAGTTAAGCAGCTGACTTGGCTCAGGGTCCTGGGATTGAGCCCTGTGTCAGGCTCTCTGCTCAGTTGGGAGTCTGCTTGTCTTCACACTCCCTCTGTTCTCCTCCCTGTTTGTGCCCTCACTCACTTTCAATCAAATAAATACGTAAAAATCTTAAAAATAAATATAGAAATGAAGCTAAGATGCACTTTCTATTATTGAAGTAACTTTAATTAGAAATTACTTGTGATTACATCAAACAAAATGTTTAGTTAGTGCAGTTTATACATTGATGCCTAGAAAATATACCTTTTTCTTGTCTTCTGTATTTGGTGCTACATACTGTGATCATTTTTATTAGCATTATGTAAAATATCACTAATAAATTATTTTCCAGTATTCCAAGCATGTCTGAATCTTAAAGATTTTTTGGCTTTTGTAATTCAACAAAAGTAAATTTAAAGCTCTATTCCATTTCATTTTTGCAGTTAATTGTTTATGATGAACTTTTCCCTCAAAAAATGAGATCCTTCTGGAACATGTTTTAAAGGTATTTTATTGATACTATAGTAGTAACAATACTACATACATCCATGCTGAGGTAGTATAGTAACAAGCTAAATGTATCTTATAAACCAGTCTATCTGATAAGATTGACAATTTAGTTCAACTTCCTTGATATAGTTGAAATAAAGTAGCTAGCCTGGGACAAGCCACCCAAAGCAAATGCAGAAATTAAGGCAAGTCAACCAAATACCAGCACTATCATTGTCTAAAGTAAATTGGAACAATAAAATTGACAAAACAACACATAAGTAAGAAGGATACTATAAAGATCAAATGAAATAACATTTTGATGGAAATAAAGTTAATAAAGGTTAGTTTGTTTTCCTCTTAATTTTGTTTATCCTATACAGTTTTAGAAAGAATGTCCCTCTTACTTTCTTGAGTTATGATGTATTGGGAGTATTGATGGAAAAGATAGAAGAATGTGCATTTATTTTATTTTTAAAGAGTTTATTTATTTGAGAAAGACAGAGCTCTCCAGAGAGAGCATGAACAAAGGGAGGAGCAGAGGGAAAGGGAGAAGCAGATTCCCCACTGAGCAGGAAGCCCAACTTGGGGCTCAATTCCAGGACCCCGAGATCGTAACCTGAGCCAATGGCAGACACCCAACTGAGTCACCCAGATGCCCCAAGAGTGCCCATTTTAAAAATATTTTTTGTAATGTCATGTGTAGGTTAGTATAAAATTATCTCAAGGAGATGTGACAACCATAATAAAGAAAAACAATAGATTGATTTTCGTTTAAGGCTGGCTAATCATTTTAGATGTATAAACTCATTTTATTCTTACACAAACATTCTAAGATAAGTACTATTACTATATCCATTGTGCAGAAATGAACACTGAGGCTTGGAGATTATGTTATTTACCCAGGTCACACAACCATGAATTTGAACCCAGTTATCTCCAATTTCAGAGCAAACACTCATAACTGCCAAAAAAGGGGTTTCATTCAGTAATATAAATTAGGTTGTAATTTTGCAAAACTTAATAACTCTGATGAATTGATGAAGTAAAATTCCTCAAAGATTGATCTGCAGACCAGAACTGGGGCTATTTTATCCCTGAGAAGAGAAGATTTGTGTCCAAGAATTGATAACTGTCTTTAGATATGTGTTAGTCTGTTACAAGGAAAAGGGAGAATTATTTTGGGTGTTTGCTTCAGTTAGGTTTTTCCAGACATACTAGAACCAAAGGATGGAAGTTATAGTGAGGAAGATATTGTCTAAAAGCAGGAAAACAAAGTAAAACATCTTCCAACAAATAAGGCTGCCAAAGATGTCGAAGCTGTAGGAGAGACAAAACTGTATTAGAGTTGCAAAAAGTAATTTAGGTCACTTTCTCTTCTGAATGAAGGGACAGGGAAATTCCCTTCCAATCTTTGGATTTTATGACCTTCAGCATTATTAATATAACAGAATCTTGAACTTCATGCCATTGGTTCCTTAGACAAAAAAAAAAGTTATCAATAAAATAATGTCATTCCTGTGCTTAAGTAAAAAAGCATATTATAACAAAAAAATCAACAAAATTTTGTAACTTTTTAAAAAAGATTTTATTTATTTATTCATGAGAGACAAACAGAGAGAGGCAGAGACATAGGCAGAGGGAGAAGCAGGCTCCCTGTGGGGAGCCTGATGTGGGACTTCATCCCAGGACCCCGGGATCATGCCCTGAGTCAAAGGCATGCACTCAACCACTGAGCCACCTAGGCATCCCAAAATTTGGTTAACTATTTATATCATGATTTTATAACAGCTTATAAAAGTACCGTTTGTGATGTACTTTAACCTATGAAGGTGTCTTAAGCTTTCACTTGATCATAAATTTCCTCCATGAAGTGGTTGTTTTAGTGTGTATCAGAGACACTTTTGATAGAGATGGAGCTTTTAGTGGAAGCAGTGACAATGTTTAAAAACTCATTTCTCTCTGGTATATCCTTACATTTTAATTTTTTCTTTCATTTCAATTCTTCTGTGCCATGTTGTTTGGTACAGTAGGATAAACCGGAGTTTTGTTCTGCCTAGACATCCCAACCTGTCCCCTATTATTATTCTAACAGGATCAGGAGTGAAGTCTAAGGGAAAAGAAGCAGGGAATAGGATCCTTAGGTCAGCTGAGTTTGAGGCTTAGGACTAGTGTACATTTTCCTGTACATGTCTGAAAGGCAAGGATGTGATGTGAGTTAGGGTGTTCTAGGTAGTTAAATACTTCAACATTGTATCTATCCCTTTTTCCTTAGGGACACGATACCCAATATACCTTTTCTCTTTGGTTATGAAAAACACAATGCACAAGTGTTCTTTCCCTTGGACTGGGCAGCTTTAGAAAAGTTTCTAGACTTGTACATACCCATGTGTATAGAATAAGTAATTCTTATTATCACACTTTATGAACAGTTTTGGCTGTTCTTCTTCAAGTATATCAGCATTATAATGAAAACAAAACATTCTGCCATTAGGCTTGTATGAGACTCAAATACTAAATAAATTCTCTCTCTTTCTCTCTCTCTCTCTCTCTTTCTCTCTCTCTCTGGAAACAACTCATCTATGCTGTCTACAATTGTATTTCATAAAAGAGGTCAAGAAAATCCCCCGGTTGCCAAAGTATTTTCAGTGATATGACAGGCTACCTTTATCTCTCCAGAAAGTGTGCAAATTTTCTCAGAGGTAAATGACTCCCAGACATGTTAATATTTTTAGATTTATTTTTATTTCTGAGAAAGTGAGAGCCTGTACACATGAAAGCATGGGGTGGGGGGCACAGCACAGGGGGAGACAAAGTCTTAAGAAGACTCACAATGAGTGGGGAGCCTGACTGAGGGGAGACTCCATCTCACAACCCTGAGATCATGACATGAGTTGAAGCCAATAGTCAGATGCTCAACCATATGAATTACTCATATGCCCCTGCTCCTAAACATGTTAAATTCAAGTCCTCAAAAGAGCTTAAAAGAACTTTACCAAAGTGCAAAGAGAAGGATAGGGAGGTGGAGGCTACTTTAGGAGATAAAATCCAAAGAGAGCATTTTTTTTGTTGGCCAAGTAGACAAGTTTCAGAGGTGTGTGTGATTGGGACATAAGCCACATAGCTATATTCCTTGCATTGCTAGGACAGATTCTCAGACAGATGGAAAGATTAAAGGGACTGGTTATAACTATATACATATATATTTGTCTTCATTTTATTGGAAATGCTATGGAAGAATGCAGTTCACATGCATCCTTACAGTGTTCCATAACCAACTCTGTTTATTGAGCATATAGGTAACTTTTTATGCTGCTGCTCAAAGATTGATAACTAGTTTGTGGAATAAAGGGAAGGTGAACAGACATAGAGGCTGCCCTGTGATGATACTGTAGAAGGTTTGCATAGATGTAGAAAGAAGACAAAATTGAGAGTGCCCAATTTGCCAGTAAAACAAATGAATTTATAGAGATTTTAATGCAGATTACAAGAAGGGAGAATGAAAATAAAATGCTCATAAAATTCTTATCTAAGAATATTATAGAATTTCTTAGAAAAGTACCTTATAAGTGAAAGAAATAAGATGACTATTTACAAAGCTGACTGTTTGGACAATAGCAGAGACAAGCAAACAAAAATCATCCAACAAATTCTGGTTCTGGAAAACAAATGTATCAGTATCTATAATGTAAATCTTATGTAATTTATAAAATCAATGTTTACTCAGAGAAGCCCTACCTGAGCAAATACTTAAACATCAAACCCTTTGATCAGGAAATTCTATTACTAGGTATCCATCCTCTATAAATGTTTGCACACACAAACAAAAGATGCACGTATAAAGATGGTCATTACCACATTGACTGTAATAGCAAAACTATAGAAACCACCTGGATGTCCATTAACAAAAATAAATATTTAGATATATTATAGGTACTATGGTCTGGATGCTTGCATTCCTCTTTCCCCAAATTCACATATTGAAATCCTACCCCCCAACAAGGTGATGCTATTACAAGGTGGGACCTTTGGGAGGTGATTAGATCATGAGATAGACTCCTCATGATTGGAATTAGTACCTTTATAAAAGAGACTAACTTGCCCCTTCCACCATGTGAGGATAAGTGAAAATATGGCCGTTCATGAACCTAAAAGCAGGTTCTCACCAGACAATGAATATACCAGGCATCTTGATCTTAGACTTTCTAAACTCTGGAATTATGAAAAATAAATTTCTGTTATTTATAGGGTATCCAGCTTATGATATTTTGCAATAGTAGCCCAAATGAATTAAGCAAATAGACAACTATGCTATGATATACACCATAGCTGTTCAAAAAAATAGAGTACTAACATGGAAAGATTGCTAATATGTTGTATAACAATAAAGGCAACTGACGGTACAATATGTTTCGTATGATTTCATTTATAAAACACACTAAATTATATATTTGTATATGTGTATAACATCAAGTAACATCTAAAGAACACTTTGAGGAGGAGATCATCATATAAAATAGTAGTTAATGTTGTAAGCCCTGTAGAATAGTGATTACTAGGGGCAGAAAGTGGGCAAAATGAGGAAATGTTACTCAAAGAGTAAGAAGTTGCAGTTATGTAGGATGAATAAATCTACAGATCTAATGTATTGCATGATGATTATAGTTGAATACCGGAAATTTTCTAAGAGAGTAGATTTCAAGTGCTTTCATCACAAAAGAAAAAAAAATATATCATATATATATGATATATATATCATATATATGAGAGAAGATATGTTAATTAGCTTGACTGTAGTAATCATTTCTATACATGTGTATATCAAATCATTATGTTGTACACCTTAAATATATACATCTTCATTAACAAAAAAAAAAAAAGAGAGAGAGAGAAGGTGAACTCGAGCCAGATTGCTTGGGCTTCAGAAATTAATCAATCCTTCCATTTATTATCAGTGTCACCCTGGGCAAGTTACTTAACTTGTTTTTGCCTTAGATTCTTCATCTAAAAAAATGGAAGCAATACTTTTGATGGTTAAATACATTAATGCATGAAAAGTGCTTGACACATAGTGCTAAATAAATGTTAGCTTTTATTGTTTTATGGACTACACACTCTTAAGTGCCTTACATGTGCTTATTTTCACAGCTACTCCATGAAATAAATATTAGTATTATCTTCATTTTACAGTGAAAGACACTGAAAGAGAAAGATAAATCAACTTGCTTAAGGTCACATGGTTGGTAAACCTTGGAGATTATGTTTGAATCCAAATATCTGATACCAACAGTTGTGCTTTTAACCATTACTCTATGCTGCTTTTCTTTACACACACACACACACACACACACAAACACATATATCTAGGAAAATATCTGGTAGTTGTTAACAGTGGAGTAGGGTTAAAAATAGATTATTGCTTTCTACTCAATATACTCCCTTAGTTTTGTGGGAGATATTCATGTTTTACATGTGTAACTTAAATAATAAAGCATCAAAACATTATAGTCAATAAATATAATGTGTTCAATATAGTTGACTAGATACAAAGTTAACAACTTCTGTTTATCAAAAGACACCATCAAAAGGGTAAAATGGAAAGGCATGGAAGGTAGAAGATATTTGTAATACAAAAACTGACAAAGACTAGTATCCTGTAAATATAAAGAGCTCCTACAAATCAATAAGAATGAGATTTTAAAAATTAGGAAAGTCAACTAAATATTTGAAATGGAGTTTTAGAAAGAAGAAATACAAATGTCTAATAAACATATGGAAATGATCTTGAACTCATTACTATTGATGGTGTAAATTAAAACCACAATGAGATACACATTGAGAACATCAGTGGCTAAAATTTTGTGTTTATTTTCTAGAATGTATTTATTAGAAGTATAAAAATTAAAGTCTTAAAAATTATTTTTCAGAAGGCGAAGTGGCAGTGCTTTAAAATTGAGGATGCAAACAACTGCTCTGTAGGCCACTGAGTCTTTACCTGTTTGATGAGTGTGCACCAATGATCTGGGGTATTTAAACCTACTTAACTGAAGGAGGGGTCATTGAGCAGGTCAATGAGCTGTCCCCAAATGAAGGAAATTGATATTTATTTATGTAGTAAATTTATTCATTTGTCACAGATTCAGTTTAAAGCTCTCACTCATGTGCCACAATTTTTGATCAAGTGCTGTAAATTGATGTACTGAATGACATTTTTTATGTGAGCACCAGTGCGTAATAATTCAGGCAAATGTACACAGAACACAGAATTGTTCATCATTTCTTGGATAAAAAGATCATCATTACTCCACAGTAATAATTTATACTCCCATTGAATGACACTAAGATCCAGATAGTCTTAGTTTATGACTTCTGTTTGGCCATTAAATTACAACTTCAAAGTATCCCCTCTCCCACTGATAGAATGTGGTTGCATAACCTATGCCATCAAAGTATTTTGCCAGGTTTTATTCTATCACTCCATTTATTTCTAGTGTTTGCCATGTCTTTCTCTGTAGTGAGAGTATAGTTTATAACTAAGGTCCCTGAAATCCCATGAGTACAGAATGCCTGATAATAAGAAGGAAATTCTGATATTTTATAACTCCTTGACACAATAACTACCAGACAGCCAAAGCTGGAAGAAATGGTGAGTGCTAAGACCCTTTCAAGTTGAAGATTGATGTAGGGCTGCAAGTGAATATCAGAAGACATGAATTCCCTGCCCAACTCCTACTCCTACTAGATGTGACATCTTGGACAGGTCACTAAAAGTATCTGATCTTCCATTTCTCAATCAGTAAAATAGAAATAATATCAAGAAGCTTGATGCTGACCTAGATATTCCAATATAAGAAATCACAGATGGACTGCATTCAACTTAAAATGTTAGGAAGGAATAGATAAGTTTAAAATTAGTTTTAAAAGTTAATGTTAAAGTTTGTTGAAATAAATATTTGTGCTAGTTGAGAAGGAGAGAAGTGCATTGTAAAAAAAACAATAGAATAAAAAGGGATGATTTCAGAGCTTTATGAGGAGAAACATGCATTCAGCTTATACAATAAGGTACTAATTGGATTCTCTGGAATCTTAACTCTGCCTATGCAACTAGAAAACTTTGTGGCTTTGGGCAAGTTACTCAGCTTCTAAAGAAAAAATCATTCTACATTAGTTCTCACTTCTTCATGGTTTTGCTTTTTGAGGTTTCAGTTACCTTCAGTCAACCTCAATCTGGAAACAGATAATCCTCCTTCTGATGTCAGAAGGTCAATAGTAGCATAACACTAGGTCACTGCCTATGCCATTTATCTCACTTCATCTCCTTGTTTAGGCATTCTGTTATCTCATATCATCACAAGAAGGGTAAGTACTGTACAATAAGATATTTTGAAAGAAAAGAGAGATTACTGTCACATAACTTTTATTACAGTATATGGTTATACTTATTCTATTTGATTATTAATTGTTAATTTCTTACTCTAATTTACAAATTATGAAATTTATGTATAGGAAAAAAACATTGTATATATAGAGTTCAGTACTGTCCACGGTATTAGTCATCCACTGGACACACTGAAACATATCCCCTATGGGTAAGGAAGAGGATTACTACAGATTATTATTAAACTCCCTTTCAGAGTAACTCAAAATCACTGAGGAGGACACTTGATGGAATAAGCACTGGGTGTTATGCTATATGTTGGCAAATCGAACTTAAATAAAAACAAATAAAAATCTCAAATGTTTTAATTTAAAACTTTTATGATATTGCCTCCAATTTATCAATTGTCTCTTTGATAAATTCACTTAGAATTTTTTAAGGCGATTGTGTCTGGTAATAGTTATAATTTAATGATCTGTATATGATAATGGAAAAAGCTACCTTTTGGCCATGGGCTACAGCTTGAATGTTGCCAAGATGAATAGTGACTCAGAGCTATTGACATCTGTTAGCTACTTTGTGGTCTATGAACAGTCTCATTTCAAACCCAGATGACTGGAAGTCCATCTTGGGAAAAATGTCATTATGATTGCACAAAATGATACCCTTTTTTGGCAGAAGAAATCTCAAGTATCAATTGTATACATATTCAACTTTTTGGTTTCTTTCTGTAAGACTTTCCCATAGACCCAGGAAAAATATAACAAAGATACTTAATCCAATGTTTCCATGTTTAGGTAACACAATGAAATACTCCATTGTATTTTTAGTATTCATCAGCAATACTTTTTTCTGACTAAAAGAGTATTTTTAGGGAATACCCAAAGTGAATGAAGTAGGAGTAAAAACAAACAAACAAACAAACAAAAACCGGCCATAGCATGAAAAAGATGGCCACAGTAGAAGAATTTAATTAGCTGATCAGATCCAACTCATATCTTCATAATTGCAAAGAGGTTATACTTTACTATAAACAACAAAACTATTCCTTAAATTCTATAAAAGACTAAATTTTGGGCAGCCCAGGTGACTCAGCTGTTTAGTGCCACATTCAGCCCAGGGCATGATCCTGGAGACCTGGGATTGAGTCCCTGCATGGAGCCTGCTTCTCCCTCTGCCTGTGTCTCTGCCTCACTCTCTGTTTCTCTCATGAATAAATAAATAAAATCTTTAAAAAATAGAAATAAAAAATGAAAAAGATTAAATTTCTTCTAAATTATATTTTAAATGATGAGATAAGCTGTTTAAATTAAAATTTAGATTGATACCTTTTGTAAAGGTAATAACTTTGAAAGGTGACTAGTCAACCCCCCCTAGTTTTTATATTTTTTTGGTTCATATTTTTATGCATAGTTTTCATAAAATGAGACACATAGGCAACTAAAATTGAAATATAAAAATATTTTTGATGTGTTTTACATTCACATTTGCTGCAAGGTAAATCTTAATTATCTTCACTGAGGCTGGTGGTTGTTTTGGAGTTCCTATACCAGCTTTTCCTTGTAGTGATAAACAAGGCAGAGCCCAGAGCCAGGAAAAATCAGAGACCAAATAGTTAAGAAGCAATATTTTTTGGTTAAAAATTTTAAAAAGCCTCTTTATATTAACCAACAGTTGCCTCCCCATTTCCAGATTGACAGGAAGATAAATAAATAAATAAATAAATAAATAAATAAATAAATAAATATTTTTTTGAAATTTAAAAATAAATAAAAAATGAAAATAAGCATATAGTTTGAAAGAAGAAAAATAAAAGCATTAACCATCTACACTGCATCAGAAATAAAATGTGATGAAGCTTCAGGAATGGAAGAAAAAACTCCACGGGGGAACATTAATAGATGGCTAGAATAAATAGACTCAATACCTTATTGTTAATTCTCAAGTTGATTTTAATATTTGAAGCAATCCTAATCAAATCTAATCTTACTTTCTAGAACTTTACAAAGTTTTTGTATTTAAGTATTTATTTTTAAGAATTACATACATGTGCGTCATATGTGTAATTTTATGTAAATGAGATAAAGTTATAATATATAATACTACTTTAAAGCAGTAATCTACTACCTCTTTTGTTTTGGTTTTTAGATTACTCTTCCTTCTTTTTGAAAAATAATTTATTTATGTATTTGAGAGAGAAAGCGAGAGTGTGAGCACAAGTAGGGGGAGGGGCAGAGGGAGAGGAAGAAGCGGACTCCCCACGGAGCAGAGCCAGACACAGGGCTCAATCCCAGGACCCTGAGATCATGACCTAAGCCAAAGGCAGACTCTTAACCAACTGAGCCACCCAGGCTCCCCTTAATTTTACTTTTTTTTATCTTCTCTTTCAACTCTACCTAAAGTATAGTCTTCATGAATTATGTTAAAAACCTGTTATGTGGTGCATAATTCCATATACAAACACACACATACGGTTTGGATATTGTTCTACAAAAATATTATATCATACATACTTGCTGCATCTTTACTTTTTCATTAAACTATATGTCATGGCAATCTCTCCAAGTAAACAGGTATAGCTGTAATTATCTTTAATGGCCGCATAAGGATTTTTGGTGTTGACAGACCATGAGTGTATTTTCTATTTCTATACCAATACATTTATTTTATTACACAGCTTTATATAGCATTCCAAAAACTGGTAAAGATTCTTCTATCACATGTCTATGTCCTGCTTTTATTTCATGGTTATTCATTGGCATTTATGCCTATATATAATTTTTTGCATAAATTTTAAGATAATTTATCTACTTATAGAAAACTCTACAAGACTTAATTAGAATTACATTCAATTTATATAACAGTTTAAGAATTAATATTTTGAGAATATTAAATCTTCCAATCCAAAATAATTGTATTTATGTATTTATGTTCTCTTTAAAATTTTTTAATTGACACACAATGCTATGTTAGTTTCATGTATAAAACATAGTGATTCAACTTTTCTATGCATTATACAATGCTCATCACAAGCATACCTATCATCTGTCACCATACAACACTGTTACAATAGCAATGAGTGTATTTCCTTTGTTCTCTAATTTATAGGCCTGATTCTACTGTTTGTTTTTTGATTATTCATTTGATTTTTTTAGGTTCTATAAATGAGCGAAACCATATGGTGTTTGACTTACTTCACTTAGCATAATGTCCTCTAGATCTATCCATGTTGGTGCAAATGACACATCTTCATTCTTTTTTATAGCTGTGTGTTAGTTTGGTGTGTGTGTGTGTGTGTGTGTGTGTGTGTGTGTTCATATAGCATATCTTCCTCATCCATTTGTCTACCAATGGATTAATCTGCTTCCATATTTTGATTTGATGATTGCAAATAATGCTACAATAAACAGTGATACATATATCTTTTCAAATAGTGTTTTTGTTTTCTTTGGGTAAATAAAAATCCTATAATTATTGAATCATGTGGTATTTTTATTTTTTTGAGGAGGCTTCATACTGTTTTCCACAGTGACTGTACCAATTTACATTACCACCAACAGTATAAAGGGTTGCTTTTTCTTCACATTTACTCCAACAATTATTATCAATTGTCTTTTTCATTTTAGCCATTCTGACAGATGTAAGGTGATATCTCATTGTGGTTTTGATTTGCATTTCCCTGATGATAAATGATCTTGAACATCTTTTTATATGTTTAATCATAATTTCTATGGTAGTTTCTATGATTTTTTTGGAAAATATCTTTTCAGGTCCTCTGCCCACTTTTTAATCAGATTGTTGATTTGGTGCTGTATAAATTCTTTATATATTATGGATATTAGCCCCTTATCAGGTATATTGTTTGCAAATATCTTGTTGCATTAAGTAGATTGCCTTTGTTTTTTGTTGATGGTTTCCTTCACTGCAATTTTTTTTTATTTTTATGTATCCCAACAGTTTATTTTTGGTTTTGTTTCCCTTGCCTCAGAAGATATGTTTAGAAAAAAATGTTGCTACAATGTCAGAGAAATTACTGCCCATGTTATCTTTTTTTTAAAGATTTCATTTATTTAGGCATGAGAAACATAGAAAGAGAGAGACAGAGAGAGAGAGAGAGAGAGAGAGGCAGAGACACAGGCAGAGGGAGAAGCAGGCTCCATGAAGGGAACCTGATGTGGGATTCGATCCTGGGTCTCCAGGATCACGCCCTGGGCTGAAGGCAGTGCTAAACCGCTGAGCCACTGGGGCTGCCCCCATGTAATCTTTTAGGATTTTTATATTTTCATGTCTCACATTCAGATCTTTTTTTAATATTTTTTAAAATTTTTATTTATTTATGATAGTCACACACACACACACACACACACACACACACACACACAGAGGCAGAGACACAGGCAGAGGGAGAAGCAGGCTCCATGCACCGGGAGCCCGACGTGGGATTCGATCCTGGGTCTCCAGGATCACGCCCTGGGCCAAAGGCAGGCGCTAAACTGCTGCACCACCCAGGGATCCCTCACATTCAGATCTTTAATCCATTTTGAGATTATTTTTGTGTATGGTGTTAAAAAGTGGTCCAGGTTCATTCTTTTACAAGTAGCTGTCCAGTTTGCCCAGCACCATTTATTGAAGAGATGTCTATTCCCTGTTGTATAACTTTGCCTTCTTTGCCATAGATTAATTGACTGTATAACTGTGAGTTTATTTTTGGGCTCTCTATTCTGTTCCATTGATTCATGTGTCTCTTTGTGCCAGCACCATAACTGTTTTTGTTTACTACAGCTTTGTAGTACATTTTGAAATCTGGAATCGTGATACTTTCAGCTTTTTCTTTCTGAAGATTGCTTTGGCTAGCTATTCAGGGTCTTTTTTGGTTCCATACAAATGTTAGTATTATTTGTTAGAGTTTTGTAAAAAAATATGTATTTTTGGTAAGAATTGCATTTAATTTGTAGATTACTTTGCATAGTATGGATATTTTAACAATATTAATTCTTCCAATTCATGAGCATGCAGTATCTTTCCATTCATTGTTTGTGTCATCTTCCATTCCTTTCATCAATGTTTGATAGTTTTCAGATACAGGTCTTTAGCCTCCTTTCTTAAGTTTAATCCTAGGTGTCTTATTCATTTTGATACAATTGTAAATAGAGTTGTTTTATTCATTTCTGTTTCTGCTACATTGTGCATAGAAATGCTACCAATTTCTGGGTATTAATTTTGTTTTCTGAAACTTTACTGAATTCATTTATTATTCTAGTAGGTTTTTTTTGTGGAGTTTTTAGTCTCTTATGTATAGTATCATGTCATCTGCAAATAGGATCCATTTAACTTCTTTGCCAATGTGTATGCCTCGTATTCTTTTTCTTTCCTGATTGCTATAGCCAAGACTTCCAGTACTCTGTTGAATAAAAGTGGTGAGAGTGGACATCCTTGCTTTATTCCTGATCTTGGAGAAAAAGCTCTGCTTTTCACCATTGAGTATGATGTTAGCTGTGGGTTTTCCATACATGGACTTTATTACGTTAAAACATGTTCTCTCTAAATCCACTTCATTGAGTGTTTTTTTTTTTTTAAATTATGAATGGATGTGAATTTTGGGAAATGTCTTTTTTTCCTGGATATATGGAGATAATCACATGATTTTTTTTTTTTTTTTTGGATATGGTGTAGCATGTTCATTGACTTGAAAATACTGAAATATCCTTGTTTCCCTGGAATAAATCCCATTTGATGGTGGTCATTGATCCTTTTAATGTATTGTTGAATGGGGTTTTATACTATTTTTTTGAGGATTTTTGCATCTATATTCATTGAGGATATTGACATGTAGTTTTCTTTTTGTGGTATATTTTCTGGCTTTGGTAAAAGGGTGATACTAGCCTTGTAGAATGTACTTGGGAGCTTTACTTCTACTTTTGGGAATAATTTGAAGAGAGTAGTATTAACTATTCTTTAAATGTTTGGTTGGGCAGCCTGGGTGGCTCAATGGTATGGCGCTGCCTTCAGTCCAGGCCGTGATCCTGGAGACCCGGGATCGAGTCCCGTGTCGGGCTCCTTGCATGGAGCCTGCTTCTCCTTCTGCCTGTGTCTCTGCCATTCTGTCTCTCTCTCTCATGAATAAATAAATAAAATCTTAAAAAAATAAATAAGTGTTAGGTAGAATTTGCTTGTGAACCCATCTAGCCCCAGACTTTTTTTTTTTTTAGTAGTTTCTTGCTTACTGATTCAATTTTGTTAAAACTAATCAATCTGTTCTGATTTTCACTTTCTTCCTGATTCAGATTTGGAATATTGTGTGTTTCTAGGGATTTATCCATATCTTCTAGGTTGTCCCATTCATTGACATATAATTTTTCATAGTACTCTCTTATATTCCTTTGTATATCTGTAAATGTCTTTTTTAAAGATTTTATTTATTTATTCATGAGAGACAGATAGAGGCAGAGACATACATACACAGAGGGAGAAGCAGGTATCATGCAAGGAACCTGACATAGGACTCGATCCCAGATCCCAGGATCATGCCCTGAGCCAAAGGCAGAGTGTCTGCTCAACCACTGAGCCACTGAAGCATCCCATATGCCTTTGTATTTCTGGGATGTTAGTTGTTACTTCTACTCTTATATTTCTTATTATATTTGGGGTTTCCTTTGTTTTTTCTTTAAGATTTTATTAATTAGAGAAAGAAAGAGAGAGCTCATAGGGGGAGGGGCAGAAGGAAAGAGAGTCCCAAGCAGACTCCATGCTGATCACAGAGCCTGATGTGGGGTTCAATCTCATGCTCCTGAGATCACAACCTGAGCCAAAACCAGGAGTCAAACACTTAACTGATTATGCCACCCAGGTTCCCCCCTCCCTTTTTGATGAGTTTGCTTAATGGTTTGTCAATTTTGTTTATCTTTTCAAAGAATCATGTCTTAGTTTTATTATATTTTGTTGTTTTATTTTGAAATCTCCATTTCTTTCTTCTCTTGTCTTTATTATTTTTTTTACTCATTTTGGGTTTTTCTAGTTCTCTTATGTGTAAGGTCAGATTGTTTATTTGAGCGTTTTCTTGTTTCTTAAGATAGGCCTATATTGCTATGTATTTCTCTGTTAGAACTTCTTTCACTGTGCTCCAAAGGTTTTGGACTATTGTGTTTTCATTTTCATTTGTCTCCATGTATTTTTTAACGTTTTCTTCAATTTCTTTGTTGATATATTGGTTGTTTAGTAAATGTTGTTTAATTTCCACGTGTTCATGTTTTTTTTTTTCCAGTTTTTTTCTTGTGATAGATTTCTAGTTTCATCCCATTGCTGTCAGAAAAGATGCGTTATATGATTTCCATCTTAAATTTATTGAGCTTTGCTTTGTAAGCTAACATGATCTATTTTGGAATATGTCTCATGTGCATTAGAAAATAAATTAGAGGGGATCCCTGGGTGGCGCAGCGGTTTGGCGCCTGCCTTTGGCCCAGGGCGCGATCCTGGAGACCCGGGATCGAATCCCACATCGGGCTCCCGGTGCATGGAGCCTGCTTCTCCCTCTGCCTATGTCTCTGCCTCTCTCTCTCTCTCTCTCTCTGTGACTATCATAAATAAATAAATAAATAAAAGAAAATAAATAGAAAATAAATTAGAAAATAAAGAGAAAATAAATGAGAATAATATTTATACAGTTGTTTTTGAATGGAATATTCTGTGTATATCTGTTATGTCCATTTAGTCTAATGTGTCCTTCCAAATACACTGTTTACTTATTGAATTTCTGCCTGGATGATCTATCCATTGATGTAAGTAGGATGTTAAAAGTCCCCTAATATTTTATTACAATCTACTTCCCTTTTTATGTACATTAATATTTGTTGTATGTATTTAGGTTCTGCAGTGTTGGATGCATAGATATTTACAATTGTTATATCCTCTTGTTGGATTGATTTCTTTTTCATTATGTAATGCCCTTCTTTATTTCTTGTTATAATCTGTCTTATAGTCCATTTTGTCTGACATAAGTATTGTTACCCTGGCTAGTTTTTTTCACTTCTATTTGCATGGTAAATATTTTTCATCCCTTCTCTTCCAGTCTGCATGTGTCTCCCAGTATGAAGTGTGTCTCTTGTAGGTAGCTTATAGTTTTTTTTTTAATCTGTTTCATTACCCTATGTCTTTTGGTTGGAGAATTTAGGCTATTTACACTTAAAAAATTATTGATAGATATGACTTATTGCTACTTTGCTATTTATTTTCTGTATGTTTTTGTAGTTCTTTTCTGTTCCATTATCCTTCTATTGTTCTCTTTCTTTGTGACTGAGCAATTTCTGTAGTTTGTTTTGTTTTGTTTTTTACTTTCTTTTTTTTAAATTTTCTGTGAATCTATTATAGTTTTGGACTTGTGGTTACCATGAGGTTCATATATAATATCCTAAGTATGCAGTACTCTCATTAAGTTAATTATCATTTTAGTTCAAGCACATTCTTTAAAAAAATGAAGATTTTATTTATTTGAGAGAGAGGGAGAGAGAGAGAAAGCATGAATGGGGGAGGGGGAGAGGGAGGGCTCAATCACAGGACCCCAGGATCATGACCTGAGATGAAGGCAGACACTTAACCAACTGAGCCACCCAGGTGCCTCTAGGTTCAAGTACATTCTAAAACAAAAACAAGAATATATATGTATATATTTACTCCTTCTTCCATGTTTTATATATATGCTGTCATATTTAACATATTTTTATTCATAATTATCTTATGTCTTTTTTTTTAATTTATTTTTTATTGGTGTTCAATTTACTAACATACAGAATAACCCCCAGTGCCCGTCACCCATTCACTCCCACCCCCCGCCCTCCTCCTAATTATCTTATGTCTAACTATAGCCTTTTATTCTTTTATTTTACACTTAAAGAAGTCTCATTTTTTTGTAGAGTGGGAGGGAGGTCAGAGATAGAAGGAGAGAGAGAATCCCAAGTAGGCTCCACTTCCAGCACAGAGCCCAACACAAGGCTCCATCTCTCAACCCTTAGATTGTGACCTGAGACTAAATCATCAAATACTTAACCAACTGAGCTACCCAGGTGTCCCTCTAACATTTCTCTTAAAGCTGGTTTAATGTTGATAAACTCCTTTAACTTTTGTTTATTTTGGGAACTCATTATCTCTCCTTCATATCTGAATAATCTTGCCAGGTAGAGTATTCTTGAATGTTTTGCTTTGTTTTTCTTTTTAGCACGTTGAATATATGATGCCACTGTCTTCTAGCCTGCAGTTTTGGCTGAAAAGTCCACTGATAGCTTCATAGGGTTTCCCTTGTAGGTAACTTTGCTTCTCTCTTCCTGCTTTTAAAATTCTCTGTATCTCTAAACTTTGACATTTAATTATTATGTGCTGTGGTGTGGACTCCATGGGTTTATCTTGTTTGGAACTCTCTGTGATTCTTCAACTTGGTCATCCATTTCCTTCTTTAAGTTATGGAAGTTTTCAGCTATTATTTCTTTAAATAAGCTTTTGGCTCCTTTCTCCTTCTTTTTCTAAGACTCCGTATAATGCATATGTTTGTATGTTTGATGCTGTCCAAAAGATAGTTTAACTTATCCTCATTTTAAAAATTCTGTTCCTATTTTATTGTTCAGCTTTAGTGCTTTCTTTAGGGTTCATCCTGTTTTCCAGGACACTAATACATTTTTCTGCATCTGCTAATCTACTGTTGATTCCCTGCAGCATATTTTTTGTTTTAGTGATTGTATTCTTCAATTCTAATGGGTTCTTTTTAACATTTTCTATCTCTTTTATCAAGAGTCTCACTGAGTTCTGCCACTCTTTTTTGCATTGTGTGAGCATCTTTCAATCATTACTTCATTATAAGCCATATTGCTTTTTTTTTCATTTAGTTCTTTTTCTGAGGTCTTGTCTTGTTCTTTCTTTTGGAGCATGTTCCTCTGTCTCCCCATTTTGCTTGACTTTATGTGTTTATTTCCTTGAATTAGGGAGAACAATAACTTCTCTTAAACTTGAAGGATTGGTATTGTGTACAGTTATCCTTTATGTAGACTGTGTACTTGGTGACTTTTATTGGATGGCTGGAGCTGGAGCTGGTGTGGGCTGGGAGTCTTGGGCTTTCCATGTGGGGACCCCAGAAAGAAAGTGGGGGCCCTGGCAGGACAGCTAGAGTTGAAGTGGGCACAGATCAGTGTGATTCCTGGGCCCTCCACTCAGTGGATGCTCTGGAGGAACAACCAAATCTAATGTGAGTGGCAAGCCTGAATGTTCCAAGGCTCTACAGTCTGAGGGTACTTTAGTAGGATAGCTGAAGTTGAAGTAGGTGTTATCTGGGATGTTCTGGACCTCTCTGCACAGCCGTGCCCTCACAGGGTGGTTGGATCTGAGGTTGGGTACAGATTGGGAGGTCCCAGGACCTTTGCTCAGCAGGAACCCTGGCAGGATAACTAAAGCTGCAGTGAGTGCATACCGGGTGTCCTGGTGTTCTAACTGAAGATATTCTGCCAGAACAATAGACACTGAAATGAGTGCAAGCCAGGTTGCTCCAGGGTGCTCTGTGCCAAAGGTGCTCTGATGGAGTGACTAGACCTGAGGCAGAATGCAGGCCAAGAGGTCCTTGTGCTCTTGGAACAGAGCGTACCTGGCAGGGTAGCTGAAACTAATGTGGGTACAAGTTTTGGAGGGAAGATTGAGGGCTCTATGCACAAAGGGCAACTTGGCAGGATAAATGAGGATGGAGTGGATGTAAACCAGAGTGTTCAAGGAGTCTCCACACACAGAGTGTCCTGGAACCAAGATGGGTACAGGCTGGATTATCCCGGGGTGCTCTGCAGAGGGAACCCTGGTAAAACAGATCGTGTTAAAGTGTGTGTGGGATAGTGTGGTCCCTGGGCTCTTCATGTAAAGTGTTCCCTGGCAGGACAGCTAAAGATAAAGTGGTTACAAGCTGGGTTTTCTCAGGGCCCTGTACATTGAGGATGCCCTGGAGAGATAGTTGAAGCCATGGTTTCCCAGGGTACTCAGTGCAGGACATGCCCTGACCAGGGACTGGAGCCAAAGCCAGTGCAGTTGGGGGTTTTCCAAGATGCTCCACATAGGGGGTTCCCTGGCAGATTGGTTGGAACTAATGCAGGTGTGGGTCAGGGGTTTTCATGTTGCTCTGTGTAGGGGGACCCTGGCAGAGTGATTGAATCTGAAGCACACAATTTTGCTGAATTGTTTATCAGTTCTAGTAGTTTTTTGATGGAGTCTTTTGGGTTTCCTACATAGAGTATCAGGTCATTCATGAATAATGAAAGTTTGACTTCTTCCTTGCTGATTTTTTTTGTATATTTTTTTATTGGAGTTTGATTTGCCAACATAGAGTATAACACTCAGTGCCCATCCCATCAAGTGCCCCCCTCAAGTATCTGTCACCCAGGCACCCCATCCCCTCACCCACCTCCCCTTCCAATATCCCTTGTTTGTTTCCCAGAGTTAAGAAGTAAGTCAATCAGAAGAGAACAAACATTGTATGGTTTCATTCATTTGAGGAATATAAAAAAATATTGAAAGTGATTAAAGGGGAAAGGAGAGTAAATGAGTGGGAAATATCAGAGAGGGTGAGAGAACATGAGAGATTCCTTGCTGATTTGGATGCATTTTATTTCTTCTTCTTGTCTGATTGCTGAGGTTAGGATATCTAGTAGTATGTTAAATAGCAATGATGACAGTGGACATTCTTGTCTTGCTCCAGACCATAGAGGAAAAGCTTTCAGTTTTTCTCCATTGAGGATATTAGCTATGGGTCTTTCACATATGGCCTTTATGTTGATGTATTTCTCTCTATTCTTATGTTGTTGGGGATTTTTATCAAGAAAGATGCTGTACCTTGTCAAATACTTTTTCTGCATCTACTGAGAATATGAAATAGTTCCTATCCTTTCTTTTTAGGGTATCACATTGATCAATTTACAAATTTTGAACCACCCCTGCAGCCCAGAAATAAACCCCACTTAATTGTGGGGAATAATTCTTTTAATGTAATGTTGGATTTGATTTGTTAGTATTCCGTTTAGATATTTGCATCTATGTTCATTGTGGATATCAGCCTGTAATTCTCCTTTTTAGTGAGATCTGTGTCTAGCTTTGGAATCAAGGTAATGTTGGCCTCATATAATAAATCTGGATGTTTTCCTTCCATTTCTACTTTTTTGGAACAGTTTGGGAAGACTAGGTATTAATTCTACTTTAAATGTTTGCTGGAGGGGCGCCTGGGTGGCTTAGTGGTTGTGTGCCTGCCTTCAGCTCAGGTCATGATCCTGGGGTCCTGGGATCAAGTCCCACATCATGCTCTCTGAAGGGATCCTGCTTCCTCCTCTTCCTATGTCTTTGCCTTTCTCTCTGTGTCTTTCATGAGTAAATAAATAAAATCTTTTTTTTAAAAAATGTCTGCTGGAATTCCTCTGGAAAGCCATTTGGTCCAGGACATTTGGGGGGCAGATTTTTGGTTACTGATTCAATTTCTTTCCTTGTTATAGGTCTGTTCAAATTTTCTATTTTTCCTGTTTCAGTTTTTGTAGTTTGATGTTTCTAGGAATTTGTCCATTTTTTCTAAATTGCTCAATCTATTGGCATATAGTTTTTCATAATATTTTCTTATAATTGTATTTCTGTGGTGTTTGTTGTTATTTCTCCTGTGTCATGTATGATTTTATTTATTTAGGCCATTCCTTTTTTCTTTCTGATAAGTCTGGCTAGGGTTTCTCGATTTTATTAATTCTTTCAAAGAACTATCTCTTACTTTCATTGATATTTTTGTGGCTTTTTTGTTTCTATATCATTTATTTCTGCTCTAGTCTTTATTATTTCTCTTCTGCTGGCTTTAGGCTTTATTTGCTATGCTTTTTCTAGCTTATTTATGTGTAAGGTTAGGTTGTATATTTAAGGCTTTTCTTGGTTCTTGAGGTAGGCCTGTAATGCTATGTACTCCCTCTATAGACCACTTTTGCCACATCCCAAGGTTTTGATTACTGTATTTTCATTTTCCTTTGCTTCCATGAATTTTTTTTATTTCTTCTTTAATGTCCCAGCTAACCCATTGATTCCTTAGTAGAATGTTCTTTAACTTCTATATATTTGTGGTCTTTCCAAATTGTTTCTTGTGACTACCTTCATGTTTCATATCATTGTGGTCTGAAAGCATGCATGGTATGATTTCCATCTTTTTGTACTTGTTGAGGACTGATTTGTGACCCAGTACGTGATTTATTCTGGAGAATGTCGCATGTACAATTGAAAAGAATGTGTACTCTGATTCTTTAGGTTGAAGTGTTCTGAATATATCTGTTAAGTCCATCTGGTTCAGTGTGTCATTCAAAGCCACTGTTTTCTGGTGCGTTTTTTTTTCTCCTGCTTAGATTGTTTGTCCTTTGCTATAAGGGGTATGTTAAAGTCCCCTACTATTATTTTATTATCAATGTGTTTCTTTATGTTTGTTATTAATTGCTTTATATATTTGCATGCTCCTCCATTGGGGGAATATTTATTTACAATTTTTAGATCTTTTTGTTGGCTATATCCTTTTTATTATGATACAGTACCCTTCTTCATCTATTACAGTTTTTGTTTTAAAATCTGATTTGTCTGATATAAATATGCCTACTCTGGCTTTCTTTTGATATCTATCAGTATAATAGATGGTTCTCCATTCTCTCACTTTCAATCTGGTGGTAATTTTAGGTCTAAAGTGATTATCTTATAGGCAGCATATAATTAAAAAAAAATCCATTCTGATACCCTAAGTCTTTTGATTGTAAAATTTAGTCCATTTACATGCAGAATAACTATTGATATGAATTTAGTACTGTTGTATTATCTGTAAAGTCACTGTTTCTGGAGATTTTCTCTATTCCTTCCTAGTCTTTGCTGCTTTTGTTCTTTCTTTCCCATTCAAAGACTCCACTTTCATATTTCTCATAAAGCTGGTTTAGTGGTCACAAACTCCTTTAGTTTTAGTTTGGGAAACTATCTCTCCTTCTATTCTGAACGATTGCCCTGCTGCATACAGTATTCTTGGTTGCAGATTTTTTTCCTTTCCACACGTTGAATATATCATGCCACTCACTTCTTGCTTGCCAGCTTCCTGTGGAAAGATCTGCTGCCAACCCAATTTGTCTTCCCTCATAAATTTAAGGATTTCATTTCCCTTGCTCTTTTCAGGAATCTTTCTTTTTCTCTGTTTGCACATTTTACTATGACATGTGTTGGTGTTCATTGATTTTGTTGGAAGTTCTATGTGCCTTCTGAATTTGGATATATGTTTCTTTCTCCAGATTAGGTAAGTTTTCAGGTATAATTCACTCAACTAAACCTCCTGCCCCTTTTTCCTTCTCTTCTTCTTCTGGGACTCCTATGATACAAATGTTAATATGTTTTATGGAATCACTGAGTTCTTTGTGTCTGCATTTGTGATCCAATATTTTTCTTTCCCTCTTCTTCTCAGCTTCATTATTTTCTATAGTTTTATCTTCTATATCACTTACTTGTTCCTTTTCTTCTTCTATCCTTGTGGTCATTACCTCCAGTCAGTTTTGTATCTTGGTTATAGCTTTTTAAAAATTTTAGCCTGACAAGTTTTTAGGTCTTTTATTTCCATGTTAAGGGTTCCTCTGGTTTCTTCAATGCTTAAGTCCAGGTAGTATTCTTATGATTGTTGTTTTAAATTCTGGTTCAAGCATATTACTTATATCTATTTTGATTAGCTCCATGGCCATGACCTTTTCTTGTTCTTTTTTTGGGGATGAATTCCTCCATCTTGCCATTTTGTCTAGACCTCTATCTTTTGTGTGTTAGGAAAGCCTGTGCAGGATCCTATTGCCACTAGGGATGAAGATTTGCAGCACTCTATGATCAGTAGACCTGGTGCATGCAGGAGTTTTGGGCTGGTTTTCTGTGGGAGGGATCTGTTGCTTCTCTGGCTCTCAATCACATTTGCCCTATTAAAAAAATAACCTGAGGAGTGCAATGGGATGGGGTTGGTGTAAGCAGCTCAAGCCTCCACTGTATGCACTGAGGCACTCACTGTAGTATATCTGTCCTGATGGGAGGGGTGAATGGCTTCAACCCACTCTTTTCCCCAAAGAAGGGTGTTCTTGCTTGCCACTGTTCAGGAAGCCCTCACAGAAGAGCAAACAATCTCCCCTCTTTTGACACTTCTGTCAAGGCTTCTGTCAGATCATTGCTTTCACTCTATCTTTGTCTGAGCCATCTGCAGGCCCAGTGGTACAGTGATCCTGTGTTTTATCTTAGGTGTGAGGCTGGGTCTTAAAATTCAAAATTTTAGGGATTCATCTTGGTACATACCTGTACCAATCCTTCAGGAATAAGAGGGGTTTCATCACACTGTGGTTGGTCCTGATTTGTCCCCAAAAAACAGTTGTACAACTACGCAGGCACTTGGAGTCTATGGTAAAGGGTAGCAAAAAACTAGCATCCAAGTAGCTGCCCTCAACATGTGTCTCTACCTGTAGCCTAATGAATGGGCAGCTCAGTGGCACCTGCCAGCTCTTTTGTTCCCACAGAGGCAGTGTATCCTCTCCCAAATGCACTCCAATAAGGGTGACTGTCTCTCTCAGCATGACCCAGGGGATCCTCAGAGTACCCTGTCCACACCTAGGTCTCTGCCCTCCTTCTCTACAGGAGCACAACTACACCCACAGGCTGAACCCTAGAGATGATATAGGCTTCCAAAACTTCAACTTTCAGCTCCATGGCCTATAAAAATCTACAATAATCAGCCCTTCTCATTTTCCCAGTCAATGGTTTTGGGGAAGTGTTTTTCTTGTGCAATCACCTATCTGCTGCTTTATGTCTCTCTCTCTCCCCTTCCCTGCCTCCCTCCCCCTCCCCTTCTCTCTCTCTTTCCATCTCTCTCCCTCTCCCTCCCCTTATGTGTTCAGGTATCCCTTCCCTCTACAGTACCTGGTATTCTTTTTCTTCCCAAATCATATCACTACATCTCCTACCTTCAACACAGAGGCCTCTTTTCTCCCTCCTAGTTGTGTGGTTTGTTCTCTCAGTACTCAGATCGATTTCCAGGATGTATACAATAATTTAATAATTATCTATCTGTTTTCAAGGAAGGAGACAAGCATTCTGTTTTCAAGGAAGGAGACAAGCATAAGGTCCTCCTCCTACTCTTTCCATTTTAACTCCTCCTAGCTACCAGATTTAGGTCTTTAAGCCACTTTAAGTTTTTGCATATGATGTGAGGCAGAAGTCCACCTTCATCATTTTGTATGTGGATTACCAAGTTGGTTCAACACCATTTTTATAAACTTTATTCTTTCTCCATTGAATGATATTGACCCCTCTGTTGAAAAATGTTTGACCATAGATATATGGGCTTGTTTCTGGACTCTGAATTTTATTCATTTGGTCTATATATCTGTTCTTATGTTACTGACACACTGTCTTGATTACTACAGCTTTGCAATAAGTTTTGAAATTGGGAAAAGTGAGTCTTCCAATTTAACTTTGTTTTCTTTTTCAAGATTGTTCTGGCTCTTCTAGGTTTCTGTATTTCAACCAATATTATTCAAAATTTTAAAATAAAGTAATAAAAATAGAAAAGATAATTCTGAGGGATAAATGAGTAATCAATGTAACCCTGTTATATAAGATATTGAAATTATTATATAACTACCATATTTCATGTAATATCATACTGGTTCTAGAGCAAATAAAAACATACTAAAGCAAATTTATGCATAACCTGATATAGTATATAATAAAGGTATCATTTCTTTTTTTAAAATATTTTATTTATTTATTCATGAGAGACACAGAGAAAGAAGAATCAGAGACATAGGTAGAAGGAGAAGCAAGCTTCCTGTGGGGTGCCCAATGTGAGACTTAATCCCAGGACCCCAGGATCATGCCCTGGGACAAAGGCAAATGCTAAACCACCAAGCCACCCGGGCATGCCTAAGTAGCATTTCTTATTACGAAAGCATGAGTTATTTAATTATTGGGAAATTGACAAGCCATCTAAAATCTTAAAGCTCAGTAATATACCTCACTCTTTAAATTAAAAAAAAATCTCATATGACTTAAAGAGTAAATGCAAATATTAAACTATATAAGTACAGGAAGAAAATATAGGAGAATATATTTATAATTTTTAAGTAGAGAAAGTTTTCTTAAGCAAGAGACAAAATGAAGAATTAATAAATGTAAACAATCATTTGAATGCAGTATAATTTAAAACTTTATTTTTAAAAAAAATAGTAAATATAAAATAAAATCACAAACATGAAAAAGTTAGTTGCAACATCTAAGATACAAGACTGATGGCATAAATATATAAATAATTTTTATAAACCAATAATAAAATGGAATACCTCACTGATATAATATATTAAATATATAAGCAAACAATTCACAAAATCAGAAACACTGTTCAGCAATCATTTTCAAAATATTTTGCTTTACTAATACTCAAATAAACATATAATAATGTAAAAGGATGGAATTATTTTTGACCAAGCATTTTGGTAAAGGCAAAAAAATAATAAATTATAGTGATACATTGTTAGACAAAGTGTAAGTTGATATAAAACATTATGCAGGACGATTTTTAAATATGTATTAACACTTTAAAATTACATGATTTTAGTAAGTTATCATGTTATATTGTAATAAAAATCTTCCATACAATAAGCACTACTATAATTTCAAGGGGGTAAGATGTTTTAAAATTTCTTATATTCATACAATACTGTAAAAGCATCATAATGGCACAGTGAGAAGAATGTGTTGTAATCCAGTCAGCTATAACCTGACTGGATTATATACTGGCCCTGACAGTTACAAGCAATGTGATCTTGTCAAATCACTCTGAACTTTAATTTCTTTTTTATAAAGATTTTATTTATTCACAGAGAGAGGCAGAGACATAGGTAGAAGGAGAAGCAGGCTCCCTGTGGGGAGCCCAATGTGGAACTTGATCCCAGGACCCCGAGATTACACCCTGATCTGAAGGCAGATGCTCAACTCCTGAGCCACCCAGGTGTCCTTTTAGTTTCTTTAGCTTTAAGACAAATATACTAATACCCACCTTGTGGAATTAACAAAATTGTGTGAAGCAATGGTTTTAGCATCCTCCACGGGGTTGAATAGTGTGTCCTTAAATTAAAAATTTATCTCTGTTTGGAATCTGTGAATGTCACCTTCTTTGTAAATAGTACCTTTGCTGATGTAATTAGTTAAGGTGAAGTCATACCAGACTAGGGCGTCACTAAATCCAATATGATGGGTGCTCTCATTAAAAGAGGGAAATTTGGACAGTTTCAGACATATACTGGAGAAGGCTTTTGGAAGACAGAGATAGAGATTGAAGTGGTGCATCTGCAAGGCAAGGAATGTCCAGGATTATCAATGACAATCAGAATGTAGAGGAGGCAAGGAAGGTTTTTCCTCTAGAAACTTCATAGTGAACATGTCCGTGCCAACACTTTGATTTTGGAATTCTGGCCTCCAGAACTTTAAGAGCATGGATTTTTATTGTTTTAAGCCACCATGTTTGTAGTACTTTGTTATGGTGGCCTTAAAAACTAATGCATGTATGTAGCAAAGTCTTGCAAAGTAAGATCTCATTAAAGTAAAACTTTGTATTTACTGATGGCAAGCTTTTTTCTTATTGACTTATACATATCTTTTATGCTCCTTATGATGTATGTGGTTTTATAATTTCCAGTTCTCAAAAAAATAACAAAATTAGAAGTTACATATTTTGTCTCAGCTCACAAAATTAATAAGAAACTGACATTTGTTTCATCTTTACTTGGAAAAAAAGACTAATTTTTTTAAAACTTCATTTGACATTTTTGTTTTAAATTCCACCTTGAATGCTAACAAATAATTAGGCAAGTTTGTCTGCAATGAGTTTGAAATGCATATTCAGAAATTCTAGAATCATCACATGCCTTTAGGTCTTTGTGTAATGCCTAAGGAGAACAGGAAACTCCAGATACTTACAGAATTTTCATTGGTCAGGACTAAAGCACCTGATAGACAAGACGGGTAAGTGATAATAGTTCAAGATATTAGATTCAAGATCAAAGCTACAAGATCATATGGCCAATCATACTTGTACTGAAGTGTTTTGTGAGCAAATCTTTCCATTAGAAGAAAATGAGCTAAGCTAGGAGTTCAAATTCATATCACTACTTTACATGATAAAGAGAGGATTCATCAATAGTTTTTAAAGTTCATAAGTTATTGTTTTAATTCCCTTAGAAATTTCATCTTGAAAGGCCACAAAAGAGGAAATTTGAACCAAGAATTCAAAGTCCATAAAAAGTTTCGCTAAAAATCACCTAGATTTCTTCCAAGATACAAATCATGTTATATAATCAATAAAAACATTGCTAAACTTCATGACTCAGTCTCCAATAACCACATATTTCCACTAGTGATAAAAGTCATTAAATCCCAAGTTCTTTTTTTTTAATTTTATTTATTTTATGATAGTCACAGAGAGAGAGAGAGAGAGAGAGAGGGGCAGAGACATAGGCAGAGGGAGAAGCAGGCTCCATGCAGGGAGCCCGATGTGGGATTCGATCCCAGGTCTCCAGGATCGCGCCCTGGGCCAAAGGCAGGCGCTAAACCGCTGCACCACCCAGGGATCCCTAAATCCCAAGTTCTTAGCAGCATTTTTTTTCTAAATGCAGTTCTAAAGTTGCATTGGAAAGCATGTTAAGTAAAGGAAGAATTCAGCCTCTAGAATATGACCCTAAACTCCTTTGCTATTTATAACTTCAGTCTACCTAATAAACCTAGAAGGGGGAATAGTTCTCTTCCATTCAATCAAAGCCTAATTCAGAGTGATCTTACTTCTATGAGTCACCATTGACCTTGTCCTCAATGTACTTTCTTTCTTAACATCATTGTATACTTATTATATGCCAGACATTGTGAAAGACACATAATACACATTATCTCATTTATTGCTCACAAAAAGCTGTGAGGCAGAATAAAAATCCAAATCATGTTAGGTTTTATCCTGTTCCATGTCTCTAGAGACCCCAAGCGCTATTACTATTGTCCAAAAGTTCAGATAAATAAGCTTCATCTCTTTAAGGTCTCCTCAAGTGCAAAAAAAGAAGAATTACACTTTTAATAATCTCCACAGCACATTTCACAATTCTAGGCCCCAAATAGGTACACCACAAATACTTGTTGAATGATGGATACTAAATATGGAAAGAAGCATACTATAGTGGAAAAAATATTCTAAAGAAGATGTGGTTTATGTATACAATGGAATATTACTCAGCCATTAGAAATGACAAATACTCATCATTTGTTTTGACGTGGATGGAACTGGAGGGTATTATGCTGAGTGAAATAAGTCAATTGGAGAAGGACAAACATTATATGTTCTCATTCATTGGGGAATATAGAAAATAGTGAAAGGGAATAAAGGGGAAAGGAGAAAAAAAATGAGTGGGAAATATCAGAAAGGGAGACAGAACATGAGAGACTCCTAACTCTGGGAAACGAACTAGGGGTGGTGGAAGGGGAGGTGGGCGGGGGTGGGAGTGACTGGGTGACGGTACTGAGGGAGGCACTTGATGGGATGAGCACTGGGTGTTATTCTATATGTTGGCAAATTGAACACCAATAAAAATAAATTTATAATAAAAAAAGAAAGAATATTCTACTGGAAGTCAGGAGAAATAAGTCACACAGCTATGATCTTGAGAATACCATCTCTCTGAGCTTTGTTTTATTTTTTATGTGAATGAATCAAATTAGATATCTGACACTCTTTCTCACTCTGACAGTACACTGTAGACCAAAGGTCCAAGAAACTGTTACTTGGAAAGCAAAGATTTACATACAACAATCAAAGTAGGCTGTGGAATTTTTTTTAGAATTTATTTATTTACTTACTTACTTACTTACTTATTTACTTATTTATTTAAGGGAAGAAGGGACTAAGGGAGAGGGAGAGAGCCAATATGGGATTTGATCTCATGAACCTGAGATCATGAAGCGGAGATCATAATCTGAGCCAAAACCAAGAGTCAAATGCTTAAATGACTCTGACACCCAGGTTCTCCAGACTGGGGAAATATTTTAAGAGCATTTTAAATAATTACATCATAAGACACTAAACTTTCTATAGCTGTAAAGAAGCCTCAGTAGTAGACAGAAATGAAGCAATACCTTTTAAGATAAGACAGTTTATAGATTTGATATCTCTTTTTTCCCCTTTTTTAAATTTAAAATCAATTAATTAACATATAGTTTATTACTAGTTTCAGAGATAGAGTATAGTGATTCATCAGTTGCATATAACATTCAGTGCTCATTAAATCAAGTGCTCTCCTTAATGCCCATCACTCAGTTACCCCATCTCCCCATCCCTCCTCCCCTCCAGGAATCCTCAGTTTGTTTCCTATGTTAAGTGTCTCTTATGGTTTGTCTCCCTTTATGATTTCATCTTATTTTATTTTTCCTTACCTTCTCCCATTCATCTGTTTTGTTTCTTAAATTTCACATATGAGTGAAATAATATGGTATTTGTCTTTTTTTGACTGACTTATTTTGCTTAGCCTAATAATCTATAGTACCATCCACATTGTTACAAATGGCAAGATTTCATTCTTTTTTGATGTCTTAGTAATAGTCCATTGTATATAAACACCATGTATACACCCCATCTTTATCCATTCATCTGTCAATGGATATCTGGGCTCTTTACATAGTTTGGTTATTGTGGACATTGCTGCTATAAACATTGGGATGCATATGACCCTTCAAATAACTATATCTAGTAGTCTAATTGCTAGGTTGCTCATTTTTAAGTCTTTGAGGAACATCCATACTATTTTCCGGAGTGGCTGTGCAAGTTTGTATTCCCACCAATATTGGATGAGGGTTCCCCTTTTCTCCACATCATCGCCAATATTTGTTGTCTCCTCACTTGTTAAGTTTAGCCATTCTGACGGGTGTAAAGTAGTATCTCAACGTGGTTTTGATTTGTATTTCCCTGATGTGGGGTGGTGTCAAGCATTTTTAATGTTTCTGTTGGCCATTTGTATGTCTTCTTTGGAGAAACATACTTTCATTTACTCTGCCCATTTATTGACTGGGTTTTCTTTTGTTTTTGTTTTTGGATGTTGAGTTTGGTAAGTTCTTTATAGATATTGGATACTAGCCTTTTGTCTGATCAGATATTTGCAAATACCTTCTCCCATTGAATGGGTTGTCTTATAGTTTTGTCAACTGTTTCCTTTGCTATGCAAAAAGTTTTTATCCTGATGAAGCCTCAATAGTTCATTTTTCTTTTTGTTCTGCTTGCATTTGAAAACATGTCTAGCAAGAAACTGCTGCTGTTGAGGTCAAAGAGATTGCTACCTGTGTTGTCCTTTAGGATTTTGATGGATTCCTGTCTCATATTTAGGTCTTTCATGCATTTTGAGGTTATTTTTGTGTATAGTGTAAGAAAGTTGTCCAGTTTCATTATTCTGCACATGGCTGTCCAAATTTACCAGCACCATTTGTTGAAAAGACTGTCTTTTTTCCACTGGGTAGTCTTTCCTGCTTTGTCAACAGTTGACCATGGAGTTGATGGTCCATTTCTGGGTTCTGTCTTCTGTTACATTGTTCTGTGTCTGTTTTTGTTCCAGTACCATACTGGAACCCTTCATTATTACCCATTCATTATCAGTCTTAATTATTACAGCTTTGTAATATAGCTTGAAATCTGGAATTGTGATACCACTAGCTTTGGTTTTCTTTTTCAACATTCTTTTGGCTATTTGGGGTCTTTTCTGGTTCCATAAAAATTTTAGGATTCTTTGTTCCAACTGATGAAAAATGTTGATGATCTTTTGATAAAGATTGCATTGAATGTATAGATTGCTTTGGGTAGCATAGACATTTTAACAATATTTGTTCTTCTAATCCATAAGCATGGAATGTTTTTCCATTTCTTCATGTCTTCATTAATATCTTTCATAAGTGTTCTATAGTTTTTATAGTACAGGTTCTTTACCTCTTTGGTTAGATTTATTCCTAGGTATCTTATGGTTTTTGATGCAATTGTATATGGGATCAATTCTTTGATTTCTCCTTCTTCTGCCTCGATGTTAGTATATAGAAATGCAACTGAATTCTGTGCATTGATTTTATATCCAAACACTTTACCAAATTCCTGTATGAGTTCTAGAAATTTTGGAGTGGAGTTTTTTGGTTTTTCAACATAGAGTATCATGTCTTCTGTGAAGAGTGAAAGTTTTACTTCTTTCCTGATTTGGTTACCTCTTATTTCTTTTTGTTGTCTAACTGCTGAGGCTAGGACTTCTACTACTTTGTTGAACAACAGTAGTGAAAGTGGACATCCCTGTTATTTCCTGAACTTAGGGGAAAAGTTCTCAGTTTTTCTGCATTGAGGATGATATGCACTGAGGGGTTTTTTTTGTGTATGGCTTTTATGATATTGATATGTTCTCTCTATCCCTACATTATAGAGTTTTAATCAAGAAAGGATGCTGTGTTGTGTCAAATGCTTTTTCTCCATCTATTTAGAGGATCATATGGCTCTTGTCCTTTCCTTTTTTATGTGATGTACCAAACTGATTGATTTGCAGATGTTGAACCATCCTTGCAGCCCAGGAATAAATCCCACTTGATCATAGTGAATAATTCTTTTAATGTACTACTGGATCCTATTGGCTAGTATCTTGGTGAGAATTTTGGCATCCATGTTTGTCAGGGATGTTGGTCTGTAATTCTCTTTTTTGGTTGAAGTCATTGTCTGGTTTGGGGATCAGTGTAATGCTGGCCTCATAGAATGAGTTTGGAAGTTGTCCTTCCACTTCTGTTTGTTTTAAACAGCTTCAGAATATGTATTAACTCTTTTTTAAATCTTTGTTAGAAATCTACTTGGAAGCCATCTGGTCCTGGACTTTTGTTTGTTGGGAGATTTTTGATTACTGTTTCAATTTCTGTGCTAGTTACGGGTCTGTTCAGGTTTTCTAATTCATCCTGTTTTAGTTTTGGTAGTTTTGTATGTCTCTAGGAATGCATCCATTTCTTCCAGATTGCCTGATTTGTTGCCATATAATTGCTCAAATATTCTATATAATTGTCTATATTTCTTCAGTGTTGGTTCTGATTTCTCCTCTTTCATTTATCATTTTATTTATTTGGGTCCTTTATTTTTTCTTTTTTTGTTCCTTTCTCTTTTCTTTTTGAAAAGCCTGGATAGGGGTTTATCGATCTTATTAATTCATTCAAAGAAAAAACTCCTAGTTTTGCTGATCTGTTCTACTACTCTTTTGATACTATGTCATTGATTTCTGCCCTAATCTTTATTATTTACCTTCTCCTACTGGATTTAGACTCTATTTGCTGTTCTTTTTCCAACTCCTTTAGGTGTAAGGTTAGGTTGTGTATTTGAGAATTTTCTTATTTTTGAGAAAGGCTTGCATTGTTATATACAGCCCACTTAGGATTGTCTTTGGTGCATCCCAAAGGTTCTGAACTGTCATGTTTTAATTTTCACTTGTTTCCATGTATCTTTTTAATTCTTCTTTAATTTCCATGTGGACCCATTCATTTTTTAGTAGGATGTTCTTTAACCTCCATGTGTGTGTTTCTTCCAAATTTTTTCCTTTGACTCGGTTTTAAAGCATTGTGGTATAAAAATATGCATGGCATTATCTCAGTCTTTTCATCATGGTTGAGATGTGATTTGTGACCCAGTATGTGATCTATTCTGGAGAAAGTTCCATGTGAACTCAAGAAGAATGTGTATTCTGTTGCTTTAGGATGAAATAATCTGAATATATCTGTGAAATCCATCTGTTCCAGTATGTCTTTCAAAATCCTTGTTTCTTATTGATATTCTGCTTAGATAATATGTCCATAGCTGTGAATGGAGTGTTAAAGTCCCCTACTATTATTGTATTGTCATCAATGTAGTTTAATTTTACTATTAATTGGTTTATATAATTGACTGCTCCCAAGTAAGGGACATAAATATTTGCAATTGTTAGATCTTGTTGGATAGACCCTTTTATTATGATATAGTGTCATTCTTCATTTCTTAATATAGTCTTTGGTTTAAAATCTAGTTTGTCTAATATAAAGATTGTTACTCCAGCTTTCTTTTGATATCCATTAGTATGATAAATGTTCTTCATCCCCTTACTTTTAATCTCTAGTTGTCTTTGGGTCTAAAATTAGTCTCTTGTAGATAGCATATTGATCAATCTTTTCATTTTATCCAATCTGATATCCCATGTCTTGTGATCAGAGTATTAATCCATTTACATTTAGAGTAATTTTTGAAATATATGAATTGGTGCCATTATATTACCTGTAAAGTCACTGTTTCTGTAGATTGTTCATATCTGATCTTTGTTACTTTTTTGCTTTCTCTTTACTCAAAGGATCCCCTTTAAAATTTTTTGTAGTGCTGATTTAGAGTTGAAAAATCCTTTAGTTTTTGTTTTTCCTCAAAACTTTTTTCTCTCTCCTATTCTGCATAACAGCCTTCCTGGATAAAGTATTCTTGGTTGCATATTTTTCCCATTTAGCAAATTGAATATATTATGCCAGTCCTTTCTGGCCTGCTAGGTCTCTGTGGACAGGTCTGCTGCCAGCCTATATGTCTGCTTTTGTAGGTTAAAGACCTCTTGTCCCAGGCTGCTCTCAGGATTTTCTCTTTATCCCTGAAATTTTCCAGCTTCACTATTATATGTTGAAATGTTGACTTATTTTCATTGATTTTGAAAGGGGTTTTCTGTGCCTTCCTGTCCTGAAAGACCTATGTTCTTCCCAGGATTAGGGAAGTTCTCAGGTATAAGTTGTTCAAACAAACCCTCTGCCTCTTTCTCTTCCTTCTCTTCTGGGACTATTATTACTCAAATATTATTTAGCTTTATGGTATTGCTGATTTCTGTAATTCTCCCTTCATGATTCAGTAGTTTTCCTCTCTTTTTCTCAGCTTCCTTATTCATCATTTTGCCTTCTATATCATTGACTCTCTCTTCTGCTGCATCTATACTAGCAGTTACAGCCTCTATTTTTGCCTACATCTCATTAATAGCAGTTTTAATTTTGGACAGATAAGATTTTAGTTTTTTCATTCTACACTAAGGGACTTCTCTACTGTCTTCTATGCTTTTTTTCAAGTCCAGCTAGTGTCTTTATAACTGATGTTTTGAATTCTAATTCTGATATTTTAAGTATATCCATAATGATTAAATTCCTAGCAGTGAGTACTACATCCTCTTCTTTCTTTTGGTGTGAGTTCCTTCATATTGCCCTTATGTCCAAAAAAGAGCAGAGGAAAGAGAGAAAAGATAAAAATAGCAACAGTACGAGAAAAATAGAAATAAACTAGAAAAAAAAAAGAAACAAAACAAAATAAGAAATAAAAAGTAAAACAGAAAAAAACAATAAACTAGATCCTGGGTGTATTTTGGTCTGCCTTTTAAAAGAAACTAGGTCCCTCTTAAAAGCCATCTACGAAAAGCCCACAGCAAATATAATTCTCAGTGGGGAAACACTGGGAGCCTTTCCCCTAAGATCAGAAACAAGACAGGGATGTCCAATCTCACCACTGCTATTCAACATAATACTAGCATTTCTAGTCTCAGCAATCAGGCAACAAAAAGAAATAAAAGGCATTCAAATTGGCAAAGAAGGAGTCAAACTCTCCCTCTTTGCCGATAACATGATACTCTACATAGAAAACCCAAAAGTCTCCATCCCAAGATTGCTAGAACTCATACAGCAATTTGGCAGTGTGGCAGGATACAAAAATCAATGCCCAGAATTCAGTGGCATTTCTATACACTAACAATGAGACTGAGGAAAGAGAAATTAAGGAGTCAATCCCATTTACAATTGCACCCAAAAGCAGAAGATACCTAGGAATAAACCTAACCAAAGAGGTAAAGGATCTATACCCTAAAAACTACAGAACACTTCTGAAGGAAATTTAGGAAGACACAAAGAGATGGAAAAATATTCCATGCTCATGGATTGGCAGAATTAATATAGTGAAAATGTCAACGTTACCCAGGGCAATATACAGGTTTAATGCAATCCCTATCAAAATACCATGGACTTTCTTCAGAGAGTTAGAACACATTATTTTAAGATTTGTATGGAATCAGAAAAGACCCCGAATAGCCAGGGGAGTTTTAAAAAAGAAAACCGTATCTGGGAGCATCACAATGCCAGATTTCAGGTTGTACTACAAAGCTGTAGTCATCAAGACAGTGTGGTACTGGCACAACAACAGACACATAGATCAATGGAACAGAATAGAGAATCCAGAAGTGGACCATCATCTTTATGGCCAACTACTATTCAACAAAGGAGGAAAGACTATCCACTGGAAAAAAGAAAGTCTCTTCAATAAATGTTGCTGGGAAAATTGGACATCCACATGCAGAAGAATGAAACTAGACCACTCCCTTGCACCATACACAAAGATAAACTCAAAATGGATGAAAGATCTAAATGTGAGACAAGATTCCATCAAAATCCTAGAGGAGAACACAGGCAACACCCTTTTTGAACTTGGCCACAGTAACTTCTTGAAGATACATCCATGAAGGCAATAGAAACAAAAGCAAAAATGAACTATAGGGACTTCATCAAGATAAGAAGCTTTTTCACAGCAAAAGATACAGTCAACAAAACTAAAAGACAACCTACAGAATGGGAGAAGATATTTACAAGTGACCTCTCAGATAAAGGGCTAGTATCCAAGATCTATAAAGAACTTATTAAACTCAACACCAAAGAAACAGACAATCCAATCATGAAATGGGCAAAAGACATGAACAGAAATTTCACAGAGGAAGACATTGACATGGCCAACAAGCACATGGGAAAATGCTCCACATCTCTGGCCATCAGGATAATACAAATCAAAACCACCATGAGATACCACCTTACACCAGTGAGAATGAGGAAAATTAACAAGGCAGGAAACCACAAATGTTGGAGAGGATGTGGAGAAAGGGGAACCCTCTTGCACTGTGGGTGGGAATGTGAACTGGTGCAGCCATTCAGGAAAACTGTGTGGAGGTTTCTCAAAGAGTTAAAAATAGATCTGCCTTCTGACCCAGCAATTGCAATGCTGGGGACTTACCCCAAAGATACAGATGCAGTGAAACATCGGGGCACCTGCACCCTGATGTTTCTAGCAGCAATGTCCACAATAGCCAAACTGTGGAAGGAGCCTTGGTGTCCATCGAAAGATGAATGGATAAAGAATATGTGGTCTATGTATACAATGGAATATCACTCAGCCATTAGAAACGACAAATAGGGGATCCCTGGGTGGCGCAGCGGTTTGGCGCCTGCCTTTGGCCCAGGGCGCGATCCTGGAGACCTGGGATCGAATCCCACATCAGGCTCCCGGTGCATGGAGCCTGCTTCTCCCTCTGCCTATGTCTCTGCATCTCTCTCTCTCTCTGTGACTATCATAAATAAAAATTAAAAAAAAAATTAAAAAAAAAAAATAGAAACGACAAATACCCACCATTTGCTTCGACGTGGATGGAACTGGAGGGTATGATGCTGAGTGAAATAAGTCAATCGGAGAAGGACAAACATTATATGGTCTCATTCATTTGGGGAATATAAAAATTAATGAAAGGGAATAAAGGGGGAAGGAGAAAAAATGAGTGGGAAATATCAGAAAGGGAGACAGAACATGAGAGACTCCTAACTCTGGGAAACAAACTAGGGGTTGTAGAACAGGAGGTGGGCGGGGGTTGGGGGTGACTGTGTGTCTGGCACTGAGTGGTGCACTTGACGGGATGAGCACTGGGTGTTATTTTTATATGTTGGCAAATTGAAATGAACACCAATAAAAAATAAATTTGTGAAAAAAAATAAATAAAAGAAACTAGATCCCAAAATATGAAGTCAAGAAAAACTTACATATATACAAAAATAAAATAAAATATATTGAAAGGAAACCAAAGATTAGATAGGTAGCTAGATAGACAGATGATATAAAAGAATTGATAAAATATGAAAATAGTTGAAAAAGATAAAACTGAAAGACATAATAATAATAATAATAATAATAATAATAATTCCATGAATGCTATATACTCTTTTCCCCATAAGCCGACTTTTGCAGTTCTCTATGATCAGTAAATTTGGAGTTAGCTGATTGTTCCTGCTGGTCTTCTGAGAAAGGAGTCTGTTATAGTGACCCCTCAGGTGTCATTTCCACGGTGGAATTATGCCTCCCCACTCACCCCCTGGCTTGCTAGGTTGCCAGGGTCAGTGTAAGTGGCTCTGTATTGCACTATGTGGTGCTGTTTTGCTCCCCAATGCTTCATTCAGTGATAGGGGAGATGTAAACGGTGGTGTTCCAATGTCTAGAACTGGAGCTGAAAGTTAGTGCCCCCCACTCTCCAGTGAATCCTCAGAAAAAAAATCAATTACTCTTCTCTCCCTGGCTTCTATTCTAACTTTGTGTTCACCTAGCCTTTGACCAAATGTTTTTATCTCAGGTATGCAACCCAGTTTCCAGTCTCCAAACTTTATGGACTCTTGCCATGTGGGCCCATGCCATTCCTCCCAGGGGAGGGAAGCAGGGTCTTGCCCTGGTCCTCCTCCTATAGAAAGCAGTCACCTGACCATGTAGCAGTTTGCAGATTATGTCAACACCACGCAGAAAGTCAGTGCCTAAACTCACTGTTTTCAGCCAGCTTCCATGTTCCAATGCTTCAGAACTCTGAACTCAGGTATCCCCTCTCTTTTTGGGTTGCTGGGGATCCTGAGATGCTGTCTCACCCGAGATTCCACCCCACTTTACCACCTGAGCAATTTAAAGCCAGGGACATGCCCATCTGTAGTAGACTGTTAAAAGTTCTGATTTTGCTCTCTACCACTTATTATAATTTCTGGTAGCCTCCTTAAGCAATATCCCTCCCCTCCACAGTTTATCTTCTATATTGTCCTGGATTCCGCATCTCCGCATCTCCTACCTTGCAAAAAGTAGCCACTTGTATATTTGTAGAATTGCAGCAACTCTTTTCTCAGATCTTTGATTGATTTCACGCGTGTTCAGAATGATTTGATAACTATCTAGCTGAATTCCAGGGACCAGATGAAATTAAGTTCCCCTACTTCTCACCATCTTTACTTCTCCCTCAGACTTGATTTTTTCTAGAGGAATTGCTGATATATAGTCCGATAAATTCTCCTGCTTTGATTCCAGTCATTTCTCTATAATATAACCAGAGTGATCTTTCTACAATTACAAACAAATCACTTTACTAGCTTTATTAAAACTCTTCAGTGGCTTTCATGTGCTCTTAGGAAAAATATAAAATCCTTAAAATTATCTCTATGGCCTCCCTGGATCTGAAAACTTCCTAAAACTCTAATATCAGCTTTCCCTACTCTGTGCTTCAAAATCTTTATTCTGGGCTTCTAGCCATACTCAAGTTTTTTCAGATACCCAAAAGATCCCAAAGTATACTCTTCTGTGGGCTTTTGGACAGACTCACCAAATGAAAAATGCTGAGGGTATATTACATGTGAAAAAGCAATTGCATATTCTTAGCTGTATTATTTGCAATAACCAGAAAGTGGAAAAAAACATGAATATTCATCAACTAATCGGCAGATAAACAAAACTTTTACTGTCCACACATTGTATTTTTCATTCAATGAAATATTATTCAGCCATAAAAAGAAATGAAGTACATGCTACAACATAGATGAACCTTGCCAAACACCAAAGACCACATATTGTATAATTGCATTTATATGAAATGCCCAGAAGAGACAAAACTATAAAGATAGAAAGTAGATTGGTAGTTCCCAGGCTCTGGAGTGAAGGAGAGTGGGGTGAATGCTAATGGGTATGATGTTTCTTTTTGGGGTGATGAAAATATTCTAAAATTAGATTTTAGTAGTGGTTGCACAATTCTGTGAATACTAACAAGTATTAAATTGTATCCTTTAGATACAATTTAGATGGATGAAATATATAGTATTTGAATTAGATGGATGAAATATATAGTATTTGAATTAGATTTCAACAAAATTTAAAAATACAATTGAGTAAACTTTGAAAGTCATTATAGAAGTGACAAAGAAGCAGGGTAGTCCAGTGGAGGAAAAAAAAAACTGAATTTAGGTTGGAGTGTTGGCACCTCTGTTTGCTGACTGTGGGAGCTTGGATAAATCATTTCTCAGGCTTTAACTGTACAACTGATAAAAATACAACCTATGTTAGCCTGTATGAGGAATAAATGGGGTAGGGTAAGTAAAAATGCTTTGTAAACTGCAAAATACTATTCAATTGTAAGATCTAGTATTATAATACATAATTGCATTGTGTAATTATTATTACTATATATAGTAGGTATGTGAATTCCAGTATTTTACAACCGTATTTTTATTCTTAGTCCCAAAATCTCCCTTTATGATGATCAAATGAATTAATTTTAGATAAAGAAAAATTCTTCTAATTATCCCCTTTTAATTTCAGAGAATGTAAAAGTATTCTATTTGGCTAATACTTTGACAAGCAAGTGTTGTTTATGAGTCTTTGAATACAACATTTTCATCTAATGCTAATACTCTAAGAAGGCAATTTTGTTCATAAAATTCAGAGGATAATTCTATGAGAATGATTTGAAAGCCAAGCTTTATAATATGCCATTTAGGAGGCAGGGAAGAAAAAGAGGAAGAAGGATGCATATTTCTCTAAAAATTTTTGCTGAAAATCTTGGAGTGGGGGGAGAAGTAAACATCTGTAGTGGTGATTTTTTTTCTCCTTAAATCTGAAGTACAGCTAAAAAGCAATCTGTTGTTTGTATAGAAAGAAATGCTAGTAAATGAGGAAGAAAGTACACCTGGGGGAACATCTGCTCTGAGAAACCATTTGAAAAGTAAGCATGGGGAAACATTTGTACAATACACAGTATATACTGTACTGCAGAAATGAAAAGATAATAATGCAAGAAAGATCTATATGCATAAATATATGTAGCATAAGGAAACTTAAGTGAAAATATAATATATTGACTATTTTCCCCTTCATGAGTAGTCGTCAAATATATTTTAATGCTAGGCTGTACGGGTCATGATCACTAAAACACAGTAACCATGAATGGCACCTATTCTCTTTGCATAAGTCAATCCTTTACCTTCTTTATCATATCCTCATTGTAAGTAGAGCAGATTTGTGTTTTTGTTTTTTTAATATATATTAAATATATAAATGTATATAAATATATAATGTATATTTTACATTTATATTACATTAATTTATATATAAATTTATATATAATATATATTTATATACATTTATATATTTAATATATATTTTTATATATATGTCCATCACCCAGTCACCCCATCCCCCCATCCACCTCCCCCTCCATTACCCCTTGTTCTCTTCCCAGAGTACAGTATATTTGAAATAAAAGATGTGGTCCCTGCTTTTGAAAAACTATTGGTTGAGTTAGGGAGACACAGTCAAAGTCTAAAGAGGTCATATTGACATATACAACACCATAGAAGTAAATGTCAGTGTAAATGTAAGTAAATGTAAATGTGAGGCCAAGAACACACAATGACAGTTGATAGATGATAGATAGATAGATAGATAGATAGATAGATAGATAGATAGATGATAGATAGATAGATAGATAGATAGATAGATAGATAGATAGACAGACATCATATATATCCAGGACTGACTAGTCAAGAAAGAGCAGATGTCTCACATTAGCTGTACTTGAGCCAAATCCAACGAAAAGTTGTTTGGTTTTGTTTGCATACACACACACACACACACACACACACACACACACACACCATATTAAACATTTAAAAATTAGGAGAGTTCCCATTAGAATTCAGATACCTTGTTTCTCCTGAGAAAGCAGATTAAAAAAATGATTTGACTTTCCTGCATGGCAATAATTGACTTGACCTGAGTCATGGCTGCCTGCTTTGGAGACAGTGTGTATTCTTCTGCCTACCATATTCCTCTCCACTCCAAATTACGCCACTAGTGCATTAATTAAGAAAATTGGGATAAACGCAAATCAGAGCTGAAGTTCTCAAATACTATATATGTAAGTAACATTTATATGTATGAAACCTTTGAGTATGTATGTATGTACATGCATGTATGAAACACCTGACCTCAGTGTATGTTATGTAGGAAATATTTGAAGTGCTGATTATAAATATTGTTGCCTAGAATATACCCCAGAAACAGAATATCTGAGACCAGATGACTGGAATATGTACTTTTATAATAGCATCATAAGTATGTCTTATATATGTATTATAAGTTTGAGAACCACTGATCTTAGCCATCCCTACTCAAATGCACTTCACTAACTGGTGGAAGATTTTTTTTTTAACTGATGGAAGATTAACGATAATCTAACTCTGCCATGTTGCTTTCTGCTAAAACAATCTTTAATGATTTCCCCCTATCTACTGAATAAAATTCAAACCAGTCAGTTTGGCATAAAAAGCCTGTTATGATCTATTCCAAGGCACTTTTTCATTATCTTCTAGCTACATAAACCTTTCATTATTTTCAAATTGAATTTTTTAAAATATTTTATTTATTCATGAGAGAGGCAGAGAGAGAGAATGGCAGAGACATAGGCAGAGAGAGAAGCAGGTTCCATGCAGGGAGCCCGATGTGGGACTTGATCCCAGGACTCCAAGATCATGCCCTGAGCCGGAAGCAGACGCCCAACCACAGAACCACCCAGGCATCCCTCAAATAGAATTATTCTTTCCTTGTAAATGCCTAATACCTTTCAAACCTTTAGGCTTTGGGAGAAGTTTCTCATTAAATGTGGAAATGCCCTTTTTCTATCTACCAATTAGTTGATACTGAGGTAGACACCTGATTTAAGTTGGACTAATCAGAATTTTTCCTTGGTTGTTTCTCCCTAGGATATTGTAAAATAGTCAAATAAAGGGTAAAGGAGAGAAAATGAGTGGGAAATATCAGTGAGAGTGACAACATGAGAGACTCCTAACTCTGGGGAATGAACAAGGGGTAGTGGAAGGGGAGGTGAGCAGGGGGATGGGGTGACTGGGTGACGGGCACTGAGGGGGCCACTGGATGGGATGAGCACTGGGTGTTATGCTGTATGTTGCCAAATCAAACTCCAATAAAAAATATCAAAAAAAAGAAAAGAAAAATTACTCTGCTATTAAAGACTCATGCAGTCATATTGGGCCTGCCTGGATAATCTCACTATTTTAAGCCATCTAGTCCTAATTAGATCTACAAAATCCCTTTTCCATATAATCTAATATATTCATGAATTCAAGAGATAGGGCATGGATATTTTTGGAGGACTGTACTGCACACCACAAGACGCTACAAAAATGTCACAGCACATATGATAATTAGGAAATATTGGAAAATTTTCCACTGAATTCAGGAATTAGAGAAGACTGGTCACTATCACTGATTTTATTCAGTTCTCTACTAAAGGATTTGGTCTGTCTGAGAAGGATAAGTAAATAAATAAAAAGTTATAGGTTTGGAAAGCAAGTAATTAATTTTAGATGACTTAATGCATACCTAGAAAATCTGAAATTGCCTATGTACCAGCATCGTACAGATTGAAATACATTTCTTTTACAAAGCATCCAAGAGACGTCTGGGGAAATGGCATAGTAGGAGGACTCTAGCTCACCTCATCCCATGGATAGTAGACAACACTCACATCAGTATAAATAATCCAGAAAATGACCAAAGATGGGCAAAACAACCTCCCAAACTAAATTTGGAAAACAGGACACACCAAAGACACTAGTAAGGGTGGAGTAGATGTCAGGAGTTAAACAGACCTTCAGGCTATCTTCAAGACGGAGCCGTGGAAATGGAGAGGGGGAGAGAAACAGATCTTCACACTAGAGATTCCACACAGGGAAAAATAATCACCGTATCATTTGACTTTGAAAACCAGAGGGGCTGAATTTCATGAGTTTTTAGAAACAATGGGACTTTAAACCTAGAACTTTATTTTTTTTAACACTGTAGCTTTAAAAATTAGTGGGCTTGGGTTGCCTAGGTGGCTCTGTCAGTTAAGCATCTGACTTTTGATTTCAGCTCAGGTCATGCTTTCAAGGTAATGAGATCAAGCCCCATGGTGGGCTCCACACCGAGCAAGGAGCCTGCTGTGATTCTTTCCCTCACTCTTCTGCCCTCTCCACTCCCTGTTTGCACTCTCCCCTGAAAAAAAGAAAAAAGAAGGTCCCTGTGTGGCTCAGTCAGTTGAGCATCTGACTTTTGTTTTGGGGTCACATTGTGATCTCATGGATTCTGGAATCCAGTCCCATGTAAGGCTCTGCACTCAGTGAGGACTCTGCTTGAGATTTGCCCCCTATGGTCCCCTCTACCTGCTCTCTCTCAAATAAATAAAATAAAATAATAACATAACATAACATAACATAACATAACATAACATAACATTACATTACATTACATAAAATAAATTAGTGGGCTTGGCTCTGGGAGAGCTTGGAGCATGATAGAGAACAGTGTAAGTGCCCTTAAAGGGATAGCATAAAGAAGAGCTGGCAGAGATAAAGCATATGTGCAACTATTTGAAAAAGAACTAGGCACAGGAAATAGTTATTTACTAATCACAGTGTGTTCCAGCAGGACAGATTTTGGTGGTAGACTTCACTAGAAACAGAGCACTTGGCAGATGCCATTTCAAAACCTCCAGCATAAACATGCAGCCAACTATGAAAACCAGCTCAAAGCCAGATTTTTAAATTTTTTTTTACTGGAGTGCAATTTGCAAACATATAGCATAACACCCAGTGCTCATCCCGCCAAGTGCCCCCCTCAGTGCCCGTCACCAATTCATCCCCACCTTCTGCCCACCTCCCTTTTTACCCCGTCTTTTTTGTTTCCCAGAGTTAGGAGTCTCTCATGTCCTGTCTCCCTTCCTGATATTTCCCACTCATTTTTTCTCCTTTCCCCTTTATTCCCTTTCACTATTTTTATATTTCCCAAATGAATGAGACCATATAATGTTTGTACTTCTCCAATTGACTTATTTCACTCAGCATAATACCCTCCAGTTCCATCCACGTCGAAGCAAATGGTGGGTATTTGTCGTTTCTAATGGCTGAGTAATATTCCATTGTACACAGAGACCACATCTTCTTTATCCATTCATCTTTTGATGGACACCGAGGCTCTTACCACAGTTTGGCTATTGTGGACATTGCTGATAGAAACATCGGGTGCAGGTGTCCCAGTGTTTCACTGCATCTGTATCTTTGGGGTAAATCCCCAGCAGTACAATTGCTGGGTCTTAGGGTACATCTATTTTTAACTCTTTGAGGAACCTCCACAAAGTTTTCCAGAGTGGCTGCACCAGTTCACATTCCTACCAACAGTGCAAGCGGGTTGCCCTTTCTCCACATCCTCTCCAATATTTGTTGTTTCCTGACTTGTTAATTTTCCCCATTCTCACTGGTATGAGGTGGTATCTCATGGTGGTTTTGATTTGTATTTACCTGATGGCAAGTGATGCGGAGCATTTTCTCATGTGCTTACTGACCATGTCTATGTCTTCCTCTGTGAGATTTCTGTTCATGTCTTTTGCCCATTTCATGATTGGATTGTTTGTTTCTTTGATGTTGAGTTTCATAAGTTCTTTATAGATCTTGGAAACTAGTCCTGTATCTGATACATCATTTGCAAATATCTACTTCCATTCTGTAGGTTGTCTTTTAGTTTTGTTGACTGTTTCCTTTGCTGTGCAAAAGCTTCTTATCTTGATGAAGTCCCAATAGTTAATTTTTTTCTTTTGTGTCTTTTGATTTCATGGATGTATCTTCAAGAAGTAACTGTGGCCAAGTTCAAAAAGGGTGCTGCCTGTGTTCTCCTCTGGAATTTTGATGGAATCTTGTCTCACATTTAGATCTTTCATCCATTTTGAGTTTATCTTTGTGTATGGTGTAAGAGAATGGTCCAGTTTCATTCTTCTGCATGTGGATGTCCAATTTTCCCAGCACCATTTATTGAAGAGACTGTCTTTTTTCCAGTGGATAGTCTTTCCTTCTTTGTCGAATATTAGTTGACCATAAAGTTGAGGGTCCACTTCTGGATTCTCTATTCTGTTCCATTGATCTATGTGTCTGTTGTTGTGCCAGTACCACACTGTCTTGATGACCACAGCTTTGTAGTACAACCTGAAATCTGGCATTGTGATGCTCCCAGATATGGTTTTCTTTTTTAAAACTCCCCTGGCTATTCGGGGTCTTTTCTGATTCCACACAAATCTTAAGATGATTTGTTCCAACTCTCTGAAGAAAGTCCATCGTATTTTGATAAGGATTGCATTAAATGTGTAAATTGCCCTGGGTAGCATTGACATTTTAATAATATTAATTCTGCCAATCCATGAGCATGGAATATTTTTCCATCTCTTTGTGTCTTCCTAAATTTCCTTCAGAAGTGTTCTGTAGTTTTTAGGATATAGATCCTTTACCTCTTTGGTTAGGTTTATTCCTAGGTATCTTCTGCTTTTGGGTGCAGTTGTCAATGGGATTGACTCCTTAATTCCTCTTTCTTCAGTCTCATTGCTAGTGTATAGAAATGCCACCAAATTCTGGGCATTGATTTTGCATCCTGCCACACTGCCAAATTGCTATATGAGTCTAGCAATCTTGGAGTGGAATCTTTGGGTTTTTAATGTATAGTGTTATGTTATCTGCAAAGAGGGAGAGTTTGACTTCTTCTTTGCCCATTTGAATACATATTATATCTTTTTGTTGCCTGATTGTTGAGGCTAGGGCTTCTACTACTATGTTGAATAGCAGTGGTGAGAGTGGACATCTGTCTTGTTCCTCATCTTAGGAGAAAGGCTCCTAGTGTTTCCCCATTGAGTATGATATTTGCTGTGGGCTTTTCATAGATGGCTTTTAAGATGCTGAGGAATGTTCCCTCTATCCCTACACTCTAAAGAGTTTTGATCAGGAATGGATGCTGTATTTTGTCAAATGCTTTCTCTGCATCTATTGAGAGGATCCTATGGTTCTTGGTTTTTCTCTTGCTGATATGATGAATCACATTGATTGTTTTATGAGTGTTGAACCAGCCTTGTGTCCTGGGAATAAATCCCACTTGGTCATGGTGAATAATCTTTTTAAAGTATTGTTGGATCCTATTGGCTAGTATCTTGTTGAGAATTTTTGCATCCATGTTCATCAGGGATATTGGTCTATAATTCCCCTTTTTGGTGGGATCCTTGTCTGGTTTGGAATTAAGCTAATGCTGGCCTCATAGAACGAGTTTGGAAGTATTCCATCTCTTTATATCTTTCTCAACAGCTTTAGTAGAATAGGTATGGTTTCTTCTTTAAACGTTTGATAGATTTCCCCAGAGAAACCATCTGGCCCTGGACTTTTGTGTCTTGGGAGGTTTTTGATGACTGTTTCAATTTCCTCCCTGGTTATTGGCCTGTTCAGGTTTTCTATTTCTTCCTGTTCCAGTTTTGGTTGTTTGTGATTTTCCAGAAATGCGTCCATTTCTTCCTGGTTGCCTAATTTATTGGCGTATGGCTGCTCATAATATGTTTTTAAAATCCTTTGTATTTCCTTGGTGTTGGTGGTGATCTCTCCTTTCTCATTCATGATTTTATTAATTTGAGTCTGCTGTTAATCTAATATTTTTCCCCATAAAAGTTAGAGATTTCTTGTCTCTTGCTGCTTTAATGATCTTCTCTTTATCTTTGGAATTTGTAAGCTTCACTATTAAATGTGGAGGTGTTGAGCGGTTTTTATTGATTTTAGGGGGGGAGGGAATCTCTCTATTTCCTGGATTTGGATGCCTGTTTCCCTTTTCAGATTAGGAAAGTTCTCAGCTATTTGTTCAAATACATATTCTGGACCTCTGTCCCTTTTGGCATCCTCAGGAACCCCAATTAAATGTAGATTTTTCCTTCCGAGGCTGTCATTTATTTCCCTTAACATATCCTCATGATATTTTAATTGTTTTTCTCTTTTTTCCTCAGTTTCTCTCCTTGCCATCAATGTGTCTTCTATGTCACTTACTTGTTCTTCTACCTCGTTAACCCTCGTCGTTAGGACCTCTAGTTTGGATTGCATCTCATTTAATTGATTTGTAATTTCAGCCTGATTAGTTCTAAATTCTGCAATCATGAAGTCTCTTGAGTCCTTTATGCTTTTTTTCTAGAGCCAGCAGTAGCTTTATAATTGTGCTTCTGAGTTGGCTTTCTGACATTGAATTTTAATCCAATTTTGTAACTCTGTTGGAGAGAGGACTATTTCTGATTCTTTCTTTTGAGGTGAGTTTTTCCTTCTAGTCATTTTGCTCAGTGCAGAGTGGCCAAACACAAGTTGTATTGGGAAAAGGAGAAAAAGATAGAAAAGAAAAAGAAAGGAAAAAGAAAAGAAGAAGAAAAAAAATAAGAGGAAAAAAGGGGGGAGAAGCAAACTGAAAACAAAAACATGGGGAGTATCCTCTGATTCTATATACTGTAAATCACTCGACTTCCCCTGGAACTTTCCAGTGCTGTGTGGTCGGTCAATAACTTGCTTTTTCCCTGTCCATCTAGCTGATCTTCTGGGGTAGGGGCCTACTCTGCTGATTCTTAGGTGTGAGCACTTGGGGGAGCTGCTCAGCCCTCTACTTGGTGCATGACTCAGTGGGAGTTGTTTATCCTGTTTATCCTGTGAGGCCCAGGAGGAACAACAACAGTGGCTCTCCAGCCCTTGAGTCAGCTCCAGCAGTAACTACCACAGTTCTCAGTCTGCAGGGGCCTGGATGGGGTGGGGGCCGTCCGTCTGCACAGCTCGGAGCCCCCTAATGGCATGAACGTTCTGGCGGTCCTGGGCCCTCCTGGCCTCCGCCTGTCCCGGGGGTGGGGGGGCAGGGAGTGCCAGATCCTGGGCTGTGTCCCCCAGCGCCCTGGGCTCTGGGGCCTGCACAGCTGGAAATGCGCTCCCAGGTCCACACAGCCTCCTCGTGCGGAGCGCTGCTTGAGACCCGGACCCAGCTGCTCCCAGGGCTCCGCTGGGTGCGCTGCAGCCCTTTTAGGAGGTTGGTGGCGTGGTGTGTGGCGCACTCTCCCCTGGGGCGCAGGTCCTCTGTTAGTGTCCCAGGGAGCCTGAGGGCATCCCCACTCTTCCTGGCATCCTGCTCCAACTCCCTGGGAGCACCTTTCCATCTGGGAAGATTGGTAAAGCTCCTGCTTCTCCAGGATAGGGCTTTCCTGTCCTGGGGGCACTCACCCTGCGGCCTTAGCCCCTTCCTCGTGGGGCCCCTCCCCCTTGGATTCTTTTTATTTATTTATTTATTTTTTCCGTCTTCCTACCTTGATGGAAGTGTGAATTCTTCTCACTGTAGCATTCAGCTCTTCTCGCTTTAAATCTCAGGCCGAATTCATAGGTTTTCAGGATGATTTGAAGGTTATCTATGTAATTTGGTGGGGACAGGTGACTTGGGGACCCTACTCTTCCGCCATCTTGCCCCTCCTTACTCAAAGCCAGATTATACCACATAACTTGTTTATACTGTGTGCTACACCCTCTAGCCAGGCCTGACTCAGTCTGGGATACATGGCAGCTGGTCACCTCCTGAAGATGAAGCATCCATCTTGCTAAAGCTGCACAACTGCCACCCTTGTGCACTTTGTGGATTGAGTACTTGTCCTCCCAGTCTTGGCTGTGGCTGCAACTGTGAAAGAGGACCAGTCCATAAAACATGTGAATGGTGAGTGCACTATCCATGCTTTTTGTGGAGTATCCCTGATGCTCCCTGCTCTCTGTAGCAGCTGTATGTCCCCTTTGGCAAAGGACCAGCACTACTTTGTTAAACATATATGCCCTGCTTATTCATTTCAAGAGCAGGACACATAAATGACTTTCCTAATGCACAGAAAGAGACACAAAAAGTTAGACAAAATGAGGAAAGATAGAAGTATGTCTCAAATGAAAGAACAGGACAAAACCACAGTAAGCGATCTAAGCAAAAGAGATATAAGTAATATGCCTGATAGAAAATTTAAAGTAATGATCATAATGATAGTCACTGGACTTGAGAAAAGAGTGGAGAACATCAGCGAGACTCTTAACAAAGAGACTAAAAAACATAAAAAAGAATGAATCAGAGATAAATTACACAATAAATAAAAATTCCCTTGTTAAAATAAATAGCAGAATCGCAGAAACAGAAGAATGAATTAATGACCTGGAAGATAGAGTAATAGAAAGTAACGAAGTTGAGCTGGTTAGAGAAAAAAATTATGCAAAATGGGAAGACTTCAAGTATAATAACTTTCCCAATATAGGGATCCCAGAATAAGAAGAGAAAGAAAATGGAGCAAAAATTTTATTTGAAGAAATAAGAGGTGGAAACTTCCCTAACCTGGGGGAAAGAAACAGATATCCACATATAGGGGGAAGAGATGCCTCAACAAAATCAACCCAAGGAGGAAAACACTAAAACACATAATAATTCAAATGGCAGAAAGTAGTGTGGAGGAGAGAATTTTAATAGCAGCAAGAGTAAAGAAGATAGTAAAGAAGGCAGGCAAGGGAAACCCTATACAAATATCAGCAGATTTTTCAGCAGAAACTTTGTAGGACATATTTGAGTGGCATGATATAATGAACTGGAAGTTCAGTCAAAGTAATGAACAGGAGAAATCTGCAGTCAAAAATACTCTACCCAGCAAGACTATCATTCAGAATAGAAGGAGAGATGAAAAGTATCTCAAAAAAATAAAAATTAAAGGAGTACATGGCCACTAAACAAGCCCTCAAAGAAATGTTAAATGGGACTCTCAATGGAAAGGAAAGATCATAAGTAAGAATAAGAAAAGTAAGAAAGCACACAGCAATAAAAATAAGTATATCTGTAAAAATCAGTCAAGGGATTCACAAAATAAAAACGATGTAAAATATCACACCATATACTTAAATGTGGGTAGGAGAAAAGTAAAGAATAGGTTCAAAGTTAAGTGACCATCAACTTATTATAGACTGTTATATGCAGAAGATGTCATATACAGATCTATTGGTAACCACAAATCAAAAGCCACTAATAGATATGCAAAGAGAGAGAGAGAGAGAGAGAGAGAGAGAGAGAGAGAGAGAAAGGAATGCAAGTACATCACTATAGACACTAAAGAAAGCCAACTTTTGCTGAAAAAATAAAGCAAGGGAAAATAGGAATGAAGATGGTCTAAAAAAACAACCACAAAATAAATAACAATATAGCAATAAATACATGCTTATCAACAATTTTTTTGAATGGAAATGGAGTAAATGCTCGAATCAAAAGACAAAGGGTGATGGAATGGATAAAAGCAAGACCCATCTAATATGCTACCTACAAGAGACTCATTTCAGACCTAGAGATAGTCAGATTGAAAGTTAAGGGATAAAGAAATATTTATCATGAAAATGGAGCCAAAAGAAAGCTAGGATAACAATACTTATCACAGACAAAATAGACCTTAAAACGAAGACTATTATAAGAAGGACACTAGGTATGGAGACAATCAAACAAGAAGACAACATTTGTAAATATTTATATACCCAACATGAAAGCACACAAATACGTAAAATGGTTAATAACAAATATAAATGAAGTAATTTATAGCAATACAGTAATATTAGGGGATTTTAGTACCTCACTGACATTGATGGACAGATCATCAAAACAAAAAATCAAAAAGAAAACAATGGCTTTAAGTGACACACTGGACCAGATGGACTTAACAGATATATCCAGAACATTCCATCCTAAAACAGAAGTATACACATTCTTTTCAAGTGCACATGGGACATTCTCCAGAATTGATCATATACTATGTCACAAATCAGAATTCAACAAGTACAAAAAGATTAAGATAATACCATGCATCTTTCTGACCACAACACTTTGAAACTTGAAGTCAGCCAAAGGAAAAATTTGGAAAAACCACAAATACATGGAAGTTAAAGAATATGTTTCTAAATAATGGATAGAATTAAATAAGCAATTTTAAGGTACATGGAAACAAATGAAAATAAAAACAGAATGGTCCAACTTTGGACAATGGTCCAAAATCTTTGGGATGGAGCAAAAGTGGTCATAAGAGGGAAGTATATAGCAATATAGGCCTACACAAAGGAGCAAGAAACATATCAAATAAACAATCTAACCTTACAACTAAAGGAACAAGAACAACAACAAATGTAGCCTAAAAGCCAGCAGAGGAAGGGAAATAATAAAGATTAGAGCAGAAATAAATAATATACATACAAACAAATAAAAACAATAGAACATATCAATGAAATCAAGAGCTTGTTCTTTGAAAATATTAAGAAAATTGATATACTTCTAGCCAGAATATCAAAAGGAAAACAGAAAGAATCCAAATGAGTAAAATCACAAATGAGACAGGAGAAATAACAAGGAACACCACAGAAATACACGCAATTCTGAGAGAATATTGTGAAAAAACTATATGACAACAAATTAGACAGTCTGGAAGAAATGGATAAATTCTTAGAAATATAAGCTACCAAAACAGAAACAGGGAGAAATTAAAAACTTGAACAGACTGATAGGAAACAAAGAAATTGAATCAGTAATAAAAAATCACCCAAGAAATAAAAGTTCAGGGCCATATGGTTTCACAGGGGAATTCTACCAAACATTTAAAGAATATTTAATATGCATTCTCGAACTTTTCCAAAAAATAGAAACAGAAGGAAAACTTCCAAATTAATTCTATAAGGCCAGCATTACCTGGCTATAAAAATAGACAAAGACTCCACTAAAAAGGAAAACTACAGGCCAGAATTCTTGATGAACATCAATGCAAAAATTCTTAATAAAAACCTAGCAAATAAAATTCAACAGTACATTAAAAGAATCGCACACTATAATCAAATGGGATTTATTTCTGGGCTGCAGGCATAGTTCAATATTCACAAATAAAACAATGTGATATACCACATTAATAAAATAAATGATAAGAACCATATGATCCTTTCAATGGGTGCAGAAAAAACTTTTGACAAAGTACAGCGTCTATCCATGATAAAAACAATCAATAAAGTAGAAATAGATGATATATATACATCAACATAACAAAGGCCATACATGAAAAACCCACAGCTAATATATCTTCAATGGGGAAAACAGAACTTTTCCTCTATAGTCAGGAGTAAGGTAAGGATGTCCACTCTCACCACTGTTACTTAACATAGTACTGGAAATACTAGTCTCAGGAATCAGACAACAAAAAGAAATAAAAACGCATCCAAATTGACAAGGAAGAAGTCAATCTTTCACTATTTGCAGATGACATGATACTCTATGTAGAAAACCAAAAGACTCCACCAAAATATAGCCATAGGATACAAAATAAACATACGGAACTCTGTTGTGCTTCTCTACACCAAAAAAATGAAGCAGTAGAAAGAGAAATCAAGGAATCAATCCCATTTTCAATTACTTCAAAACCTATAAAATACCTAGTTATAAAATAGATAAAAGATTGTATATATATATATATATATATATATATATATATATATATATATAACTCAGGCATAAGAAAGAATGAAATCTTAACATTTGCAATGACACGGATTGAGCTAAAGAGTATTATGCTAAGTGAAATAAGTCAGTCAGAGAAAGACAAATACCATATGGTTTCACTCAAATGTGAAATTTAAGAAACAAAACAAGTGAACATAGGGGGAAATAAGAGAGAGGAAAACCAAAAAACAGACTTATAGAGAACAAACTGTTGGTTACTGGAGAACAGTTGGGCTGGGTGGTGGGGTGGGGGGTGGGTTAAATAGATGATGAGTATTAAGGAAAGCCCTTGTGATGATCACTTGTTGTAAGTGATGAGTCACTAAATTCTACACCTGAAACTGGTGTTACACTGTTAACTAACTGGAATTTATATAAAAATTTGTAAAGAAGAAAATAAAAAAAAAAAAAAAACCAAAACCCCAAACAATCATAGAGGAAAATAAGAGACAGGAAAACCAAGAAACAAACTCTTAACTATAAAGAACAAACATAGTTGCCAGAGAATAGGTGGGTGGGAGGGTATATGTATTAAATAGATGATAGGGATTATGGAGTGCACTTGTGATTAACCTGGGTGTTGTATGGAAATGCTGAATCACTAAATTGTACATCCGAAACTAATATTACACTGTATGTTAACTAATTGCAATTTAAATACAAACTTTAAAAAGAAATAAAACAAATGTACAAAGGATTAAAAAAGTAAGAGAAAGACAAACCAAGAAACTCATTCTTTTTTTTTTCAAATATTTATTTATTCATGAGAGATACAGAGAGAGAGAGAGAGAAGTAGAGATACAGGCAGAGGGAGAAGCAGGCTACATGCAGGGAGCTCAATGTGGGACTCGATCCCGGGTCTCTAGGATCACACCCTGGGCTGAAGGCAGACACTAAACCACTGAGCCACCCAGGTCACCCTCATTCTTAAATATAAATGAGGTTACCATAAATGAGGTGGGTGGGTGGATGGGTGAAACAGGTGATGAGGATTAAGGTGTGCACTTGTAGTGATGAGCACTGGGTGATGTATGGAATTGTTGAATCACTATATTGTACATCTGAAACTAATGTAACCCTGTATGCTAACTCTACGAGAATTAAAATTTAAAAAGAAGATGGGTTATATAAATACAATGAAATATTATTCAACCACAAAAAGAATGAGATCTTGCCATTTGCAACAACATGGATGGATCTAGAAAGTAGAATGCTAAATGAAATAAGCCAGTCAGAGAAAGACAAATAGCATATGATTTCACTAATATGTGGGGTTTAAGATTCAAATGAAATAAACAAAGTGAAGAAAAAGAGAGAGAAATCAGGAAACAGACACTCCTGAGTATAGAGAACAAACAGCGTTTCCAGAAAGGAAATGGATAAGGATGGGTGAAATCCTTCACCTGAAGGGAATTAGGAATAAACTTATCTTGTGAGTACTGTATAACATGTGGAATTGTAGAATCACTACATTGTATACCTGAACCTAATAAAACACTGTATGCTACCTACACTGGAATAAAAATGAAATTAAATTTTTTCTTAAATCTTAAAATAGTTGCACCCAACATTGCTTGTATGAATGTACAATGATGAAGTCACTATGGAAAGCACTTTGATCATTCCTCATAAAGTTACACATGGAATTGCCTTATGATCCAGTAATTTTACTCTTAGATACATACCCAACAGAAGTGAAAGCAGGGATTCAGATTACTTGGACAGCAATATCCATAGCAGCATATTCACAAAGGCCAAAATGTAGAAACAACCTGCATCCATTAGTAGGTAAATGGATAAACAACAAAAAAAAAAATGGTATATACATCGAATGGAATATTATTCATTCATAAAAAGGAATAAAATTTTGATATATGCTACAATGTGGATGACCCTTGAAGTCATGCTACATGAAATAAGCCAGACACAAAAGGACAAATACTGAATGAGTGCACTACTATGACTTATCTAGAATAAAACTCATTGAAAGAAAGTAAAACAGTGGTTACTAGGGGCTGAGAAGATCTCATGGAGGTTATTTAATGGGCACAGTTTTGCAAGACGAAAAAGTTCTAGAAACAGGTTGTACGACAATGTGAATGTGTATAACACTACTAATCAGTACACATATAAATGATTAAGATGGTAAGTTTTATGTTATGTATATTTTACCCTAATAAAAAGTTAAAGAACTAATAAAATATTATCCCAAAACATGAAGCAGCTGGGTGCTTCAGTTGGTTGAGCGTCCAACTCTTGATTTCTGCTTAGGTCATGATCTTAGAATCTTGAGACTGAGCCTCATGTCAGGCTCTGTGCTTGGAAGGGGGGCAGTTTCTGCTTCAGATTCTTTCCCTCTGCCCCTCCCTCCTAAATAAATAAATAAACCTTTTAAAAAACAGAACCCCAAACCATAAAAATCATATATCTGGGACTGCATCAAATTACAGATGTACAAGACTCTACATTAAAAACTAAAAACAATATGCATTATGAGAGAAACTAAAAAATATCTACAGATGGTCCCCAAATTATAATTGTTCAACATATTTTGACTTTAAAATGGTTTAAAAGTAATATGAATTCAATAGAATCTGTAGTTAGAATTTAGAATTTTGATCTTTTCCTGGGCTAATGATACTCAGTACAATACTCTTGTGATGCTGGACAATGGCAGCAAGCTATAGCTCCCAGTCAGCCATAGGATCACAAGGGTAAGCAACTGAGTGGTTAAGCATCTGCCTTTGGCTCAGGGGGTCCCAGGGTCCAGGGATTGAGTCCCACATTGGGTTTAAGGAGCCTAAGGATCCTGCTTCTCCCTCTGCCTATGTCTCTGCCTCTCTCTGTGTGTCTCTCATAATTAAATAAATAAGTAAATCTTTAAGGGAAAAAAAGAAATATGTTGAATTAGAAAATTCCATAATTCCATACTATAAATTTGTCAATTCTTCCAAATTATCCTATAAATTCAATATAATGACAATGAAAATATTAGACTTTTTTGAGGAAATTACTAAGGAGACTCTAAAACTCAAATGAAAGTGCACAGAACAAAGTGGCCAGAGGTATTTTAAAGAGGAAAACAAAATATGGGGATGTAAACTATTAGATATCAAGATGTGTTATAAAACAATAGGAATTAAAGAGTGTGATACTGGCACATGCATAAACTGACTAATTGGATTAGAGAAAAGAACCAAGAAACAGACTTACACATACAGTCACCTATGAAAGAGATTATACTGCAATACAATGAAAAAAGAAGTAACATTTCAGCAAATTGTGCTTGGTTAATTAGAAACTCATATGGAAAAACATTTATCTAGGACAATCATTATTGATTCTCAAAGTATCATGGACCCCTGATAGTTCCAAGTTCCTTTCAGGGAATCATTGAGTTAAAAACTATTTACATAAGACTACTGATACATTCTTTACCCTTTTCACTGTGTTGACATTTGCCATGTTGGTACAGAGAGAAGTAAGAGATCAAACCCATGGTACGTTAGCATCAATTAAGTTAGTGCCAGCAAACTATACTAGTAGTCATTGTATTGTTTATCACCTTGTACTCACAGTAAAAACAAAAGCTAATTTCACTTAAGAATGTCCTTGGAAAGCAGTAAAAATTATAACTTTTATTAAATTTCAACTTTGGTATATATCTTTTTAATATTTTATATGATGAAACATAAAGTATTTTAAAAGTATTTCTGCTGTGTACTTAGGATGGTTCTCTCAAGGAAAAACAGTTGAGTGAGTTGTCAGCTGAACTAGCCACTTTTTACATTGAATGCCATATTTACTTGAAGGAATGATTATCAAACTATGGCTCTTGAGATTTTATGATTTGGTGGACAATATTCCTGAAAATGGATTGTCAGTCTGTCACTTAAAGATAAATAATTCATTCTATTTATTGCCCATGATAAAATCTGACCTTCAAGTAAGAATTGAAATTCTGGAAAATTTGTGTCTTCTACTGTGAACCTGATTATCTTCCAAGTATTTACATGTTTCTGTGACAGGACCTGTGATATTAACTGTGATTTTTAAAAAAAATATTATGTAGTTAGATCAATGGAACATAATAGAGAATTCAGAAGTGAACCCTCAACTAATAATTGACAAAGCAGGAAAGACCATTCACAGGAAGGAGAGTCTCTTCAATAAATGGTGCTGGGAAAATTGGACAGCCACATGCAAGAGAATGAAACTGGACCATTCTCTTACACCATACACAAAGATAAACTCAAAATGGATGAAATATCTAAATGTGAGAGAACAATCCATCAAAATCCTAGAGGAGAACACAGGCAACACCCTTTTAGAACTTGGCCACAGCAACTTCTTGCAAGATACATCCATGAAGGCAAGAGAAAGCAAAAATGAATTATTGGGACTTCATCAAGATAAAAAGCTTCTGCACAGCAAAAGAAACAGTCAACAAAACTAAAAGACAACCTACGGAATGGGAGAAGATATTTGCAAATGACGTATCAGATAAAGGGCTAGTATCCAAGAGCTATAAAGAACTTATAAAACTCAACACCCAAGAAACAAACAATCCATCATGAATTGGGCAAAGGCATAAACAAAAATTTCACAGAGGAGGACACAGACATGGCCAACAAGCACATGAGAAAATGCTCTTCATCACTTGCCATCAGGGAAATACAAGTCAAAAGCACAATGAGATCCCACCTCACACCAGGGAGAATGGGGAAAATTAACAAGGCAGGAAACCACAAATGTTGGAGAGGATGTGGAGAAAGGGGAACGCTCTTGCACTGTTGGTGGGAACGTGAACTGGTGGAGCCAAACTGGAAAATGTGTGGAGGTTCCTCAAAGAGTTAAAAATAGATCTGCCCTACGACCCAGCAACTTGCACTGCTGGGGATTTACCCCAAAGATACAGATGCAGTGAGACACCGGGACACCTGCACCCCGATGTTTCTAGCAGCAATGTCCACAATAGCCAAACTGTGGAAGGAGCCTCGGTGTCCATCGAAAGATAAATGGATAAAGATGTGGTCTATGTATACAATGGAATATTACTCAGCCATTAGAAATGACAAATACCCACCATTTACTTCGACATGGATGGATCTTATGCTGAGTGAGATAAGTCAATCAGAAAAGGACAAACAGTATATGGTCCCATTCATTTGGGGAATATAAAAATTAGTGAAAAGGGATAAAGGGAAAGGAGAGAAAGTGAGTGAAAATATCAGTGAGAGTGACAAAACATGAGAGACACCTAATTCTGGGAAATGAACAAGGGGTAGTGGAAAGGGAGCTGAACAGGGGGTTGGGGTGATGGCACTGAGGGGGACACTTGGCAGGATGAGCACTGGGTGTTATTCTATATGTTGGCAAATTGAACTCCAATCAAAATTTTTTAAAAAATAAAAAAATAAAAAATAAAAATATTATGTAGTAAAATGTGTCAATATTTGAAAGACCTGCATAAATCAAAAAAGAAATATTTTCCAAATGCTCAATATGTTACAAAATCATGTATAGATCAAAGATCTATCCAACATGTAAGATATATCAATTATTTTTAAAGTAACATAATACAAAAAGGTTTACTGATTTTTTTCATATTCTATATTGAAAATATCAGAGTCTGTCCTTTAAGAAACTACTACTTATTCAGTGTAGCATCAAAGAGTATTTATAATTATCTTAAAATATCATCATAATACTCTTCCCTTTTACAACTATAATCTTTGTGAGAGTAAATTTTCATTATAAACTGCAACCAAAACAACATAGTGTAGCAGATTGGGGAAGCAGATATGAGACTCCAGCTTTTCCTATTAAGTCATATATTGAAGAGTTTTACAAAAATGCAAAAAAGAAATGCCACTTTTCTCACTAAAGAGGTTTTTGCTCTGGAAAATATAATTATTTTTCATAAGACATGCTAATTTTATTAACATGTAATTTTATTATTTAGTAGAATTAATAAATATTTTAAAATTTTCTCATGAATATTTTGTATTATGGGTGGTATCAATACCACATAAAAGCTCTTTGCAGTCCTGTTTAAGACTACAATGGACTTCTAAGACTAAAACATGAAAATCACTGCCATACTGCAAAATCTATTCCTTTTTAAAATTTATTTATTCATGAGTGACAGAGAGACACAGACAGAGATATAGGCAGAGGGAGAAATAGGCTTCCTGTGGGACTTGATCCCAGGACACCGGGATCATGACCTGAGCTGAAGGTAGACGCTCAACCACTGAGCCACCCAGGTGCCCAACAATATCTATTTCTAAAGATTTAATATATAATTATGAATGATAAGTTCATAATTCTTTTAGAGGAAAACAGAGTATCTTTGTGACATTGGAAGGGTAAATATTTCTTAATGTACAGAAAGTACTAATCTTAAGAGAAAAAAAAGCAAATTGGACCATATTAAGACTAAGAACCTCATCAAAATAAACCATTAAGAAAGTTAAAATGTAACCCATTCACAGTGTGGGAAATATTTATAGCATATACCTCCAGCAAAGCACCCATTCTGGAATATATGAAATTATTACTACTTCATGAGAACAAAAGGAAGCAGTAGAAAAAATGGGCAAAATCTTTGAACTTTACAAAATCATCAGTCTGCTAGTGCTGAATCTTTTACAGGCTTTTAGCCCAAATTAAGTTTTGTTTTTATTTTGACACTTACAGTTTTTCCAAGTATGGTTCAAGGCCCACTTGCATTAATATCACCTGGTAGATATATGAAAAAAAACTGAATAATTCAAACTCCCATTCTATGGATATGGTGTTCATATCACTGAAAACATTATAGTTTTTGATGTCTTTCATGTGATTGTTACTTTTTCTAATTCATTTGTTCATCTGGATCCTTGAAAGGCTGTTGCTATTTTTTAATTTTTATTTTTTTTATTTTTTATTTTTTTTAATTTTTATTTATTAATGATAGTCACAGAGAGAGAAAGAGAGGCAGAGACATAGGCAGAGGAAGAAGCAGGCTCCACGCACCGGGAGCCCGATGTGGGACTCAATCCCGGGTCTCCAGGACTGCGCCCTGGGCCAAGGCAGGCGCCAAACCGCTACGTCACCCAGGGATCCCTATTTCTTAATTTTTAAAGTCAATATCATTTAGAACTTATGTGGCTTTATGTCCAACAATGTGTAAGGTGAGATTTCACAATAAATTTTCTGTAGGACAAAAAAGGAAGAGTGAGTGATAATTGTTGCAAAAATAAGTATCCAAAGGCAACCTGGAGGCCATTGATGATCTTATATGGACCAGTTCTAAAGATGTGCTTAAGTGAGATCTGTGAGAGGTGAAAGTAGGTGGGTAGTCAGTGTGTAGTTTAGAAGTTCTCAGAGTGTGGTGCCTGGACCAGTAGTAGGCATACCAATAAAAATCTTGTTAGAAATGTAAATTCTCTGGTTCCGCCTGACTGACTGAATAAGAAATTCTGGGGGAAAGCCCAAAAATCTGTTTTAACAAGCCCTCCAGTTGATTTTGATATATGCTCAAGTATGAGAATGACTGGTAGAGAAAACTATTTTGAGAAATTTAGTTGTGAAGGGAAGATGCCTAAGTATATTTAAATACTGATAGAAAAGAATCTGTACAGAATAATTGGTTGAAAATACAGCAGTAAAAAAGAAATTACACTGGGTAATATTCTTGAACAGTTAAGATGATAGAATTCTATCGCAATTCAAAGTAGAGGGTTACTTAAGCATCATTAAAAAAAAACAAAAGGTAAAAGGGATAGTTTGGGGTACATATAGCTAATATTTATTGAATTTATTAATATACTGGATACCATTATAACATACTCACAAGACTAAATTCTTATAATAATCCTATATAGGACTATTATTATCCCTATCTTACTGGAGAGGAGATAGAAAAAAGTTAGATAACTTTCCCAAAATCACACAGCTAGCAAGTGACAATATTCAGCTTTAGACACAGGAGTTCTGGCTTCTGAACTTAGGTTCTTAATCATTATGCTATGCTATGCTATGCTATATCTTAGATTCAGGTAAGTTTTTAAATGTGATCTATGATGTTGAGAGAATTCCTATTATATGGCTTTTTTTTCCCCTGAGAAAAAATCTGCTGTCAGTGAGAGAGGAGGAGAGGTCAGATATTTGAAGTCAATAAAGTTAATTTATAAATAATCACTGTAGAGTGTAGGAGGGCCAGTTGACAACAAATACATCATTAAAAAGTCCAGAGTGGTTGGAGGCCAATTTGAGATTAGTGGTCATTAATTTAGAGTCCTACCAAGATCCTTGTCATATTGTTTCCCTGGCAGTGATCATTTGCCTGCATGTAGGTGCAGAGATAGTGGGTATTTGGTTTTATCTAGGGTTGGGATTTTTGCTAGGTTTTAGTTATGAAGAGAAGATAACAGGATATTTTCTGGGTTGTCACTAGATATATTGAAATGCTAGGCAATGGCATGAAAACTGGATATAAATGCAAGTTAAAATAAAATTAGTTATATTGTTGAGAAAAAAGAAAAAAAATGCACAGCTATTTTTAAGTCTTTGTTCCTGGCAAGTTTTTAGCCATATGTATGTAAATTTTACATCATTTAGACATACTATGCCTTCATTTTTGTGCTTTTTACTTAGATTTTTTTTCATTTGCTACAATGTTGTTTAACATTTTCAATAGACGCTTTGCATATTTGATGTAGCATAATCTACTTAGTCCTTCCCCTATGTGGAACCATTAATGTTGTCTCCAATTTTCTAATATAAACATATACATATTTGTATATAGACACTTTATTTTATTATTTTATTTTTTTTGTACAATCCACAGAGTTTATTCAGATTTCACCAGTTACACATGCACTTATTTGTGTATACCTGCGGCTGTATGTCATTTGATGACATTTGTAGCTCCATGTAAGCACCACAGTCAAGATACTAAACTGCCACTCCACATATCTCCCTCTAATTCTCCTTTTTGGTGGGATTTTGTCTGGTTTTGGAATTAAGGTGATGCTGGCCTCATAGAACGAGTTTGGGAGTACTCCACCTCTTTCTATTTTTCCAAACAGCTTTAGTAGAATAGGTATGGTTTCTTCTTTAAACGTTTGATAAAATTCCCCTGGGAAACCATCTGGCCCTGGACTTTTCTGTCTTGGGAAGTTTTGGATGACTGCTTCAATTACCTTCCTGGTTATCGCCCTGTTCAGGTATTCTATTTCTTCCTGTTCCAGTTTTGGTATTTTGTTGTTTTCCAGAAATGTGCCCATTACTTCTAGAGTGCCTATTTTATTGGAATATCGCTTCTCATAATAAGTTTTTTAAATCATTTGTATTTCCTTGGTATTGGTGGTGATCTCTCCTTTTTAATTCATGATTTTGTTAATTTGAGTCTTTTCTCGTTTTTAATAAGGTGGGCTAATTGTTTATCTATTCTATTAATTCTTTCAGAGAACCAACTTCTTTTGTTTTGTTTTGTTTTGTTTTGTTTTGTTTTTTCATCTGTTCTGCAGTTCTTCTGGTCTCTATTTCATTGAGTTCTGCTCGAATCTTTATTAACTCTCTTCTTCTGCTGGGGGTAGGATCTATTTGCTGTTCTTTCTCCAGCTCCCTTAGGTGCAAGGTTAGCTCTTGTATTTGAGTTCCTTCCAGTTTTTTGGATGGATGCTTGTATTGCGATGTACTTCCCCCTCAGGACTGCTTTTGCTGTATCCCAAAGATTTTGAATAGTTGTATCTTCATTCTCATTAGTTTCCATGAATCTTTTTAATTCTTCTCTAATTTTCTGGTTGACCCATTCATCTTTTTGCAGGATGCTCTTTAACCTCCACATGTTTGAGTTTCTTCCAAATTTCTTCTTGTGATTGAGTTCAAGTTTCAAAGCATTATGATCTGAAAATATGCAGGGGATAATCCCAATCTTTTGATATCGGTTCAGACCTGATTTGTGACCCAGTATGTGGTCTATTCTGGAGAAAGTTCCATGTGCCCTTGAGAAAAATGTGCATTCAGTTGCATTTAGATATAAACTTCCATAATTATCTGTGAAATCCATCTGGTCCAGTGTATCGCTTAAAGCTCTAGTTTCTTTGGAGACATTGTGCTTAGAATATCTGTCATTTGCAGAAAGTGCCGTGTTGATGTCTCCCAGTATTAGTATATTATTATCTAAGTATGTCTTTATTTTGTCTATTAATTGATTGATATACTTTGGAGCTCCCAAATTAGGGGCATAAATATTCATAATTGTTAGGTCCTCCTGTTTGATAGATCCCTTAAGTGTGATATATTGCTCCTTTTCATCTCTCAGTACAGTCTTTTGAATAAACTTTAATTTATCTGATATGAGGATTGCTACCCCTGCTTTCGAGGACCACTTGAGTAGTAAATGCTTCTCCACCCTTTCATTTTCAGGCTGTAGGTGTCCTTATGTCTCAAATGAGTGTCTTATAGACAGCAGATAGTTGGTCTTGCTTTTTTACCCAGTCTGGAACCCTGCATCTTTTGATGGGATCATTGAGCTCATTCATGTTCAGAGTTACTATTGGAAGATATGAATTTAGTGTCATCATAATACCTATACAATTCCTGTTTTTATGGATTACTTCTTTGGGCATCCTCTTTCTCTTACAGAGTCCCCATTAATATTTCTTGCAATGCTGTTTTGGTGGTCACATATTCTTTCAGTTTCTGCCTAACTTGGAAGCTCCTTATCTCTCCTTGTATTCTGAATGTGAGCCTTGCTGGATATTGTGGTCTTAGCTGCATGTTCTTCTCATTTAGGACCCTAAATATATCCTTCCAGCCCTTTCTGGCCTGTCAGATCTCTGTGGAGAGATCTGCTATTAATCTAATATTTCTCCCCATAAAACTTAGGGATCTCTTGTCTCTTGCTGCTTTAAGGATTTTCTCTTTATCTTTGGAATTTGTAGGTTTCACTATTAGAGGCATTGAATAGTCTTTATTTATTTTAGGGGGGGGGACCTCTCTGTCTCCTGGATCTGAATGCCTGTTTCCCTCCCCAAATTAGGGAAGTTCTCTGCTATGACTTGTTCAAATATGCTTTCTGGTCATCTGTCCCTTTCAGCGTCCTCCGGAACTCCAGTTAAATGTAGATTTTTCCTTCGGAGGCTATCATTTATTTCCCTTAACCTTTCCTCACGATCTTTTGTTTTTCTCTTTTTACCTCAGCTTCCTTCCTTGCCATCAACTTGTCTTCTATATCACTCACTATTTCTTCTATCTCATTAACCCTCATTCATAGGACCTCCAGTTTTCATTGCATCTCATTTAATTGATTTGCAATTTTGGCCTGATTAGATCTAATTTCTGCAGTCTTGAAGTCTCTTGAATCCTTTATACTTTTTTCCAGAGCCACCAGTAGCTTTATAATTGTGCTTCTGAATTGACTCTCTGACATCAAATTGTAATCCAAATTCTGTAACTCTGTGGCAGAGAGTACTGTTTCTGATTTTTTCTTCATGTTGAGTTCTTTTTTCTCTTCATGTTGCTCAGTGCAGAGTGGCTAAAAACAAGTTGTACTGAAAAAGGAAGAGAAAAAAAGAACAAACAACAACAAAAGAACCAAAGAGAGGTATCCTCTGCTTCTATATACTGTAACTCCCTCGATTTCCCCTGGAGTTTCCCGAGCTGCTTGGCCAAGAACTTGCTCTTCCCGTGTCTTCCAGCTGGTCTTCTGGGGTAGGGGCCTGCTGTGCTGATTCTCAGGTGTGTGCACGGCTCAGTAGGAGCTCTTTATACTGTGAGGCCCCTGTTCCTGGCAGCCCCACTCCATCCCAGGCACAGGGTGAAACCAGGAGGAAGAACAACAGTGGCGGCAACCAGCACTCCAGCCCTGGAGTCAGCTCCCACAGTATCTATTGCAGTCTTCCAGTCCACACTGGCTTGGATGCTCCAGGGGCGGGGGCGGGGGGGGGGGGCAGTGCTGATCTGCAAAGCTTATGGGCGCCCGATGGCAGGAGAGTCCTCGCTGTCCTGTGCCTTCCCCGCTTTTGCCTTTCCTGGGGGGAGCGCAGGATCCTGGGATGTTTCCCCCGGTGCCCTGGGATCCAGGGCCTGCATTGCTGGAATCCTGCTCCAGGGGCTGCGCAGCCCCCTCCACCCAGAGCCATTGCCTGAGCTTCTCCGGATGCCCTGCTGGACCCACACTCCAGCCCTTTAGAGATCTTGGTCCGCGTGTGTGGCACGCTCTCCCCCAGGGCGCACTTGCTCTGTTAGTGACCCTGGGAACCTGGAGGCTCCACTGTCCTTCCTGAGATCCAGCCCGAGTTCCCTGTTAAACGCCTTTCCGTCAAGGAAGAATCTGGTGCAGATTTTTAAAGTTCCTGCATCTCAGGTACTGGGCTTTCCTGTTCTGAGGCTGTCACCACCCGGCCTTAGCCTGGCTCCTCGCAGGGGCCCCTCTCGCACTTGAGTCTTTTTTATATTTTTTTTCTGTCTTCCTATCTTGTTAGAAGCCCAAATTCATCTCTCTGTTTCATTCCAGCTGTTCTCTCTTTAAGTCTCAGATCGAATTTACAGGTTTTCAGGATGATTTGAAAGTTATCTAGGTAATTTAGTGGGGACAGGTGACTTGGGGACCCTACTCCTTTGCCATCTTGCCCCACCCCCCCAAGACTTTTTAGAAGTAGATTTCTTAGAGCAATTCTTTGAGATGAGATTATCAAAAGAAAGAGTATGAGAAATTTTATGTTTCTTGATATGTTGATTAAATTTCAATTTGCTAGCCAGAATAAACATCTAAATTTAACTTACCACCAGAAAGGTATTATATGCCAGTTTTCCTACATGTTCTCCCATTATCAGGCTTTTCAAAAATACTTAATTTTTCCTATTTTAAAAGGAGTAGACTAACACTTTGATTTTATTATAATAATTACCAGCTTTTATTAGTAGTTAAGTAAACAAATTTCCTTTATATATTTCTTTTCAGGCAAAACAACTTTTCATATCCTTTGTCTGTGCCTAGTATATATTTTAGAATCTTGGTGTTGTTCCTATTTGAATACATTCAGTATAAAGTAGATAAAAAAAACTTCCTCTCAGATATCATAAATATAATAGATTCTTTCAAAATGAAATATGATTTCCCAGTAGTTCTGAGTGTCCATTTTGCTGTTTCAGAGCATGTTCAAGTGTATAGCTTTGGGAATATTCACATATTAACATGACATTCACACATGGTAGCTGAGGAATATTTTATGATATTAAATAATTCATATAACTCTTAAATTAGTAATTATGGAGGTAGACATAATACATATTAAATATGATGTTGAGGGGCAGCCTGGGTGGTTCAGCAGTTTAGTGCCACCTTCAGCCCAGGGCCTTATCCTGGAGACCTGGGATTGAGTCCCACGTCAGTTTCCCTGCATGGAGCCTGCTTCTCCCTCTGCCTGTGTCTCTGCCTCTCTCTCTCTCTCTCTGTGTCTCTCATTAATAAATAAATAAACATTTTAAAATAAATAAATAAATATGACATTGATTTACATTGAATAATAGAATTGTGTGTTTTTTTTTTACTTTCAAACATGTAATACAGTTTTACTTTCAAAGATATATAATACAATTTGTTTAAATTTGCAAAAATGATACAATTTTATTTTTTTTCAAATTCATTTTAAAACTTTACTATTCAGGGCAGCCCCGGTGGCCTAGTGGTTTAGCACCACCTCCAGCCCGGGGTGTGATCCTAGAGACTGGGGATCGAGTGCCACATCGGGCTCCCTGCATGGAGCCTGCTTCTCCCTCTGCCTGTGTCTCTGCCTCTCTTTCTCTGTGTGTCTCTCATGAATAAATAAATAAATAAAAATCTTTTAAAAAAACTTTACTATTCATTAAATATAATTTGTTATTTGAAAATACTCAAAATATAAATATTTTATTTAAAAATATTTATTAAAATTTATTATTTGTTAAAATATTTGTTATATTTTGAAGATTTTAGATGAAAAAAATTATTGCAATAATTTATGAAAACTAAATTTATTTTTTATTTTATACATTGTTTTATGTAATTTGATGAAATAGATTAAAAATTTGTACACTTTGAATAAAATAGCATTTTACTTTTGACTCTAGATTCTAAATGTCAACAGCCAAAAAATTACGTGAAAACTTAATTACAACAGTGTAATTTTATTAAAATAAAATTTTATAGAATTTAATTTCCATATTATGTATATATTGCCAATTCAAACATTGACCCAACATTTGAATAATGATAAATATGATCAGACTTATTATTTTCCCCAATTTGTCATATAAAAATTCAGCTTACACATTTTAAAAGTTTGTCATTATGATAATATATTTGTTAAATTGATTTATAAATCGTAAATATTTACACATATGGTATGTGGGCTTTTATTTATACTCTTGTCCTAGGCCCCACAAATGTTAGAGGTCGAACTACATACTGTAGTTGTTTAATAAAGTTATTAAATACAAAAAAAGAGTTACACTTTAAGCAAAGACATGTACTTAACACAGATGTAAAATGTTCCCCCTCTTGAGTTCCAAGTTTTTGTATCAAAGCCATGACTCTATTATGGAGTGATTTTTTTCTAGTGTGGCAGATAATGAAAAGAAAAAGTCTATGCAGATGCATTTGGAGATTTTTAAGCCTTAATAAAATAAATTAACTAAAAACCAAGACACTAATCCAGAATGTTTTTCAAGGCATTTTTTCCTTCATATTTGTATAGTGCTAGCACTCTTAAGCAGACTATAAGATACTTTATAATTGTCAACCCTTGAGCTGTTCTTATTTAAGGCAGTGTTGGATACATAGAAGAATTAATTTTCTTTTTTTCTTAAGATGCAGTAATCACCTCTGGGAAAGGGAATATATAGTATTTAAAGTAGTGGGTTGAGAATCACACACATAAAAGAAACCAAACCGTACTGATGAGGGAAATAGTATATCATTAGGAATGCAACTGATTGATGCATGCTCCAAAGTTAAAATGTTCAATCAGTTTTTTAAAAAACAGCCAGAAATTGTTTTATTAAGATGTACCACAATCTCCTATACTTCACTTGCCATAACATTTCTTAGCATTCACACTTGGTCAATTTGAAAACAGTAGCCTTGGTCATTTGAAAACAGAAAACAAATGATACAGGACTTGTTCATTTTTTGCTTTGGAAATTTTAGGTGCTAAGATGCATCAATAAGTCCAACAATTTGTCTTTACTATTCTTCCTTCAGAGAATTACCAATACTAAATGGGGAAATAACTAATGTAGTAGATGGTGCTCTCTCTCTCTCTCTCTCTCTCTTTCTCTTTTAATCTGTCTAGTCAATAATGTGATCATAAATAACAGGAATAATAAGAATGGATGTGTTCGTGTCTGTGGGTTTTAGTTAATATTATCAGGAAATAATGAAGCATATTTGAAAGAGGGTGTGTTAAGTCTATTTGTAGGTATCTATTGACTGAGAAGGACCCAGAGAATTCTAGGAGCAAACTAATTAAATATCAATGAGCTGTTCTAAAATACTTTTCTGTGGCTAAGTCACTGAAGCCTCAAAACAATTTATCTAGTGGGTACTTTTGTCAAGCCCATTTTACAGAAGAAGAAACAGGCAAGATGGGTTAAGTATTTTACACATGTACACATAGCTAGCAAATGACAGTGCTAAAGTTTCAACCCGTTTGGCTGCTATGAAGATAGGAGTAAGATCTCTAGGGAGGTGAGAACAGATGTGGTCTATCTCTGTATGCTTTCTTACCAAAAAACAAAAAACCAAAAACAAAACACACAAAAGGTATATTTCTTCTAAAAGTGCATGAATCAAAGCATATATGTATAAATCCATTATTAAATAGACTTGCAGGGGTACCTAGGTGGCTCAGTCGGTTAAGGATCTGCCTTCAGCTTGGGTCATGATCCTAGGGTCCTGAGATCAAGCTCTGCTTTGGACTCCCTGCTTAGCAGGGAGTCTGCTTCTCCCTGTCCTGCCCTTCCACCCACTTGTGCTTGCTCTCTCTCTCTCTCTCTCTCTCTCTCTCTCTCTCAAAATAAATAAATAAATAAAATCTTAAAAAAAATAGACCTGATAACAGTTCATTACACCAACCTACCTTGTCTCAACTAAGTCAGGTAGGAGCAACAGATAGTAATCTGAGAATTAGGAACAAGCATAGTTCCAGTAGAGTTAAATGAAAATAATTGAGGTACAACATGCTAGGCATTTTAGAGGCCTTAATGATTTTTATCCTTGCAACAACTCAAAGAGTTTATTTATTTGGATTTTTGATTGTTAGTAATTGAAACAAACTAGATTAACAAATAAATGGGATGTTCACTGTTTGGAAAAAAGAATGTTTCATGTCACCCAAAGGTGTGCATAGGAAAACCTCAGAAAAAAGTTGGAATGAGAAAATTGAAAGTTGTCAGGAAACAAGGCAATACTTTCCCTCCATTTATTGCTTCTGATTTTCTTCCTGAGGGTTTGCTTTATCTTTCTAACTCTTTAGAATTATTCTCTTACTCAGTCTTCATGGCAGAAGGTGGCAGTCCACAGATCCAAGTTCATAAACCTCACTTCCAATTGCAAGGATGGGGGTGGATAGGAAGAGAGACTGATTGATTCAATCTGGGCTGGATATGACCCAATCATATATGACTGGAGAGGGTCATCTAGTACAAACATGGCTACTGGCAATCTACTTTTAGGGATGAGAGTTTCCTTTAAGGGGACCACTATAAGTTTAAGTATGGTAGGTGTTATCTTTTATTTTATAGGTGAAAGAAAAATGAATCTCAATAGTGTAAGTAACCACTCCAAAGTCACAATCAAAAAAAAACAAAAAAACAAAAAAACAAAAAAACAAAAAACAAAAAAAAAAACAAAGTCACAATCAAAACAGAAATGAACTTTAAACTCAGGTCTGGGATGCCTTGGTGGCTCAGCAGATGAGCATCTGCCTTCTGTTCATGGTGTGATCCTGGAGTCCCAGGATGGAGTCCTACATCGGGCTCCCTGCATGGAGCCTGCTTCTCCCTTCGCTTATGCCTCTTCCTCTCTCTGTGTGTCTCTCATGAATAAATAAATAAAGAAGATGTGGTTTATGTATACAATGGAATATTACTCAGCTATTAGAAATGACAAATACCCACCATTTGCTTCAACGTGGATGGAACTGGAAGGTATTATGCTGAGTGAAGTAAGTCAGTCGGAGAAGGACAAACATTATATGTTCTCATTCATTTGGGGAATATAAATAATAGTGAAAGGGAATATAAGGGAAGGGAGAAGAAATGTGTGGGAAATATCAGAAAGGGAGACAGAACGTAAAGACTGCTAACTCTGGGAAACGAACTAGGGGTGGTAGAAGGGGAGGAGGGCGGGGGGTGGGAGTGAATGGGTGACGGGCACTGGGGGTTATTCTGTATGTTAGTAAATTGAACACCAATAAAAAATAAATTAAAATAAATAAATAAATAAACCCAGGTCCTCATGCTAAGAAAGCAGTCCTTTTCACCATTCAATAAGATCTTCCTAAAGTAAGAAGCATTGTTTCACAAACCGAGAAACATATAGATTTATAGTTAGGTAAAACTAAGGGCTTATCTGGGACAAGAATCAAAATAGAATGCATTGAGATGACATGTTTCAGGATCAAAACAGATCACAACAGAATCAGTAGATTAGACTTATTGATGAGAACTCAGAAATAGAGATAGGGCTTGATCATATGCCAGTGCCCAAGGCAGAAATAAATATAGCTACCAATAGGCTTTGTGGCTTTTACAACTAACTCTTGAGGTAGCAGCTGTGGGACTTCAATAGTTCTGGTTTATTACGACATTCATTCAATAAACACTATTTGAGCATCTACTCTACCAGACGGTGTTCTAAGTACTGGGAATACAGGGGATCCCTGGGTGCCGCAGCGGTTTGGCGCCCGCCTTTGGCCCAGGGCACGATCCTAGAGACCCGGAATTGAATCCCACATTGGGCTCCCAGTGCATGGAGCCTGCTTCTCCCTCTCCCTCTGCCTGTGTCTCTGCCTCTCTCACTCTCTCTCTCTGTGTGACTATCATAAATAAATAAAAATTTTAAAAAAAAGTACTGGGAATACAGCAAGGGACAAGATGGACAAAATTCCTGGACTCAAGGAACTTAGATCCTGGTTCAGGGAGATGGATAAAAACAAACAAATAGTGTGTCAGGGGCTGAAGAGCATTAGGGGGAAAAATCTTAAGCAGGGTTAAGGGTTAAGGTGTGAATAAGGTCTACAGTTTTAGTTAGGATAAAGGGAGTGGTTGGGAAAGGCCTCTCTGAAGAGATGAAGTCTAGGAAGAAAGTAAACCATTTGAAACAGGAAGTCATCCAGGTATCTGGGGGCAGATATGCCCTGGTCTTCCATTTGAAAACCACTTCATTCGTGTTCAGAAGTTTCTAAATTGAGGAATTTCAGTTCTGGTGACACTTAAAACTTTCAGATCTTCTTTTATTAAGATATTCTTGTGATAAACTGCAGAAATGGCCCAATTCTCCACTTTTCTTTGTATCTAGGACCTTGGCAATATTATTTTATAACACTTCCCATCAATAATTAAGAGGCGCTTTTTTAACTTCTTAAAACTGGGCTAATCTTATTACTTGGTCAATAGAATGTAGCAGATGATTGGCCTGTTCTGAATCTAGGCCTCAAGAGACTTCACACACTTCTACTGGTTTTGTTTTGTTTTGTTTTGTTTTGTTAGGATTTGTCTCTTCCATAAGAACAAACTTAGGCTGTCCTGTTGGAGGACATGAAACCATGTGGAGTAGAGACTTTTCAGCCCAATAGTCCTAGATAAGGTCTCAGTTATGAGAGATAGTCAAGATCAGTAAAGTCGTCCAGTGGACCTGCAGATGCATGAATGAGCCTTGTCAAGCTGACCAATACAAGAACTTTCCAACCAACACACTGATTTACTAAGCAATATTATATGGTTATTAGTTTAGTCTATTGAGCTTTGGGAATAGTTTGTTATATAGCATTATTATGGCAACAGGTAACTTGTACTCTTTGCTTTCCCAAAAGATAGTAACCCTCAGGAGTTAGGGGATCATGATTGTTCAATTTGGGAATGTATACTTAAAACTCAGCCTTGAATACTATCTTGTTTTGATGGTGTGTGTGTGTGTGTGTGTGTGTGTGTTCAAAGTGTAAGTGTCATCCAGTGAGGAGTGAGTAAGTGTTATAGGCAATATTGAGAAGATCAAGGCAAGTTTAGCATTTACCAGATATGAACATTTAAAATATCTCTTCTCACTACATGTGCATACATGATGATATGCTAAAACCACTACATGTAGATCCATAACCACAAGTTGGTGGAATTTGATGGGGATTTTGGGAGTATTCTTGTGTTCTTTCATTTAGACTGTACCCTTGTTAATAGTGCCCCCACAATCCAAATTAAAGCCCATATATTCTCATTTTAAGCAAAATTTCTAGAAACTAAATCTCTAAAAAAAATCTCTTACACTCTATAAAACACATTTGGAAGATAACAAGAGCTAAATTACAGCCTTCACTTTCACCCCATTAATCTTCTCTATGCCTGTTATAATCTCACTTGTACAAAACAATTCCAATTATATTTTATAAAAATGCTAAAAATTTCCTAAGCTTGCAAAATCCTTGTTTTTCATCTTTGTAATGTGTTTTCAGTAGACTACCTAAGTTTCTGTTTACTTAAATAATATAACATAATGCTTTGTGTATAAAGAAATGTTTCTGAACCACCAATTGGATGTGTGCTTTGAGCTGTATTTTTCAGTTATAGGAATGGATTTATAATGATCATACTCCCTTTTTCACCCAGTGCCCAATCTTGCTGGTGAGAATGGCTTACTATATTCATGGAAATAGAAGAGATGTTAATCTTGTCCATATTTGTACTGTGTCCTCAGCAATCAAGTTCAGTTAAGTCCTGGCTTTAATTTCAATAGAACCTTTGGATATGGCTTCAAAATTATTTCTTTTCCCATCATGCTGCTACTTTATTTTTTATTGGTGTTCAATTTACCAACATACAGAATAACCCCCAGTGCCCGTCACCCATTCACTCCCACCCCCCGCCCTCCTCCCCTTCTACCACCCGTAGTTCGTTTCCCAGAGTTAGGAGCCTTTATGTTCTGTCTCCCTTTCTGATATTTCCCACACATTTCTTCTCCCTTCCCTTATATTCCCTTTCACTGTTATTTATATTCCCCAAATGAATGAGAACATATAATGTTTGTCCTTCTCCGATTGACTTACTTCACTCAGCATAATACCCTCCAGTTCCATCCACGTTGAAGCAAATGGTGGGTATTTGTCATTTCTAATAGCTGAGTAATATTCCATTGTATACACAAACCTTCAAATTTTCCTGAAAATCTATGAATTCGGCCTGAGAATTAAAGAGAGACCAGCTGGAATGCTACAGTGAGAAGAGTTCGCGCTTCTATCAAGGTAGGAAGACGGGGGCGGGGGCGGGGGGGGAAGAAATAAACAAAAGGCATCCAAGGGGGAGGAGCCCCGCGAGGAGCCGGGCTAAGGCCGGGGCGAGTGTCCCCAGGACAGGAGAGCCCCGTCCCGGAGAAGCAGGAGCTGCACCAACCTTCCCGGGCGGAAAGGCCTCGCAGGGAGTTGGAGCAGGACCGCAGGAGGGCGGGGATGCCCTCAGGTTCCCTGGGACACTAACAGACACCTGCGCCCTGGGTAGAGTGCGCCGAGCTCCCTAAAGGGCTGCAGCGCGCACGGCGGGACCCAGGAGCAGCTCAGAGGGGCTCGGGCGGCGGCTCCGCGGAGGGGGCTGCGCGAGAGCAGCTCCGAGGGGCTCCGCCAGAGGAAGAGGCTCCGTGTGGAGGGGGCTGCGCGGCTGGGAGCGCGAATCCAACAGCGCAGACCGGGAGCACAGGGCGCCGGGACACAGCCCAAGATCCGGCCTCCCCCGGGACAGGCAGAGGCCCGGAGGGCCCAGGACAGCAAGGACGCTCCTGCCCCGAGCTGAGCAGATCAGCGGCCCCGCCCCTGGAACATCCAGGCCCCTGCACACTGAGAGCTCCGGAGGTACTGTGGGAGCTGAATCCAGGGCTCCAGAGCTGGCCGCCGCCACTGTGGTTGTTCCTCCTGGGGCCTCACAGGGTAAACAACCCCCACTGAACCCTGCACCAGGCAGGGGCAGAGCAGCTCCCCCAAGTGCTAACACCTGAAAATCAGCACAACAGGCCCCTCCCCCAGAAGACCAGCTAGAAGGACAAGTTCCAGGGGAAGTCAAGGGACTTAAAGTATATAGAATCAGAAGATATTCCCCTGTGGAGAAAATTATTTTTCTAATTGTTATCACATTCTAAGTTATAATTGATATGTTGGGCCTCTTGTTTTAACCTGCCCAAATAACAATTACTAAAAGGATATTTCATCAAGCACAGATGAACACTTTCTTCAAAAATAGCTGGTACTACCTTCAACTACTTTTCTCTTGGTGAATGAGTATATTTCTATAAAAAAAATAAACATAATAGCTTGCAATTATTTTAAGGATAACATTTTATAAAGTGAAAAAAATTACACTGTATGTAATTAATATTACTTACATTAACAAATTTGTCTTTGATATTGGTCTTAGATAATTTTTCACCAAATTACAGATTACCATAACAATCTTGACATACATATTTCACTTATTTAAATGTATTTATTTACTTGTATATTGCTTTATTCCAAAACCAGGAGGTAAAGATAATTGAAAGATAAATATGACAATATTTGAAAAATATGTCTTTCATAAATGTTTGTTCTTTAAGATGTTCTCAGATCTGAGAATTTTCAAAAGTGGCATTAAGAAAATACTATACAAACTGCTACAAATTATAACATCTATTGGGAATTGTATAAATGTTTAAGAATCTAGTTAAATACACTATGTAAATTTTTAAAGTATTTCAACTGGCAATTTAAAAATGCATAGCCATGGTTTAATTTATTCTTCTTAATTGTAATTAGTATGCTAAAAATTTGTTAGTTTACTATTTAAGTGGTAATTTCCTATAAATTTACTTGCAGGATATAAACTATTCAGCTCTATAATAAACATTATGTTTTGTATCAGAAAATCATTATCTAAAAAAAAAAAGAAAATCATTATCTATATATTATGAACTTTAAAGCTTTTCTGTTTGAATTTTCCATTAGAGTATGCTCTGCAGATGTTAAGTGCTCTATTTTGTGCACATTTGGTGTTTTGTCCATACATTGAATGAAATGGTGCCTGCTCTTCCTGTGGCCATCTTGGTTCCGTGTTCCCCACACAAAATCCCTAGTGAGGCCACAGAAACTGCCCCTGCTACAGAACAGGAGTTGCCATAGCACCAGGATGAGACAACATCTGGAACAGAATCCAACAGTGATGAATCAGTATCAGAGCTTGAGGAACAGGATTACACAGGTAATCACACAACAAGCTTAGCAGGCAGCAGCAATTAAAATCGAGGAAGAGCCAATCAGTAAAGCAAAACAGAGCTAGAGTGAAAAGAAGGTATGGAAGGCTATGTCTAAACTGGATCTTCAACAGGTTACAAGAGTTAGGAGAGTCACTATCTAGAAATGTACGAATATCCTCTTTGTCATCACAAAACCAGATGTCTACAATAGCCCAGCTTCAGATTCTTGCATAGTTATTGGAGAAGCCAAGATTGAGGATTTACTTCAGCAAGCACAACTAACTGCTGTTGAGAAATTCAAAGTTCAGGGTGAAGTGTTCTCAAACATTCAAGAAAACACACAGGATCCAACTGTACAAGAGGAGAGTGAAGAGGAAGAGGTTGATGAAACAGGTGTAGATGTTAAGGACATAAAATTGGTCATGTGACAAGCAAATGTGTCAAGAACAAAGGCAGTCAAACCCCTGAAGAACAACAGTAATGATATTGTAAATGCTATTATGGAATTAGTAATGTAACCATTTGAAAATGAGCATTTTTTGGCATTTCAAAAGAATAACTGTAGCTTGGTTTGAAATTTGTACTTTCTATCATTAATTAATTTCTTGTTGGATGAACACAAAACAAAACAGAAAAAAAAAGAAATTTGTTTTAAATTTGAAAATAGCTCCTAAATCATGGTGTTCACATCTACCAGTGATTTCTGCTACACAAATGGTCTATTAGATTTTGTATTTTCTCAATAACAATTTTTCTTATCATATCCATAGAAACAATTTCAACTGCAGTTTAAGTTTCCAAGATAGAAGTATGTTTTTGCCCACCTTACAGTACTACATCATTGATTGAGCATGTGATTTCTTGCCTCATTCAATATTACTTGTAGTTTGAGAATTGCTCTTTGACTTTGAAAAAAATAATACTTGAGAGTAAAAGAACTTATAGAAATTAAATCCATATCTCTGCGTGTAAAAGAGTCTGTAGCAAGTAAAGGCAAGATGTATCTTTTATGGATAAAACTTTTTCTCTTAAAGGAAACTGGGTAAAAATTTGAGGGGAAGACAAACCATGAGAGAGACTCCTAACTCTTGGAAACAAACAAAGGGTTGCAGATAGGGAGGCAGGTGGGGGAATGGAGTAATTGGGTGACAGGCACTAAGGATGGCACATGATGAGATGAGCATTGGGTGTTACACTATATGTTGGCAAATTGAATTTAAATATAATATTTAAAAAATAAAATTATTTTTAAAATTTATTTAATTTATTTTTTTATTGGAGTTCAATTTGCCAACATATAGCATAACACCCAGTGCTCATCCCACCAAGTGCCCCCTCATTGTCCATCACCCAGCCATTAGAAATGACAAATACCCACCATTTGCTTCGATGTGGATGGAGCTGGAGGGTATTATGCTGAGTGAAATAAGTCAATCGGAAAAGGACAAACATTATTTGGTCTCATTCATTTGGGGAATATAAAAATTAGTGAAAAGGAATAAAGGGAAAGGAAAGAAAATGAGTGAAAATATCAGTGAGGGTGACAAAACATGAGAGACACCTAACTCTGGGAAATGAACAAGCAGTAGTGGAAATTAAAATTTTTAAAAGGCTAAATATTAATTGGTTTCAAGATATTCCTGCAGCTTTAGTAATTTTATTCACCAAGGACTTGTGATGTTTCTGATAAAGGTAAAAATATGTTAGTGACTATTATTCATTCTGTGTATATGTATTTATTGAAATGTTGGCAGTTCTGTGGAGGAGAGAGAACCTGGTTTTGCAGTTTACAAAATCTTCATCAGAATCATGGACCCACCAGTTGTAAGCCATATTCTCTTAGTCAAGTAAGACTCTTGCTGAAGTTCAGATTACTTTGTCTAAAGATTACTCTGTTAGTACCTCATCTACTCTCTCCTAGAGTTGTTAAGAGGAACAAATGATAAAATGTATTTAGAATCCCACTGTAATTGGTAAAGTGATTTTGAAATAAAAACCAGTATTTTTTTTGAGACAGGTAATATGATCACTACATATGATGCTAAATCTGCCTTTCTCCTCACCTCTCTTCTACAGGAGTTTGCATTAAAACAACACAAACTGAACTCTTTCATACATATGATTTGCAATATGATAATGTATTAGTGGTAAGAATCTGTAGTCATACAGGCTAAACCTTTTTTAATGTTTGTGATTTTTGCTAAATGATGTTTATACCCACAAATTAAACATAGCTTTGGGGGGAGGTAGTTGTTATCTGACTACTTTTTAATCTAGAGAATTTTAGTGACACAATAGAGGTTTTTGAAAAGGAGAAATGAGAGTGAATGCCAGGCTTGGGATGATAGGGATTTTCTGATAAAATGCATCAAGTGAAAAATGAGAAGACTGGATGCAAGAAGCAGTGAGATTGGCAAGGACTGAGCTCAGATAGCAGGCCAAAAGGAAATACTTCAGGAAGTTTGACATAGCCTAAGGAAAGTGTTTTTTTGTTTTTTTGTTTTGTTTGTTTGTTTGTTTTTAGTAGAGAGCAAGTGTGGTCTGAGTGGTGGAAAACAAGAAGTCACTATAGATTTGAAGAGAGGGTGTATTAGTAATTAGGATAAGGACAGCATAGCAATAGGCCTCTGAAAGATAAATAATCAGGCCAGGGGTGAGAATTTTTCAGTTAGCTTCTATAACAATAATTATTCTGTTGAAAGAATAAATAATGGGGATCCCTGGGTGGCTCAGCAGTTTGGCGCCTGCCTTTGGCCCAGGGCGCGATCCTGGAGACCCTGGATCGAATCCCACGTCGGGCTCCCGGTGCATGGAGCCTGCTTCTCCCTCTGCCTGTGTCTCTGCCTCTCTCTCTCTCTCTCTCTGACTATCATAAATAAATAAAAATTAAAAAATAATAATCTCTTAAAAAAATAAAAAATAATGGCTCAAATTCAAGTTCTAAGACTCTAAGTCAATTTTGTGAAACATACCGACCCCACCACTATGATTTTCTGAGTCCCTATATACTACAGAATTTCTGATCCATAGATGGATCTTTGCTAATGCTGAAATCTCAAGAGTTATGTAAATGCAGTTTTTTGTCAACAACAACCAAAAAAGCAGTCTACCTTTAAATAGAGCAATATTTACCTGACTGTTATTCAGTCATCCTATACCATAGAAAAGTGAGTATTTTTAAAATATTAATACTTCACAGTTTTGATCAAACATGACTCCCTTTTCCTTTATGTATAATAGCCTCTTATACCCAGCAGTGATTACACAGCCCTCATCACTGGCTGCTATAGCACAAGATATATCAGCATCCCAATAGCAGCTGGATAAAAAGTTTCTATGTTTATCTTTAAAAAATATCTTTCAAGCTACTGTCTTGTTATGTAGTCTGGAAATACATTTTGATTCAACTCTGAAAAGAAGACAGTTTCAATACTTGACAACAGTTATATAGTCAAGGCAGGCCATAATTTCTGTTTCAGAAACCATGTGTGCAAGCTGATTTTTCCTCTACTTGCTACAGTTTTAGGGCCAGATTTTCAAACAAGCATTTGTGCACATAAAATGGGTAATTGCACACAAAAATGGGCAATTTTGTATGCAATTATTCATTTTGCATACGCAATTATATGCTTCTGAGGGTATAATGCATATACATGAAATTTAGTAAGCATACCCATTACACCTTCCTTTAAAAATGTCCATATTGCAGGTTTACTGCAGAAAAGAAAATTGAGATTCTTCGTGTTTGATTGTGTTATTGCACTATTTTTCCTTACATCATACCTTTTAATCAAGGATCTCAAAGCCCATTAAATTATTAACCCAATCATCCCAACAGCCCTATTGTCTATGGATGCCAAATGTTATGACAATCTCACTTTAGAAATTAAAAAATCAGGACACAGAAGTTGGACTTTTCTAAATATTAACCACTTTCCATTTAGGTTTCCTGACAAATAGTTCCCTAGAATCCACTCTCCATCTGCCTGGACAAATGCAAATCTAAAACAACAGTTATTGCAAATGGCAAAGGAATTGAGCATACACAGTTTCTTTCCTTGTGGTCCAACTAAGCCAAAGTTTATTCACATTTCTGCACTGACAAAAAGCTTGCAATGTTCCCTTCTTCAAACATAGATCGGGTTAGAGCAAGTTTTAATAGGAGGGCTTGTTCATCTGGGAAGTCCCTATGTCATTGTCAAAACAAGAGAATAAAACATTCACTCACTTCATGGAAATAAATTGTGTCTTTAGATTTGCAGCATGTTTCTCAGAAAGCTGATGAAAGAGGTTTATTTGACTGATAACAGCCCGAAGTTTACGGTTATCCATTTGGCTTCCTCACAAAGCTGAAAGCAGGATTCTTTGTGGCTTTGATATTGGGGAGATAAGACAGACACCTTTGAATATTTGTTGTTGCTGTTGTTGCAGTTAACTTATGTGCCCTTTTGTATTCCTGCTTGACTTGTTACCTGTCTACCATGTCATTGTGCAGTCTATGCTGACAGAATTGAAGAGGCAGAAAGCTCAAGTTGTTCCGAAGAAGAAAATAATCCAATCAGTACTTGCAAGGAAAAAAATCAGTTGGCACTTACTACACAGAGATTATTATTTGACAGCAACTTTACCTGAAACTTATAGTTTGCTTACATCAAGACAAATTAAAATACTTTGAGATGACTTTTAATTGATGTGTTATTGGTTAGTAGTAGTAAGAGTAGCAGTAGGATTAGTAGTAACAGCTGCAGTAATAGTGGTATATTAGTAGTAGCAGTGTCAGAAGTAGTGGTATTTCTAGCAGTAATAGTAGGAGCAATACTGTTTTTAGTGAAATGAGCAATACTGCTCATAACATGTTGCTATGTACCATGTACCAAGATCTATGACAGGTACTTTAAGTTTTTATTTAAATTCCAGTTAGTCAACAGTGTAATATTAGTTTCAGATGTACCATTATAGTGATTCAACACTTCATACAACTCCTGATGCTCATCACAAGTGCACTCCTTAATTCCCATGAACTATGTAACACATCTCGCCACCCACCTCCCCTCTGAAAACTATCAGTTTGTTCTCTATAGTTACGGGTCTGTTTCTTGGTTTGCCTCTCTTTTTTCCCTGTGGTCATTTGTTTTATTTCTTAAATTCCACATATGAGTGAAACCATATGGAGTTTGTTTTTCTTTGATTGACATATTTCACTTAGCAAAATACTCTCTAGCTTCAATCATGTCCTTGCAAGTGGCAAGATTTCAATCTTTTTTATTGCTGGGTTATATATATATATATATATATATATATATATATCACATATTTTTAAAGATTTTATTTATATATTCATGAGAGACACAGAGAGAGATGCAGAGATAGGCAGAGGGAAAAGCAGGCTTCACGTGCGAAGCCCAATGTGGGACTCGATCCCAGGACTCCAGGATCACGCCCAAGGCAGACACTCAACCACTGAGCCACCCAGGCATCCCTATACCACATCTTCTTTTTTTTTTTAATTTTTTTTTTATTTATGATAGTCACACAGAGAGAGAGAGAGAGAGAGAGAGAGACACAGGCAGAGGGAGAAGCAGGCTCCATGCACCGAGAGCCCAATGTGGGATTCGATCCCGGGTCTCCAGGATCGCGCCCTGGGCCAAAGGCAGGCGCCCAACCGCTGCGCCACCCAGGGATCCCCCACATCTTCTTTATTCATTCATCAGTTGATGGACATTTGGGCTGTTTCCATAATTTGGCTATTGTAAATAATGTTACTATAAACATCAGGACTCATGTGTCCCTTTGAATTAGTATTTTTGTATCCTTTGGGTAATACCTGGTAGTACAATTGCTGATAATATAGTAGTTCTTTTTTAACTTTCTTTTTTTTTTTAATTTTATTTATGGCAGCCCCGGTGGCTCAGCGGTTTAGTGCCGCCTTCAGCCCAGGGCATGATCCTGGAGTTCCAGGATCAAGTCCCACGTCCGGCTCCCTGCATGGAGCTTGCTTCTCCCTCTGCCCGTGTCTCTGCCTCTCTCTCTCTGTTTCTGTGTCCCTCATGAATAAATAAATAAAATCTTTTTAAAAATTACTTATTTATTCATGAGAAACACACAGAGAGAGGTGGAGACACAGGCAGAAGAAGAAGCAGACTCCATGCAGGGAGCCTGATGTGGGACTTGATCCCGGGTCTCCAGAATCACGCCCTGGGCCAAAGGCAGGCGCTAAACCACTGAGCCACCCAGGGATTCCTATTTTTAACTTTCTGAAGAACTTCCATGCTATCTTCCCATGTGGCTGCACCAGTTTGCATTCCTACTAACAGTTTTAGGAGGGTTCGACTTTCTCCACATCCTCACCAACACCTGTTGTTTCTTGTGTTGTTGACTTTAGCCATTGTAACAGGTGTGAGGTGATATTTCATTGTAGTTTTGATTTATATTTCCTTGATGATCAGTGATGTAGAGTATATTTTCATGTGTCCATTTGCCATCTGTATGTCTTCTTTAGAAAAATGTCTATTCATGTCTTCTGCCCATTTTTTAATCGGATTATTCATTTCTTGGGTTTTTTTTTTAAAGAGAGGGAGAACACAAGAATCAGAGAGGGATAGAGAGAGAGGGAGAGATAGAATCTGAAGCAGACTCCATGCTCAGTGAAGAGCCCCATGTGGGGCTCAGTCTCATGACCCTGAGATCATGTCCTGAGCCAAAATCAAGAGTTGGACACTTTGCAGACTAAGCCCTCCAGGCACACTGTAAACCTACTTTGTTGATTTTTTTTCTTACAAATGGATATAATACTTTGTCAACTACTTTTTCTGCAACTATGATAAGTACTTTAAATAAACCATGTCTTTTAATGCTGAGAGTGCCTCTGAGAAATATTTTTTAACTGCTTCCACAGATAAGGATATGGAACATTTAAAAGCTTCTTTGTGGTTATATAGCTTGTAAGTAGCAGAATTGGGAATAGCCCCAATGTATTCAGATACTAAATGCTACAAAGGTGAAATTTGGTACAAGTCCATTTCAGCCATTTGTTTTTATTCTTATGTAGCTGCAGAAAATCAAAGGGTAATTTTGGCAGACCGTTACCTATTTCTCAAAATATCATTAAAAAGGTGCAGTTTTGATAATTCATGAAATTTAAAATTAAATCTTCCTAAGTAGTAAGTAAAAAACAGGCTACTTTGTGTAACAAGTCATGAGTTAAAGATAGTACCAAACAGAATGAAAGGGCTGAATTTGATTCATGCTGTTATTTCCTGATTATTTTCCTTAAGGTGTGTGTGTGAGACAGAGAGGTGGGGGGAGAGTGTATAGTTGCACTAGAGAGAGTTAGCCTTCTAAACACCTGATTCTGCCAATAACGTTAGATTTTTCCCTTGATAATAACTACAGCTGAGAAAGACTTCAAGAAGTAAACTTCATGCTGCTCATTAGTCTTAAACCTTTCATGATGAGCATGTTTATTGGGTTGCTTAATAATTTATGTTTCTTTAGAACCTTTCATCTTAGGATTCTAATGTGTTTTATAAACATTAGTTCTCTTAGCATTGCTACTAGGAAGATGTGTATGTTTATATTTGGCTTAAATATGCTCCAAATGATTAAATAGTCTACTTTATGTCACAAAATGTGGGAAATTCCATTATGGCCACTATCCTTTGATTTAATGATTTATTCTAAACACACATATATAGTCATAATTTCAGAAGAATGTGTTCCTCAAAAATATAATTCTGTATGTGATTGACAAATTATATAATTGATAAATACTCCCCTAAAACTCTAGATATGAATGGATTTATAAAGCCCAGCACAGACCTTTAGGAGCTCAAGAAGGGCCTTCTTAGTCAATCACATAATTAAAGTGGTCCAGAAAAGTTCTATAAATATGTCTGATAATTCAGAGTTAAGGTCCAAGCACACACACAGGGAGGTTGGGCTTTTTGACCAGATTTCTTGGCCAAAGACTTCCCCACTGGCTTATATTTCCTCAAGAGTCTTATGTCATAGTTTATTCTTCACAAACTCTTCCTCTTATACATGCTAAAGAAGAAAGTTTGTTAGATAGTAATCATTTTCCTTGGTATGCCTAATAGACCAGGAGATTGCAGCTAAGATGCCTCTCTGTCACTAATGAAAAATTAATGTGACTACTGTAGCTACACAGTGTAAACACTTTGTGTGAGTATGAGTAGTGCAGACTGGAGAGTTTAACCTTGGCTGTTGTGTTGAAAAAAAAATATGTTTTCTTAAATCCTGTAAGGTAAATTCAAGAGTTAAGGGTCTGCACACAGATGTTTCATTCCATACCCAAGTTGTTCTTTTCATGCCAAGAGGCATACAATTACCTCCTTAGCACACAAATTTGTAATTTTAAGCCAAACTACATGCTGAAATATTTACATAGAGGTAAGCCCTGGAAATCTATAACTTTAGCCCTAAATGAGCTATTTTAAAAGAATACTCTAGGTAGCATACATATATGCAAAGTACTGTCTGGTTCCTCTGATTTTTTTCTTCGCCTTCACAGACCTCCTTTTATGAGAGATACTGTTCAATTTAAAGTGAATGAGCTCTGTTTTTTTTTTACCTTTTGCTCTATACTTCTGCAAACCATCTCTATATAATAATTTCCATATGGACAGATTTCTCATTCTCATAATGCCTTCTACATTTCCTTTCCCAGCAAGTGTTTCCAGAAGGCAGTTTGTTCCTTAAAGCAACTTCTTTAAACTTAAAGAAGTTGTAGCTTGTTCATATAAAGCATTTTCTTTCATCTAAGAAAGTATCAAAGAAGGATACCATTCTAAGAAATTACAAACTATCGGGCAAGCTTAGGAAAATAGCTAGTTTCTTTAACTCCAGAAAAGGTAATATTCAATGGCTTCTGCGGGGTTTGGTGATAGAGTTGCATGTACTCTTATGGTTTAATTTATTTCAGAAATGAAGACAACACTGTTTACTAGTGTTTGCATTAATTTTGGCTACCACAAACAGTTTTAAAATAATATTTTGTTTATGCTAAAATGATCCAATTAAAAATTGCAATCTTTGTTGAAAAAGTTGGGGGGGACTTAATGCATCACCAGAATTCAACAGATAATATTCTTATCAGTGAAGAAGAGTAAGACTTTAACCCAAGGCAAAATACAAAGTATCCAATCAGCCATCAGATAGCAAAATGAGATTTAGTGTGTATTTACCTGGAACACATGTATTTTGTAGGCTCACTAGATGTAAAATCATGTAGAACAAGATATCACCAAGCTATTTGGAAATTAAATGGTAGTTTACTCATCACTAGGGCTTTCGCAGCATTTTTGAACTGGGTGTAATCGTTCAGGATACACTCTTTTTTTTAAATTCCCATATCCTAAACAGATCTCAAGATTCTTGAAAATGAAGAATACAGGTCACTTTTCAGTAAAGGATATGTTATACGTTTTTCAAGGTTATAATTTTATTGTGGACATTTGTTGTAGTGGTGGTCTATTTATGAGGAGAGACCAAGGTCAGGTGGGTTGTGGATCATTAAGAGACAGATGATAAAAGGAGGAACAAAATACATTCATTGGCAAACCAATATAAAAATAAAATTAACAGGAGAGAGAATGGGGCAATGGATGCAAAAATGTCTATGACTTCTCAATCAAAGTCACATAATATGACTTGTGACTCTTTCAGTTATCTGCCTTCCCTGTGCCATTCAGAGACACTCCTTTCTGCCCCACTATTTATTTTAATTATACTAAGCTAAAGCTCATGTCTGTTAATTGCCATCTACATTTTCTGGCTTTTCTGACCCTAATAAAAATCTTTTTAATGTCAGCAGCATTCTCTTTTGTTAGTTCTATTCTAATATGTTTATTTTCAAAATGATATGTAATATCACATAAAGCAATAACTTCTGTTCTCCTTCACTGAAACTAGATATCTTTTCTTCTGTTCATGTACTTAATATCTGCTCTTAATTGTCTATAAGGTCAAATATTATGCAATGTGTCTATTGACATTGCCCTCACTGACAATCCTATAAACACTCCGAAACTGCTTTATACTGATGTCTTGCATATGCCATTTGGCATCCTTTATGCCATTTGTTTTTATCAGATAGCTTTTCACATTGTATTGTGAAATAACTATTCTATATGAGCAGGCATATGGAAAAGTGATTATGCTCTATCAAATAGTTTACCTCTTTTTCCATTACCAAATTCATACCTAAGATCTCTCTCTTTTTTTTTCTCTCTGTCTCTCTCTCTCTCGATCATATCTCTTAGGACATCTTTAGTTAATAATTCTCTCAAGAGGGGCGTCCCTGGGTGGCTGAGTGGTTTGGCGCCTGCCTTCAGCCCAGGGCATGATCCTGGAGTCCCAGGATCGAGTCCCACATCAAGTTCCCTGCACGGAGCCTGCTTCTCTCTCTGCCTGTGCCTCTGCCTCTCTCTCTCTCTCTCCTCTGTGTGTGTGTGTGCGTGTGTGTGTCTCATGAATAAATAAATAAAATCTTAAAAAAATTAATTCTCTCAAGGTGTTTTTTTTTATTTTTCTCCTTCTTCAGATTTATAGAATCATGTTCCCCACTATAAACTACTAAGTTCAAGTCAAAATGCAACATGTCACATTGAGAAAGACCCCAATAGAAGTTAGTCTCATCACCATGGATTCTCCCATGATGATTGGAGTATACATAGAAGTGACACTCAGTAATATAATGACAACAAATCCAAATAATAAAGCAAAACCTTCCCATCTGTGCCTAATTCTTTCTTTAGCAAGTGTTCACAATGCAAATGCTACAGGCTTTTCTAGGTCATCTGGCATCATGTGAGAAATCGCCACTCTGACCCCATATGGTGAAGCGTCAGTAGCTAAATAGATTGGCAGAACAGGGTCATGATATGCTAGAATACTTGAGGACATCAGTTGCTGTTTAGTCAATTCAAAAGCAGCTTGACATTCCTTTCACCAATGACACTATTTACTTTGCTATGATAGTTCTATAATAAAAAGTAACTACTATGGGGAGACGATTTAAATTTCCTGAAGTAATTTTAAAGGAACAGAAATGATATGTAATTCTATATATAGATTAATTATATATACATATATATACACATGATAAGCATAATGTATTACTGTATGTAATGGAAGATATAATTAATTAATTAAGCTTTTAATGGGGTGCCTGGGTAGCTCAAGCCTGGGTAGCATCAGTTAGGTGTCTGCCTTCAGCTCAGGTCATGGCCCCAGGGTCCCAGAAACTGAGCCCCATGTCAGGCTCCCTGCTCAGCAGGGAGTCTGCTTCTGCCTTTCCCACTGTCCCTGCTTGTGCTCTCTGTCTCTCTCTCTGTCAAATAAATAAATAAAATATAAAAAAATAAGCTTTTAATAATATGACCAGAATTTCTTGCTGAAAATACAAGCTATTAAACATTTGATGAAGACAATGAGTATAGAAGAAAAAATGTAAAATAAAACATTTATATTATTTTCAGTATGATTATCTACTAGCTTTAACCACACCAACTTCTCCATAATTCAGGTAGAATGTGATATCAAGGTAAACAATCATATGAGTCTCGACATTCCTTTAAGAAAATTAAATCTTTACAAGAGAGTAAATATTCTAAGGATGAGAAATGAGTCTTGATTACCTGATTCTTATGCTTTGGTCACTCATTTATTTGTTTACTCATTTTCACCAACAACTTTGACTTAATTTGAACTCATCTTAAAACTTTGCCTTTTGACTATCCATTAGCATACTTCTCAAATGTGAAATACTTCATACTAACTTTCTCGTTTTCTATAGTGAAAATCCTAATTAAAGATTATGGAGGTTTGGGAAAGAAGAATAACTGGCATTGCCATCATCTCTTCTTGCTGAACAAATTCATTTTAGAACTGTCACCAGACATAAATCCATGATATATGAAGTTCTATGAAATTTACATCACTTCATAATTCTGCAGTTAGGTCAGTTACTTCAGTGTATGGTTAATGGTCCATATCTAAGAAGAGCTTCTGTTATAACTAGTCACTATGTATTCTTATGGTAACCGTCAATGTACATACATAACTGATAAAAACAAAAGGAGAATTCCTTCTAAAAGCTATACTTGGAATTCCTTTTGATATAAATGAAACAATTAAAAATTAAAAATCCAATAAATAAGAAAATGCTTGTCCTTACAAAATACTTAAAATACATGGCTAAAAAATATTGCTGTAATATGTGCATAAAATAGTTTGATTGGTGTAAAAATTTATTACAAAGAATGAGGTATTATTTAGGAATGGGTAATAACAGAGGGCAACTTTAAAACTATATAAAAACTAAGCAAGTTATGAGATTTCCTCAGGATATGGTAAGAAAGTTTGAGATAGACTAATCCACTCAATAAAAATCCAATGCTGGGTAATGTGGATAGAACTGGAAGGTATTATGCTGAGTGAAGTAAGTCAATCAGAGAAGGATTAACATTATATGGTTTTATTCATTTGGGGAATATAAAAATTAGTGAAAGGGATTAAAAGAGAAAGGAGGGGAAAATGAGTGGGAAATATCAGAGAGGGTGACAGAACGTGAGAGACTCCTAACTCTGGGAAATGAACAAGGGGTAGTGGAAGAGGAGGTGGGTGGGGGGGATCAGGTGACTGGGTGACAGGCACTGAGGGGGGCACTTGACAGGATGAGCACTGGGTGTTACATTACATGTCGGCAAATCGAACTCCAATAAAAAATATACAGAAAAAATATTTGAATGTATCAAACGATTGGTAAGCAAAAGTACTTGAGAGGTACCAGAGAGAAGAAAGTTACAGAGTAGTAAGCAATAATTCTATACCATTTGCTTGCTCTTAGTCTGCTGTTCCAGCAGAAAACCAGGGCATGGGGCTGCGTCAATAGATAAAGAAACAAGTAAAACTTTTGGCATTCTCATGGGTTAAGAGGCACAAAAATTATAGTTCAAGTCTGCTTTGAACAACAAGTAAGAACCCATTGAGAATAGAGGTGCATTGAATTGAGCCTGCATTCTGTTTTCCATTGTAAGCATTTGCCAAATTCTTGAACTGTGCAAAACAGGAGGGTAAAAAACAAGAAGAAAGTTCTGGAGGCAGAAAAAGAACCCCCAGAGAGTTTTTTCTTTTTAAGCATGCATTGCAGTTTACTGTCCACCAAGGAAGAAATGCCCCATTGAAACCTCAGCATCTCAGCAGGTCTCAAAGGAAGACTTCACCTTGGAATTATAGATAAACCGGAGTTAGGGGATACCTTACAAAGCTGACACCAAAACTTTAGCAATCTCAGTCACTGATTGGATTAGTATGATCTGTTACCACTGTGTCTGCTTATCAGAAGATAAGGGAAATCTTCTCTGGAGCAGGAGAACATCATAGAGTGCCTCAAATTTTTATCATACAATTTGGTATTCAATACTAAAAACAAATATGCCAATAAATATGATCATACAAAATAATGGATAATGTAAATAGATTCACAAATAACTGAAATATTAGAATTATCAGGTAGAATACTAAATACCTGTGATTAGTATATTCAAGGCAATAGATGACAAAATAGAGAATTTTCCCAGAGAACTGAAACTATAAATTATAGAAATTTTTAAATTAAAAAAATAAGTAATTAAGAACAAAGTAGAATGACAGATTAGGTACAGGAGCAGAGACAATTAGTTGACTGAAAAATAATGGAAAATATCCATACTGAAGCAGAAAGAGAACAAAAGCACAGAAAATTCAGAAGTTATGAGGCATGTAGGGCAAATTGAAATTATTTTATGTATGTGTAGTTACGGTCCCAGGAGGAGCAGAAAAAAAGTGAGAAGGAGAAAGAAATAACGTCCAAGATTTTTCCAAAATGGACTGAAGAAAAAGAAGGAAATCCTGCCATTTGCAACAACACTAATAGATCCTGAGGGAATTATGTTAAGTGAGATAAGTCAGACAGTAAAAGACAAATATTTTATGTTCTCATGTATATGAGAGACTCTAAAAAAGCCAAACTTGTAGAAACAGAGGACAGAGAGTAGAACGGTGGTTGCCAGGGGCTACAAGGTGGGAGAAATAGGAGATGCTGGTTGAAAGGTACAAACTTCCAGTTTTAGTATGAATAAATTCTGTGGATATAATGTACAGCATAATGATTATAATGAATAATTCTGTATTATGTATTTAAAAATTGCTGAGAGTAAGTACTAAATGTTATTATCACACACACATACACACAAACACAAATGGTAAATATGTGAGGGGTGGAGGTGTTTTTATTCTGAAAATCATATATATATATGATTATGAAAAATACATATATATATATATCCATCACATTATATGTGATGTTTTTATTTTTTTATTCTGATAATCATTTTATGGATATATATATATATATATATCACATTATATGCTTTACACTTAGATATGTTATATGCCAATTATATCTGAAAGCTGGAAGAAGAAGAGTGGACTTAAGATTTAAAACCCAGACTCAAAAAATTCTAGCAATCCCAAGCAAGATAAAATAAACAAGCAAACAAACAAAAACTGTACCTAGATTCATCACAATAAGCTTGTTGAATATCAATAATAAAAATAAAATCTTAAAAGCAACAAGAATAAAAAAATATTTCTTCAAGGAGAAATAAGACTTCTCAATAGACACAATGGAAATTAGAAAATAATAAAAATTGCATATCTAAAGTGCCGAAAAAAACGTGACAGCTTAGAATTCTACCTTAGCAAAGAAACAAAAAGATATAAGGTAATATAAAGATTTTTTTCAGACAAATAAAACTAGAATCTTACTAAAGAAATAATAGAATTCTTCATGAAAGAAAATGATTCCAGTCAGAGAGATGGAAATACAGTAAGAAATAAAGGACAACAACAATAGCCAAACTGTGGAAGGAGCCTTGTTGTCCATCGAAAGATGAATGGATAAAGAAGATGTGGTTTATGTATACAATGGAATATTACTCAGCCATTAGAAATGACAAATACCCACCATTTGCTTCAACGTGGATGGAACTGGAGGGTATTATGTTGAGTGAAATGAGTCAATCGGAGAAGGACAAACATTATATGTTCTCATTCATTTGGGGAACATAAATAATAGTGAAAAGGAATAAAAGGGAAGGGGGAAGAAATGGGTAGGAAATATCAGAAAGGGATACAGAACATAAAAACTCTTAATTCTGGGAAATGAACTAGGGGTGGTAGAAGGAGAGGGGGGCGGAGGGTAGAGGTGAATGGGTGACGGGCACTGAGGGGGGCACTTGACGGGATGAGCACTGGGTGTTACTATGTATGTTGGAAAATTGAACACCAATAAAAAATAAATTTATTATTAAAAAAAGAAATAAAGGACAACATAAAGTATAATATGTGGGTTAATATAAATGAATACTGACCATAATAATAATAATAATAATAAAAGTAATAATATATTGTGAAGTTTAATAGATATAAATAAACATGGTATAAATGAATATATAATATGCATAATTATAATTCTAACCCTAATCCTAGCTATATATAGTAAATTCTCATTATTCATTGATTTTATATGCAAATTTGTCTGTGCATTAAATTTATTTGTAGTCTCAAAATCAATACTCATGACACCTTCACAGTCATTTGTGGATATAATCTTTTGCATAGTAGTGAAATATTTGAAACATCCAAGGTGCATTTTCCCAAGCTAAAGTTGAACAAGGCAACATTCTGCCTTATTTCTGCTCTCATAAACAAGTGTCCATTTCAGAGTATATTTAGTGTCATGCTTTTTTGTATTTTTGTGGTTTTTTTTGTTGTTGTTGATTTCACTGTTTAAAATTGCTCCCAAGTATAGTGTTGAAGTGTTGACTAGTGTGCCTATGTGCAAGAAGCCATGATGTGCATTACAGAAATGCTGGATGAGCTTACAGTGTGCTATATAGTTTTTGCTTAAGCATGCGTTATAGTGTTGTTGGCTGTGAGTTCAAAGTTAATGAACCAAAAAAATATTAAATAAGGTTTCTTCGTATAGGAACACACAAAAGATAAGATTACATATTGATTGACAAATCTGGCTCTCAGGAACGTAACCCTTTATTTTCTCTAACAGAAATGATTTAGTGTTTGTGAATTCATTGTTTGTGGCAATTTTATAGGAATTTACTATGAATAATGAGAATCAACCGTGTGTGTGTGTGTGTGTGTGTGTGTGTGTGTGTTCCAGTCCAAGAAAGTTGGTTGAGGTTACCTTTTTCCTGCTCTTACCCCCTAAATACAACTAAATAACCTGGAAATAATTCAATAGACAATTGTTAAAGAATTCTGAAAGGTATAAAGAGGAAGATAGACTGCCCAGGGAACTCAGAATTTGAAGAGTGGCACTGTAGTTAGTTCCTTGGCTTTTCTTTGTATCTTTTTCTCAGATTGTGTATCATAGAGCCCTGCAAATCAGAAAGATCAACAGACATAGATGAAATAAAATAGAATACACAGAAAAGCCTTCTTCTACTGTCAAAGATCTTAGAAAAAGAAAAGCCAGTAAGGACCTAAGTAAGAAACACTTATTTGGTGGCAGTGATGGGCCTAATATCTGGTAACAGTGGTGCCAGCAGAGATGGGGGAAAATAAAGAGACTGAGAGAAGTCAAATTTTAATATTTCACTTTAAGTGACTAAATGACAAAATTAATAGGATGAGATGAGTTATATGTGTAAATTTTATATCCTAGAGCAACTACTAAAAAAGCTCCATAAAGTGATATGCAGTACAAATAAATAATAAAGTATACAATACAAAAAAAGGAGTATAAATAAATCAATGTGGAATACTAAAAATTGTTAAGATAAGCCACAGAAATGTAAAAAACAAAAAATAGAATTGTGAAAGAAGAAACCAAAAGAAAACAAATACCAAAATGGCAGAATTAAGCCCTAATATATGGCTAATTACTTTAAATATAAGCAGACTAAACACAGAATTAAGTGAAAAGATTAGTAGGGTGGATTTTTTAAAAGGCTTATCCCTTTTTTATGTACTCACTTCAAACATAATGACATAAAATGTTTGGAAATAAAAAGAGGGGAAAAGATATATCATGGTAGCATTAATTTAAAAATAAAGAAACAAACAAAAGAAAACGAGAGGGTGCCTGGGTGGTTCAGTTGGTTAAGCATCTGCCTTTGGCTCAGATAATCTTCTCAGGGTCCTGGGATTGATCAGGTTCCCTACTCAGCAGGGAGCTTGCTTCACCCTCTCCCTCTGCCTGCCACTTCCCCTATTTGTGCTCTCTGTCTCCGTCTCTGTCTCTCTGTCAAATAAATAAATAAAATCGTTTTAAAAATAAAAAAACAAGAGTAACTATGTAAATATGACATAGATTCCAGGACAAAAGAAATCACATAAGAACAATGAGGGACATTACATAATGCTAAAAAAAATCAGTTCATCAAAGGACAGAGAAATCTTGATATGCCTCCCCAGGCAAGGGAAAAGCAAAAATAACCTTTGAGACTACACCAAAATAAAAGTCCTTTACACCAAAAGAAACCATCAACAGAATGCAAAGGCAAGCTACTGAATGAAAGAAGAGATTTACAAATGATATACCTGATAATAGGTTAATATGCAAAATATATACAGCATTTATACAACTGAACACCAAAAACACAAATAATACAATCCAATTAAAATATGGGCAGAAGACCTGAACAGACATTGTTCCAAAGAAGGTATTACAGATAGCCAAAAGACACATGAAAAGATGCTCAGTATCACTATTCACCCATTACCCATTTCCATTGCAGGGTAATGCAAAAAAAAAAAAAAAACATATATCATGCCTGTCAGAATGGTAGAAGAAAGAAATAAGTTTTGGTGAGGATGTTGAGAAAAAGGAACCCTCATGTACTGTTGATAGGAATGCAAACTGGTGGATCATTCTATGCTATCAGAAAAAAGTATAGATTTTCCTTAGAAAAATAAAAAATAAAAAGGGGTACTTGGTTGGCTCAGTGGTTGAGTGTCTGCCTTTGGCACAGGTCGTGATCCCAGGGTCCTGGGATCGAGTCCTGAATCGGGGTCCCTGCTGGAATCTTCTCCTTTTACTACTCCCTCTGCCTATGTCTTTGCCTCTCTCTCTGTGTGTCTCTCATGAATAAATAAGTAAAATATTTTCAACAAACAAACAAACCATATGGTCCAGTAATTCCACTACTGGATATTTACCCAGAAAAAATGAAAACACTAATTGTAAAAGATATATCTGCCTCTATACTTACTAAATCATTATTTACAATTGTCAAGATATGGAAGCAACCTAAGTGTCCATTAATAAAGATGTCACACACACACACACACACACACACACACACACACACAATGGATGGATACTTAGCCATAAAAAAGATAAAATCTGGCCATTTGCAACATGAATGGACCTAAAGGTTATTATACTGAGTGAAATAGTCAAACTGAGAAGGACAAATATCATACAATTACACTTATACATATAATTTAAAAATAAAGCAAATTAATAAATAAAAAAAAACCATAAACATACCCATAAGTACAGAGAGCAAAGTGGTGGTTGCCAGAGGAGAGGGCAGTGGAGGGTATGGACAAAATGGGTGAAGGGAGGTTTTCAAGTTATGGAATGAATAAGTCACAGGGTAAAAATACAGCATGGGGAATATAGTCAATGGTATTGTAATAGTATTTTATGGTGACAGATGGTAGTTACACTTATGGTGAGCATAGCATAATGTATGGGATGGTGGAATCACTATGATGTAGATTGTACACCTGAAAGTAATGTAACATTGTGTATGAACTATAATTTTAAAAAAAATGTCAGAGGGCTCCTAAATGTGAATACACCAAATAGCACAGCTTCAAAATACATGAAACAAAAACTGTTAGAGCTGAAAGAAAAAGTAAACAATTCCACTATTATCAGTTTTTACTTCAAAACTACAGTTGCAACAATTTATACAACATTTAGACCAAAAAATTAGCAAAGATATAGAAGAACTGAGTAACATCATTAATTAATGTGATCTATGAATATACAGATGATCTATGAACAACATGGATTTGAATTGAGTGAGGCCACTTAAACAGATTTTTTTTTTCAATAAGTGCACCAGAAACTTTTTTGGAGATTTGTGACAATTTGGAAAAAACAAAACAAAACAAAACAAAAAACAAAACAAAACAAAAAACCTCATGACTGTATAGCCTAGAAATATCAATAAATTAAGAAAAAGTTGTGTCATGAATGTATGAAATATGTGTAGATACTAGTCTATTTTATCATTTGCTACCATAAAATATTACAAATCCATTATAAAGTTAAAGCTTATCAAAAATTATGTGCACAACTCTTACAGACTATGCATGGTGCCATTTGTAGCCAAGAGAAATGTAAATAAATGTCAAGATGTAGTATCAAATCATAACTATGTAAAATTAACTGTAGTATATAATGTACTATCATAATAATTTCATAGGCACCTGCTGTTGTTACTTCAGTGAGCTTAAGTGTTGAAACTATCTTATTAAAATGTCATGTGATGCTTATCATCTCCACATGAGCATTTTGTCTTTTAGGAAAATCGTGTCACAGTAAAAAGTGATCTCTCATGGTTCTCATATGTTCTTCATCATCTTGAGTGCCATAGAATAAACCTTGAATAACACCATGGGACCCATATGAAGTGCAACTTAAGATGCTGGAAGTGCTCCCAAGAAGAGAAAAGTCATGATATTATAAGAAAAAAAGTTGAATTGCTTGATATGTACTATAGACTGAAGCCTGCAGCTGTGATTTCCCATCATTTCAAGATAATTAAATCCAGTATAAAGACCACTGCGGAGAAAAAAAAAGAAATTCACGAAACCATTGTTGTGGCTTCACCAACAGGCCCCAGAACCTTGCATCTTTTTAATGCCTTATTTATTTTGTATTGAAAACACAGCTTTTGTGTGGGTATAAGATTGCTATAATAAATACATACCTATAGATGCTAATATGATCTTGGAAAAGGTGAACACATTATAGGACACCTTAAAGTAAAAGTAAAATAAAGTATCTAAAGCTGGAGAATTTAATGCCAGCAAATGATGGTTTGATAATTTTAAGAAAAGATTTGGTTTAAGAAGTGTCATGATAGCAAGAGAAGTAGCTTCTGCCAACCAAGACACAGCAGAACAGTTCCCAGACACCAGTAAAACACAGACACACACAAGAGAAAGGGTATCTGCCTGAACCAGTTTTTCTATGTGGATGAAAATGCCCTCTTCTAGAAGGAAGAATGCCACAAAAGATTTGAATTAGTAAGGAAAAGAGTAAGTCAGGAAGGGATAGGCTAACTCTGCTGTTTTGTGCAAATGCAGTCAGGTTTGTGATCAGAACTGCCCTCATCTATAAAGCTGCTAACACTTGAACCTTGAAAGGGAAATATATACACCAGCTGTGAATCTTGTTTTTACAACAAGAAGGCCTGGACAATAAGAACACTTTTTCTGGATTGCTTCCATCAGTGCTTTGTCCCTAAAGTCAGGAATTACCTTGCCAGTAAGGGATTGCCTTTTAAAGTTCTTTCAAAAGTAGATAATGCCTTTGGCCATCCAAGACACATTGAGTTCAAGGCATCAAAATGGTCTACTTGACCCCAAACATAACATGTCCAATTCTGCCTCTACATTAAGATGTCATAAGGATCTTTAAGTCTCATCACACAAGGTACTCCATGGAAAAGGTTGTCAATGCTATGGGAGAGAACCTTGATAGATCATAGTGAAAGTTTGGAAAGTTTACACCATGGAAGATGCCATTATTGTTTATAGAAAAAACTGTGAAAACCATCAAGCTCAAAACAATAAATTCATGTGGTAGAAAACAGTTTTCAGATGTTGTTCATGACTTCACAGGGTTTATGACAAAACCAATCAAGGAAATCATAAAAGACATTGTGGATATAACAAAAAAATGGTAAATTTTAAAGAAATGGATCTTGAAGAAATGCAAGAGCTAACAGATACCACACCAGAGGAAGTAACAAGATGACTTGATGGAGATGAGTGTTTTACAAACCAGTGCCAGATGATGAGAAAGATATAGAAGAAGCAGTGACAGAAAACAAATTGACATTACACAATCTGGCAGAAGGGTTCTGATTATTCATGACTGCTTTTGACTTCTTTTATTATATGAACACTTCCATGATATGGACACTGAAACTAAAGTAAATGGTGGAAGAAAGATTGGTACTATATAAAAATATTTTTAGAGAAATGAAGAAGCAAGAAATCAGACAAAAATTACAATAGATTTTTATAAATTTACACTGGTGGAAGACAGCTTTCCTGCTTCCCCTTCCACCTCCTCTACTTCTTCCACCTCTACCTCTCCTGAGACAGCAAGATCAATGCCTCTTTCTCCTCCTCCTCAAGCTATTCAAAGTGAAGATGAGGATGGAGACATTTACTCTCCCACTGCCCCTCCCTCCAATTGTGCACTCTCTAAATAAATGAATAAAATCGTTTAAAAAATACAATACAGAAAATAAATGTATTTTCTCTTCTTTTTTATTTTCTTAATATTTTATTTTCTCTTACTTATTGTAAGAATGCAGTAAAATATATTACAATATATGAAATATTTGTTAATCCACTATTTATGTTTTCAGTAAGATTTCCAGTCAGCAGTAGATTTTAATGGTTATGTTTTGGGGGGAGTCAAAAGTTATACATGAATTTTCAAGTGTTTAGAGTCAGTGTTCCTAACCCCCATGTGGTTCAAGTGCCAACAAAAACAGAATATTTAACCTATTAACTGCAAAATGCACATTTTTTGGTGTGCCTGTGAATTGTTCACCAGGATAAACCATATCCTGAGTCACAATCAAACATCAACAAATTTGAAATAACTAAAATCACCCAGGTATACTCTCTGATCATAATGAAATAAAACTAGGAATCAAAAGCAGAAAGACAATAGGGAAATCTCAAAACACATGGAAATTAAGCAACATATTTCTAGGCAATCCATGGGTCAAATAAGAAGCTTTAGGAAAATTTAAAAATATATATTGAATTAAAAAAAAAACAAAAATACAACATGTCAAAATATGTGGAATGCAAGCAAAACAGTGCTGGGTAGGAGATTTATAGCACTAAGGCTTTATATCACATCAGAAGGGTGTATCTCAAGTTAAATCTAAGTTTTTACCTCAAGAAAATAGAAAAAAAATAAATGCAAAGGAAGCAAAAAGTGGAAATAAAGACAGGAGTAGAAATCAGAAAAATCAAAAATAGGAAAACAATAGAAAAAAATCAGTGATACAAATTGCTGTTATTTTAAATAATAAAAATAAAATGGATAAACCCTTAGGAAGTCTGACAAAGATTTTAGAAAAAAAGAGAGAAGACACAAATTACAATATCAGGAATGAAACACAAATTATCATTATAGATGTTGAAGCACTTCAAAAGATTATAAAGGAATACTACAAGCAACTCCATACATATAAATTTGAAAACTTACAGAAGTGGACCAATTTCTCAAAGATCACAAACTACTAAAATTCAATAAATATGAAACACCTCTTAGTGCATTTTATGAGGTCAGTATTATCCTGCTATCAAAACCAGAAGAGACAACACACATACACACACACACACAAAACCCATAGATGTCTCATAAATTTAGAGGGGAAAAAAGGACTCCACAATATAATATTAGCTAATTCAAGGAATTTGTGAAAACAAAATTAAACAAACAAATAAAAACCAATGGGTCATGTCATGTCCAAGTGATATATATTTCAAGTATGTGAAGCCAGTCATCACTTGAAAACCAATCAATTAAATCCAATTTATCAACTGACTAAAGAAAAAAATCATGATTGTGTCAATAAGGAAAAAAATGATGAAATTAAAAATTCATTCACTATAAAAACTCTACTATTATTTACAAACAGAAGCTCTTACATGGGGGGAGGGGTCAAGATGGCTAAAGAGTAGGGTCCCCAAGTCACCTGTCCCCACAAAATTACCTACATAACTTTAAGATCATCCTGAAAACCTACAAATTCGGCCTGAGATTTATTTTTTAAAAATTTTTTTAAATTTATTTATGATAGTCACAGAGAGAGAGAGAGAGAGGCAGAGACACAGGCAGAGGGAGAAGCAGGCTCCAGGCACCAGGAGCCCGATGTGGGATTCGATCCCGGGTCTCCAGGATCGTGCCCTGGGCCAAAGGCAGGCGCCAAACCGCTGCGCCACCCAGGGATCCCCCGGCCTGAGATTTAAAGAGAGAACAGCTGGGAATGCTACAGTGAGAAGAGTTTGCACTTCTATCAAGGTAGAAAGACAGAAAAAATAAATAAAAAAAGCATTCAAGGGGGAGGGGGCCCCACGAGGAGCCAGGCTAAGGCCGCCTGTCGAGTGCCCCCAGGACAGGAAAGCCCTCGTCCCAGAGAAGCAGGAGCTTCAACAAACTTCCTGGATGGAAAGGAGCTCACAGGGAGTTGGACAAGGATCCCAGGAGGGGCAGGGACACCCTCAGGCTTCCAGGGGCACTAACAGAGGACCTGTGCCCAGGGGAGAGCACACCACACACTACAGCTGAGCTCCCTAAAGGGATACAGTGTGCACCCTATGGGGCACCGGGGGCAGCTCGGAGGCGGCTGGGACGGTGGCTCCTAGCGGAGGGGGCTGCAGGACCCCGGGAGCACGATTCCAGTAACGCAGGCCCTGGGGCCCAGGGCGCTGGGGTACACAGCCTAGAAGCCAGCACTCCCCTAGGGACAGGCAGAGACTGGGAGGGCCCAGGACAGCAAGGACGCTCCCACCACCCGACAGCCCCGAGCTGTGCAGATAGGCACTCCCTACCCCTAGAGCATCAAGGCCCCTGCAGACTGAGACCTGTGGTAGTTACTGCGGGAGCTGACTCAGAGCTGGACAGCTGAACTCTGCCACTGTTGTTGCTCCTCCTGGGGCCTCACAGAATAAACAACTCCCACTGAGCCCAGCACCAGGGAGGGGGCTGAGCAGCTCCCCCAGATGCTCACACCTGAGAATCAACACAGCAAACCCTGCCCCAGAAGACGACCTAGAAGGACAGGGGAAAAGCAAGTTTTTGACCAAGCAGCACTGGACAGTTCCAGAGGAAGTCGAGGGATTTACAGTATATAGAATCAGAGAATACTCCCCATTGTTTTTTGTTTCCTGTTTGATTCCCCCCCCCTTTTCTTTTCCTTTTTTTCTTCTTTTTTTTTCACTTCTTTTTCTCCTTTTTCCAGTACAACTTGCTTTTGGCCACCCTGAACTGAGAAAAATGACTAGAAAGAAAAACTCACCTCAAAAGAAAGAATGAGAAACACTCCTCTCTCCCACAGAGTGACAAAACTTGGATTACAATTCAATGTCAGAAAGCCAATTGAGAAGCACTATTATAAAGCTACTGCTGGCTCTAGAAAAAAGCATAAAGGATTCAAGAGACTTCATGACTGCAGAATTTAGATCTAATCAAGCAGAAATTACAAATCAATTAAAAAACATGCAATCTAAACTAGAGGTCCTAAAGACGAGAGTTAACGAGGTAGAACGAGTGAGTTACAGAGAAGACAAGTTGATGGCAAAGAGGGAAACTGAGGAAAAAAGAGAAAACCAAATAAAAGATCATGAGGATAGGTTAAGGCAAAAAAAAAAAAAATGACAGTCTAAGAAGGAAAAAATCTATATTTAATTGGGATTCCCAAGGGCGCCAAAAGGGACAGAGGTCCAGAATATGTATTTGAACAAATCATAGCTGAAAACTTTCCTAATCTGGGAAGGAAAACAGGCATTCAGATCCAGGAAATAGAGAGATGCCCCCTAAAATTAATAAAAACCGCACAACACCTCGACATTTAATAGTGAAGCTTGCAAATTCCAAAGATAAAGAGAAGATCCTTAAAGCAGCAAGAGATAAGAAATCTCTTTTATGGGTAGAAATATATTAACAAAAGACCTCCCCACAGAGACCTGGAAGGCCAGAAAGGCTGGCAGGATATATTCAGGGTCCTAAATGAGAAGAACCTGTAGCCAAGAATACTTTATCCAGCAAGGATCTCGTTCAGAATAGAAAGAGAGATAAAGAGCTTCCAAGATATGCAGAAACTGAAAGAATATGTGACCACCAAGGCAGCTCTGCAAGAAATACTAAGGGGGATTCTGTAAAAGAAAGAGGAAGACCAAGGGAACAATCCACAAAAACAGGAACTGAATAGGTATCATGATGACATTAAACTCATATCTCTCAATAGTAACTCTGAAAGTGAATGGGCTTAATGACACCACCAAAAGGCGCAGGGTTTCAGACTAGATAAAAAAGTGAGACCCCTCTATTTGCTGTCTACAAGAGACTCATTTGACACATAAGGACACCTATATCCTGAAAATAAAAGGTTGGAGAACCATGTAACATTCAAATGGCTTGGAAAAGAAAGCAGGGGTAACCATCCTTATATCAGATAAACTAAAGTTTATCCCAAAGACTGTAGAGAGAGATGAAGAGGGGCACTATATCATACTTCAAATATCTATCCAACAAGAAGACTTATCAATCATCAATATATATGCCCCGAATGTGGGAGCTGCCAAGTATATCAATCAATTAATAACCAAAGTTAAGACATACTTAGAAAATAAGACACTTATACTTGGTAACTTCAATGTAGCACTTTCCACAATTGATATGTTTTCTAGGCAAAACATCTCCAAAGAAACAAGAGCTTTAAATGATACACTGGACGAAATGGATTTCACAGATATCTAGAGAACTTTACATCCAAATGCAACTGAATACACATTCTTGTCAAGTGCACATGGAACTTTCTCCAGAATAGACCATGTACTGGGTCACAAATCAGGTCTTAAATGATACCAAAAGATTGGTATAGTCCCCTGCATATTCTCAGACCATAATCCTTTGAGATTAGAACTAAATCACAACAAGAAGTTTGGAAGAATTTCAACCACATGGAGGTTAAGGACCATCCTGCTAAAAGAGGAAAGGGTCAACCAGGAAATTAGAGAAGAATTAAAAAGATTCCTGGAAACTAATGAGAATGAAGATACAACTGTTCAAAATCTTTGGGATACAGAAAAAGCAGTCCTGAAGGGGAAATACATCGCAATACAAACATCCCTCCAAAAACTGGAAAGTACTCACATACAAAAGCTAACCTTTCACCAAAAGGAGCTGGAGAAACAACAGCAAATAGATCCCACACCCAGCAGAAAAAGAGATAATAAACATTCAAGCAGAACTCAATGAAATAGAGACCAGAATAACTGTGGAACAGATCAACAAAACCAGGAGTTGGTTCTTTGAAAGAATTAAAAAGATAGATAAACCATTAGCCAACCTTATTAAAAATAAGAGAGAAAAGACTCAAATTACTAAAATCATGAATGAAATAGGAGAGATAACCACCAACACCAAGGAAATAGAAATGATTTTAAAAACATATTATGAACAACTATACGCCAATAAATTAGGCAATCTAGAAGAAATGGATGCATTCCTGGAAAGCCACAAACTACCAAAACTGGAACTGGAAGAAAGAGAAAACCTGAACAGGCCAATAACCAGGGAGGAACCTGAAGCAGTCATCCAAAACCTCCCAAGACACAAAAGTCCAGGGGCAGATGGCTTCCCTGGGGAATTCTATCAAACGTTTAAAGAAGAAACCATACCTATTCTCCTAAAGCTGTTTGGAAAGATAGAAAGAGATGGAGTACTTCCAAATTCGTTCTATGAGGCCAGCATCACCTTAATTCCAAAACCAGACAAAGACCTCAACAAAAAGCAGAATTATAGACCAATATCCCTAATGAACATGGATGCAAAAATTCTCAACAAGATACTAGCCAATAGGATCCAACAATACATTAAGAAAATTATTCGGCTTGTGGCAAGATGGATGAAGAGTACGGTCCCCAAGTCACCTGTCCCCACCAAATTACCTAGATAACCTTCAAATCATCCTGAAAATCAACGAATTCGGCCTGAGATTTAAAGAGAGAACAGCTGGAATGGTACAGTGAGAAGAGTTCACGCTTCTATCAAGATAGGAAGACAGGGAAAAAAGAAATAAAGAAACAAAAGGCATCCAAGGGGGAGGGGCCCCACGAGGAGCCAGTCTAAGGCTGGGGCCAGTGACCCCAGGACAGGAAAGCACTGTCCATGAGAAGCAGGAGATCACCAATCTTCTACACCCTGCAGGCGAGCTCCCTAAAGGGCTGCAGGGCACGCCCAGCAAGACCCGGGAGCAGCTCGGAGGGGCTGGGGGAGAGGCTCCAGGTGGCGGGGCCTGCCGGGCCAGGAGAGGGAATCCAACAGAGCAGGCCCAGGAGCACAGGGCGCCTGGGACACAGCGTTCCCCCAGGACAGGCAGAAGCCAGGAGGGCAAAGGACAGCAAGGACGCTCCTGCCCCGAGCTGAGCAGATCAGCGGCCCCGCCCCCGGAGCATCCAGGCCCCTGCATACTAAGAGCTCCTTAGTTACCGCTGGAGCTGAATCCAGGGATCCATAGCTGGCCACCGCCACTGTGGTTGTTCCTCCTGGGGACTCACAGGATAAACCCCCACTGAGCCTCACAGTGGCCTCACCAGATAAACCGCTTAAACATCTTTCACTGAGCCCTGCACCAGGCAGGGGGCTGAGCAGCTCCCCAAAATGCTCACACATGAAAATCAGCAGAGCAGGCCCCTTCTCCAGAAGACCAGCTAGACGGACAGGGGAAAAAGAAATTATTGACCAAGCAGCACTGGAAAGTTCCAGGGGAAGTCAAGGGACTTACAGTATACAGAATCAGAAGATACTCCCCTTATTTTATTTTGTGTCTGCTTTTTGATTTCAGTTTGCTTCCCCCTCCCCTTTTTTCTCCTTTTCTTCTCTTTTTTTTCTTCTTTCTATTTTTTTCCTTTTCCTTTTTCCTTTTTTTCATTTCTTTCCTGCTTTCTCTTATCTCTTTTTCTCCTTTTCCCAATACAACTTGAATTCGGCCACTCTGCACTGAGCAAAATGACTAGAAAGAAAAACTCACCTTAAAAGAAAGAATCAGAAACAGTCCTCTCTCCCACAGAGTTACAAAATTTGGATTACATTTCAATGTCAGAAAGCCAATTCAGAAGCACTATTATAAAGCTTCTGGTGGCTCTAGAAAAAAGCATAAAGGACTTGCATAAAGGACATGCAGAAATTCTGCATGACTGCAGAATTTAGATCCAATCAGGCAGAAATTAAAAATCAATTGAATGAGATGCAATCCAAACTAGAGGTCCTAATGACTAGGGTTAAAGAGGTGGAAGAACCAGTGAGGGACATAGAAGACAAGTTGATGGCAGAGAGGGAAACTGACGAAAAAAGAGACGAACAATTAAAAAATCATGAGGATAGATTAAGGGAAATAATGACAGCCTGAGGAAGAAAAATCTACATTTAGTTGGGGTTCCTGAGGGCGCCGAAAGGGACAGAGGTCCAGAATATGTATTTGAACAAATCATAGCTAAAAACTTTCTTAATCTGGGAAGAGAAACAGGTTTTCAGATCCAGAAAAAAGAGAGATCCTCCCGTAAAATCAATAAAAACCGCTCAACACCTCGACATTTATTTTTTTTATTTATTTATTTTTTTAAATTTATGATAGTCACAGACAGAGAGAGAGAGAAAGAGAGAGAGGCAGAGACATAGGCAGAGGGAGAAGCAGACTCCACGCACCGGGAGCCCGATGTGGGATTCGATCCCGGGTCTCCAGGATAGCGCCCTGGGTCAAAGGCAGGAGCCAAACCGCTGCGCCACCCAGGGATCCCAACACCTCGACATTTAATAGTGAAGCTTGCAAATTCCAAAGATAAAGAGAAGATAATTAAATCAGCAAAACAGAATACATCCCTAACGTTTATGGGGAGAAGGATTAGGTTGACAGCAGACCTCTCCACAGAGACCTGGCAGGCCAGAAAGGGCTGGCAGGATATATTCAGGGTCCTAAATGAAAAAAAAAAAAACATGCAACCAAGAATACTTTATCCAGCAAGGCTCTCATTCAGAATAGAAGGAGAGAAAAAGAGCTTCCAAGACAGGCAGGAACTGAAATAATATGTGACCTCCAAACCAGCTCTGCAAGAAATTTTAAGGGGGACTCTTAAAATTACCCTTAAAGGAAAAGTCCAATGGAACAATCCACAAAAACAGGGACTGAATAGGTATCATTATGACACTAAACTTATATCTTTCAATAGTAACTCTGAACGTGAATGGGCTTAATGACCCCATCAAAAGGCACAGGGTGTCAGACTGGATAGAAAAGCAGGACCCTTGGGATCCCTGGGTGGCGCAGCGGTTTGGAGTCTGCCTTTGGCCTGGGGTGCAATCCTGGAGACCCAGATTAAATCCCATGTCAGGCTCCCGGTGCATGGATCCTGCTTCTCCCTCTGCCTGTGTCTCTGCCTCTCTCTCTCTCACTGTGTGCCTATCATAAAAAAAAGAAAAGCAGGACCCATCTATTTGCTGTCTACAAGAGACTCATTTTAGACCTAAGGACACTTATGGCCTGAAAATAAGAGGTTTTAGAACCATTTAACATTCAAATGGTCCTCAAAAGAAAGCAGAGGTAGGCATCCTTATATCAGGTAAAGTAAAATTTATCCCGAAGACTGTAGTGAGAGATGAAGAGGAACACTACATCACACTTAAAGGATCTATCCAACAAGAGAACTTAACAATCATCAATATATATGCCCCGAATGTGGGAGCTGCCAAATATATCAATTAATAACCAAGTTAAGACATACTAAGATAATAAGACACTTATACTTGGTGACTTCAATATAGCACTTTCTACACTCGATAGATATAAACACAACATCGCAAAGAAATGAGAGCTTTAAATGATACCCTGGACCAGATGGATTTCACAGATATCTACAGAACTCTATGTCCAAACGCAACTGAATACACATTCTTGTCAAGTGCACATGGAACATTCTCCAGGATAGATCACATACTGGGTCACAAATCAGGTCTGAAATGATACCAAAAGATTGGCATAGTCCTCTGCATATTCTCAGAACATAATGCTTTGAAATTAGAACTAAATCACAACAAGAAGTTTGGAAGGATTTCAAACACGTGGAGGTTGAGGACCATCTTTCTAAAAGATGAAAGGGTCAACCAGGAAATTAGAGAAGAATTAAAAAGATTCCTGGAAACTAATAAGAATGAAGATACAACCATTCAAAATATTTGGGATACAGCAAAAGCAGTCCTGAGGGCAAATACATTGCAATACAAGCATCCCTCCAAGTACTGGGAAGAATTCAAATACAAAAGCTAACCTTAAACCTAAAGGAGCTAGAGAAAAAACAGCAAATAAATTCTACATCCAGCAGAAGAAGAAAGTTAATAAAGATTCGAGCAGAACTCAATGAAATAGAGACCAGAAGAACTGTGGAACAGATCAATAAAACCAGGAGTTGGTTCTTTGAAAGAATTAACAAGGTAGATAAACCATTAGCCAGCCTTATTAAAAAGAAGAGAGGGAAGACTCAAATTAATAAAATCATGAATGAGAAATCAGAGATCACTACCAGCACCAAGGAAATACAAACGATTTCAAAAACATATTTTGGGGATCCCTGGGTGGCGCAGCGGTTTGGCACCTGCCTTTGGCCCTGGGCGCGATCCTGGAGACCCGGGATCGAATCCCACGTCAGGCTCCTGGTGCATGGAGCCTGCTTCTCCCTCTCCTTCTGCCTGTGTCTCTGCCTGTCTCTCTCTGTGTGTGACTGTCATAAATAAATAAAAAATTTTAAAAAAAGAAAGAAAAAAACATATTATGAACAGCTATACGCCAATAAATTAGGCAATCTAGAAGAATTGGTCGCTTTTCTGGAAAGCAACAAACTACCAAACCTGGAACTGGAAGAAACAGAAAACCTGAACAGGCCAATAACTAGGGAGGAAATTGAAGCAGGCATTAAAAAACTCTCCTGGACCCAAAAGTCCAGGGCCAGATGGCTTCCCTGGGGAATTCGAATAGCCAGGGGAATTTTAAAAAAGAAAACCAGAGCTGGGGGCATCCCAATGCCAGATTTCAGGTTGTACTACAAAGCTGTGGTCATCAAGACAGTGTGGTTCTGGCACAAAAACAGACACATAGATCAATGGAACAGAATAGAGAATCCAAAAGTGGACCCTCAACTTTATGGTTAGCTAATATTCGACAAGGAGGAAAGACTATACACTGGAAAAAGGACACTCTCTTCAATAAATGGTGTTGGGAAATTGGACATACACATGCAGAAGAATGAAACTAGACCATTCTCTTGCACCATACACAAAGATCAACTCAAAATGATGAAAGATCTCAATTTGAGAGAACAGTCCACCAGAACCCTAGAGAAAGACACAGGCAACAGCCTTTTTGAACTTGGCCACAGCAACTTCTTACAAGATACATCCATGAAGGCAAGAGAAACAAAGGCAAAAATGTACTATTGGGACTTCATCAAGAAGACAAGCTTTTGCACAGCAAAGGATACAGTCAACAAAACCAAAAGACAACCTACATAGTGGGAGAAGATATTTACAAATAACCTATCAGATAAAAGGCTAGTATCCAAGATGTATGAAGAATTTATTCAACTCAACGTCAAAGAAACAAACAATCCAATCATGAAATGGGCAAAAGACATGAACAGAAATCTTACAGAGAAAGACATAGTCATGGCCAAAAAGCACATGAGAAAATGCTCCGCATCACTGGCCATCACTAAAATACAAATCAAAACCACCATGAGATACCACCTCACACCAGTGAGAATGGGGAAATTAACAAGGCAGGAAACCACAAATGTTGGAGAGTATGTGGAGAAAGGGGAACCCTCTTGTACTCTTGGTGGGAATGTTAACTGGTGCAGCCACTCTGGAAAACTGTGTGGAGGTTCCTCTAAGAGTTAAAAATAGATCTGCCATATGACCCAGCAATTGCCCTGCTGGGGATTTACCCCAAAGTTTCAGATGCAGTGAAACACTGGGACACCTGCACTCCGATTTTTCTGGCAGCCATGTCCACAATAGCCAAACTTTTGAAGGAGCCTCGATGTCCATCGAAGGATGAATGGATAAAGAAAATCTGGTCAATAATAAAAAAATAAAGAAAATGTGGTCTATGTACAATGGAATATTACTCAGCCATTAGAAACGACAAATACCCACCATTTGCTTCGACATGGATGGATCTGGAGGGTATTATGCTTAGTGAAGTCAGTCAATCAGAGAAGGACAAACTTTATATGTTCTCATTCATTTGGGGGAATATAAATAATAGTGAAAGGGCATAAAGGGGAAAGGAGAAAAAATGAGTGGTAAATATCAGAGAGGGAGACAGAACATGAGAGACTCCTAACTCTGAGAAACAAACAAGGACTGGTGGAAAGGGAGCTAGGTGTGAGGTGGGTGTGACTGGGTGATGGGCACTGAGGGGGTCACCTGATTGGATGAGCTTTGGGTGTTATGCTATATGTTGGTAAATTGAACTCCAATAAAAAAAGAAGCTCTTACATAGAAACCTTATAGTAAACACAGATCAACAATCAGCAATAGATATGAAAAAATAGAGAAGAATCCAAGGACAGCTGGGTGGCCTAGTCAGTTAAGCATCTGCCTTTGGCTCATGTCATTATCCAAGTGTTCTGGGATCAAGTCTAATATTGGGCTCCCTGCTCATGCATTCTCTCCCTCTCTCTCTCAAATAATAAATAAAATTTTAAATAAAAGGTAAAGAAATCCAAATATGTCACTAAAGAAATTCAACCATAAAAGAGAGCAAGAAAGGATCAGAGAAAAACTATAAAAACAATCACAAAACACATAACAAAATGAGAACTAATACATATCTACCAATAATTACATTGAATGTAAATGGACTAACTACTCCAATCAGAAGACATAGGGTGACAAGAGTAGATAAAACACACACACACACACACACACACACACACACACACAAGACTCATCTATATTCTGCCTACAAGAGACTGATATCAGATCTAAAGACATCCGCAGAATAGAAGTGATGTAACAGAGAAATATTTATCATGCAAATAGATGACAAAAGAAAGCTGGACTAACAATACTGATATTGGACAAAATAGACTTTATTTTTTTCCAAAACATTTTATTATTATTATTATTATTGTCATTATTGTTCTTGAAATTTACTATTATTAAACATCAGGATAAATGTCATGTTCATATAATATATAAATTTATCTCAAGATACAGGCTGGCATTATTAATTATTATGTATTGAAATACGTGGGGAAGTTTTATTTTTTTAATATAAATTTATTTTTTATTGGTGTTCAGTTTGCCAACATATAGAATAACACCCAGTGCTAATCCCATCAAGTGCCCCCCTCAGTGCCTGCTACCCAGTCACCCCCACCCCGCCCACCTCCTCTCCCACCACCCCTAGTTCATTTCCCAGAGTTAGGAGTCCTTCATGTTCTGTCTCCCTTTTAAATATTTCCCACTCATTTTTTCTCCTTTCCCCTCTATTCCCTGTCACTATTATTTATATTCCCCATATGAATGAGTTATTGGTCTGTTCAGGTTTTCTATTTCTTCCAGTTCCAGTTTTGGTAGTTTGTGGCTTTCCAGGAATGTGTCCATTTCTTCTAGATTGCCTAATTTATTGGCGTATAGCTGTTCATAATATGTTTTTAAAATCGTTTGTATTTCCTTGGTGTTGGTAGTGATCTCTCCTTTCTCATTCATGATTTTATTAATTTGAGTCTTCCCTCTCTTCTTTTTAATAAGGCTGGCTAATGGTTTATCTATCTTATTAATTCTTTCAAAGAACCAACTCCTGGTTTTGTTGATCTGTTCCACAGTTATTCTGGTCTCTATTTCGTTGAGTTCTGCTCGAATCTTTATTAACTCTCTTCTTCTGCTGGGTGTGGGATCTATTTGCTGTTTTTTCTCTAGCTCTTTTAGGTGTAAGGTTAGCTTTTGTATTTGAGTTCTTTCCAGTTTTTGGAGGGATGCTTGTATTGCGATGTATTTACCCTCAGGACTGCTTATGCTGTATCCCAAAGATTTTGAATGCTTGTATCTTTATTCTCATTAGTTTCCAGGAATCTTTTTAATTCTTCTCTAATTTCCTGGTTGACCCTTTCATCTTTTAGCAAGATGGTCCTTAACCTCCACGTGTCTGAAATACTCCCAAAAGTCTTGTTGTGATTTAGTTCTAATTTCAAGGCTTTATGGTCTGAGAATACACAAGGGACGATCCCAATCTATTGGTATCATTTCAGACCTGATTTGTGACCCAGTATGTGGTCTATTCTGCAGAAAGTTCCATGTGCACTTGAGAAGAATGTGTGTTCACTTGCATTTGGATGTAAAGTTCTGTAGATATCTGTGAAATCCATCTGATCCAGTGTATCATTTAAAGCTCCCGTTTCTTTGGAGATGTTGTGCTTAGAAGACCTATCGAGGGTAGAAAGTGCTAGATTGAAGTCACCAAGTATAAGTGTATTATTATCTAAGTATGTCTTAACTTTGGTTATTAATTGATTGTTATATTTGGCAGCTCCCACATTCGGGGCATATATATTGATGATTGTTAAGTTCTCTTGTTGGATAGATCCTTTAAGTGTGATACAGTGTCCCTCTTCATCTCTCATTACAGTCTTTGGAATAAACTTTAGTTGATCTGATATAAGTATGGTTACCCTTGCATTTTTTGAGGACCATTTGAATGTTACATGGTTCTCCAACCTTTTATTTTCAGGCCGTAGGTGTCCTTCTGTCTAAAATGAGTCTCTTGTAGACAGCAAATAGATGGGTCCTGCTTTTCTATCCAGTCTGACACCCTGCTCCTTTTGATGGGGTCATTAAGCCCATTCACGTTCAGAGTTACTATTGAAAGATATGAGTTTAGTGTCATCATGATACCTATTCAGTCCCTGTTTTTCTGGATTGTTCCATTGGACTTCTTAAAGGGGAATTTTAAGAGTCCCCCTTAAAATTTCTTGCAGAGCTGGTTTGGTGGTCACATAATCTTTCACTTCCTGCATGTCTTGGAAGCTCTTTATCTCTCCTATTCTGAATGAAAGCCTTGCTGGATAAAGTATTCTGGGCTGCATGTTCTTCTCATTTAGGACCCTAAATATATCCTTCCAGCCCTTTCTGGCCTGCCAGGTCTCTGTGGAGAGGTCTGTTGTTAATTTCATATTTCTCCCCATTAAAGTTAGAGATTTCTTATCTCTTGCTGCTTTAAGGATCTTCTCTTTATCTTTGGAATTTGCGAGCTTTACTATCAAATGTCGAGGGTTTTTTATTGATTTTGGGGGGGGGTCTCTCTATTTCCTGGATCTGAATGTCTGTTTCCCTTCCCAGATTAAGAAAGTTTTTTGCTATGATTTGTTCAAATACATATTCTGGACCTCTGTCCCTTTCGGCACCTTCGGGAACCCCAACTAAATGTAGATTTTTCTTCCTCAGGCCGTCATTTATTTCTCTTAATTTATCCTCATTATCTTTTAAATGTTTGTCTCTTTTTTCCTCAGTTTTCCTCCTTGCCATCAACGTGTCTTCTATGTCACTCACTCGTTCTTCCACCTCGTTAACCCTCATGGTTAGACCTCTAATTTGGATTGCATCTTATTCAATTGATTTTTAATTTCTGCCTGATTAGATCTAAATTCTGCAGTCATGAAGTCTCTTGAGTCCTTTATGTTTTTTTCTAGAGCCACCAGTAGCTTTGTAATAGTGCTTCTGAATTGGCTTTCTGACATTGAATTGTAATCCAAATTTTGTAACTCTGTGGGAGAGAGGCCTGTTTCTGATTCTTTCTTTTGAGGTGAGGTTTTCCTGCTAGTCATTTTGCTCAGTGCAGAGTGGCCAAAAATACATCGTATTGGGAAAAGGAGAAAAAGAGAGAAGAGAAAGAAGAAAAAGAAACAAAAGAAAAAAGAAAAAAAAGAAAGAAAAAAAGAGGAAAAAAAGAAGAAAAGAAAAAAGAAAAAAGGGGAGGGGGGGAGCAAACAGAAATCAAAAAACAAAAACCAAGGGGGAGTATCCTCTTATTCTGTGTACTGTAAATCCCTTGACTTCCCCTCGAATTTCCAGTGTTGCTTGCTCAATAATTTGTTTTTACCTTGTTGGTCTACCTGGTCTTCTTGGGGAGGGGCCTGTTGTGCTGATTTTCAGCTGTTAGCACTTGGAGGAGGTGCTCAGCCACCTGCCTGGTGCAGGGCTCAGTGAAAGATGTTTACCCTGTTTATACAGTGAGGCCACTGTGAGGCTCAGTGGCGGTTGTTTATCCTGTGAGGTCCCAGGAGAAACAACAACAGTGGTGGCGGCCAGGTCTGGATCCCTGGAGGCAGCTCCCACAGTAACTACGGAGCTCTCAGTTTGCAGGGCCCCAGATGCTCTGGGGGCGGGGCCGCTTCTCTGCTCAGCTCGGGGCAGGAGCGTCCTTGCTGTCCTGGGCCCTCCCGGCCTCTGCCTGTCCTGGGGGGAGCACCGGATCCTGGGCTGTGTCCCCGGTGCCCAGTGCTCCTGGCCCGGCGTTGCTGGAATCATGCTCCCAGCCGGGCAGCGCCCCCGCGGAGCCACCGCCTGAGCCACTTCGGAGCTGCTCTCGGGTCCAGCCATTCGTGCTGCAGCCCTTTAGGGAGCTCGGCCGCGGGTTGTGGTGTGCTCTCCCTAGGGCGCAGGTGCTCTGTTAGTGTCCCTGGGAGCCCTCAGGCATCCCCCCCACTCCTGAGGTCCTGTTCTAACTCCCTGTGAGCGACTTTCTGTCCGGGAAGGTTGGTGCAGCTCCTGCTTCTCCAGGACGAGGCTTTCCTGTTCTGGGGGCACTTGCCCCGGCCTTAGCCCGGCTCCTCGGGGGCCCCTCCCCATTGGATGCCTTTTGTTTCTTTATTTCTTTTTTCCCTCGTCTTCCTACCTTGATAGAAGCACGAACTCTTCTCACTGTAGCATTCCAGCTGTTCTCTCTTTAAATCTCAGGCCGAATTCGTAGGTTTTCAGGATTATTTGAGGGTTATCTAGGTTTTGGTGGGGACAGGTGACTTGGGGACCCCACTCTTCTGCCATCTTGCCCTGCCTCTCCAAAATAGACTTTAAAACAGACTTTAACAAATGATAAAACGAAGCTATATAATAATAAAAAGGACAATTCCAATAGAAGATATAGCAATTGTGAATATTTATGCACCAAACAAGGGATTACCCAAATACACAAAACAGTTGATAATAAACAAAAGGATTAATAAATAGTAATGGAATAATAGTAAGAAACATTAACACCCCACTAACATGTTTGGACAGATCATCCAAACAACAAATCAACAAGAAAACAGTGGCTTTAAAAGACTCACCAAACCAGGTGGATTTAACAGATATATTCAGAGCATCCCAACCTAAAACAGCAGAATACACATTATTTACAAGTACACATGGAACATTTTGGAAGATAGTTACATATTAAGCCACAGTACAAATATCAACAAATTCAAAATTATCAGTCATATCATGCATCTTTTCTGACCACAATACTATGAGACTAGAGTCAACCAAAAAAAAAAAAACAACAACAACAACAACAAAAAAAAAACAAAACTGGAAAGACCACAAATACATGGAGATTAAATAACATGCTACTAAACAATGAATGGGTCAACAAAGAAATAAAAGAAGACATCTGGGGTACCTGGGTGGCTCAGTCAGTTATGCATCCAACTCGTGGTTTCATATCAGGTTATGGTATCATGTGTCATGAGATCAAACTTCACATCAGGCTTCACACTTAGCAGGGAGTCTGCTTATAGATTCTCTCCCTCTGCCCTTCCAACCATGTGCTTTCTCTCTCTCTCTCTCTCTCTCTCTCAAATAAATACATCTTAGGGAAAAAAAAGAAGACATCAAAAATTACATGAAAACAAAAAGACCATGTTTCAAATATTTGGGATACAACTAAAGTTGATCTAAGAGGGAAGTTTATAGCAATAAAGGCCTCCTCAAGAAGTAAGAAATATCTCAAATAAATAACCTAGCTTTACACGTAAGGCAGCAAGAAAAAGAACAAGCAAAACCCAAAACCAGCAGAGAGAAGGAAATAATAAAGATTAGAGCAGAAATAAATGATATAGAAACAAAAACAACAAAATAAATGAAATCAAGCATTGGTTCATTGAAAAGATCAACAAAATTGATAAACCTCTAGACAAACTCATTAAAAAAGAGATAGATTGAGAAAACTCAAATAAGCAAAATCACATATGAAAGTTTTAAAATAATAATGGATACCACAGAAATACAACAAATTGCAAGATAATGTGAAAAATTATATGCCAACCAAGCTGATAACCTAAATGAAATGCATAAACTTCTAGAAACATGTACCCTACCGAAACGGAAAGAAGCAAGAAATAAAAAAAAAAAAAATAGAGCAGATTGATTACTAGCAATGAAATTGAATTAGTAATCAAAAAACTCCTAACAAACCAAAGTCCAGGACCAGACAGCTTCATGGATGAATCTTACCAAATATTTTAAGAAGAATTAATACCCATCCTTCTCAAACTTTTCCCAAAATTAGAAGAGGAAGGAAAATTTCCAAATCCATTCTATGAGGCCAGCAATGCCCTGATAGCAATACCCCGATACCAAAACCAGATAAAAACACTACAAAAGAAAACTATAGGCCAATATCTCTCATGAACTTTGATGCAAAACTCCTCAACAAAATAATAGCAAATAAAATCCAAAAATATACTTGAAAAATCATTCACCAGGATCAAGTACAATTTATTCCTGGGATGCAAGGATACTTCAATATTCACAGATCAATCAATGTGATATATCATACCAATAAGAAAAAGTATAAAAACCATATCATCACTTCTATAGATGCAGAAAAATCATCTGACAAAGTACAACATCCATTCACAATAAATCTCCCAACAAACAACAAAGTAGGTTTATTTTTTTAAAAAAATATTTTCCCTTTATTTTTTAAAGATTTATTTATTTACTTATCCGAGAGAGAGAGAGAGAGAGAGAAAGAAAGAGAGAGAGAGGCAGAGACACAGGAAGAGGGAGAAGCAGGCTCCATGCTGGGAGCCCGACGTGGGACTCGATTCCAGCACTCCAGGATTGCGCCCTGGGCCAAAGGCAGGCGCTAAACTGCTGAGCCACCCAGGGATCCCACAAAGTAGGTTTAGAAGGAACATACCTCAACATAATTAAGATCATCTATGAAACACCCACAGCTAATATCATCCTCAACAGGGAAAAATAGAGCTTTTCCCCTAAAGTCAGCCACAAGACAAGGATGTTGATTCTCACCACTGTTATTCAATAATGGGAAGTCCTAGCTATAGTAATCAGACAAGAAAAAGGATTTAAATGAATCCAAGTCAGCAAGGAAGAAGTCAAGTTTCACTATTTGCAGGTAACATGATTCTCTATATAGAAACCTATAAAGACTCCACCCAGAACCATCAGAACTAATAAATGAAATCGATGGAGGCTCAGGATACAAAATCAATGCACAAAAATCTGTTGCATTTTATACACTAATAGAGAAGTAGCAGAAATGAAATAAATAAAACAATGTAATTTACAACTATACCAAAAATAATAAAATATCTAGGAATACACTTCACCAAAGTGATGAAAGAACTGTACTCTTAAAAACTATAAAAGATTGATGAAAGAAATTGAATACGACACACCAAAGAAACCCAGGAAGATGTTTAATGCTCATGGACTGGAAGAGTAAATATTGTTAAAATGTCTATTACTACCCAAAGCAATCTACACATTTAATGCAATCACTATCAAAATATCCACAGCATTTTTTTACAGAGCTCAAACAAACAATCTTAAAATTTGTATGAGACAACAAAAGACCCCTAATTAAAGCAATCTTGACAAAGAAAAACAAAACTGGAGGCATCACAATTCCAGACTTTAGATTACACTACAAGGCTGAGTAATCAAAACAGTATGGGAGTGGCACAAAAATAGAGACATATATCAATAAAATAGAAAATCCAGCAATAAATCTACAATTATATGGTCAATTAATCTTCAACAAAGTAAGAAAGAATCTGCAATAGGAAAAAGTCTCTTCAACAAACAGTGTTGGGAAAACTGGACAGCATCATGTGAAAGAATGCAACTGGACCACTTTCTTATGCCATACACAAAAATAAACTAGATATGGATTTAAAATCTAAATGTGAGATCTGAAGCAATAAAAATACCAGGAGACGGCATATGCAGTAATTTTCTTAGATAAGCCATAGCAACATTTTTTTTGATATGCCCCCTGAGACAAGAGAAAAAAAAAAACAACAAACTATTGAGACTACATAAAAAAATAAACGGCTCCTGCACAGCAAAGGAAACAAGCCACAAAAGTAGAATGCAGCTTACTGAATGGAAGAAGATATTTGCCAATGACCTATATGATAAATGTTTATTATCCAAAAGATATATATATATAGCAGCCCGGGTGGCTCAGCGGTTTAGCGCCGCCTTCAGTCCAGGGCCTGATCCTGGAGACTCGGGATCGAGTCCCGTATTGGGGTATTGGGCTCCCTGCATGGAGCCTGCTTCTCTGTCTGTGTCTTTGCCCCTCTCTCTCTTTCTCTCTCTCTCTGTCTCTCATGAATAAATAAATAAAATCTTTAAAAAAAGATATATATATATATAACTTATACAACTGAACACCCAAAACCAAAAAATTCAATTAAAAATGGGCAGAAGACCTGAGCAAACATTTCTCCAAAGAAGACATAGATGGCCAACAGACACATGAACAGATCCTCAACATAACTCATCTTCGGGAAAATGCAAAGGAATAAATAAGACTGTTCCTATTTACAGATAACATTATTGTCTACATAGACAATCTTAAGGAGTCTACAAAATTAATCTCCTAGAACTAACAAGTGAGTTCAAGGTCACATGATGCAATACAATTTTTTAAAATTAATTATACATCTATACTATAACAATAAGCACATGGATACTAAAATGAAAACTACAGTATTATTTATAATTGCACAAAAAAGAGAACTATTTAGGTATAATTATAACAAAACATGTATAGAGTTTGCTTTTTGAAAATTACACAATGCTGACATAACACATCAGAGGCTTACATAATTGAAGAGACAAACTATATTCATGGACTGCAAAACTCAACATTGTAAATATGTCAGTTTTCTCCAAGCTGATATATAATTTCTATCAAAATCCTAAACAGTTTTGTAGTTATAAACAAATTCAAAATAATTGAAGTGATTTAAAGTATATCATCTAGCTATGGTGGAAATAAAAATCAATAACAAAAATAACACAAGACTATATCTAAATGTTTGGCAGGGTTTCAGGGACCCTCGGGGCTACTAGGACTATGCTTTGAAAACTCTGGATTAAATAATTTAATTATATTATTATGAAGCTTATCACATTGAAATCTTCTTGTACAGACAACTTCATCAATGAATAAACACCTAAGAAAAAAATAGCATTAATCTTGCAAAAACTCTCTCATGGAATAAAAATAGGGAACATGTCCCAATTCATTTTATGAAGCCAGCAAAACATTAAGACAGAAGTTAGCAAACTTTACTTTTCCTACAAAGGGCCAGGTAGTAAATATTTTAGACTTTTTAAGCCACAGGGGCTCTATCACGACCACTTGATTGGTATTGAAGCAAGAAGTAGCCATAAACAATACAGAAATGAACAGGTTATGTGCTGATAAAACTTTATTCATAGTCACTGAAGTTTGAAATAGAAAGAAAAGGCATAGAAAAAGAAAAATGAAAAGGTAATAAAGAGAAATGAAGAGGGGAAAATAAAGGAAGGTGACAAGGAAAAGAGTCCATATATATTTTAAATGATACTTCAGAAATATTTTTTCTTGCTGTAAGAATGAAGTGCACATTAGGATAAGACTTTCACAATTTTAGTATTGGCATACAGTAGTGTTTCACAATTAACTGGTGGCATATAATTAGTTGTGAGGGTTTTCAAAAGTAATTTAGTGCTAGTAATAAAAGTATCAAACTTTTTGCATGAATTTGTTTTTTGATACAGTACAGAGAATTCGAGGTTATATTTATATAAACTTTAATTCACTTGTGTATTGATAAGCTTTTCTGAATGGTAGTGGAGGAGACAGAGTTATATCCAGGTCTCAACCTGGATAAATGTATAGGTCATGGAAACATCACCCACAAGGTTATTTTGTACTAGATAAGATGGTTAAGAATGACTACATTAGAAAGTTATTTCTAACTTTTTTGAAGCAAAATATTTAAAAAAATAAAATATGTAAAATAAATCTTAAACTTGTAAATTCAGAGTAAATAAACTTTAAATTTTTTTTAATTTTTTTTTATTTATGATGGTCACACAGAGAGAGAGAGAGGCAGAGACACAGGCAGAGGGAGAAGCAGGCTCCATGCACCGGGAGCCCGACGTGGGACTCGATCCCGGGTCTCCAGGATCGCGCCCTGGGCCAAAGGCAGGCGCCAAACCGCTGCGCCACCCAGGGATCCCAAGAGTAAATAAACTTTAAAGAATAGACAATCTATAGAGTTTTGAATTTTGGTTAAACCAAAGCTCAATTTTCACTGAATTTTAAATGAAGAAAAAACAAGCTCATTTATTGCCACACAACACCATGCATATTTTAAATAATGTACATGTATTATGAATATTTCAGAGAAACATATTATGCAAGGGCAATATCCACATACTCAACTAATAAGGATGAATGACTAGATTGGCCACTACACAAAATGCTGGTCTATAGTAACATATAGTGAGTTTTCAATGTTAACTATTTCATATTTCAAATAAAATAGAATTCCATATTATGGCATAAAGGCAAGAGTGTAATTCAGCTGCAATAACTAGCTAAACACATCATCTTATAGCATATTGAAGTTTATTGAGAAAGTCTGTCACATATGTTTAAAATTTGTGTCATCTTTGGCTTTAAAATTAGATAAATGTGCTCAGTTTCAGGGATGACTAAATTACCTTGAAGTATACTTTTTATTGAGGTATAACACATAAATATTTAAAAAGCATATACATTCAACTTCTATATTTTCTTTATTTTTAACAGCTTTATTGAGGTATAATTGACATATAACAAACTGCACATATAAAAAGTATGCATTTTTATAAGTTTTTTCATATATATACTCCCATTAAACCATCACCACAATAAAGGCAATGAATATACACATCACGATAAAAAATTTTTCCTATACTTTTTGGTAATCTTATTCTTTTCCTTTTCATTACCCCCCAATCCAGGAAACAACTATTTTCTATCAATAATGATTGATACACATTTTCTAAGATTTTTTATATAATTAGAAAGATACCATATATGTATATTATGACAGGCTTATTTCAGTCAGTATACTGTCTTTGATATCCATCCAAGTTATTGTATCAAAAGTTTTTTTAGTTGCTGAATAATATTCCATTTTATGGATATACAAATTTGGTTATTCACTTGTTGAAGGAAATTTTGTTTTTCCCCTTTGTGGCTATTACAAATAAAGTTACTATGAATGTTCTTGTACAGACTTTGTGTGAACATAAGTTTCCATTTTGGAGAGATAATTACATATAATTGGAATGACTGGATCAAATCATAGGTATGCTGCTTGATTCCCCAACAGTGGCTCTTTTCCAGGACAAGCCCAGATATTCAGACTCTTGCCTACAACCATAATTGACAAATGCCCCCAGTAGAAAAGCAGATAAACTTAGCTCACCTTCCAAAGTTATCTGTTTCAGAATCTTAGACACTGTGTAGTCTTTGCTGCTTCAGTTGCTCTCAGATGAATTTGTTCATTATCTAATTGTTCTAATTGATCTGTCTCAAGCTGCTTTGAGCTACAAAAAGCAGAATAGTAAATTTCACCTTTTTAAATAATGCATCTTAAAAATCTCTTGATAAAATATAGAAGTCAGTGAATTCTTAAATACTAATCATACCCAGGGCAACTTTGCTAGATTCTCTTATTAATTCTAATAGTTTGCCTGTGAATTATTTTAAGGTTTTCTGTACAGAATAGCAACAGTAACCTTTGGTTTTGTCTCATTTATTTCTTCTTAAATTTTGTTAAATTATTTTTATTTTATTATTTGTTTACTTGGTTTTAATTACAGTGGGGTTAATGTAGAGTGTTATATTAGTTTCAGGTGTACGATATAGTGATTCAACAGTTCCATGTAATACTCAGTGTTCATCAGGGTAAGTGTACTTTTAATTCCCTTCACCTATTTCACCCATTTTCCCTCTGGTAACCATGTTTTTTCTCTGTAGTCAACAGTCTATTTTATGGTTTGTCTCTCTTTTTTTTTCCTTTGTTAATTTGTTTTATTTCTTAAATTCCACATAATGCTAAGTGAAATAAGCCAGAGAAAGACAAATACCATATAACTTAATTCTCATTTATTTCTTACGTATTTTATTTCCTTTTATTTTCTATTGCACTGGCCAGAATCTTCTTTTCTTTTCCTTTTTCTTCTTTCTCTCTTTGTTTCTTATTCTTTTTAGAATCAGGTTAATAGTTTATTCTTTTTTTCATATCTATCTTTGTTCTGTTTCCTTTTCTCTAGTCTTAGACTAGGCTTTTCTGGGTTGTTTTTTGTTTTTCTTTTTCTTTTCCTTCTTTCCTATACAGTCTTAATTTGACAAACAAATCAAGCATGACTACTTAAAGGTCCAAACACTCCCCACTATAAGCAAGAAGGAATTCTGTAGAGGAAGTACCAGTGGAAAAGAGCAGCCAGAGTGTATGTATGAGCATACATACACTTACAGCATACACCAGAAACACTTCCTGAAGTTTTGTTGTTGTTATTGTTGTTTCTATTTTTACTATTTTTTCTCTCCTCCTATCTTTTCTGGACACAATGACTAGAAGGAGAAATTGACTGCAAAAGAAAGATGGGGGGAGGATGGTGGAGGAGTAGGGGTCCTCAACTCACCCGGTCCCACCAACTTATAAATTTCAAATTATCCTGAACACCTATGAATTTGACCTGAGATTTAAAGAGACAACTGCCAGAATGCTACAGAGAGAAGGGTTTTCACCTCTAGCAAGGTAGGAAGGCAGAAGAAAACAAAATAAAAAAGAATCAGGTGGGGGAGAAGCCCCGTGAGAAGCTGGGCTAAGGCCCATGGTGAAAGCCTCTGGGACAGGAAAGCCCAGCCACAGAGAAGCAGGAACTTAAAAAAAAATCCACACCGCATTCTTCCCAGGACAGAGAAGTGCTTAGCAGGGAAATTGGGCAGAAAGGCAGGAGGAGCAGTGAAGTCTCCAGTTTCCTGGAGTCACCAATAGAGGAAGTGCGCCCGCGGGAGGAAGTGCACCACAAACTGTCGACCAATCTCAGTAAAGAGAGGGAGTGCGCAGCCAACAGGGCACTTGGGAGAAGCCAGTTGGTTAAGTGGGTGGCTCCAGACTGAGGTGTCTGCGCCCTGCTGCCTTCGGGAGCCCATGCCCTGAGAACGCGATTGCAACAGCACAAGGCTCCAGATCCTAGGGCCCTGATCTAACACAGCTGTAGATCCTGCTGTCCCCCCGTCCCCGGACAGGAGGAAGCAGGGAGGGCACAGAACAGGGAGGACTTTCCTGCCACTGGGCACCCCCAAGCTGTGCAGATCAGAGCACCCATGCCTGCCCCTAGGCCAGTGTGGACTGCGATACTGTGGTAGTTACTGGTGGGGAGCTGACTCCAGAGCTGGAAATCAGCCTGAGGCCATTGTTGTTGTTCCTCCTGTTTCACCCTATGCCTGGAAGGAGCGGGGACACAAGGGAACAGAGGCCTCATAGGATAAACAGCTCCCACTGAGCCCGGCACCTGGTGGGGGTGGAGCATATCCTCCAAGTATACATACCTGAGAATCAGCACAGCAGACCCTTCCCCCAGAAGACCAACTAGAAAAACAGAGGAAGAGTAAGTTCTTGACCAAACAGCACTGGGAAGCTCCAGGGGAAGTCAAGGGATTTAGTGCATATAGAACTAGAGGGCACCCCTCCTTTTTTCCCCCTTTTTCCAGTACAACTAGTTTTTATATCAGACTAAAAACTTCCAATATTTTTTTCTTTTCCCACCTTAACTACAATATACTACCACCTTTTCATTTTTGTTTCTTCCTTTTAAACTTTCATATTTCTACAATTACATGTCTTAGATATATTTTCCACTTCTAGATTCCCTTCAACATACTCAACTTAATTTGGGGGGATACATGAGATATGTTTTGTTTGTTTATTTGTTATGTGTTTTTTGTTTTCTCTGCCTCATTTTGTTCTACAGTGGCAGAAGTTAATATCTTCTAAAACATGACCAGCATGCACCAAAAACCAAGTGGTATAACGTGCTGATTCATTCTGTGAGATTATATTCTCTCTTCATTCACATCCTGCCCCCTACTTTTATTTCGTTTATGTTTTGGTGGTCAATGATGGGGGTCTCTACAAGTATTTTTGGTTTATATAAATTTGGGACTGAGCATCTTCTAACATAAAGAACTTAATACACTCAGAACGAAGAGGATCACCCTTTAGGACCCCTCAGGTACACTACATTCTCCCTCCAGTACAACTTCTTCACCACCACCATCTCCCAATCCCACCCCCCCGCTTTTTTTCTCTTCTTTTTTTTTTCTTGTTTTTCTCTTTACTTTTGCTTTTTTTCTCTTTTATTTTTTTTCTTCTCTTTGGGATTCCTGGCCTTTTATAATTTACTTACATTATTTTAAAATTTGTTTTTCACTTTAGTGGTCATTTTGTTTTATTTCATTCTGTTGTTTGTTTTCGTTTTCTGGTCTCTGACATCATCAGAATCATCTACTGTGAAATTGAATTAGGTCATGATTAATATTCTTGAATCACCCACCCCATACAGCCACTCTGCACTGAGCAAAATGACTAGAAGGAACAACTCACCACAAGAGAAAGAATCAGAAACAGTACTCTCTGCCACAGAGTTACAGAATATGGATGCAATTCGATGTTAGAAAGCCAATTCAGAAGCACAATTGTAAAGCTACTGGTGGCTCTGGAAACAAGCATAAAGATTTCAAGAGACTTCATGACTGCAGAATTTAGATCTAATCAGGCTGAAATTAAAAATCAATTAAATGAGATGAAATCCAAACCAGAGGTCCTAAGGACCAGGGTTAATGAGGTGGAAGAAAGAGTGACCAACATAGAAAAGTTGATGGCAAGGAAGGAAGCTCAGGAAACAAGAGAAAAACAATTAAAAGACCATGAGGAGGGCAGCCCAGGTGGCTCAGTGGTTTAGCACCGACTTCAGCCCAGGGCATGATCCTGAAGACCTGGGATTGAGTTCCACATCAAGATCCCTGCATGGAGCCTGCTTCTTCCACTGCCAGTCTCTCTCTCTCTCTCTCTCTCTCTCGAATAAATAAATAAAATCTTTTAAAAAAAGACCATGAGGAAAGGTTCAGGGAAATAAGTGATAGCCTCAGAAAGAAAAATCTATGTATAATTGCAGTTCCAGAGAGTGCCGAGATGAACAGAGGGCCAGAAAGCATATTTGAACAAATCATAGCTGAGAACATCTCTAATTCAGGAGGAAAACAGGCATTCAGATCCAGGAGATGGAGAGGCCCACCCCCAGAATCACTAAAAAACATTCAACATCTCGACATTTAATGGTGAAACTTGCAAATTCCAAAGATAAAGAGAAAATCCTTAAGCAGCAAGAGACAAGAGATTTCTAACTTATATGGGGAGAAATATTAGATTAACAGCAGACCTCTCAACAGAGACCTGGCAGGCCAGAGGGGCATGGCAGGATATATTCAAGGTACTAAATTAGAAGAACATACAGCCAAGAGTATTTTATCCAGCAAGGCTTTCATTCAGAATAGAAGGACAGATAAAGAGCTTCCAAGAGAGGCAGAAACTGAAAGAATATGTGACCACCAAAGCAGCTCTGCAAGAAATATTAAGGGGGACTCTGTAAAAGAAAGAGGAAGCCCAAAGAAGTAATCCACAAAAACAGGGACTGAATAGGTATGATGATGACACTAAATTCATATCTTTCATTACCTACTCTGAACATGAATGGACTAAATGATGCCATCAAAAGACACAAGGTTTCAGACTGGATAAAAAAGTAAGACCCATCTACTTGCTGTCTATAAGAGACTCATTTTAGACCTAAGGATACCTGCAGCCTGAAAATGAAAGGTTGGAGAACCATTTACCATTCAAATCGTCCTCAAAAGAAAGTTCGGGTAGCAATCCTCATATCAGATAAATTAAAGTTTATCCCAAAGACTGTAGTAAGAGATGAAGAGGGACACAATATCATACTTAAAGGGTCTATCCAAAAAGAAAACCTAACAATCATGAATATTTATGATATTCATGTGGGAATCCTACATGAATCCTAATGTGGGAGCTGCCAAGTATACCAATCAATTAATAAGCAAAGTAAAGGCATACTTAGATAATACTACACTAATAGTAGGAGACTTGTCCAACGAAAGATGAATGGATAAAGAAGATGTGGTTTATGTATACAATGGAATATTACTCAGCTATTAGAAATGACAAATACCCACCATTTGCTTCAACATGGATGGAACTGGAGGGTATTATGCTGAGTGAAGTAAGTCAGTCGGAGAAGGACAAACATTATATGTTCTCATTCATTTGGGGAATATAAATAATAGTGAAAGGGAATATAAGGGAAGGGAGAAGAAATGTGTGGGAAATATCAGAAAGGGAGACAGAACGTAAAGACTGCTAACTCTGGGAAACGAACTAGGGGTGGTAGAAGGGGAGGAGGGCGGGGGGTGGGAGTGAATGGGTGATGGGCACTGGGGGTTATTCTGTATGTTAGTAAATTGAACACCAATAAAAAATTAAAAAAAATAGTAGGAGACTTCAACATGACACTTTCTGCAAATGGCAGATTTTCTAAGCACAACATCTCCAAAGAAACAAGAGCTTTAAATGATACACTGGACCAGATGGATTTTACAGATGCATACAGAACTTTACATCTGAACGCAACTGACTACACATTCTTCTCAAGTGCACATGGAACTTTCTCCAGAATAGACCACATACTGCATCAAAAATCAGGTCTCTACCGATACCAAAAGACTGGAATTGTCTACCTGCATATTTTCAGACCACAATGCTTTGTATATGTGCTGCCGAAGCGAGCACCACAATGCTTTGAAACTAGACTCAAACACAATAAGAAATTTGGAAGAACAACCCGTGGAGGTTAAAGAGCATCCTGCTGAAAGATGAAAGGGTCAACCAGCAAATTAGAAAAGAATTAAAAAGATTCATGGAAACTAATAAAAATGAATATACAAACATTCAAAATCTTTGGGATACAGCAAAAGCAGTTCTAAGAGGGAAATGCATAACAAAACAAGTATCCCTCAAAAAAATTGGAGAAAACTCAAATACACAAGCTAACCTTGCACCTAAAGGAACTGGAGAAAGAACAGCAAATAAATCCTACATCAATCAGAAGAAGAGAAATAATAAAGATTCGAGTAAGAACTCAAAAAATAGATACCAGAAGAATTTTAGAGCAGATCAATAAAGCCAGGAGTTGGTTCTTTGAAAGAATTAATAGGATAGATAAACCATTAGCCAGTCTTATTAAAAACAAAAGAGAAAAGACTCAAGTTAATAAAATCATGAATGAAAGAGATCACAACCAATACCAAGAAAATACAAGTGATTTTAAAAACTTCTTATGAGCAGCTATACACCATTAAATAAAGAATTTTATTTTATTTTTTTCTAAAGATTTTATGTATTTATTCATGAGAGAAACAGAGAGAAAAAGAGGCAGAGACACACAGGCAGAGGGAGAAGCAGGCTCCATGCAAAAAGGGGGCCGGACATGGGACTCCATCCTGGGTCTCCAGGACCACACACTGGGCTGAAGGTGGGGCTAAACCACTAAGCCACCCGGCCTGCCTTCCTTCATTTCTTTTAATCCCTGCATACAAACTGTCCTCTGAGACATTTTCGGTTTATAATATATATTTCTCAAGGCTTCAACCCCTATTACTATTCCATTGTCACAATTTTATTTCATTCTCTATCATTTTACTTCTTCTGTGGAACAAGTTCATAGAGGGTTTCCTGACTCATGTCTCAGTAATGCCACCAATCCAATTATTTACACGAGTAACTTAATTATCTTTCTATAACCATTTTGATCCCATTACTATTCTGCTTAACACTTGCAATGGTAATGATTCCTGGTAATATAGTCCAAACGATTTATTGTGGCATGCATAGTCCTTTATAATTTGATCCTCATCAATCTCTCTAGAGTGCTATTTCCTTCCTCAAAAGCCTATCATTTTTCCAAAAAAGACATTTTTTTTCCTCCAGTCATGGAAACTAAATTCCAGATGTACTGAACTTTCTTGAATATGCCATGCGCATTCATATATTTATGCCTTGGCACTTGTATAGAATGCCCTTTCTTCTCTTATCCTAGAAAAATCCTATTTCAAGAT